>NC_136059.1:1284978700-1285578700 GCF_964261635.1 Lissotriton helveticus | reverse complement strand
TTGCTAGCTGCTTCTGGTTCCTCTTCTGCTTCGATTACTTCACTGATCCATTTTTATGGTAGTATTTGCTGCAGAACTATGCTAAGATATTTATGCTGTAGTGTATGTCTTTGAGCTACCTAAGGATAATGTATTGAAGGATTGGAACAGGAGGACTGTCTTCCCGACATGAACGTGTATGGACATGTACTTACATCTGCCACTATTTGCCGCATAATGTATTGATTGTGTTTGTTTTTCTCTACCGCAATGTGTGATTGCTAATATATTGGGTTATTTTTATACCTTGTATGGCAACACTCAATAAACAAAGTTTAACAAGTTTCAAACAAGTCAAGACATTACCCCTACTGTATCGGCTGATCCCCGGTTCCAATAAAACATATAGTGGAGGTTGAATAGTAGCCATGGCTGTAAATTCTTTCAAATCTGAAATTGTGCGAATTGCCGGTGAAATTAACGATCCGCACTTGGAAATACTTGAAAGGTGTGCAAAATTGCCGACTAGTTTATTAATAAAAATCAGCCCAGTCATGTGCATGCAACACAGTTAATTAAGAAGATGTGTTTGAAGGGTACAAATCACAAATAAAGATAACAATCCACACTTGGATATCTTTAAAAGCTGTGCAAATCTCCTATTAATATTAGTTTTTTAAATCACCACAATAACATGAATGCAACAACTTCCACTGATAAGATGGTGTGTGAATCGCCGTAGGTCCGTTGCAATTTCCGAATACAAACCAAAATGGCATATCCCAAGTCCGTAATGTGTATAACTTAATGCGGTAACCAAACTTACATGGTGAAAAGCACACGTCAGTACTCAGCGTGTGCAGAAAAGACTGCACCGCTGAACACAGTATCTGCCTCCAACTCCACAATTGACCCATCCGATCCACTCAGGAGTATAAAGTTATCAAAAAGGTAAAGTCTCCCAATTAGAATAATATCAGTCCCCAACTTGCCTTTTCTAATGCACATCAATAGATTCATGTAGTGTGCTGGTATCTCGCTGGGTCCGACACATCCATAGAGCCACTCAGACCGCTCATATCATGTTGGGTCCAATCCCTGAATAAGAACGCCACTCCACTCCACTTAACTCGTTCCCACTCATCTGCATCTGTTGCACTGGAGAAAAATCCACTCTAAAGTTAGATCAAGAGACTACTTCATTTAAGTTAACAGCAAGCGGAGCAGCTCCATTCACCATCTGGCAATTTTTGCTCAACTGCTGGTCCCAGAACTTTGAACCCCACCTTCTACCCCAACATTCTATGGGGGCACATGCCACAACATTTCTTCTTAGGCTGGCTTTACAAAACAGACACACTCTGCTTCCGGCCCTCTTTCTAAAGGCCTGACAGAGCATATTCAGCATCACAACATTTCAAACAGAACGGGCACAGTGTGGATGGTACAACAGTAGCACTAGAACCATACAGGTTATACAATTTGATCTGTACGTACCTAGGGTTTAGCTATCAATTGTGCAGCAGGTGTAGTGGAACGAGCTTCTACATGGCAAACACTTTAGGTGACTACTAACACTCCGGACCCCTAATTGGACGCTCGGAGAACAGAGTTCTAGAGCCCATGGCACCCTTACTACGCCACTGGTGCAGACTGTCCCAAGGTAGTATTTTTTCTTTAACTGATACCTTCACACCATATAAAGTGGGTATTGTTTTGATTCTGGGTCTGGAAAGATATATACTTTTTCCCCATACCATTTGAAGGAGCAAGATCTAAAATGTGCAGCATTAAATTTAATCCAATCTCAGATGTTCCTGTTCAGAGGCTTCTGACATATGGCACCCATTTTGAACTTCACTTGAAATTTATACTCCACAACAGAATACTAGTTCCACATAATTATGCTGCATTTGCCACATAATCCATCATCTGCTGCATAATTTGAAGATTTTAACAACAAAAAAGTTTCTGGCTCAATCAGATTAAAAGTAATACATGTGATAAAGGAATATTGCAATAAAGTATTTGTTTGAAAGGAACACAATTTGATCAGAAAATAAACAGAATTTAAAAAAAACTGTATAGTGCAACCTAATGTATAAAACAGAATTGCCTTACTTTATGTATTTTTGTGTCACTGGATTGGGCGAGCTCTCAGTGATAAGACAATCAGTTTTCAGAATTGGATGATCTTGGGCCACAACATATCCCTGATCTGCCTTTTCATCATTACAACTTGTAACCAGGCTGGTTGTCTACTTAACCTTTATTGAAACTGACGATTTGTCATACTGCCCGATTACCAAAACGATATTAAACATGAGCTACAAATTAGACTGAACTTTTTCTGAAGTTCTATACAACAGAATTATATGTTGGAGTGCCCTTATACTGAAAGTCTGTTAAAACCGCATTCTGCAAGAAACACTCTTTCAAAATCTGTGTTAAAAATGTCCATGGAACTGCAATTTTTCCAAAAGCTTTGTTGAAACTCCAAACTCCAAGCAGCACTTTAGCAGAATTTGTATTAAAACTGTGCATCGACCCACGCTATTCCTGAAGGTCTACTGCCAATATTTACAGACTGCTCTTTTCCTAAAGCTCTATTAAAATGCATAAAGCTGGATGTACCTTTTCAGAGCCTCTACTAACACCAAATACTTGGGTACGCTTTTGAAAAAGCTGCCTATCAAACAGATATTTTTTGGAATGTATAGTAATTCTTTCTATATAGAGGCACTGTTCTTGAAGCTCATTAATGTTCTGTTTCTCGCTGTACATTTCCTAGAGCGTCAATAGGTAAAAAGGAATGTTTTATAGTGTGTAAATTTATATTAGCTATTAGGAGAATAAATTGTTGTAAAGCTATGGATGACTGTGGATAACGTAGGTGAAGCGAGTAGTTTGCAACAAGGTACAACATTCTGAAATTGATTTGTCAGGAAAAAAAGCTACCATAATGTGAACTCAGCTGGTTTCAAATTAAGGTTATTGTTTCCTGTTCGAGCTTAATCAGGTTTCATGTGAGAAGGTACGCTGTGAAAGTGTCAACACAATCCAAACATAAAGTAGTAAAACCATTGAGCTACTCAAGTGGAGGATAGCTTGTCTGCCTTTCCCTGTTTTGAATCTGTACTAAACAAAGAACCTTTTTTATGGATCTCGAATACAGACAGCTGTCTGCAACAAACCTACTGTGACAACTGGGTACCTGGTGCACCAAGGCAGTCAGGGGTTAATGGTCTCCAGTTGTATCAATTGGAGCTGTTTCCTGCTTATGTCTTGGGATCACATTACTGTTGAACCCCACACTGGGTAACCAAGGACTCCGCAACAGCACTTGACTCTCTCAGGGTAGCAATAGGGATCAGTTCAAGGCTTACCCAAGGAGGTGAGTTGAGTTAGACATTCAGAATACAGTTTACACCATAAATCCAGCTAATAAGATCAGTTATCCAGTCATTGCTAAATACTTAATGCACACACATGAAAATATACTACAGATAAAACTAAGATACACTGTAAAAAATGGAAATTGCTTCCACCCTCTGTACCAGAGTTCTGACCTCAAACAGTAATATGGCACCTAGACATTAAGCACTATAAAAAGCAGTTGATATGGAGTCAAATGATCCTGCTCCATCCACACAAAGCAGCAGAAGTGGTCACCATTCCTTAGTGGGCACACCGCTCTGAGCGTCCCAGGGGCTGGATAGGAGTGCCTGGTGTCCACAAACAGTTACTGGAGTCCCACTAGTCCAGTAGCCACTGGTGGAGCTGTAGGAGAATAGTGGCTGGCCAGGGTAGCAGTCCACCCTGATACATGTGGATGACACAAAAGAGGTAGGGTAGTGTAGTTCCTATCAGCCTGATTCATGAAGCGAAATAGCGCCCGCAATGGCTGCGAAAACGCAATTGCGGGTGCAAAACACGGAATCGGCATTCAAGTACGAAATAGCGAAATCGCTAAAAAATAATAGCGAGCGGAATAGCGATTACGCTGTAAAAGTCGCAGACTCCGGGAAGTCGAGCATTAGCGATACTGAAATAGCGACCAACCACGGAATCTGCGAATTGAATAGCGAAACGCAATATTGTCTCAATCGGCATTCATGAAAGAAATACATTAGCGAAAAAGCGCTAAATCGCACATTTGCGCGGCGCAATTTAAGGACAACTCAAAGCAGGTGGTAACCATAAAAGCCATGATTAACCAAAATTTGAAAAACTGTTAGCCAATCACCAACAGGTCCAGGCCTGACCAATCACACATAAGGACATTCAGCAGCAGCAATAGGCGTTCCACAATGCCTGGGATGTACATGGTGGTGAGGCGGCGAAGGCTACAGCGAGCAGCACGGAGGAGACGCATGAGGCAGGCAAGGATTTACCGGCAGCGGGTCACCTTGCTGGGGCAAACCAGAGAACAGATTTATGCTAAATACAGGCTGAATGGGGAAATGATCACCTGGCTGATACAAGAACTCGACCCCATCATGCAGCACCCAACAAGGCGAAACAATTCTGTGCCCACACATGTGCAGGTATTGTGCAGCCTGCACCTCCTGGCATCCGGCAGTTTCCAGGGCATAGTAGCCGCTGCTGGGGGGATATCCCAGCCCACCATGTCACGCTGCCTCCACACTTTTGTTGACGCCATGCTCACCCAGCTCCACCGGCACATCACATTTCCCACGAGCCAACAGGATTTGGACCTCACAAAACTACAATTTTATAATGTTGCACATTTTCCCCATGTCCTTGGCTGCATAGACTGTACCCACGACGCCATCTGCCCACCAGCTGGCACGGAGTATATGTACCGCAACAGGAAGTCGTACCACTCCCTCAACATACAGATGGTCTGCAATGCCAAGACCATCATCACTGACATTGTGGCCCAGTACCCAGGGAGTACCCATGACTCCTTTATCTTCAGGCACAGCGGACTCCACACACGACTGATCAGGGGAGAGTTTGGGGAAGGACACCTACTTGGTAAGTACACTTTGTCGACAATGTCACATTGCTATGAAGTAACTGCGCTGCACAGGCAATCAACATCTGCTCCTCTCATTCAGGTGACAGTGGCTACGCCCTACGGGAATACCTCCTGACCCCTTACCTCAACCCTGCCACACCTCAGCAACGCCGCTACAATGTTGCGCACATCCGGACAAGGAACTGTATTGAAAGGACATTTGGCCTGCTCAAGAGCAGGTTCCGTATACTGCACAAGACAGGTGGGGCCATGTATTACAGTCCTGCAGCGTGCTGCCGCATTGTGGCTGTCTGTGCAATGCTTCATAACATTGCAACCAAGCGCCGGATACCAGTTGACATCTCAGGCAGTGAATCTGAGGGGGACGACCGGCCACCAGCACATGCGCACCATGCACGCGGGGAGAACCCAGCTGAAGGCCACAGACGTCGCAACCACATCACAGCTAACAATTTCTAGCCCACCCCCTTCCCCCACCCCACATATCACAATTGCATGCAAACTGTAATGATTACACAAGGCGTATGTGTGCAGCAAAATAAATGTATTTGTTTGAATAACAAAAAAAAAAGGGTCATGGAAACAACTATTTACAAAATGCAGTATTCATGCATACTGCATGAGACGGTTCATGGCAGGCTTAACTTCAGCCTGCGCCTGTGTCCCTGACACAATGTCATTGGCGCCTCCGGCGCACAATTCCCAGGCGCCTGTGAGGCTCTTCCTCATCCTGGGCAGCTGTAGCAGGCGTAGCCCTGGTGCTGCGCCTAGGTGGGGGGGCCTGCGTGGCAGAGTGGCTGCTGACACTGGAGGCACCCTCACTAGCATCATCACCCCCCACAATTGCCGGTAGCACAGGTGCGTGCAGTGCGGTGACGGCGGTGGTCAAGTGCTCCAGCACCCGGGTAATATCCTCGCAGCACTGGACCAGTTGGTGCTGCTGGGTCAACGAGCGCCGCGCAAGCAGGGTGGTGGCATTTGCCGAGACATAATTGGAGCGGCTATAGGTGGACAGCCGGCTCAGCAGCTGGTGGTGGCGCCTGCTTGCAACACTGCGGTGCTTCACCAGCGCTGCAGTGTTGTCTTCCATAGCCGCCGTCATGCGGTCCATGGCCGCCGTCATGCGGTCCATCCTCTCGCCGACTCCAGCCACATTGCGGCCTATCTTATGCAGCTGGAGCTGGATGGCTCCTTGCTGCTGGGACTGGCGCTGGTGTATGCGGAGCATGCGCCGCTCCACGCTCAAGCAGGCATGGAGATGCCCATTGCCCCGCCTGCTGTTGGGCCGGTGTTGCAGGTGCGGCAGCCACTGGAGGCACATTGGTGGGGTGCCTGGCTCTGGCAGCCGGTGGGCCTGCAGATGTTGCAGCAGCAGAGGCGGGGGGCCTGGCCTTGGCAGCCGGTGGGCCTGCAGATGTTGCAGCAGCAGAGGCGGGGGGCCTGGCCTTGGCAGCCGGTGGGCCTGCAGGTGTTGTAGCAGCAGAGGCGGGGGGCCTGGCCTTGGCAGCCGGTGGGCCTGCAGGTGTTGTAGCAGCAGAGGCGGGGGGCCTGGCCTTGGCAGCCGGTGGGCCTGCAGGTGTTGCAGCAGGTAAGGTGGGGGGCCTGGCTGCTGGTGTTGGCGCTGCTGCAGGGTCTGGTGGCTGGGTATCAGGTAGGGATTCCTCCTCCTGGGCCTCCTCATCGATCAGCAGCCTCTCACTGTCACTGCTATCACCCGCACCTGTGAGGGTAAGTGGATACTCATTAGGTGCATGTGACTGTCAGACGTGCAGATGTTACATGCATGCTGGGTGTCATTCCCTGGGTGGCTGTGTATTTGCGCACTTTGGAACCTTTCTGGCCGCATTGTGGTACTACTACATTGTGGACATACTACGTCTCCCACAATGCTTCGGGGCATTTCCTGATGCACAACATAGGCATGACTAAGGGCCAATGAGTGAGCCTATTTGGTCAGGGGGGTCATAGGGGACAGGGTCGCAGTCGCATGCCACTTACCTTGGGTGTCTTGGGTGGGGCGGGAGGAGTCCAGAGGGGTCACGCCAACACACGCCTCCCTCTCCAAGGTGTCCTCTACCTGGTCCTCCAGGGGGGTGTTGGGTGGGACAGTCGGTCCACCACCTCCGGTGCCTGATGCCTCACCAAGGCGCTCCGCCACCCTCTCCTTGGCACGCCCTCGGAGGTCGTACCACCGCTTTTTAAGCTCCTCCAGAGACCTGTCCGCAACGCCCACAGAGTTGACACTGGAGGCAATCCCCACCCAGATCCTCCTCTTCTCCTGCTCTGGGACCCTCCGGGAGTTGGCACCAAACAGCTGGTCGTGGTTGGCCACCACCCCTTCTATGAGGTTCTCCAGCTCCTGTTCGGAGAATTTCAGTTTGCGCTTGCGGCCAGCGCTGTTGCTGGGGCCTGGCTGGGGTTCATCCGACATGGCGGTCGCTATTTCGGCGGGGTTGTGAGTCGCTAACGGCGGTTTAGCGGCAGCTTTCGGTCGTGAACACTCGACTGATAGCGTCACTGTGTTGTTTGGGGGTGGGATTTGGCTGCTTCCTGGTTGTGATGTCATCACGGTGCTCGTAATGCGTCTTCCCGTTTTCCATATCCCGCGAGATTGCGACTCGCATTCCCGATCGCACGGGATTGCGAGTCGCTATCCCGTGCGATCAGGATTGCGAGTCGCTATCCCGTGCGATCGGGATTGCGAGTCGCTATCCCGATCGCAGGTAGCCGGAAATAGCGATTTTTCTGCGTTTTTTGTCGGTCGCTAACGGCTTTAGCGCCCGCGTGCGAGTCGCTATTTTTTCCCCGAAAAGTACATGAATGCCGTTTTGCGTTTCCTCAATAGCGAGTCGCTATTAATCGCTATTAGGGACACGCAAAACGGCCCGTACATGAATCAGGCTGTATATTCCCAATAGGCTCTGCGCATTGGAATAGCTTGGCTGCCTTTTTCTGTTTTGAATCTGTACTAAGCACAGAACCTTTTTTACAGATCTCAAATACAGACAGCTTTCTGCAACAAACCTACTGTGACAACTGGGTACCTGGTGACCAAGGCAGTCAGGGGTTAATGGTCTCCAGTTGTATCAATTGGAGCTGTTTCATGCTTATGTCCTGGGATCACATTACTATTGAACCCCACACTGGGTAACCAAGGACTCCGCAACAGCACTTGACTCTCTCAGGGTAGCAATACGGAACAGTTCAAGGCTTACCCAAGGAGGTGAGTTGAGTTAGACATTCAAAATACAGTTTAGACCTTAAATCCAGCTAATAAGATCAGTTGTCCAGTCATTGCTAAATACTTAAATGCACACACATGAAAATATACTACAGATAAAACTAAGATGCACTGTATTAAACGGAAATTGCTACCACCCTCTGTGCCAGAGTTCTGAGCGAAAACAGTAATATGGCACCTAGACATTAAGCACTATAAAAAGCAGTTACTATGGAGTCAATGATCCTGCTCCATCCACACAAAGCAGCAGAAGTGATCACCATTCCTTAGTGAGCACACCGCTCTGAGGGTCCCAGGGGTTGGATAGGAGTGTCTGGTGTCCACAAACAGTTACTGGAGTCCCACTAGTCCAGTAGCCACTGGGGGAGCTGTAGGAGGGTAGTGACTGGCCAGGGTACCAGTCCACCCTGATACATGTGGATGACAAAAAAGAGGTAGTGTAGTGTAGTTCCTATATTCTCAATAGGCTCTGCGCATTGGAATAATATGGACTATAGATTTGACATAGGACTGAGGTCAGTATGTCTCTATTGAGTATATTAAACTTAATTGTGTGTGTGCCAGCGAACTCAGAGGTCACTAGAAACTTTCTCGAATAAACAAGAAGGGATTAGTCTCTGACAACCGTATAAACATGACAACTTTGTTTCCCCTAAAACCGAAACAATATCTTCAGTGTCGTGGAAACAATAGATAACTAGTTTCACTCAGTCAATCATGCATGGTTCGTTTCTACAGAGTTGCACAGAAATAGAGATATGGGTGTTTCAATAAAAGGGGTTTATTTAAAAGTCTTATTTCTTATGTAAGAGATATGAACTGCTCCAATTGTTAGACAGAATGCAAAGTAGAATGATTACAGCGAGAACAGTAATATAAAATAATACTGTAACAGCATTGTCTGTTGCTATGACATGTAAAAATACATACATAAATAACACAGGCTAAAATACTCAACTGATGCTTCTAAAATACGCCTACCCCAATGTACCTAACCTTGGTCTAGTACCAGGGAAGAAGTAGATGTTTGTCTTTTAGCATAGGTTTAGTATTGCCAAGAATTGCCAAAGGTTTCTCTAGTTTCTAATCAGCTCCATACCTTAAAATGAGCGAGGTTGGTATCTCTTTCATGCGACTCGATTTCCCAACACCCTGCAAGGGGAGTCAGAAACACTGGAGCTGGATTCTCGGCAGGAAGATAACAGCTTCTGGTTAGTGTGTCAGCTGGAGTGTTGTCTTCCTTCGGCACTTGCTGTAGTGTGCTGTATTGTGCAAGTAGGTAGTCGAACTGCACTGAACCACACTGTGCTTTGCTATAGCAAGTGAAGGTATATTTATACCTTGAAGGTGTTTAGGAATGCCAGTATTGACGTACAAATCGGGCATATGAACATCATGGATGAACCCCTAAGGAATAGATGTTCATGCATAATAATGAGTTTCTTGGAGAAATCAATATCCAGGCTAGGGGAAGTCCCTTCTGGTTTTCCAAGAAATCGTTGTGACGTAGATGAACAGCTGGAAGTAGCCGTGCCTGTATTTGGGTAGCATGGGCTAGGCCTAAATAAGGACTGGTTTTCAATGTCTATATAAGGGCAATGTGAATTGCACCTATATAAGGGCATGAATCGGGAAATTAATTCGGAATCTAAATCGACATACAACACCCACTCCACTTTCTTATGTATGACGTTACTAAATTCTAAACATGTTTAACCCCTACCGCGCTACCTCGTTTTCCCGCTGTGCGCTGGAATTTGAAAAATGGCTTGTTTATGACAAAGCCAGCTCGTCATCCGCGTAGCGCAGGTAACGCCCATGACGAGCTGGCTTTGTCATTAGCGCTGAAGGGGTTAAACATATCTAAAACCTATCTACACACAAAATGTGAAAACCCCTCCATAATACATAAAAATGCATTAGAACTGTTGTACACATAAAAGATGCATAGGTTCTGAATGAATAAAAACAACGTTTCATTCTAAGCATATATTTACATTTGAATGCTAAATGAATGAATCATGAAATTATATATTTATGAAAATGGCTCATAAGTACAGAATAAAAAAGGCTGAAACCATGTCAGATTGCATAAAACTGTTTGTATATGGACAAGGTCAAATATTGTCTTTTGGAAGTATCCAAAGAATTCTTGTTCCCTATGAATAGTTCTACTTTAAGCAGATTACTTTGTGCCCAAAAATTAAAAATACAATTTTGGAGAAAAAAAATTAATCATAGGAAAAAATTCTTTGTTTTAAAAAATGAAGTTCAAATTCAAAGTCTCTCAGGACACTGTGTACCGAATTCAAAAGTCAGTGTTAGCGCTTAGAGAAAACATGAAATCTTCTATGTCTGTAAAAAAATCATCTATCATTGTAGGTGATACTTGGATTACCTCGTTTAGAAGATTAACTGCACATAGATGTGAAGCATCGCCTTCAGCATTGGTCGAATTAGCAATGTTCGTATTGGATGGTACCTGTGTGCCTGTAGTTTCCTCTCGTACCACAGCATCAGCATTTTGCGTCTGTGAGATCTCAATGAATGCCATCATCAGAATTGGTAGTTGCTGGAGATAACACTGCGCATGTGCCGTTACAGGGTCCAGCATAGTGTCAACATCCATTGGCATGACTGATGGAAGTGTTAGACAGATGTCTAGCATGCATTCTTCTTCGCATAGCAGGCAGCGTAGAACAGGTAAGATGTAATCTTGCCAGATAGGTCTGAATGACAGAAACCATGTGGTGTTTAATTCTCGTAGACGAGTTAATCCCAAAATTTGGACGATGCGCTCACGACAATTCATCTCCAATAGAGCTCTCTCAATGGTGCTTGGATTGACGCTGGTGATTTGGCTTCGCATATCGTAGCAGTAGGAGCAAAAATAGTATCCCAGCAACGAGTCCCAAAAGGAGAGGCAGTCCGCCACAGAGTGCACGAAGTTTGGAAATATTCCTAGGACTGCTTGAAAAGGTGCTAACAGTCAGGAACATACGCTCACAAATAGATGTACAATACCGCTCGTATCAGACATGTTTAAAATACAACTTAACGTTTCCGAGAAATGTGTAGGGCAGTTTGTAGTTAAGAGGGCATGTATCTCGGCAGAAGTCCTTGTGACTTGCAGATCATAGGTCTCTTTGGCCGAGGTCAGTGGCACAGTTTTTTTGCAAAAGAATGGCTTTCATTCTGCTTTAAGTATCAATTCATATAGAAGAGATTTTCAGTGAAGGCCATAAAGGCGAACCCCTGTCTGTCTTGGTTTTTGGAAACAATACTTGCATACAGCAAGAAACCCTGGCTGACACAGTCACTAGATATGGAATACCTGGCAACAGCAGCTGTGATTGTTCAACATGAGGTAACTCCCATTTTAACATTTTCCAAAATATTTGATCAATCACTGCAGCCGGTGAACCTTGCAGGTGGCATTATAAGTTGTTAGAGGAACCATCGCAGGCACGGTGTAAGTTTATACCCTGACGAAGGAGAGAACCGTTTAGTGCATTTTCACAGTTTTACCACTAAGAAACACTTCACGTCCCCCACTCCAACATCTGTGTGTGTAAGGTAATTCCCAGGATGTCTTGATGTATTCTTTACCCAACCTTTCATATGTGCCTACTGGTATGTGTTTTAGGCAATACTGAAAATAGAAAATTGTAACAGGCTGAGTGATTGTTCCATGTATTATCCATTCGGTAGCTGGCTTTTCGGCTACCGTAAATGGCAATCTTTCCAGCTTTTCAATGCTCAGCACCGTATAGTATGCTCCCCTCTGTGCCAGTTTGATCCGTTTATCAGTAAAATTGAATTCTGAAAATAGTGATGTGGTATTGATTAAACACCAAGGCACATAGCCTGAATGAAGGTTTTGCAACGTCCTGCCTAATAGCATGACAGAACGGAATTGCGACTGACCATGTTGCAGCATGACCAAGTCCTGTTCCATGATGTCTATGGCAGAAGACACTATGCTGTCCAATGAATATATCCATGACGACACCGTTGTTAACCCATTGCCAACTACAGAGAGAGTTTTCTCTAAATTAATTCAATCAATTTCTCGTATTCGTTCTGCAGTCTCTGCTTGCGTAATCTTCCATGCTTCAATATAAGCAGCATAGATACCGGCATATATAAAACATTTATGACGCGGTTTTCTTGGTCCTAGCAAGAATACCCTAAGATCAGCACCATCTTTAAGTAAAGATAAGTGTTGCTTTACATCCTTAAGTGTAGATCTGTGTAGCCAATCAAGCAGAGCTTCCCTACACTGTATGTTGTTACTATTCCAGGATGCTGTCTTTGAACATATCTTAGTTTTGGCTTACTGAATGTGAAACCCTGTGGTTTGTTTAGGAATCTATCTTGACAGTTGTTTGTGTCTGTGGGCCAGATCAACCATTTTTTCCAATCTGGATCTGTTTTGTTGTGATGCAAAACAATAGTATGTACGTCGACCTCCCCCTCTGAATTGTTATTACTATCAGGTGTAGGTATGGACGGATTGTTCTTGTTTGATCCTGGCTAACCCAAGGCAAGACGTCTGTTGGACAGTGTCATTAAAAAACATAATTTGCTCAGGGATGATGCAGGTTATAAATAAAGCTTCTACCCCATGAACCTGCCAATCTTTCGTACCCCAGACAGTTTTCATCTCAATGTTGTCTTTCCAAAAGTCGAAACCTAGTTTAGACAGTTGGGCATAAAAGGCTGAAGAATATATAGCTGTTTTGTTTTGATCATCATACTTTTCAGTCCTGTTTTGTTTACAGTTTGAAAGTAAAATGATTCAGCATTTGATACATTGAACCCTGAAAAGTATGGAAACTTATTGGTAAAAGTTTTTGAGCTACCCTTTGGTGGCGTAGGACAATTTTCCCATTGATTATACATTAATACATTTCTTGGATTTGCAGATTTGTGCAAGAAATGATGACCATAGTGATTATAACAATACATTTGTTCATAGTCTGATGAAGCTTCTAAATATTCATGATTAGTGAACACTGCAGACAGTTCTAAGTTTGAAATCATATTATTAACAGTCTCGAAGTCCCTATCATCAGAAAAGGTACTAGATGAAACAAAGTCACTTAATGAAATCTTGAATTGGTGTGGAATCTTCAACAGCTCCAACGGGCCAAAATTGTCATAATCTGTCTGTCCCAAGCTATACCACCTGGTATAGGAATGGCTGTGATGTTCACTGATGACAAGTCTCCTTATTCACAATGGGATGATTTGTGTGGCTTAAGGAGTAAGTTGATGTTCTTACTTGCTGTGTCCATTTTGACATATCTTCCATTTATCAGCATACTCAGAGTTATTACCAGAGCAAACGAAAGTAGAAGAAAAAGTACACCCAACACAATCCAAAGTTCAATCCATGGTAAAACCAGATAAGTCTTTTCCAGGTGATGAAAAAAGTAATTTGTTTGTTCTTTGAAAGTTCTATTTGCTGGTGTCGTTTCAGGTCGCTGGGATGCTCAGAAAACATATCAAAGTTAATGAAATAGCCAGAGGCAGTTCTGTCAATTGTTGGGATTGCATCAGTATTCGTAGAAATTGCTGGAACCACTTGATCACTTGTTACTTCATTGTAGACAGGTGTTTCTTGACGAGCTGTTATTTGGGTTTCAAGAGGTACAAGTTCCGTGGCTTTGTTGCATAGTCCTTCTTTTCACACTGTAGATTCCTCAAAGGTGATGAGTCTCTCAGTTTGAACCTCTTGGATATTAGCCAGATTAGTGCGTCTGCTACTTGGTCGGAGTCCACTTGGCCTACTGCTTAATATCGGCCACATAATGTGGTTTGATCAGATCGATGGACACAAAACTGTTCTCCTTTTTACCAGCAAGGGGCGGCAGTAATACTGTTATTGATCTGTGGATTGCTAGGACAGGTACTGGTTGTCTGTGAGAAGGCCCAAATTCCTTCTTGTCCGCGATCTTTTCTCTGACTAGATCACGATGCTTTGGGATCCAGACAGGCCTTGCTGGGACGGTTGGTTTTTCTTCAGTGGCGGTTGGCTTCAGGATCACGTTGCTTTGTTTTATTCTTAGATCATTTAAGTCCTGTAAAACAGCCAAACGATCTTTGATATCAAAATCTTTTTGGTCCACCACTGATGTCTGACAATCAAGGTCTGTGACCAACATTCTTGTCCCAAAAAGGACCTCATGTGGAGTGATACCATCTAGAGAACTTCTTGGCAAGTTGTTAAAACTACGTTGGGCACTTATTAGATGTTTGACCCACCCGTCACCCGAACCTAATACCCTAGCTGTTATAGATTGCTTTATGTCCCGTTTTTTTCTCTCCACAACCGAATTTCCCTCAGGATGAAATGGACTAGAATACCGCAATGAAATGCCCACACTGGCCATGGTCTCTTTGTAAGCTCGAGAGCTAAACGCAGGACCCTGGTCAGAATGTAGTGTGCCAATAGCTTATGTGCCGATAAAGACTCGCAAATCTTGTATAACAGTTCGAGCATCAGCCGAGCGTTGAGGCCACATCCAAATGAACCTTGTCTTAACATTTGTGGGACTGCATCTGTCCACAGGGACGTCTGCATGTAGAAAGTCTAATGCTGTCTAACAATAGTGTCTGTACTGGGCTGACTATGCTATAGTCAGGAATCTGGCGGCGTTCTGTGCTGCGATCTCTATTGCAGTCTTTGCAGTTAATCACAAATATGTGAATATGTGCATTCATTCGTGGCCACCAGTACATCTCTTTTAATTGTATTAATGTTTTAGAGATCCCCTGATGTATCAGACTCTCTCCCAAATGTGCGTCGTAAATCAAAGCTACCCTACGTTTCCTGTTTGGAATTACTCTATCCCCCGCTTCAGAGATTCGAGCAAAAGGAGCGCTGTTTGCATCAATTATATATGAGTATTTGCGTGGAAAGTTTTGAGGTAACGCTGCACCGCTGCCTTTGCATGTTGCATTGACAGCTAGCATTATTTCGCGGGAAGCATCCTTTACAACACAACTTTTACCACGCAGTGCCTTTACGACGCAACTTTTACAACGCAAACCATTACAACGCATTGTGCTGGGGGGCGCTCTAGGATAAGGAATACGTTTAATTTACTATCCAACACCTTCCCTAGTGTCCACGGGGACTGGAGTTGGAATAGTAAATTAAACTATTCACTATCCAGCACCCCAAAGCGCTATGCGTTGTAAAGGTTTGCGTTGTAAAAACTGCGTTGTAAAGGCATGCGATGTAAAAGCATGCGTTGTAATGTCATACATCCTTATTTCGCTGTCTATTTTCGTTTTTGAACGAGTGATTGCAGCTACGGAAGCCGTTTGCACAGCTGCCTTCGCGGCTTCATCAGCCAATGAATTCCCTTCAACGTGAACGCCATCACGTTGATGACTCAACGTATGTATGACGTGAGTGTTTTGTAGTCCTTCTTGTACTTAAACTACTTGTTCCCAAAGCGTTTTATGCTTAATTGTGCCACCTTTTGCATCTTTGAAACCATTTTGAAGTCAGTTTTGCTAGTATTCATTGTGAGATTGAACACAATAAAACGAATCGCACACAATGAGTGTGGGGAATTCGCGATCCGTGTTTTCAAGTGCCATCTTGAATGCTTGTTGTTCAGCTCGCTGAGCTGTACAATCTCCTAACGATTGAGTTTTTGTGACCATTGGTCTAAATTTGCCATTGCGACCTTTAACGATCGCGCACGCCGCACTATAGGCTTGTTTATCCCCTATAGCGGGTTGAGCTGATCCGTCAGTATACATTATACATTCATACTGGTAAAGGGGCAGAATTTCAGTAGGCAGAGGACATTCTTGTTCGTATTGTAAAAATGCTTGTGTTTTCAAATAAGGATCAAAAATGTATTCAACATCTGTTGCAGTAAGATAATTAACCCATTGTATCCATCTTGGATGCAAAGCTTTAGCATTAGGAATGCTTGCTTTTGTCACTGTATCTAAGGCATGGACAGGAGTTACGACCATAATGCAGTTACCCTGTGCTAGGGCTCTTTCTTTTGCTACAGTGGTTTGAACAGCTGTCAGAATTTTTTCTGTAGAAGTGAATTTTATTTCTGCTTGTGTATACAAATGTGATTTGTAAGCTATTGGAACTTTTTCACCTTCGTTAAAAGTTAAGTAGGTGAATCCGCATTGACCTGGAATGAACCGGAATACTAAGTTACATACGCTTACTCGTGTTTGCAAATGCTTAGTTGCTAACATGTTTGTTTGCAATGAACGCAAAATTTCTGTGTGTTTTTTTGCCCAATTTACTGTTTTAAAATCACGTTTTATTAATTTGTAGAGAGGATTAACCCTTTCACTGCGCCTGTGACAAGGCCTTGTTCGCCCCCTCCTGCTCCTGCTGACGCCTCTTGCATCCTTCTCCTGCCTGCCTGACTGCCTGCCGCTTCCCGAGCGACCCAGCCGCCGCTGAGCCGCCCGCCTGCCCAAGACTTTCCCGCCGCTGCCTCCCTGCGGCCCCGCCCCCCGCCAGCCCATTCGCCGTCCAGCTCCCACCACCCAGCTGACCCGCCCTCCCAGCTCCTTACTTAAGGGCACCGCGGACACCACTGGGGAGCGACCACTACGCCTGTGACAAAGCCTGGTCGCCCCCTCCTTCTCCTGCTGATACCGCTTGCAGCCTTCTCCTGCCTGCCTGACTGCCTGCCGCTTCCCGAGCGACCCAGCCGCCGCTGAGCCGCCCGCCTGCCCAAGACTTTCCCGCCGCTGCCTCCCTGCGGCCCCGCCCCCTGCCAGCCCATTCGCCACCCCACTCCTGCCACCCAGCTGACCCGCCCTCCCGGCTCCTTACTTATAACACCCACGCGCAGCGTTCACGCGCGCATCTGGACCGTGCCCAGTGCCAGAACCCCTGGCCCCCGAGAACGCCAGCCAATACGACGGACCTACGACCCCACCTTCCTCAAAGCACTCAACGCCGGCCGGAACCCCGCCTGCTACCAAGCCACCCCGAGACGCACCCACGGACCCTTCACCTGCCAAGACTGCAAATCCACCTGCCTCTGGACCTGCACCGCTCCCGCCAAGCCAGACACCAGCAGCAACCACCTGAAGTGCATCCTGCTCAACACCCGCTCCGTCCACAGGCACGCCGTCGAACTCTGGAACCTGCTCGACACAACATCACCTGACGTCGCCTTCCTCACAGAAACCTGGATGAACGCCTCCTCAGCGCCCGACATCGCCATAGCCATCCCGGACGGATACAAGATCACCCGGAGGGACCGCGTTAACCAGACAGGAGGAGGCATCGCCATCGTACACAAGAACACCATCCGCATCTCGGCCAACTCCGACGAAACCTTCACCGCCACCGAACACCTCCACTTCCAGACACACACTGACCCCAAGACCACCCTCAGAGGCACCCTCCTCTACAGACCCCCGGGACCACGCACACACAATTCAGCGAAGACATCGCAGACTTCTTCAGCCCGCACGCCCTTCCCACCGCTGACTACATCCTCCTAGGGGACCTCAACTTCCACCTGGAGAACAACAATGACAGAAACACCACTACCCTGCTGGACAACCTCGCCAACCTTGGACTCAAGCAACTGGTGAACACCCCCACCCACTACCCCGGCCACATGCTTGACCCGTCTTCTCATCCAGCAAGCACATCTCCTTCAGCCACTCCACCGGACTCCACTGGACTGACCACAGCTGCGTCCACTTCAGCTTCAGAAGAACCACGACTCACCACCGCCCGCAACAGGTTCCTCGCCGGAGCTGGAGCAAGATCACCGCCGAGCAGCTCACCGTCTCCCTCAGCCAGAACCCTCCCACCAGCACAACGGACCCCAACGAAGCAGCCAGCAACCTCACCAAGTGGCTGACCGCCTGCGCCGATGACCTCGCACCACTAAAGAACCCTCCCAGCAGACCCGGCAGCAAGAAAACGCCCTGGTTCACCGACGAACTCAAGGACTCCAAGAAGAACTGCCGCACCCTCGAGAAAGCTTGGCGGCTCGACCAGACCACAGACAACAGGACCGCCCTCAAGCACGCCACCCGCAAACACCATCAGCTGATCCGCGCTACCAAGAAGACAGCACTCAAAGAACGACTGCATAACAATGCCCACGACAGCAAGGAACTCTTCAGCATCGTCAAAGAGTTCTCAAACCTCAGCGCCGGAAACAACTACATCACTCTCTCGCAAGACCTCTGCAACTCACTCGCCTCCATCTTCCACTGCAAGATCGCCGACATACACAACAGCTTCGACGCACACACCATGCACCCTACCACCGAATCAACGCCCGCCACCACCACCCTCTGCAACTGGACCCCGATCAGCACCGAAGACACCACCCGCACGATGAACACCATCCACTCCGGATCCACCACCGACCCCTGCCCCACCACGTCTTCAACAAGGCCGACGCACCCCTTCTCCGGGACATCATCAACACCTCCTTCCACACCGCCACCTTCCCGGAGAGCTGGAAGCACGCCGAGCTCAGCGCCCTCCTGAAGAAACCAACGGCGGACCCCACCGACCTCAAGAACTACCGTCCCATCTCGCTCCTTCCTTTTCCTGCCAACGTCATCGAGAAGACCGTCAACAGACAGCTCGCTGCCTTCCTCGAGACGAACGGATCCCTCGACCCCTCGCAGTCCGGGTTTCGGGCCACCCACTGCACCGAGACCGCCCTGATCGCAGCCACCAACGACATCAGATCCCTGTTCGACAACGGGGAAACAGCGGCCCTCATCCTCCTGGACCTCTCTGCTGCGTTCGACACTGTCTGCCACCGCACCCTAGTGCAGCCCTGGCCATGAGAAATGCGCATGCGCGGCCGCCCGCGCATGCTTATTAGTATCCGAAATGGCTGCGCGAATCCAGGGACGGCGAGAGGGAGCCCCGGGGACGCGGCGGACAAGGTAAGTGTTTTTAAAAGCTTTCTATCATTTTATTTAAATATTTAGGGAGGGCGGGAGGGAGGCGGGTGGCGGCCGGCTACGCACCGTCTGCGGAGCGCGCGTAGTGCCGCCTGGCTACGCCCGCTACGCAAAATGCGTAGGAGAATGCACTACGTGCACTCCGTGCACGGAGCGTAGCTGGCCGCCCACCCTTACTTTTGAGGAGACCTACCTCTGGATTGAGAACGCTTCTCTTTAGAAGTTTGTTTGCTATTTCCCCACTTCTTTTTAGAAGAGGTTGGAGTGTTTTTAACAAAGACCTTTTCAGGACTTTTAGACAGTTGTGGTTTAACTGGTTTCCCACCCAAACTGTCTCTGCCTAATTCTTCATATGATTTTTCAATTATTCTGGCTAGTTCTTGTGGTTGTTCTGTTACATCAAATTCCCTCAACTTCTGGTGGATTGCCACTGATGCTGCTTCTCCTTTAATATTAGCTAATATTATTGCTGAGACCTGTTTGAAATCTTTCAGTAGTTTCATACCCAAATGTAAAGCAGGCTATGCCCCAAATTCATTTTGAATTTCTTTCAGGACGTCTGGTATTACCGCCATGGACGAAACACCATGTGTTTTAGTGTAGATTGCAGCGAAGACTGTACCCCAAGTGGTGCAATTCTCCAGATGTGGTGTGGAATTTGTTCACGTTTTGCAGGTAATTTACCTATGACTGAGTGTAAAGTCTGTGGTGTAATATTTAGTGTATTCCCCTGGTGAGAGGTTTGTTGTGGAATTACTACTGTTGGTTGGACTGTAAAAGTCCACATGACATAGTGAACCAATTGTCTATAGATTTTGATTAACTCTTTAAGTTGAGTTAGTAACTCCGCATCTGACATTTCGTCAATGTCAGGATGTGGTGTATAGCCGGCTAAAATATGCCATGTTGCTCCTGGTTTACCTAGTGGACCGAGCCTGGTAATGTGATTTAAATGTTTTAGGGCGCCTTTAAACCAGAGCTCATGCTCCTGGTATGTGAGTGGAATTTCAATATCCTCGAAAGGAATATACTCATCCGGTGGTTCATCTTCTTTGTAGAAGAGAAAAATATGTGTTACTGGATTTCCTATGGGGTAGACTATCCATGAATAGAATACCTCTGTCTGGTGATATTCATGTGCCTCTATCACAAAAATAGCCCTACCACCTCTTGATGTTAGGCCATGTTTTATAAGTTTTATAGTGATGGCTTTCCATAAATTTGGAGGAATGACTATAGCATTCTCATCGTTTTCTTGGAAACCTGTTAGGTTGTAGGCTGCATCGGCTGGATCAGCCTCAGCTCCACCGGTTCCGGTGTTGTTATCCCTGTTTAGGAAAATTTTGTTTAATGAAAACTGCAGAGCAAGTTTCAAGGGAACAAAGATAAGGTACACAATATTTTGAAACACTGTATCCTTCAACCTTGAACAAACCAAAAAGCTAATACATAGGATTTTCCTCCTACTCAGCTATGGCGGATATTATCCTTTTACCCACTCCAGACGTCTATTGGAGTATTACCGAAAAAAGGGGTCTCTGAGAAAAGCACGACTGAGTTACTTTAGTATCTAGCGTTAAACTAGTGCCTTACCAATCCGTTGGGCGCCATGTAGTGTAGTTCCTATATTCCAAATAGTCTCTGCACATTGGAATAATATACACTACAGATTTGACATAGGACTGAGGTCAGTATGTCTCTATAGAGTATATTAAACTTAATTGTGTGTGTGCCAACTAACTCAGAGTTCACTAGAAGCTTTCTTGAATAAACAAGAAGGGATTAGTCTCTGACAACCGCATAAACATGACAAATTTGTTTCCCTTAAAACCGAAACAATATCTTCAGAGTCATGGAAACAATAGATAACTAGTTCACTCAGTCAATCGTGCATGCTTCGTTTCTACAGAGTTGCATAGAAATAGAGAAATGGGCGTTTCAATAAAAGGGGTTTATTGAACAGTCTTATTTCTCATGCAGGAGAAATTAACTGCTACAATCATTAGACAGAATGAAAAGAATAATGCATAAAGCGAGAACAGTAAAATAAAATAATTCTGTAATAGCATTGTCTGTTGCTATGACATGTAAAAATACATACATAAATAACACAGGCTAAAATACTCAACTGGTGCTTCTAAAATACACCTACCCCAATTTACCTAATCTAGGTCTAGTACCAGGGAAGAACGGTGTTTGTCTTTTAGCATAGGTTTAGTTTTGCCAAGAATTGCCAAAGGTTTATCTAGGTTCTAATAAGCTCCATACCTTAGAATGAGCAAGGTTTGTATCTCTTTCACGGGACTCGATTTCCCAACACCCCGCAAGGGGAGTCAGAAACACTGTAGCTGGATTCTCCGCAGGAGGATGACAGATTCTGGTCAGGGCGTAAGCTGGAGAGTTGGCTTTCTTCGGCACTTGCTGTAGCGAGCTGTGTCGTGCAAGTAGGTAGACGAACTGCACCGAACCACACTGTGATTTGCTATAGCAAGTAAAGATATTTTTATACCTTGAAGGTGTTTAGGAATGCCAGTATTGACCGTCATGGATGAACCCCTAAGGAATAGATGTTCATGCATAATAATGAGTTTCTTGGAGAAATCGATATCCAGGCTAGGGGAAGTCCCTTCTGCTTAAGAGTCTGGTTTTCCAAGAAATCATTGTGACGAAGATGAACGGATGGAAGTAGACACACCTGTATTTGTGTAGCATGGGCTATGCCTAAATAAGGACTGGTTTTCTATGCCTATATAAGGGCAATGTGAATTGTACCTATATAAGGGTATGAATTGGGAAATTCATTCAGAATCTAAATCGGCATACAACAGTAGGGGCCTGTACCACAGAGACCACTGGTCGCAGTCTAGATTTTCTAATAGCATGGCACCAACGGGGACAGCGATACTTGCTAATAGTTCAGGACAAGCAATGACAAACTAGAGACTATGCACTTCCTGGGACAGGAATCTAGGGTTAAAATGGTAAGATCTTCAAGAGGACATTCTGCCTCTAGCTGTAGATAGAACCACCCACAGGCTCCCACAGCACAGGAGAGGGGTCAGGTGCAATGCAGTCTCACCTTCAGTGACAGAGTGGGCTAAAGAACGGTGATGGATTAAGCCCAGATCTGTTGACTGGGTGTGAGTGTTTGATTGGTTCAGATGCTCCGTCCATCACCACCCCCTTTTGTACCGCTCTGTTTGCCATAAGTTGGCAGGGTATGCTCAGACGTGAGTCCCTTGCTCACTTTGCCACTGTATTCAAGCAAGCCTGGCTGAAGACGGCTGTAATGCAAGAAACTGGTCCTAGAAAGCTTGTTTCCAGTCCAGGGAAAGCATGGCTTGGCAGTTCGGGCTGGACTGTTCCCATGAGGCACAGGGTCAGACTGATTTGCATATGGCCATGTCTGAACTGGGGTGGTAGAGTGGGCTAAAGAACGGTGATGGATTTAACCCAGATCTGTTGACTGGGTGAGAGTGTTTTATTGGTTCAGATGCTCTGTCCATCACCACCCCCTTTTGTATCACCTTCATTGACAGCATGGAGCTTCCCCCTTCTCCCTCAATTTTAATGTGCAGCAAGTTTCCTTATCTTGAGCAGCTGCCAGCAGTATCCTTTTGCTCCAAAGGACAGAAGCCCCTGGAAGCCTCAGTCAGCTCTGTCTCTGCTCTGGTGCCCCCCTCAACCAGCTTCAGCCCAGCTTCGTCTGTCAGACCAGCAAATTCCTTTCACCAGTAAACTGGCACAGAGACACCTTTTCACAATCAAACCCTATTCAAAGGTCTGAAAGAATGGCAATCCAATCCCTGGACTCCACTCCTGAATCTTGGCTTCCTGTGTGACCCCTTGTTGGTGCCTTGTCAGACAAGAGAACAGCCTTGAGCAACCAACGGGCTGATGAGGCCATACTTTTATAATTCCCTGAGTGACAGGCTAATCAGATAAGCGGGTCTGCCACTTTTTGCATCTAACCCTGGGGCAAATTTCCTGCATGTTCACTGCATGATCATTCTGTGATCAGTCCCTGAAAGATGGGCTCTCCCAGTCTCTTGGTACTTGTCTGTCCTATCCCCTGAGAGGGGAATTTTAATTAACCAGAAAGCAGGAGGCCCTAACACACATCCAGCAGAAAGGGAGGGTTCCAATCCAGCAGAGGAAGTCTTAACTAAATACAGGAGCTAGAGCTTACTCCAAGCCACCAAGCTTCTACTAAGAATAGGGAGGGGTTCAGATACCAGCCTGGCTCACATTAATCATAATGGTTCAACATTCTCATCCAGTGAACCCACTGGCTCTCAATACACACACCCCACATACCACATGTGAAGAAAAAACTGTACAGACCTAACAAGGAGAGAGCTGGTGAGCAGCCCCTCCTAAAGGGTACAGGTACCCAGATTATACATTAATGCTGCTCTCACTGTCAGTCTGCCACAACCTGGCAGAAGAGGGTAGTTGCCACTCTCTGTTAAAGGCCCCTTCAAACTCAGAGCCAGGTTCTAGGGTCTTAATCCATGTAAACAGGAAGACATTCAGTTAACATGCATGAGTGACATGTTCCCTGAGGTAGCAATAAAGAAAACCTACTGTTCTTTCAAGTGACTTGCCAGGAAATCAACATAGCGAAGGGAAGCATGCTCTCCAGAGCCAATCAGAAGACCTCATTTCCCAACTCCTGCTGTATCTAATGTAGTCGTGGGATGAGCTTAGAGTCTCACTTTTTGATGGCTTTCTTGTCTATCTCACTCTCCTGCTCCTTATTTGATCTATTGCCCTTCCTAATCATGCATCTGTACAACCCAAGGAACATTACAGTCTCACTGTTTTTTAGTTGTATGTGTGATATCTTTCAAGTGGTGAAACCAGGAGCTTGCTTTGCAGAGCATGACGGCTTATGTTATCTTCCACTCTCACTCGCTTAGTTATCCCTGCACCCTCTTCTTTTCCTGCCCATGCTCTCTTCATTTAAATATTAGCTACCTTGCTTCCCCCACACAGTGTACTCAATCCCTTCACTCACCACCACACACTCTGTGCTCAATCTGATCACTGTTGCTGTGTTAGCTAGTGGCCATCTTTGAATGATTCCTAAACCATTCCAAGAGGTCTGCCTATGGTTGTGAATGAACAAAACCATTGCTCTGAACCCAAATATAGAGCAATTAACTACACAAAACTGGGAACACAGGAAGGGAATCATTGGTCCAGCAGTCTCTAGGGTCTACTTTAGTGTTTGGCTATGAGAGATTAGCCTGGAGGAGAAACCATTAGATAATGGTAAAATAAATGCCACTAATGTATGCTCCTCTGGACATATCACTTCCTCTATTAATTGGCGAATTTTCCACAACCACCCAGCTCCAAATCAGGCCTTGAGTAAGAGGAGCACAACAGGGCTGGAAGGGAGAGCTGCATGAATAGGTTCAGGAGAGAAGCCTCCCAACCATGGAGCAGTTGTTTGCTTGAACTCTTCAGCTAATTGAACAAGCAGAGGGATCAAAGAACACCTCTTCTGCTTAAGCAGAGGGCAAA
Organism: Lissotriton helveticus; assembly: GCF_964261635.1. Taxonomy (NCBI): domain Eukaryota; kingdom Metazoa; phylum Chordata; class Amphibia; order Caudata; family Salamandridae; genus Lissotriton; species Lissotriton helveticus. The sequence continues at coordinate 1,285,553,990 of NC_136059.1, read as the reverse complement.
TGCATGATTCTGATTCAGAGATAAGTGGCTGGAGAAATTCCTCAGATTTTTTGAGAAAGTGTAACATAAGCTAGGAAATCCACCAGTTTATTCTATCATACACCCACTGACTTTCCTCCACACTTGATCCCTATTTTTGAGGGAATCAGACCAGTTGACTTACTTCTGGATTTAACACTTCCTCCAGAAAAAAAGGCTTTTCTGTTGACATGTAACTGTAACTCAGGTCCTTAAACAGCAGGAACATTTTGTCTGGTTGATAACCTCCCACCCAGCACACGCTAAACAAACTCATTTACATGAGCAAGCTCACCTAATATTGCGAGATCACAAACACCCAGCCTGCACAGTTGCCACCATAGCTCTCACACAACCCAGGCAAGTTCACAATAACATGCAGTTCCTATTGCACATATTGGTATGCTTTTTCAACGGTTATACAAATGTTAATAATAATAATAATAACAAAGCTTATAAAGCGCCTGGTTACACAAAGAACAGTGTGTCCCCGCGCTGTCAAGACAGAACTGGGCGAACTACAATAGTGAACTAGTGAGAGCAGAGGGCCAAGAGAGGACAGGACTTAGCCCAATTTAGGGAACAGGTAAGTCTTCAGTTTCTGACGAAACCTCAATTCGGATGGTTCCATACGGAGCTCAATTGGCAAAGAGTTCCACTGTTTGCTGGCCAGGAATCTGAACGAGCGGCCGCCCATCCGTGCTCTATAAATACGCAGGACCTGGAAGAGCATACTCCCCAGGGATCTCAACATCCACTTCGGCTGGTACTTGGTTAGTAACTTTTGAAGGTATATAGGGCCTTTACCATGTGCAATACGCTGTGCCATGCACATTGTTTTAAACACAATTCGTTCTTGAACCGGGAGCCAGTGCAAAGAGGCAAGGGCATGCCTCCCGGAAGACTTCCAGGGGAGGTTCAATGCCAACCTTGCGGCCGCATTCTGCACGCAATGAAGTCTGTGCTGCCCTTTTTTACTCAGACCAATGTACAATGAGTTCCCGTAGTCTAGGTGGGGAGTGACTAAAGTGTGGATTAGTGTTTTCCTACTGGTAGCAGGAAGTAGATCGAGGGTTTTTCTCAGGCTTTTTAAAATGCCGTAGCATTTGCTCGCCACCCCTCTCGTATGGATTTCAAAGGACAGATTAACGTCCAGTTGTACTCCCAAATTTTTCACCTGCGCCGCAGGGATCGGAGTAGGCCCCAGTTCAGTTGGCCACCACGCTGAGGATCATATTGATGGTGACTTCCCTATCACCAGAAGCTCAGTTTTACTCGCATTGAGGCGCAGGTAGTTGTTATTCATCCAGCCTGCCAGCTCCCTATGACAGGCGGAAAAGTTCACTGCCTCCTCTTCCGGGGGCTGAGAAAGTGTCACCGCCAGTTGCGTGTCATCCGCGTAAGACACGATCTCAACCCCATAGGCTTCCACCAACTTTGCAAGGGGCTCCATATAAAGATTAATAAGGTAGGGCTCAAAATAGAGCCCTGTGGAACCCCCGGCCTTAGTGAGCGAACCTCATATTTGAAAGGGGGACAGTGAACCTGAAACCTTCTGTCTGCGAGAAATGAGCATAGCCATGCATGAGCCAGTCCTGCAACCCCAGCCTCCCTGAGGCGGGCCAATAATCTGGGGTGAGAGACGGTCTCGAACGCCGCACTAAGGTCTAACAACAGCAGTGCGGCCGTCCGTCCCTCGTCCACTTTCTCGCGTATCAGTTCCATAGAGAAAAGCAGAGCCGTCACTGTGGACTGATTGTCTCGAAAGCCTGACTGTGAGGGATGTAGAAGTTGGCCCTCCTCCATATACTTAACCAACTGGGCGTTCGCAGTTTTCTCCACCACTTTGGCACAGAAGGGTGAGATAGGGCGAAAGTTATCCAGATAGAATATATTAAGATTGGCCTTCTTTTTAATCGGAATGGCCTGTGCTGTCAGCCAAGTGCCCAATATGACTTATCAAAAGTTCCAATAGATTCTTAAAGATCTTTGGCCGCGCTACGTCCATTGGCGAGCCCGATTGGATACTGAGGCTTATCCTGAGCAGTTCTGATTGGTGAGGGACAACAAACTGAGTGAGGCTCATGTCTGTCCTGAGCCTTATGTCACCAGCTCGTCCTCTGGGTACTTTTTCGGATTCCCCCTGGAAAGACTTATATATTGTCTCTACCTTATTTACAAAGTGGTCAGCCAGAGCCTCACAGACCTCCTTAGAATAAGTGTCTGGCGCTAGCGTCCGGTTAAGTGACGTGAGCTCCTTATAGATGGAGAAAAGCTCCTTAGATGAGTTCTCTGCCTGCTCAATTTTTTGATTTAGGAATTCTCTTTTTGTTCATCTTATCAATTACACTTATTAATGAAAGTGAACAGAAACATTCCTCCCCACTAGCCTGCTCCATACTACCAGAATTTTAAATATTATGTTACAAAAATATAGCACACCCAGAAGGATCATTCCTATGCTTGTCCTGCTGTGTGAGTGGATAACTTTAATTAATCTGCCAGTAATATTTTTTAATTTACATTTTGTGGAATAAGAAACGTGTAAGAAATGAGTCTGTGTCTTGACAAAGTGTAGTTTATTTGTAAAGGCTTTCGTTCCCTCTTCTACCAGGGCCTGTCCTTGTACTCTGTTGGTATTTTGCGCTTTTGTTTTTCATGTATTGTACCAAGTTCTGGAATTCATTCAGAAAAGCCAAGCAGAATCTGCCACTAGAGTATCAAAAGCCTGTCAAGTAATTGCCTTGGGGGTGTGGACGCATAGATCCTACTGGGAAAACAAAAGCCACTCATTTGGCCTCTAAAAAATGCTGACAACAGAAATAATGTAACATGGCCAAGAAGACAGGCTTGGTATCTGGTCAGCAAGCTGCATTGAGCCCATGAATCCTCCCCACTGTGGCAGTTAGCTAGTAGCCACCGCCTAATGAAGATCATGAAGTAACCTTAAAATGAATAGGGCAACTATAGTAGTCCAAGTGAAGTCCTACAAACCATGCTAACTCTTACTCCTGCAGGTCTGATTTCCAACCCCAGCAATGAAAATTAATTGTAAATCCATCTCATCATAGAAATACGCATAATGAGATGTAAAAACCAGCTCATAGGATGCTACACCAAACACTACAACACCAACACAGTATTAACCCTTGTAAAGTCCTCTGCTGCTCCTTGGAGGTTATAGATTATTTGAAATAAAAAAGTAATGATTTGTACAATACAATACAATATTTGTAGGTAAAATGGAACAGCAACGTAGTGTATTTATGTAGACACCTATACATTTCTCCATCTCACGTTGTGTACTTCTACAGATCTAGTTTACCCTGCCTTCCAGGGTAATGGAGTAAATGGCACAATCTAAAATATGAGTTATCAAAATAAAATAATGTATTTGTATTCAGTTTTTTGCGGGGGTGAGGAAGTTATAAGTTATATTTTGCCTACCTATCCCAGAGAGACACCAAAGCTCTTTAACTAAGTCAGGGCTTGCCTGCTGCCTTGTGTAGGTTAGAGACATACACAAGGAGATTTACAAAGCGGTGGAGCGAGGTAAACACAAAATGGCAGGTAGAAATTTTAAATACATCTTTGCAAGATTACATGCTGTTTTATGTTGGGGGGTGGGGTTGCTCTTGTTTTTTTACATTGCTAACGCCTGAATACTGTTATCGTAGTTGGTAGAGCCACCGTATATGGAAATATTACTAATCGACAAGCCAGTAACATCTCTAATGAGCCACATTGCAAATGCACTACTTCCGCCTTTAAAGTGTTCTATGAACCAACTTTAACAATGTTTTACTCGAGCCACCCGATATCTATACAATTGCGGCAAATAGGAGTAACCCTCTCTTGCAGTGAGGTGGCACTTGGCATCTCTGGTAACTATCATGGTATACTAAGTATAATCTTCTAGGATAGGTAAAACAGGTCATCTGGGTTATATATTAACAGAGAAGTGTACAATCAACACAATAAAACGGGTCTTGCATTGAATATGTAAACGTAGGTGAGTGCACATAGTGATGGGTTACGATTGTATAAACCAAGATTTTTTTCCTTCCAGCTATCTGCAGCTGGCTTAGGCAGAATCTAAAATATTTGACAAGTTCTTTCCAAGCTTTTTCTGAGAATTAATGGACTCTGAAACATTAGCTAGGCAAACATGCTTCATCTAAATGATTAATTTCACCTATTGAGGCTCAATAGGGATCAAGGTCATAATTTGAACATGCAGGCTTTCAGGCAACCCGTGAGTGAGCTGCAGCTGGTCGATTCTGTTTATCTTTGAACCCCGTGACCTTGGCTTGAGCAGAAGTAGATTAAAATATTGACACCTACTCCAAACGCTTATAGTAGTTTATTATCGCGTGAATCAAACCCATTGGTGTAGGGGGACACATTTCATAGTAAAGTGGATAAAGCTCATCTCTGTCGACTGGAATTATCAATGAAAGAAGAAAGCGTTCGGACGCAGAAAGCACAACGCAGTCAAATTGGTCACTGTCAAAACACCACCTTAACGTTGACTTATATACTCCCAAGCATCGATGGCTTATGATTGTCTCAACTCTCAGCCTCCTTTGGAGCCTGGCTTGGATCTTGTCACAGTTGAAAATGCCGCTCGAAGAGCAGGATTTTAAAGTTTTTCCTAAAAAAGCCATATAATAGGTTATAAAGTTGCAAATCATCAGTGTTTTATGAGAAAAATACACTTGGAGCAATGGTTTTGTTGAAGATAGTAGTTTGAGACAAAGCAAGTCTATGATTCTGGGTCATCTTGATACAGTCTAAGATGAGTCGTGCCATAGGTACATTGTGTTGATTCCTCAAACTAAATTTTAGGAGGTCCACAATCAACATCAACGTGGGGCCCACTATATCCATGTGCCATCCCTTGTACTAGGTCAGGCACCATACATCATGATCTGTTGTAAACATTTACAAGAGTAATCAAGAGTTGTACAACTGCATGTGTTTGATATCAAAAAGGAAAATATTATGCACATATCATCCTTTCATCTTTAGCACAAAGATGTGATAAAACTGCAGGCACATTTGCTCTGCAGCACGGTGACTGGCAAAACCTAAGGGTTCAGTAGTGAAGGGCGCACTCCCAAAATAAGAGTGGCAAATTGAAAGGCTTCTGCTTTACAGATGAAATAACAACATTGTCACCTTAAACTAAAGGGAGAATTGAAGGCCAGTCTCTGAACCTTCCTTCAAACAGCCGCGGCCCATGCAGGTAAGAGCGGTGGGGTGGGATTTCGATATGAGAGAAAATTAATTATTTATTTAACTTTCCCTTGTGGTCGTCTGTTGAATCCTCACCCAACCCAGCCCAACTGCCCCACCGTTGTTACCCTACCGGGCCCGCGGTAGCCTTCAAAGTTAAATTTATTCATAAAGATGTCTCTACACTACTTCTCCCTCATCTCTAACAACAAGATACTCAGGGGCATATTACCAAGCCCCTATCGCCACCACAACGTCACTTTTTGTACGTTGTGGTAGCAATAGGGTCAGCGCCCTATTGCCAAGGCAACGTTAAACCACATAACGTGGCTAAAAGCCATGTTAAGTGTCTTAACGCTGCCTTCGTAATAAGGCCCCTTTCATGCTAAAATTAGCGTGAAAGGGGTGTGCTGTGGGCGTTGCGGTGGGCGTTCCACCGCAACACCCATTCACTTTGCCGCTGCCACCTATTACCAAAAGAGGCGATAATAGGTGGCAGTGCCAAACTTAAGACCAGAAAAATCCTGATCTTAAGGTGGCGAAACGTGGAGAAATGCTTCTTTTATCCTCATTTTTGCTTTTTCCATGTGTGCTGCCTTGTGCAGCACACATAGAAAAAGCAAAATGCCAAGGTTTGTTTATGTACAGGAAGGTGTCCCTTCCTGTACATAAACAAACCATTTTTTTAAATGCCTTTTTGTAACTTCCATGTGTGCTGCTTGAAGCAGCACACATGTAAGTTACAAAATGGCATTTTAGGTTTGTTTATGTACAGGAAGGTGTCCCTTCCTGTACATAAACAAACCTCCCTGCTCGCACACACCCTGGCACTCTGGTGCAAGGGTGTCTACGTTCGCGTTAAGTCGTGAGACTTAGCGCCATCGCAGGGGGAAACACCAGGCTGCACCATATCCATGGTAATATGGCGCAGCCTGGTGCTTCCGAAGTGGCGATGAGAGGCATTAAGCCAAGGAGGCTAACGCCTCTCACCTCCACCTCCTAGATAATATGCCCCTCAGTGCTTTAAGTCCCATTTCTAACCAAAACACAAATGTCAGATTGCAAGTCCTAAAGTATTGGTTTACATTCTCTAACCCTGGATGAAGGAAATGCTTGTCTCCTTACCCTACTCAAACTTTCACCAGCATTCAGTACAACGGTCATGAAACTCTACTATACATCTTATCATCCAGTACCGGGAAATAATGAAATTTATTAAACTGATTCCAATGCTTCCTGTCTGGTAATACATCTGTGTTAATCAATACACATATGATAATCATTATACCTTACAATTATTAAACAAAGTAGCAGACCCCTCATCCATAATTCTTATAATCTTCTTAAAAAATAATTAATTTGATGCTGTAAGGAAATGTATCGTTTTGTATGGTTGCCCAGGAAGTTTTTTGACTGAGGCTATTTGTCTTTCACCTCTGAGGATGGGATGAAGCCTGCTATCCATGTCTTATGTTAGAGGCGACAAGATGATTGCTGCTTGATTCAGCCATTCACAGCACCCTCATCACCTCCATGTGTGTAGACTTATGGGCTTGCACAGATTACCCTGTGGTGTGCAGAGTCTGCAGGCACATCGGTCATTGACTACCGAGCAGTGCTAGCTACTCTCTCCCTCTCGGCTTAGTGATTTGGCTGGAGTCAGGCGCTCAGTTGTTGACATGATGATGAAACAGCGCAATTTAGCTGAAAAGCAGGACATTGCTTAACATAAGACTGTTATGACTGGCAGATATTCTCAGTTCTCACCCCTTCCTTTGAGTCAAAGGCCCGTGGATGTGGCTACGGACGCTGATACAAAGAATACAGAAGGTGCCTTGTTACTGCAACAAGCTACTATCCTAGTTTGTCATCCTATCGGGCTTTCCCCTATCGACTATGCTGAAAGTATAATCCGGGTGCGCTCTTTTCGCGACACAGGCCCTGGACCTCATTTCGGTGGGGCTAAGGTAACTAATGGAGGGACTGTTAATTGTGATAACATAGCAATCTTGCCATGCTCATTGGTAGGGTTTGCAACGGAATTTACTGCTACTGAGGGGGTTGAGATATCTGGGACATGACAATCAATTATGCAAGGGGCAGCTTAGAAGGTGAGTGATACTTCAGGATTTAACCTGAAAAAGGAAGGCCTAGACGTCACCCCCACAACATTTTAATTTGGATGGCGGGGTAGCGGGATCTCAATTGCAATAGCCAGTGATGCGCTAGGCCCAGGGACACATACACCTACCAGTTAGCTTAATCAGGGCTCAGAGAAGATGTATCCTGTAGGGATGCAACACTGTCCCTGAGAGTACTCGCAGTATGAAGCAGCAGGCAACACAAGCTATCACTCAGGAGAGCAAGAAACCCAGACACTATAAGACCAGAGACTCTGTTACTAATGCTGCGGGGTATTTTTTCTCAGTCGGTGTGTGATATTTCTGAAGATGACTGTGAGTACTGTGAGGGGTGGGAGGAGGAGGTATTGAGTAGTCTTATCTCTGACCCAAGAGATACAGTATCTGCAACAGAAGATTGGGTTGGTAACTCAGGGTCTACGGTACGTAAGGTGTTGTCAGAATCTGTCCATAAATCCGGACCAAGGAAGTAATTGAAGTGGGATTACGTGGTGTCCCAAAACTTGTTTTCAAAACAACCAGGCTGTATTGATGGAAATACCCAGAGACAAAATCACCTACTCTGGAAGCTATTTATGAGAGCATTATAGACCACCGCAAGAAACCCATGCTGACAGTTGGAGTCATGGGCAGCCATACGTAAGGTGCAGGGAGTTACCCATAAAATATCAAATTCTTGTTTGAAAGTAATGACAAGATTGTCAGTGGTGGAGGACTGGACAGCTATCCTCAAATCTGAAATCATCTCAGCAAGAGAACAGTCTTATGCTCATGAGTCCTAATTCTTGGATGTTCAATGGAAGTTGGAGGACTTTAAGAACCGGCAATGCCGGAACAACTTAAGGGTATTAGGTATGAAGGAGGGGGCAGAGTGAGATGACGGTAGAAGCTTTATCATCAAGCTCTTTCAAGATCCCTTTCCAGATATAGCGGGTGGGATAGGGAACGGAAGGTGCAGAGATCACATATATTCCTTCTTTTCCAGAAACAAAATCAGGTTAGCCTGGGGGTCTCTCTCTCTCTGGTGGCAAGCCTATGGCCATTCTGCTTTTCTTAGGTAACTTCTTACTTTGGCAAGCATTGTTAGAAAAGACACACCAGGATGGCAAACGCAGCGCCAGCGGCCATGTCATCTTTGTGCAATCAAATGTTTGTCACTTAATGGCTAAATGGTGATGGAGATTCTTCCAAATGATCAAATCTTTTCAGGATAAAGACTTTTTAGCATTCCTGCTCTATCACGCAAGGCTAAAGGTTGTACATAATGGCAGAACTCACATGCTTAATTCAGACATAAAAGCAAAAGAATATCTGGACATATTTCTTGATTTATCTGTCATAGAATAATTACCAGTATATCACGGGCAAATGCAAATGTTTTTCCATCTGTAAGCAGGGAATATAGGTCCAGAGGCTAAGCACTCCATATCAAGTACTGAGCACCTAACACTGGATTACCCAAGGGGGCATGGTGCTTTATTTTTTTTAGAATTGGTCGGCTTCTCACACATAGGTGTGGGGTGTGTATGTCTCCATCACACAAATCATAGATGGTTGGTCCAACTGCTTAACATGATGTGGTGGGCCGCGGGGGAGGGAGAGTGGGTTAGAGAGCTAGAGGGACTAGTGGTTTAAAGGGGGCATTGACAGGGAGGGCCAAGGTGATGGGTGGGCTAAAATCCATTATCAAATGAGGAGTGAAGATAACTTTTCATCAGTGGAATTTATATGGTAGTATTCAGTATAATATGTGAATTGGGTGCACCAGGTTGGCTGCACCTCCATACCCCTCTCATGTTCCTGGCACAGGTTTGGCACAGGTTTGAAGGCAGTTTATCATCTAGGCTATTACTATGCTACATAATGCATCAGTTAATTTCAAAGGATTAAATGGTAGTTCTAAATGTGACATTGTTTGCCTTCAGGAGATACATATTTTGGTGGATAAGAAACACTTGTTATGGACCTTGGGGTTCTGTGTGTTGTTAAATGCCACACAAAAAGATACCTGTATGAAACAGCTTCTGTATTATGAACCGGGTGCGGTTCAGATAAAGTTGGTTGATGAGCTTTAGCATAATGTCAAATTATGGGTATGGCTCTAATGTCTACGATTCATTAGCTAATGAATATTCAATAACTGAGTCAGCATCTTGGCTGATTCTGATAGTCTTTTGTGGTGACCTCAGCTGTCTTATGGAAATGGCATTGTCCTCTACGCAGGTACATGGAGGACAAAAGCAGAAGGTGTTCTGGTTTATAAACATCTCATGGGACTGTAGGGGTAAGTGATGCTTGTGTAGAGTCAAATATATTATAGGAGACAAAGGCCCCTACAAAGAGCTTAAAGACAATGGTGCACAGAACCACAATAAGACCTGTGCCAATATTCTCCTAATGGCGAGACAATGTATTTATTAAATGCAAAATTAGAAAACACAAAGCAAAAACTTATTCCTTGGGTAAATGGTTGGAAGTCAACATATTTCCAAACCTCTGGCATTTACACACAAAGTGACTTCATCAGTAAATGAACGTTCAGAACAGTCACAATAACAAAAACATCTTATGCTCCACATAAATCCAAATGAGCCAGTTTAGAGTCAAGATGCACAAGTTGACGATGTTTCGATCCCAACTAAAATTGGGGACTCATCATCAGGACGCAAGGGTATATGCCTGAGAAGTAGTAACCTGTGGGTAAAACAAGGGGCAAGACCCTTGGGGAGAATCCAATATGCAGGAAATTGCGCCAGTGTTACACTGGCAGGGCTCGGGTGGAGTATTTACTGCAATTGTGGAAGGCAGCAGGACAAGGATACAAGTTGGCTGCAGACAAGGCTCCCTACATCGGAGTCCCGAAGCGGGAACCAAACTCAGATAGAGCGCAAGATACATAATGGCAGGATACGGCGAAGTACAGCGATATCCGGGATGTGCAGTCAAATAGCCTAGACCCAGGATTCACATATTTTTCTTTTTCACATCAGAAGTATTTCTGCCTGGATAATTTACTGGTGATTTCTTGACATCTGGAAAAAGACAAGGTATCTAAATGTCCTCAGTTTTTTTCAGACCCTAATCCTTTGGTATTTGAATTCTCTCTGTCTTTAGTCAAGAGACTCCAGCATCAATGGACTTTTGATAGGGTGTTACTTCTGGACCCTGATTATATTGATCATATGAAGGAGTGGTCGACAGATGTTTAAAACATAAATAGAGGAAGTGCTTTCATAGGAGTAGTTTGGGACAGAATGAAAGCAGAGACCAGGGGCGCAACACTTAGCTTCAGCATACATAGTCAGAGAGTCAAAACAAATTAAGGAACAATACGAAGAACTTGCAAGGTTGAAATCACTTCATGTGAGATGATATTTAGTAGGCCAAGTGGATGATGTAAGTCTTCTGAAGATAGCTATTGTTGAAGTAGATATTCACAGCACATATGCCAGAAAAGCTGCTGAGAAATATCAAATCTGTAGGGCAGAGTGCTATGAGTACATTGACACTGTAGGGAAGCATATGGCTCTTAGAACTAGGTACAAAGAAGCAGGGAATGCTTTCACGGCAATTCAAGATAGATCTCGTCAGGCGCTGAATAACCCATGCAATAATATTAAAGTGTTTGCGGATTACTACAGTATCATATACCAGGAAAATATATTCCATATATCAGATTTTATTAAACAATATCTGGAGCAAGTTGATGGGGTTACTTTAGGCGAGGACGACAGGTCAAGTCCAGACTCCCTGCTGACTTAAGAGAGAGTAAAAGAGGCACTGAATTATTTGGCATCTGTGAAAGCCGCAAGACCAGATAAGATGCCACTAGAATTTTATCAAAATCTTTTCTCAATGCTCTCTGTTGATCGCCACTTTATTGGAGGTGCAATGGGGTTGGGTAATTCCTGAGTCTTGGTTAATGGGTAACATTGTGGGTTTATTAAAAAAGGGAAAACCACCTCTGATTCTCAGGATCCTATTAACCAATCACACTTATGAATAGCGATACCAAGATCTAATCTAAAGTGCAGGCATTTTGGTTAGGCAGGATCATTGCCAAAAATGTTTCTTAATGGCATCAAGGGTTTGTTCCAGACCATGGCACAAAAGACCATGTAAGATGGGCTATAACACTATTTGATGTATTGGGGATCAAGAAGATCCCTTTGGCAATGAACCTGCTTGAAGCTGAGAATGCATTTGACTACGTCACCTGGCAATATTTTGGGGAGATACTCAAGCAATCAGGGGTCAGGTTTGGGTTTACGGGCTGCCATACACATCATGTACCGTAACCTGTCCGCAAAATTACAGCTAATGGGCATTGAGGACAAGAACATTAAGATCACTAGGGGGTCTAGACAGCGGTGCCTTTGCCCCCCTTCATTATTTGTGTTTTACACTGACCTCCACTTGCAGAAACTCCTGTACAACAGCGCTAAAACCCATGTGATGACTAATGAATTTCATAATAAGATGTAAGCATATGCAGATGACAACACAATTTTTACCACTTGTTAGGCCTGTCAGCTTTAAGGTGCTCTTCCCCGAATCTTAACCCTTCAATTTTTGCTGAAATTAGTTTTTGTTGACTCCAGGAATCTGTGCACTTCACCACTCCTAACCAGTGCTAAAGTGCTTGTGCTTTTGCCTTTAAACATAGTAAAATTGGCTTACACCTGATTACCATATTTAATACACTTGCAAGTCCTTCATATTGTGGTTTACCATATAGCTAGGGCCTGTAAGTTAAATGCTACAAGTAGGCTTGCAGCACGTATTGTGCGATCTACTTACGTAGCCCCTTAAAGCATGTCCTAGGACTGCCATTGCAGCCTGAATGCAGATTTAAACTGAAAAATCGACTTGACAATATAACCCCCTTGCCAAGCCTTAAACTCCACTTTTATTGCATATAAGTCACCCTGCAGGTCTTATGTAGCTCATAGGGCAGGTTGCATTGTGATTAAAAGACTGGACGTTTACTTTTCAGCTTCACATGTCCTGGTAGTGAAAAACTCCTAAATTCATTTTTCACTGCTGTGAGGCCTACCTTTCACATAGGATGACTTCGGGTTGCTTTATTACATTTAATAAGCACTAACATTTGATTGGAAACAGATAAGATTTCATGTTTGGTGTCTGAGAAATTGTAATTTAAAACCCTCTGATAGAGCGCGCAGGTCACCCGACTCAGTTTACCATACTCACCTGGGCCCATAAATCAATACAACTTATTGTGAGTTGAATCAAATAACCTGTGCACTTGCTCTAATCAGTGATTCATACATTTCATTAGGACCTATACCATTGACTTACCAATCCTCGTCATCGGTACCTAAAGTCCTAAGGGATCAAAGGAGTTAGAATAATAGGTAGAATAATAACATTTGCACTCATATAATAACCACAAACTCGGGAAAGGTTTAAACTCTTTATCTAGATTTCTTAAAAGTCTTAATCAAATATTAAACGTCAGAAATTTTTCAATCAGGAAAATAATGATCAGAATGAAAATATGCAGTGATTTTATAAAGCAGTCTTTACGCATTTGACATTAGGGTGGGTAGAGAGAAGGAAACAGTACAATGACATACTCACATTGAATATTTACCTAGAATGGTGTGAAGAACTAACCCTGGCCACTGGTCAGTTTAAAGGACAGAACCCAGAAAGTGCAAGCACCATAAAGGAAAGCAGGAGCATTTCAGAATCAGGACAGGTAAAGCCAAATTGGATCAGGACAGGACCACCACAGGGTAAGACCGGCACCCGCAGTCAGTTAAAATTGCAACACCTGCGTTACTCCCTCTCTGCAGCTAACAGCCAGAACCCGGTAAAAGTTATCGATCTCTCTGACAAAGTGCTTCGCCGCACTTCAGCTCTCAAACCCCGATCTGGATTTCGAACCTTCTGACAGAGGGCTCCGCCAGCACCTCTGCTCCCGATCACCTATTGAGTGCGTTGGGTCAGTGACAGGTCAGCTATTCGGACAAGTTGGACAAAAACCTAGCTAAGCCTACTCTAGTTATACTATTTTCCATGTCAGTGTACCACCCCCCAATGTTGCAAGTGTAAGGATCCCCAAATTGAATTGGACAAAAGAATGAGGAGAGGTCATCACACCATACAAAAATAAAACTTTTAGAATGAATATTAATGTTTGCGTTCTCGCTCATCAATTTATTTTCCCATGTATGTTTTATTCCACCCAGCAATGAATGTTCCAATATTGGTTACATTTTAGTCCATTTGAGAATTCATCTTCCTCCGTAAGGGTCAGGAGGTAAGATTACCACAGGCATCTTCCAGCAAGTTGGCTCTTTGGCAGCATTTCAAAGGTCATTCTGCTTCATGGACTTTGTGATTCTTGCGCAGTCGCAATTTCTCCAAGATGGAGTTCAGCAATAGGCGTCAGGCCCAAATTGATTTACATGTAAGAATAGAAAAGAAACAGTTTGAGAACATGGAATAATTGAATGCACTGTATACCCCTTATCTCTACTCTATTCCCATTACTTTATATTTAACTATTGCGTTAGAGTTAAGCAGAACAAACAGCTTAGCAAAAGCAGCAGTGAAAGCTTCATGCATGGTTTGGGACACAGGCAGCCATCTTAGTTCTAGTGCGCAGAAGCAAAAGATTCCTTTCAAAGCAGAAAGTAGGTCATGTCACGTGAGTGTGACAGACGCATGCGCAGTAAGAAATCCCACGTAGCAGCGGCCATATTATTGCAAGCGGATTATCATTAGTAAAAGCACATATGCAAGCTTCACATACTTGTCATGTAATGCAATATTAATAGGACAAAACATGTTGATTAGTGCATTAACGTTATGTCGAGAAGCCTGAATACAAGCAAGTCGCATCACGTGCGGATCCTTGCTCCATCAATCCCCTCTTTGATGATATTTTATATCATCATCAATTAATGAAACGGATGCCAACTTTTCATATTTCACCCAGTTCAATTTCTTCAAACTTTCTATTTTGTTTCTTTTCATTGTTTGTGTGAAAGTTTTTCACTTTCTTGTATATATTTCCATTCAGTTCTTCTAACTCAAGTTTATCAATATTTCTCTTTTTCCCTCTTTTATTTACTGTATATGTCTTTTTGTGCTTCCGGCATTTGCAACAAATTATTATCCCTAAAATCAGTAAGCCTATTCCCACCATTGGCATCAGTATTCTACCTACAAAACTTTTTCCTACATTAGAAAGCCAACTACCTATAGAGGAGAGGCCATCGGTAAGTCTCTTCCATGCACTATCAACCTCCAGTGGTTTAAGCTCTTTTTCCAAATTAGTAATATTTCTTACATACCTTTTAATTTCAACTCTTTTGTCAGGTATGTAAGTGCAACAATGTTGCGCTTTCAACATTCTACAGTCTCCGCCCTCTTTAGCTAATAATGTATCAAGAGGAAGTCGATTTTGTAAAACCATTGATCTAATTGCAACCAATTCGGTATTCACCAATAAAAACACTCCAGCAATTTCAGTTGATAACCGATCCACTACTGTTGACAATTTGCAAATTCTTTGCGTATTCAGAGCACTCCCACTGTAGGTATCAATGCACTAAATATATCACCTACTATTTCTCCAAAACTAGCTCTTTTGCTATGTATTAATCCATTAGTTTCTTCATTGTTTCCTTTTTTTTTTTTTTATTAAACTTAATCCAAGCAGGTACATAACAAAATATTATGACAAAAGGATCATAGGAGCAAAAAAACATGTTAAATGGAATACAAGTTAAAATCAAAATCATAAGGCATTATATTCATGATCAAATTAGTTTTACATATTCAAGAATTTTTCCACTCAATAAAAAGAAAAAAGAAAAAACAATAAAACAGGACTTATTACATAATTCTTCTGCTTACTATCTTCCACCCCATATGAGGAGATCTAAATAGGTGGGTTTAATCCTGATTTCCACCTCGAGACTGGAGACCAAATTGATTCGCCCAACTTTTTCCATTTTATTCCTCTTGTTGAATATATGGCTCTTTCAAAGCTGAACACAGCTAAAAAGCGAGCTAGCCACATCTGAAAGCTTGGTGGTTCAGCTTCTTTCCATCGGGCCGACAAAATAATTCTGAGCACCGCAGTGCCTATAAATAATAGATTTTGCTCACTCTTTGATAGGGCGATTGAAGAGTCATAACCTAAAATAAACAATGAATCTGTCTCTGGAAGATTATGTCCAAACAGCACCTCCCAGTAATTAGCAATAATATGTTTAATTTGACTAAGCTTGGGGCAACTGCTTAAAATATGTATTATTTATTTATTTATTTATTTATTTATTAAAAAGTTTTGTATAGCGCGAACAAGACCCGTGGGTATCAGAGCGCTTAACATAGAAGGCGTAGGAGAAAGACATATATATCAGACAGTTATACGGACAACAAATATGAGGTAGATGATAAATATACAATATCACGTGTGCAGTTAGCGTTGATAGTCAATGGTGGGTATACTTCTATCATAAGTAAAATGTGTAAGCAAGTATGATAGTTAGGTCATTATCAGTTCGTGAATGTTCTATTCTAGGTAGTGTATTTCTTCATCAGAAAGCTCTTCACTTCTCGCTTAAATAATGCCACATTTTGGATCTTCCTGATGTTAGGAGGGAGTGAGTTCCATATTCTGGGGGCAGCTCCTGAGAACGCTCTGTCATAGGTTTTTTTCTTGTGGAAAAAGGCTGGCCGTAGTAGCAATTCCTCAGTACTCCTCGCTGGTCGATTACCTCCCGATAGCTGGATTTTCTTCGCTAGGTATCTTGGGGTGTTGTGGTGTAGCGCTTTATGGGTGATACATGCTATCTTCATTTGGATTCTTGCTTCATAGGGTAGCCAGCTTAAAGCTTTCAAGTGTGGCGATATATGATCGTATTTCCTAGATCCGGTGATAATTCTTGCCGCAGCGTTTAGGCATGCTTTCAATGGCGCTGTGGACATTTTTGGTAATCCAGCTAAGGTGGTGCAGCCATATTCAATCCTCGAGATAACTAAGGATTGGATTGCCAATTTGAGATCCGCCTCTGAGATGAATGGTTTCAGTTTTCTTAAGTAATTCAGGTGGAATCGGGCATTTTTAGCCATTGAGTTGATGTGGGCTTTCATGTCCAGATTCTCGTCCAGTGTGATTCCTAGCGATTTCGCTGACTTGATTAGTGTTGGGGTGCAGTTTAGCGCAGTCACCACTTTCGTCCATTCCTTTATTTCCGTATGGCTCCTTGCTGGTGAGATTAGTAGGAACTCCGTTTTGTTAGCGTTAAGCTTCAGTTGGTTGGTAGTTAACCATTGTAGAGCCATTTTTAGAGCCTTGTTCACTAGTTCTATGTCTTTTAGGGAAGAGATCTTTAAGTATATTTGCGTGTCGTCTGCATACATGTGATAGGATATCTGTGATTTTGGGAGAATTTCTGTAAGCGGTTCGATGTAAAGGTTAAACAGATCTGGGGATAACGTTGATCCTTGAGGGACTCCGATTGAAATAGGGCATGGAGGTGAGATTGACTGGTATTAAATTAGCTGATCCTTGTGTACATCTTGGACAAAGATCATTCTACCTTTTACCCCAGGAATATAGTTTAGCTGGTGTATAATAGAGGCTAAAAATAGTTTTATATGTTTGAGCTTTAAGGTTACTGGCCCTGAACAGTTGTTGGCTCAGTTCAAGACTTTTATAGATATCAACATTCGGATTGCTGAGTTTAATAGCCCAGTTAGATTCAATCTTTTCCAAATCATCTTGTATGTCTACTAGAAGAAGATTATATATAGCCCCAATTCGTGTGTTAGACCTATTAATGGCCTCCAACAAATCTATTTTTCCTAGCCCAAGGGTAGATCTTTTTGCCTTAAGGTTTGTGTATAATTGAACATATTTAATGTAGTCCCCGTTGGAAAGATGATATTTATCCTTTACATCTGAGAAAGTAGTTTCTAAACCCTGTATCAGAAAATCTTTAACACACAGAATTCCAAGACTCTGCCATTTCCTTGCTATGGTATCATTTGAAAATGGTATGAACACTTTCATATGCCATAGGGAAGTATACCTGTTCACAATACTAATATGCAAATGTTTAGTAACTTTGCCCCAAATCTTAAATGCACCGTTTATAATTTCGTATTTCCGGTCATGTGAGTAATCTCGTGCCTCCTTCTGTTGTAAAAGCAATCCATTGGCCACGTTTCCCAACAATAACTCATAAATTGAAGGTGGAATATTATTATTATCAAGGGGTGATACTTGTAAGTTAAAATTAAAATTAAACAGTGGAGTCATTTGTTTAAGACGTGCAGCCCAGTGATACATGCTAATATTGGGTACTGCCATCCCACCTCTTTCACTAGGAAGAGACATTAATTTATAAGACCTTCGAATTTTGCCATGTTGCCAGATAAACTTAATCATAAGGGATTCAAGAGTTTTTAGGATCTTAGGATCAATAGCCAATGGGATTGCTCTAAACAGATAGAGGCATTTAGGAAGTATATTCATTTTGAGAAAATTGGATCGTCCTATAATAGTCAGATGCAGTCCATTTACTCTATCCAAATCTTTTTTTATACTTTGAATTAAAGGGTTATAATTATAGTTAATTACAGATTTAATGGCGGGAGTAATAACAATACCCAGGTATGTAGCACTTGCTGCTTTTCTTTGATCATTGTAGTCGATGTTATCTGTACATAATACAATTGTCTTTGTTTTGTTCAGAGAATATCCAGAATAAAGGCCAAATTCTGTGGTTAAAGCTTCAATTTCCCCCATAGCTTCAACCGGGTTTGATGTTACAACCGTGATATCATCAGCATATGCGAGTACCTTAGTGGAAAACGGGCCAAGAACAATTGGAGTGATAGAAGGGCTCTCAATAATTTTCAAAATCAAGGGATTAATATATACAGCAAATAATAAAGGGGAACACGGACAACCTTGCCTCGTACCTCTAGTTATGTTAATATCATCAGATTCAGAACCCATCAATTGTATTTTAGCTTTAGGAGATAGGTAGATTGATCGTATCGCTTTGATAAATTTAGGGCCGAAATTGTTGAGCTTCATAGTTGCCCACAGGAATTTCCACGAGACACGATCAAACGCCTTTTCAGCATCTAATAGTATCATTGACATTCGACCCCCCGTGACAGTCATGGCATCGAACAAGGCTATTGCCCTAGAAGTATGATCTGTTGTTCCTTTACCAGGTACGAAGCCATGCTGCCACGGGGAGACGATTTGCTCAATGACCCTGCTGAGTCTCGTGGCTAACACCTTGGCATACACTTTAGAGTCCGCATTGATTAGCGATATGGGTCGATATGATGTTAGCTGTTCAGGTAATTTTCCTTTTTTCAGAGAGACGATTATATTAGTATAGTTTCAAGAATCTGGGGTTATCCCGTTCCATTGGATACCTAAAAAAAGATCATGCAGTATTGGACCCAATTGAGAGCTTAGAATTTTATATAGATCTATAGGTAATTTGTCAGGGCCCGCTGCTTTGCCTGAAGCAAGTGTGGTTAGAGATAATAAAACTTCATCTAAGGTGATTTCACCTTCCAGATCCTGTCGTGTAATATTATCCAATTTTTTTAGACCTTCGGAATTATTTATAAAGTTGTTTAAAAACTCATATTCTGTACTTGCTTGGGGGGTAGGGTCCTCCGTATAGAGATTTTGGTAATACTGATGGAATAAGCCTATGATCTCGTTTGATTGGGTATGCGCCTTACCATTCACAGTTATTGACTTTATCTGATTAGAAACATTCCTCTGTCGGGTGTATAGCGCCAGCTGTCTCCCCACTTTTTCTCCATTCTCATAAGTATCTCTCCTATGAACACTGTACGTTTGAGCTGCTTTTTGGCTAAGGTTGTTGTTTAGCTCATTTCTTAATAGAGTAACTAAGTACATTAGCTGAGTAGCATCTATCCCCTGAGAAATAGCTGTGGTATGTTCCTCCTCTGCCTTAGCCAAGGCTGATACCCTGGTATTAAACTCATTCTTTTTTAACTCTCTTGATCTAGCTTGATAGCTAATAGTCTCACCCCTAAGAGCTGATTTATAAGAATCCCATACAGTATTTCTGGAGGCACTAAAACGATTGATATCGAAAAATTCCTCCGTCCATTTTTTAACGTAACTAATATATTCATTATCAACCAGTAATTTTCGATCAAATGACCATTGTCTATGTTGCTTTCGATCACCAACTATTATTGTAAGAACCAGGGGATTATGATCCGATATGATCTTGGGGTATTTAGTTATTGCTGCATTATCTACTAAGTTCCTTGTTGAAAAAAAATAGTCTATCCGGACATGTTTTTGGTGTGGATGGGAGAAGTATGTACAACCTGAATCTTGCTGATTTTTTACACCCCATATATCCACTAGTCCATGACTGTTTGTTAGTCTCTGGATAGCCTTATATACTTTAGGTTTACGTCCTACATAATTCTGCGAATTAGGATTATTTTGACCATTGAATAAATGTGTTTTTAGAGAGATATTAAAGTCCCCACAAATTACTAATGAACCTTGCCAGGTTGCAAGCTCAGCTTCCAATAATGAGAATATGGTAGGATCATCCTGATTAGAGCCATAGATTGTGGAGATAACCAAAACATTTGCTAGTTTCGCTATTGCCCATCTTCCGTGTGGATCCGAAGCAACGCGTATAGGTTGGCCAAGATAGATTTTTGCAAGTATAGCAACCCCTCTTATATTTGATGTTTGGGTAGAAACGACTATCGAGTTATATCCTCTAATCCTCAGTTGTGACCTTTTTGTCCATGGTATGTGTGTCTCTTGTAGACATAAAATGTCTACTGGATTGAATTTAATTAATTCACACAAACGGCGTTGTTTTTCCCTATTTAATAAACCCCCAATATTCCATGTTTGGATTTTCAATCTAGCCATTAGCTAATTTATCAACATAGATAAGAAACTCTCTGATTCTCTCATTATACTTATTAGTGACTTTCACCTTCTTCATCATACAGCTACTTCCTTTATTCATAGAGTATTTAGACTTTACACAAAAAATACTACCTTTTGGATCAAGTTTTTTTTCTTTTTGTTTTTTTACCCCAACCCCCCCTCAAGCCCCACCCACCCCTACAGGCCCCTCCCCCTCTAGGGACCCCCCCCACCATTAGTGGGCAATCGGATTCTACCAGAGTCCTGGTGAAGCTAGCAGTGTAGCACCTGAGCTACCGTGTCCTTTAAACAATATATTATAGATTTAGAACACAAGAAACAGATAGTAACACAATATATCCTAAAGAATGCTCACTTAAAAGGTGAAAAGAAAATAGAACAGAGAAAACATAAGTGTCAAGCATTGTCAGATACTAATAATCAATCAATCAATCAGTGATATTGGTTAAACAAGAAGCTATGAGTTCTATATCGTAATACAGCATTATAGGCCACTATTTGTTAATCTCCTCAAGGTAAGCCTTTGCTTTAACCTCAGAGGTAAAAAATTTCGCCTGCCCTGCCCATACAACCTTTAGTTTTGCAGGATTGTTTAAATATGCCTGGGCTCCCTTCTCTTGAAAGGGTTTAATTAAGGACCTTAGCCGCCACCGCCTCTCTACTGTAGCATGACAAAAATCAGGCCTAGTAAAAAAAGAAACCTCATTATATGTGACTTTATGATCAGGTCTAGCCTTTTCGGCCACTGACTGTCTCAATAAGAAGTTTCCAAAATAGACTAAAATGGCCCGAGGATACGGGCCGGGTTTAGCAGGAGGGTTGAATGGCATCCTGTGGGCTCGCTGAATCTCAAGTTCCCAGTCCCAATTCTTTAAATCTGGCATAGAATCTTTGAACAATTTAATCACAAATGCCCGTACATTCTCTCCCTCAATTTTTTCCGGTATTCCCAATAGGCGTAGATTGTTTTGACGCTGTCTATTTTCAAAATCCTCCAGTTTCCATTTTATATCCATCAATTCAGCTTCCTGAAGTTTGATCTTTTCTTCATTTGCTTGAGTCTCGTTTTCAGTGGTCATCACCCTTGCCTCCATTTCAGTAACCCTTTCAGCAATTGATTTACAAGTTTTAGTCAAATTTTTAACCACCCCTTGTATCTTGGATAAAGCTAGCCTTGATCGTTTGCTATCCTCTTCTGTCTGTTCTCTATGGGCTGCGATGGCCTGTAAAATTGCTTCTGCTGCAGTGGAGGGGATTGTATCTTGACTAGGAGGTCCATATTATAAGGGCCTCTTTGTTTAACACTGGATAGAGATTTAGGTTTGGATTTAATTGTATTTGATTGTCATTCCTCCTCTATACTTTCTTCTGGTGAGGTTGTAAACAGTAGGGAATCGCCATCTTCATCATATTCTATATCAATCTCATCACCCTCAATGCTAGAGTTATCTTGATCCGATTCATCTTCCTCGATCTCTTCCTCTACTCCTGTTTCATCAGAAAAGGAGTAGAATACATTCCCTTCTTTTTCGGGAAGGGAGGATCCTTGAGTTGTCAGTTCCCCTCTGTCCGGTACCTTGTTGTCAATCAATGGCTGATGGTCTGCATTTACATGGCCTTGAGTTATAATATGATCTCTTAGCGGTGTTTCTTCCATCGTGTTCATCGTATTTATTAAAGAGGAGCTCACAGTCAAACCATTCTGAGGTAGAGTATCTTCAATTACCCTCAATATATTTTCCCCAGACCCACAGAATGACATTGAAGATTTAGTGATTGTATCACTTTGTGTATTAGGAGAAACGGTAAGTATATGGGGAGAGGGAGAAGTGGTTAAGGTGATAGTAGTATCTATAGAATTATTAATACTAGTGCCAGTACCAGTACCACCTTTGGTAGATCTTAAAGTTCTCACAGTTGCATTCTCCCCCTGGCTCATCTCCAGGCTCCCCATCGATGTACCCTGGACAGAGGTAGAACCATTTCCCTCTGGTTGCTGCGGAGGCTGCTGTAAAGGCTGCTGTGAAGGTGATAAAACCTCAGGGTCTCCGCTTGTGCCAGGTGAGCATAGCGACTGCGCTTGGGTATCCTCTGTGCACCCCAGGTTTGTTGAGTTTGCTTGCTTTCTTCTAAGCAGGTCAATTACCGTATTGCCTGGGCTCGCCTTCTCATGAGTGCTGTTAATCCTCCGTTTAGTGGCTAGCACCTCCTGGCGTGGCAAACATGTAGTTGGTGTCTTCTGGGTTTGTTTCCTTGTACGAACATTACTTTTAGGAGCCACGGATATATCACCATTTTGACTACCGACAGACTGTTGTAACTGCTGCTCCTCCAGTTCCGCCTCTCGTAGTGCCCTTGCTGCTTTCGCAAGTCTTGCTCTTGCTGCCGCTGATGAGGCTGACTTAGAAGGCATTTCTGCAGCCAAATTCAATTGGAACCAGCAATCCGGCGGTATCAGGGATGTCAGCTCTGCTAGCTTCAATAGCTCTGCAATTACCTCTCCCAGCTGTAGACAGAGATTGTCGATGCCAGATTCCTCGTTGTCGCAGCGAAAACTGTCCTTGTGCTGTTCACAATGCTTACTGTGCTTACTGTGTGGTGCCGATACCTTCAGTGCACCTTCAGTAGATTTTTCCCATTCACACTCTTTGCGTATTCAGAGCCACTCCCACTGTAGGTATCAATGCACTAAATATATCACCTACTATTTCTCCAAAACTAGCTCTTTTGCTATGTATTAATCCATTAGTTTCTTCATTGTTTCCAGTGATTTTGTTTACATGTTATATCTTTGGGAATATTATTCCAAAATAACAGCTCCCATACCAATGATCTGGCAATTTGTAATAAGCCTTGTTTCCGCATATAAAATAAATTCCAGGAAACACAGGTTCAGCTCCATCTTTGAAACCCTAACCCCCTATGACCTTATAATTGTGTTCACATTCACTGGAACCAATGAATATATTGTTATAATAACTTGTTCTTTCTCTATGGAGACAGAGTTTCCCCTTCTTTTCAGAATCCAGCAACATAGCAGGATGAGTCTTGCCATTTGGGGTGAACCCTATATTTTGAGCCCATTTAGGAATTTTATGATACTTATAATTCACCTTTCTTTGGAAATTCTCTCTCCTTTTCTCAACCATGTTCAAAAATATTTTCTCTTTTTCTTGTAATAAGCATGTTACATTATTCTTGTGTGCTTCAGCTATATCTATTGTACCTATAGTTAGAAAGTATTCACCCATATAATGTGTTACATCACTCTTAGTATGTACAGGATTCAGGTTACTACATATAAGAAGTTCAGAAAATATCACATCTGAATTAGAATAGTAATACTGCAAAGGTCCTTTCTTATAGAATAAACTAGCTAAAATACTACATGAAATACCATATGTTAGTGGTAAATGATGGTAAGTCACACCTTCGGCTACTGAAGTAGGTAACTTCATACAAACATAGTAATCTTCTATTTCCATAGCTTCTACATAGTTATGTTATAAGCTGTTTTGTAACGCGCTCAATTACTACCGAAGTATCCTGGCGCGGTATACCGCTGGGGAACCCGTCCTGGCTTTCCCGGTGGGATGGTCCCTACTGGGAGTCCCCAAGGTGAAGCCAGGCATCCCCGGCGTTGATGGGGCCGTTGTGGAGATTAGGCAAGCTAATGCCCAGAGTTGCCGAGTGGGAACCCTGGTTAGAGTAGGCGCCGAGACGAGAATTATCGAGTCCGCTGACCCTGGTCCACAACCCTGCCGCGTTGGGAATTGAACCCTGGTCCCGGGCTGACTCCTGCTTCCGAGTCTGCCCCTCTAACCAGTGAGCCACACCACTCCACGTGTACGTGTACTAAGTGTACTAATAAGTTTGCAAATACATTTAAGTGAGTTCTGTTTTTAATTCCAGTATAATGTAGTCCTTCCTCATCTGATGCTTCTAAATCTACCTTATATTGTTTAATGCTAAGTGCTTTCGCTTGTGTATCTATTCTTCTAGGTGTATCGATCGTTTGTAGCTCATTATTATCATTATTCATGTCTCTACTCATTATATAAGGAATAGCTATTGTCAGTCCTAACCATACTATGAGTACTATCACTATACTACACGTGCATATTCTACATCATGTTTTTAAACCGTTTATTTTCAGTCTTCCATTAACAGTATGATCAGCCATTTCCAACCAAGGAGACTTAACCCTTCTTTGTAGCTTTTACACAATCTTTTAACCTGTGACATTTTTCAAGTGGGTATCACTTCTCCGTTAGTCTGATCAACAATCAATTTGTCATCACTTTCGTCACGTATTTCTAAGTTTTCAAAATCTTCAAGGAAAATGTAAGTCCATTCAGGGCCTCTGAATTTGTTATTCAGCCTTTTCAGTCATGGACTTCTTCTTCTTGGTTGTTCTGAAGATTGTTCAGTTTGACTTGTTATTTCATTTACTTGTTCTGGGTCTTCATTTATTGTCTTTAGACAAAATCTCAGCCTTTTGACAAACCTAGGCCACTTGTCTCCTTTTCTGAGCCTTTTAGCTGGCACTGTGCTCTGCCCTTCTTCAAGTGTTCTCTTATTTTCATTCAGTTGTGGCACATCTATTTCAATGCTGTCTTCTGTATCCCTCTCTATCTGACTAGGTCCAGGTCTTATTTCTGTTTCTTCTGCCTGGTTACTAATCTGGCCTTGTTCAGGTATCTGCTGAATTTTACTTTTATTTGATTCACCTTCTTCTTCCTGAACACATTTTTCTACTCGTATCTGGCCCTGCTCAAGCTCTTCAAACCCTTGATTATCTTCCGCCCGAGCTCTCGCCCTACTACCTAGCTGTCCCTCCTCAGACTCAAGAGTTCTTGGTGGAGTGTCATTTGTCTGAGTATTCTGATCTTTCCTTATCTGTTCCTCCCCAGAATTACTACTGGCTTGGATTTCTGTAATCTGAGTATGTTCTTCTAGACCTATCTCGTCCTCACTATCACTCTGACTGTCTAGATAAGTCTGACTTCTGGTTCTCAGTATTCTGCAGGTATCTCAACTACTGGAATCCAATCATCTTGACTGGTGCTTGGTTGTTTCTCTTCAGCTACTTCAGGATCGATATCTTGAGACCCCTCAGCTGTACAACCTTCAGCATCAGTTTCATCAGGTTCAGTCACTCTTTTTGTGTGACTTGCATGGATCCAGTGTGGAACTCCTTTGCACTTTACAGCTGTGGCGGTAACCAAAATTACTTGTCGATGTTTTCCCCACCTCGGTGCAAGGCAAGATTTTCGAGTGTGTTTCTTTAACACTACCCAATCACCTGGGTTCAGGTCATGTGCTGGAGTTGCTTGTCTGGCGACAGCTTCTTCCCCAACCTGGTGAGAGATAGAATGCACTCAGTCAGCCAGTTCTTTGCAGTACTCCAGTACTAAATCATCAGATATATTTATCAGCTTGTGTCCTGGCACCCATGCTTGCCTCATTGCTCTTCCCATTAGTATTTCATAGGACTCAAGCCTGTGTTCTGGTCTGGAATACTTCTGAGTCCCATTAGAACAAGAGGTAAAGCATCTGGCCACTCTATTCGGGTAGATTCATACATCTTTCCCAATCTCGACTTGATTGTGCCATTCAGTTGTTCTACCACTCCAGAAGCCTCTGGGCGGTATGCACAGTGCAGCTTTTGCTTAAAGTTGAATGCTTCACAGATTAGGCCAATTATTTCATTATTAAAATGACAGCCTCGGTCTGATTCAATTGTTACTGGAAAACCGAACCTAGGTATGAGTTCTCTGAGTAGGAGTTTGGCTACAGTGATGCTATCATTCCTACGTGTGGGGTAAGCTTCCACCCATTTTGAAAATAGGCAGACAATGACAAGAATGTATTTTAGTACTTGACAAGGAGGTAACTGAATGAAATCAATCTGTAATCGTATGAAGGGACCCTCTGCCTTCCCAATCTTTCCTGGTAACACTACAGTTTTCTTCCCAGGATTTATTTGTTGGCAAATTAAACATCTATGGCAAAGTGCTTCTGCTATGTTCCTGAATTTCACATTGAACCATGATTGTCTGAACAAACGTATCATGGCATCTCTCCCCAAATGAGAATCTCCGTGGAACATCCTAGCCATAGGAGCAAGCAAACAGTCTGGTAACACAGGCCTACCATCAAGGTAAACAATGACACCATCTTCAAACCTTCTCTGACAACCTATCTTCCGCCACACTTCCTTTTCTTTTGGTTCTGCTTCATTTTGCAAGTCTCTCACTTCTTCCCACGTTCTCACAACTTCAACCAACATAAGTTGGCAGCTGTTTCCACCCACTTCAATTTTCTTCTTTATAGCCATTTTAAATTTTGCACAATGTTGGGTTAACTGGTCAGCATATTGGTTACCAGCTGTCACTTTGTCATTTCCAGATTGGTGAGCAGCACACTTGACCACAGCCACTTCTTTTGGCAATTGAATTGCTTCCATCAAATCTTTCACATAATGACCATTTTTAATAGGAGTACCTGAAGAAGTCAGAAATTCCCTTTGCACCCAGAGCTGGCCAAAATCGTGCACAACCCCATAACCATATTGGCTATCAGTGTATTGTATTGTATTGTATTGTAAGGGGTGCTTATAGAGCGCACTGACACCATGGGTTTCCTGGCGCTGGATAGACATAGAGGGTGCAGAGGGACTAACCAGATTGAGGGAAGAGCCAGGTTTTTAGGGACTTACGGAAAAGAGTAAGAGAGTTAGAGGCTTTAAGAGAAGAGGGAAAAGAGTTCCAAAGCTTGGGGGCCAGGTGTGCAAATCTCTGGCCTCCGGATCTACAAAGCTTGTAAGAAGGGACGGTCAGAAGGTGAAGATGGGAGGATCTCAAATTCCGGGGCGGGCAGTAGGGTCTAATCAAAGATTTCACAAAGGCGGGGCAAGGCCCAGTTAGTGATTTGAAAATAAGGCAGCCGATCTTGAAAGCCGACCTTGCGGTAACGGGGAGCCAATGGAGTTTGGCCAGGAGGGGCCTGGCGGACTGCCACTTCGGGATCCCTAGGGCCAATCTCGCCGCTTGATTTTGCACCACTTGCAGTCTAGCTACCGATGTCTTAGGCAGACCGTGGTAGATTGCATTAGAAAAATCTAAGCGGGAGAGGACGAGAGCCATGATGACCTGCAGGAGGGCATCGGGTGTGAAGAGGGATGCCACTTTCCTGATCCTGCGCAGCTGGTAGATACAGGACGAGACCACCGTCCCCACCTGTGGCCCCAGGGATAAACCGGAGTCGATTGTGACCCCTAGGCTCTTCACCGAGGCCACGGGGGCGGGAGAGGGACCCAATTCCGCCGGCCAGAATTGTGGCCCCCAGGAGGTGGCGCTCCTACCGGGAAGGAGGAGCTCCGTCTTCCCGGGGTTCAATTTTAGCTGGTTATGGCCCATCCACTGGAGGATGTGGGACATGACTGCCTGAAAATTGGGAATAGCAAAAGGGGAGTTAAGAGAAAAGATGAGTTGCAGGTCGTCCGCGTAATTAAACACGCGAACGTCCCACTGCCTCAAAGAAAAAAGAAGGGGACGAAGATAAAGATTGAAAAGAAGAGGGGATAGAGAAGAGCCCTGGGGGACCCCACAGGGTGAGTGCTCCCTGGGAGCCCTGAAGGTACCCAGGCTGAGGGTCTGAGACCTGCCGGTCAAAAAAGTATATGGTTACTTTCCAATGTTTCCCAAATTTGCAGGCTTTTGTTAATGCAACCAATTCAGCTACTTGTGCAGACTTGACTCCAGGTGAATAGGATCCTTCAACTGGACCCCCCCAAAGTACATACTGCATAGGCAGCACTCAAACCTTCTTCCTCATGTCTTTTGCATGAGCCATCTACAAATAGGTCATATTCAGAATCAATTAATGGCTTTTCTCCTATGTCTGGATGTGGTTTTGTACTGTATTCAGTCAGGTCGATACAATCATGTTCGACTTCTCCCTTCACTTCTGCAAAGTGTGAATCAGTTAGTAGTATTGCTGGGTTTAGAATATTACATCTGGCAATGGTGACGTTTCCTGCACCTACAATGAGTAGCTCGTACTTAGTCAGCCGACTAGGAGTGAGGTACTGAGTCTTAGTCCTTGTTAACAAAATCACAACTGAATGTGGAATGTACACTGTCACTGGATGTCCCATAATAATGGACTCACTTTGCTCAAGGCTCATGCAAGTTGCAGCTACTGCTTTCAGACATCCTGGCAATGCAGATGCCACTGGGTCTAATGTGGAAGAAAAATATGCCACAGGACGTCTCATCAGACCGTGAGTTTCGGTCAAAACTGAAAGTGCACAATTATCTCGTGTATCACAGAATAGTGCAAAGTCTTTTGAATAGTCAGGCATCTCTAATGCTGGAGCTGTACACAGACATTCTCGTAATTTCAAGAAAGCAGTCATACTTTCGTCATCCCATTCTACCGGGTCTTTTGCTCTTTTCTTTGTCATTTGTGTCAATGGTTTTGCTAGGACTGCAAATCCCACAATCCATTGCCTGCAGTAACCTACAACTCCAATAAACATTCACGTCTCTTTCTGAGTTTGAGGTAGATTCATGTTTTTGATTATTCTGATCCTCTCTGAGGTGACTCTTCTGACCCCTCTTTCTATCTGGTGCCCCAGATATTTCACTGACATGGTACAAAATTGTAATTTCTCAGGTGATACTTTATGCCCTCCTTCACCCAAATGATTTAGCAAGGCAATGGTATCAACAACACAGTCATTTCGAGTTTTAGACGCCACCAATAGGTCGTCTATATGCTGGACCAGGACTGACTGTCCGGGGAGCACCAAAGACTCAAAGCACTTTTTCAAAATGTGATTAAAAAGCGATGGACTCTCTGTATACCCCTGAGGAACGCGGTTCTAGACGTACACATGACTGTCGAATTAAAAAAAAAAAAAAAAATTGCTGTCTGGGTGTAATGGAATTGAGAAGAATGCGTGATATAAATCTATCACGGTGAACCATCCAGCCTCCCACGGTATCTGATACAGAATTACTGCTGGATTTGGCACAACTGGACAGCATGGGACAACAATTTTATTGATTTTTCAGAGGTCCTGTACAACCCTGTATTTTCGGCTCGGTTTTTAATGCCAATTATGGGCGAATTGCATGGACTGCTCATTATTTCTTGTAAAATGCCTGTTTCAACCAAACGTTTTATTTCTGCTGCAACACCTGCTTTTATTCCTGGGCTCATTTTGTACTGTCGAATATTTGGGTAAACTGCATCTTCTTTTATCGTCACTTTTATTGGATCAACATTTGCCATTAATCCTACATCTTTTCCGGTAAAATCCCATACATTAGGATTTACAGTATGTTGTAATTCTTCTGGTAGGTCTTCTACAGTTAACTTTTTATTCTCTATTTCTTGTTTTGCTAACATTAATTTATAGATTCCGTCTTCGTCTGGGGTTTGAATTACAACACCAATTGGGGTACAAAAAATGGTGCAATTCATTTTGCACAACAAGTCTCTGCCTAGCAGGTTCACTGGACTTGAATCACACACAACAAATCTGTGCATTTCTTTAAAATTGCCTATTCTAACTACGAATGGTTCTGTAACTGGGGTAGTAATTTGTTTATTAGAAATGCCCACTACTTGGATCGCTTCTCCCGAGAGGGGTAGGTTTGGAAGGTCTGCTGTTCTTACAGTAGAACGGGTAGAACCAGTGTCCAATAGAAAGGTGACATCATTTCCTTCAACCTTTCCTTCAATGTATGGACCTGATTGATCTACCGGCAAGGAGGCGCCAAGTACGCACTCCTCGTCCTCCCCTCTCAGGCACCATCAGTATGTGTCCTCACTAAAAAACGTATCACTCAAAAGAAATTGTGATGCTGCTGTGTCTCTCCTCTCACTTCCCTCCCAATTTGTGGTATCCACATCTGGTGTGCTTTCCTCCTAAAATTTGGCATAAGTGCAAGGGGTAACTGGTTTTGTATTACCTGCTGCTGTTGCTTCCGTGGCACCTCATTCTGCGTCTATGGATTTAAATCATTAGTTTACACATTACTGTTTTGCACAGCCTAACACTCGTTATTCCAGTGCCCCAACTTGCCGCACCCGTGACAAGGAAACTTCTTTTTGGCTTCCTCTCTATTGTATTTTCCCCTTGGCTTACCCCCATTACCATCACCTTGAGTCTGGGTATTGTTCATTTGGCTCAATTGAAGTTCCTGTTGTTCTGCTAATTTCACTTGTGCCCACATTACCTTTTCTTTTAATTATTTTCTTTTATTGTCGAGTTCATCTTCACAATACTTTGCATATTTAAGAATTTCATCAATCGGCTTGGCCTGCCAGCAAATGTTATGACCTTTAATCCATTGTGAAATTTCTGGTCTTAATTCTGACACAAACCGATAGATGAAATGCGTCATATCTTTCATATCGATATTATCCAAACCACTATACAGTTTGAATACTTGTAACAGACGTTCATATTATACATGCACAGATTAATCTTTATTCTGAGTGGTTCTATCTATTCTAGTCCAATCAGTTTCTTTGGCAGGCACCTTCCCTTTGAGGTAGAGTATTACCTGGTTGTATTTGATTTTCATAACTTCATCAGAAGGTGCTCCTGTCTTTGGGTCTCTAGAGTACTCTTCACTAGGCCAATCAATAGCAATTTTACATTCTGTCCACAAAACTACAGGAACAACAATGTCAAATAATCCATCTAAATCTTTCAAAAGACATTTCGAAACCTTCACAAATCTCTCGACTTGTCTGTACCATTTCACACGTTTTTCTCGAAGTTTTGGGAAGTCATTTGTAAATGGCAAAATATCCTGTCGGACCATGGGACATGTACATAACCTCCACCTGGTACCTCTCTAATAGGACATAACCTTTCCACCTTTTCTGCTTCTTTTAACACATATTCGAATGCACTTTGTTTTGATTGGGCCTCTTCTTTTTTCTTTGCCCACCTAGTTTTCCATTTTTCTATGTCATCCCATTTCTGCAATAAAGTCATAAACTCCCTAATTTGTACCTTTCTACCTGACACATTCATATTTTCCAAATCTTTGTCAGAAAATTCAGCTCAATATGGTGCCTGTAATACTTTAGATTTGCCAATGTCAATTCCCATATTACCTGCCATATCCATTAGTTTTTCATGAAACACTATTGTATTTCTAGTAATGCTTTTGTAAATAAACAACAATTCATCTTCACTGAGTATATTTAATCTGTCCAATCCCACATTTCCAGCCATCATTTCTTCTAAATCGACTCTTAATTTGAATGTGTCCAATACTTTTGGCTGTGACTTTGGTTTCTCTATTTCTCGTGTCCATCTCTCTATTTCTTCTGGGGTTACTACTGTGGCACTTCTGGTACCTGAGGATGTCTCCATTTGTACTTCTCTAGAATTTATAGGAGTGGTTTTCCTGACCGAGTCACTCATTGGTTCTCTAATTGGTAAATCCATCAGGGAAATCACTGACTCACATTCACTCGCTTGATCATCAACTATTAAGGGTTCTTTTCTTGGCTGAACTACAGGTGTAGTTAGTACGGAAGTTTTAGGACTAGGTTGTTTATCTCCATACAGAGGAACATCTGGCCAATGGTTACCGGAATTGTCAGGGCTTCAGGACTCGTATTCAATTGAGAAATGTTCTGAATCAACTCACTTCTTTGTTTATTTAATGCTTCCCGTTTTCTTTCCTGAAGTACCTTTTCTATTGAAGTCTCATGAACCCCTTGCGGAATCAGAGGTGGTTTCAGAAACGGAGCATTTGGATTAATTGTGCTTGGCTCCTCATTATATGGTGGTGGATTTTTCATTAATAAATCCTCCAAATAATCAACATCCGATTCACCACTAGTCATTAAATGTTTCATTTTCTCAGTCCTTTTACTTCCAGTGGGTTCTTCTAAAGTTAATACAGGATATAATCCTTCCACTAACATGTACTGTCTCCATTGTTTCATTTGTTTGTCTCTTGTCTCATTTTGGAAATCTGGGCTAAAACTTACTCCAATTCCTGTTACTTCTGGGTCTATGTGTGGGATTTTTCTTGGGATGTAATTTCACTGTATTACTTTTTGTATGCTCATAAATACTTTGCCACTAAGTTAAGCCTGGCTGCTTTTTGTGCCAAGTTACCCAGGGTTCAGCACAGGTTAGTTTACTGACTTTTGTAGTTAACCCTGCCAGGGATTGTGGCTGTTTCTTGAACAGGGTTAACATCCCACTCATCCAACAACCCAACTTCTCTCACCACAGATCCAAACAAGTCGTTTCGGGTGGTGGAGGAGGAAGCTGCTAGCTTTGGGCAACTACCCAGGTACTTCCTAAATAGGGGTAAGATTTAAATGTTATGTAATAGCGATATCAGCGGTCCTAGGAAGAATGGCAGTGTGGTTTATCTGGAAATCAAGACAGTACCTAAAATGCATCGCATTATTCCATTAAATTTCAATCCCACATTGTGCAAAATCAGGGCTGAACTGGTACGCATTAACAACCTACATTTTACACTTATCGGCCAATGCAACATTATCAAAATGCTGATGCTTTCAAAGATTCTCTATTTGTTTATGGTGATTCCTTTGATAATGCGATAGGAATTGCTGAAGAAGCTGAATAGGATCTGTAGCAGTTTCATTTGGGAGTACAAGGGGGCAAGAAGAGCTCTGGGATATCTCATTATGCCATTGGACAGAGGTGGCTGGTACATAATTTTAAATATGACCGTGGGCATCCATGCTGCAGCACATGGAGGTGTTGATCAACGACAAAAGTAATATGCACTCTCTAGTAATAAGTCTCATAAGCATATATGAGCTGTCCTTGGGCAAGGAAGCTAGAGGCTATTTTTTTGAGAATCCTGGAACTTAAGAACTACAAGAAAGTCAAGTTTAAGATCATTGAGGCAGCTATAACATCTGGACTTCCTTGTGGGATAGAATAGACATGCCTCTGTATAATCTATATACACCTCTTTGGTGCTCTATGACAGCCATTGTTTGTTCTGGGAGAAAGGAGAGGCTCATAAAATAAGGGATCTTGAAGATGAGATTCAACTTTCTTACTCTGCAGATCTACTTCAGAAATATCGGCTAGATAAATGTAGTTTTTTCACATATTTACAATTCAGGTTTTATTTCATTGAAATTCAATAAAGATATAATCTCATTAAATCAGAGTGATATAGTACAGAGTTCAAAGCCTTGGGGTGGTGGTAAAATCGGGACTTTAGATAGGCTACTTATTGAGCTTGATTTAGATGACATAGGCACCCAACTTCAAAAATGGGCTATCAGGTTGATTATCACTCCTGACAATATCAATTTTCAGTAATCTCTAAGTTTGGCGTGGAAGAATATGTTATGTGCTAGGCTAAGATGTCAACTTTACCAGACACTGTTTAAGCTATACTATACCCTCTGAAGTTGTGCAGCTGAGGAAAACAACTCTTGATGTAGGGACGGTACTGCAGATTCAGGCCATATGTTCTATATATGTGTAAAATTAGTACAACTTCTGAATGTAATAGCTGAATATCGATTTTAAATACTCAGATTTGTATTATGCCCCATATGATGCTTTTAGGGGTAGATACACAATATAGGAATGAGAAACGTAAACTATGCTCTATGTTTGTAGCTATGGTGTTTGCTCGCATTTGTATTGCAGGGGCTTGGCTAAATCAGGAACGCTCTTCTTTTCATCAATAGCAGACCAGACTATTGTCAATGTATCCAGTGAAGAATAGTTTATAATGAAGTAAAGGCAAGGGGGCTAGGCGGAAGGGGGAGCTGCCATCTGGTCACCAGTAATGAACTGGATATAATCCATACTAATATTATAAAGAGAGAGCCCAAACCTTTGAGGCGGGTAATCTCAGTAACTACAGCACCAATCACAACACCCAATACAGCATTGGAAAGGGCATTTGCAGCAGAAGGACATAGGCTATGCAGACGGATAAAAAAATGTATAGGCCGAGGGACAGAATAACATCAAACAGGAAATTATGTAATAATGTGACTCACTATATTGAGACTGAGAGCCTGGAGCCAAATCAATCGTGAACAAGGGATATGCTATCCCGATACGCGTAGATTTGTGCCTGCCTGCTTGAGAAACTCCATGCTGTGAGGATTAAATTAAAAAGCACATAAGTGAAGACAAACGCGAGTTCGTCCCGTTTTTCTCCCAGCTGGGGGAATTGGTTGTGGATTTAAATGCGGCGTGGTTCTGCCGCGGGTATTTTATGAACCGGCGAGAGAGCGCTGCAAATTCTGGCAAAAAAGAACCGAGGGGTATCTATATATATATATATATATATATATAGATATATATATATATATTATGAAAATCCTTCAAACCTCCACATGCAGCGGTAACAGCAGCGGCGAGAGAAGAGACAGACCCCACGTAGTCCAGGCAAGATGTTATTTATTCCAAGTGCCTTCCAAAATTTAACGTTTCGAGTACTGACGTACTCTTGTTCACACACCACATTTCAAACATTGGAAAGTTCTTTTATCTGCATGGTGAAAGCCCACCCCATTGGGCCACACCTCCCACACGTGAATCACATGGTTGTGCTTGATGTCAGATAGCAGAAAATTTAAAGGCATAGTGCATCTATTTACAGTGACTATATACAATAGTTGCATCCAAAGAAAACACACATTAATTTCTACTGCATGCTTGGATAAATATTGCTGGTAATCCAGATTGGTTACTGTTTGCAAATAAATGACAGACATTTTGGTAAATGGCAAAATAACTGCTTGAATGCACTGTTGTTAT
The DNA here is from genome assembly GCF_964261635.1 of Lissotriton helveticus. Classification (NCBI taxonomy): domain Eukaryota; kingdom Metazoa; phylum Chordata; class Amphibia; order Caudata; family Salamandridae; genus Lissotriton; species Lissotriton helveticus. The sequence continues at coordinate 1,285,518,796 of NC_136059.1, read as the reverse complement.
TATACATAACAAGTAAGAAATATTTATCATATGCATGAATGCATAGCATACCTCGTGTTGCCAGAACACCCAATCTGGACCATAGACCAAATGACAAGCGTAAAAAATATTGTAAAGATGCAAATCATAGTCATATCATACTCAATTGCTAAATGGCCAGGCACAACTTTTACGTGAAAGAACTGATTTTTATAGGTACATATGTGTATAGGTGTCACCAAAAGAGTAGCACCTTAGTGTAAAAAAACACATTCTCAAGTTTTAGTCCTCTGTCATTGTATTAAAAAAATTTATACAATTATGCATTTTGTATATTCAAAATATCATTGCAGAACTATTTACAAGACAATTATGTTTGTGAGAAAAAAGTGCTGTAACAAATTTACAGTGACAAAGAAAATCACCCAAAAAAAAAAACATTTTCCAAATATAGTTAAAAGACTGCCCTGCTCAGAAACCTGGACAGCCAGCTCTGGGTTAAGAGACGGGACTACAGCTTTACCTGCAATAGGTATTTGCTATCAAGAAAAATTTGTATGTACATATTACAAAGATTGCAGTGTGTCGTATTGGAAAGTCTATTGTTGGAACTTCAGTTTGCTGAAAAACATATAGTTTGTGCAGAATATATACAAAGAATTTGATGCTCTTACAGAAAATTGTGCATGTCCTCTGTCGCATTCAACCCATTGGGTTGTTTGCTGTCGAGTTTGATGATATACTGCGTTTCTAAACGGCGTAATAGTTTTTCACGATCACCACCACGTCTCAATGGAGCAACAGCATCAATGACAAAATATTTAAGGCATGACAGATCCCTGTTGTGCCTGCTGTTGAAGTGACGTGCTACCGGATATGCCCCATCGTGATTGACTATAGCACGAAGGTGCTGCAGTATTCTGACATGTACCTGTGCGCCGGTGCTGCCTACATAGCGCAGGCCGCAGGTGCAAGTTAGGACGTACACCACAAACTCCGTACGGCAGTTGTAATTGCCGTGAATTGAAGATTCAGATTCAGAAAAAGGAGTGCGGTAATGAGTGGTATTCTGACCGAACTTGCACGCTCGACATGAGGCGCATTTGTGAAAACCTTTACCTCCAAACCAATCGGTGATCTTCGGCAATTCAGGGCTAGATTGTACTAGCTTGCTGCGCATGCTGTATGCACGCCTGAATGTGACCACCGGTTTGTCTGGGGTCCTATCACGTAAGACTCCATCCGTTTTTACAACTGCCCAGTGTTTGTTGATTATGGATTTTATCTTACGATGCTGTCTACTGTATGTGGTTATCAGTCTAGTAACATTGGGTGTGCTGTTGTTTGCAGGGGGTTTGGGTACAAATAAAGAGTCCCTAGATCTTTCTTTGCTCTTTTGCAATGCTGTGGCTAGACAGGTTTTACTGTAGCCCCTTGCCTCTAATCTCTCAAGCATTGCCGTTGCCCCCTCCTCAAACTTTTCCTGAGTGTTACATATTCGCTTGAGGCGCAATAATTCGCCCAGCGGAATGCTCATGATGACATGCTTGGGATGACCACTGCTGGCATGTAGAATACTATTGCCAGCAGTGGACTTTCTATGTAGGGAAGTGATGATCTTGTTGCCCTTGATGTTGATAGAGACATCAAGAAAATCAGCCGAAGTTTCGCTGATGTTAGAGGTGAAGAACAAATTGAATTGATTCACATTAAATGCATTCACAAAATTTTTAGCACTTGCGATGTCCCCTTCCCATACACAAAATATATCATCGATAAAGAGCATCCAATGTTTGACACGTTCAAATCCATAAATGCCTGGTAATTCCTGCTCCTCCCACAGCCCAACGTGAAAACACGCGTAGCTGGGGGAGAAGCAGGACCCCATAGCCACACCACGTATCTGTTTCCAAATTTCCTTTCCAAACAGAAAATAATTGTTGTCCAGACACCATTGTACCAAGTTACAAATCATTTTGTTGTGGCTGTAGTACATACAAGATTTGCGCCCCAAAAAGTGTCTTATACCTTCAATACCTTTCTTGTGTTCGATGCAGGTGTATAAGGACTCAATGTCCAGAGTGATGATGCACCAGTTCTTTTGCCATACTATGGCCTCTACTTTGGATAAGAAATCACCTGTATCTTTGATATAACTGGGTAAGGATTGGACATGCTCTTGTAAATAAAAATCAATGTATCGTGAAATGTTTTCGCCCATACTCTTGATGGCGAAAATAATGGGCCTCCCAGGTGTTGGATTCTGCATTTTGTGCACCTTGGGGATTAGATACATATGTGGTATCACTGGATGTTCAATTAATAAAAATGCACATTCCGTAGAGGAGATCAGATTTTCTCTTTTATAGGACAAAAGCAATTTTTTGATGCTGTCCTTTGCATGTTTGTATTGGATACCATTGCTCCGTGTATAGCAATCAGCATTGTCCAATTGGCGTTTTGCTTCTGTAATGTATTGTTCTTTTTGCCACAAAACAATATTACCTCCTTTATCAGAGGGACTTACAATGATTTCTTGATTTTTGGACAATTTAGCCATTAAGTTGTTGTATTCCTTGGTTTGGAAACTGGACATGTCTTTGTTGGAATGAATTTGTCTGTTGAGTTTTTTTAAATCCTCAATGATGCATTCGTGATAAATATCCACCGCATCTTTGGGCATGACGGGGACAAATTTGCTCTTAGGTTTGAAAGGACTTTCACCAGCTCCCTTTTGGGGAACATCAATTTCACGTAATTCTGTTTGGGTGTCAGCAACATCCATCTCCATATTAGGTGCCGCACTTGCACTGTTAAGGTTGCATAACGTGATGAGGGTTCTTGCATCATGGGCTGGAACTAAAGAAGGGCTGGTGTTTTCTTCAGCCCTCCTGTGTAGATCATCTGAATTGTCGCTGGACTTGGTTTTGATTGCATGAAATTTGCGTAATTTCAACTTTCTGATGTAAAGATAAACATCAGCCCTGGTGCTGGTGTAATCAAATGAGCTCTCAGGACAAAAGTTCAGACCCAATTTCAGAATTTGTTCTTCAGCTGTGGTAAGTGTCACATCCGATAAGTTAACAATTGTGCTAGCATCAATCACTAGTTGTTGTTTTTCTTTCTGTACCATTTCTTTTTTGGTGGCTGCGACTCTTTTGGCGCGCTTGCGTCTTGCCCTCCGCCTTGCGTTTTTCCTTTTGCTGCATTGTGTGACCGCGTCCGCGGGCCTTGAGCTTGCAGCTGGGCCTCGACCAAAAAATCCATCTCCTCTCCTAGATCGAGTATGGCGTGTGAAGAGTTGTCCTCCGCCAAACTTGACAGGGACCCGCAGGCGCTGGATGAGCTGGCCAGTGAAGCGGTATCTGTGGATATTGTTTCTTGCATATCCAATGTTGTAGCTGAAACTTGTTGGGTCTGCAGTGTTTGTGGCTGTGAGCCTGATTTTTGTATTTGCCGCTGCTTTTTGGCTTGATCATACTTGCGTGCAAATGTGTAAATTTGTCCAGTCTCATAATCGTTGAGATCTCTTGCAAACTTGTTTATTTTGCGCACCTTAATTTTGTCCTCATGTTTGTTCAGTCGCTCACTAATATCTTTACGTCCTTTAGCAATCATTGCCTGTAATGCAACATCCATGAAAGCATCCAAATCCTTGTTAATCTGTGCTATTTCATCCAGGAGCACAGCACGGTCAATAACTGCGTATTTTATTAGGAGCTTTACTATATTCATTGATGCTACCAAATTGAGTTCCCCCCATTCTCTTAACATGTTGGGGTTAGGGTCCAAAAAACTTGGTGCCAGCATGATGCGTAAGCCTCTCGGCACTCGCCCCACTTCTTCATACTTGGATAGCGATTTGTGCTCCCACCACTTTGTAATCTCTGCACGAGACTTTTTTTCCAGTAATTTCAACATTTTTGTAACATCTTGATTGGCTGTAGTAGCGGCGCTGGTTGGTGCTGGCTTACTGCTGCTGCCTAATCCTCGTGTGCCTTGGGACCTCCGGTTTTAATTTATCGCATCGACGTGAGCCCACCCCTTTTTTGAAACCGAAGTGAGACAACGTTAATGTGTTGGATTACATTGTATATATACAGATTGAAAGTATTACCAGTCCTGAAGATGGTCTCGTCAAGCATTCTGTAGGAGACCGAAACGTCGACCTCCGCTTTATTCCGCTTGTTTTTTCATTATACTTTTGGGATAGGCGTTTATAGGTTCTGTTGAGTTGTTTGTACATATACTAAGTGTCAACCTGCAGTCCTATATTATTTTCTGTATATCAGATAAACTGTTTTTTTAAAATAATTTTGTGATAAATTCCTTTTTCTATACACCTGGCTTGTGGTTATGTTTGTCATACATGTTGTTTGTTTGGTTTAAATTGAACTTTGTGGAATTGTATTCCGATGAGGATTATTAACTAATTCTTACACAAATCATATCTAAAATCACAAATATTTTTCTAAACGAATCCCCTTGAAGGCATCTTCACCCTTTCATTTAATTACCCAAGCCCTCAAGGGTAATTTGGGTCGCTCACTTTTTTGTACCAGCCTAATCCTCGTGGCACTTTTGCAAACAAAGCGGCGGCTGCCGCCTCCCGCTCCGTTTCCGAGCTAGCCGCCATGGCTGCGAGCAGAGCAATTCGGTAGTGTGGTAATGGAAGTTTTATGCGCACTACAGATAACTTTAGTGGAATAAGGGCCACTGCTTCGTGCCCTTCGCGTTTACACGCCGCCTTTGGATACAGCGCTGCCTCCTCACCTGACGTTGATGAATGAAAACGGTGCACGCCCAGTTCGTCAGCGCGATGACCAGTCAGCAAACTAGCCTCTCTCGGTGAAAAACACTCGTGCACTCCGTAAATATCTTTGTCAGGGAATTCTCCGCCGCTTTATTCCTCAAGGAATTCGCGTCCACGTTTGGTTGTTTGAGCAGAGAACCGCTTGTCGAGGAGGGGGTACCGCCAGCGGAGACAGCCAGCTTCAGCGTAATATTATGAAAATCCTTCAAACCTCCACATGCAGCGGTAACAGCAGCGGCGAGAGAAGAGACAGACCCCACGTAGTCCAGGCAAGATGTTATTTATTCCAAGTGCCTTCCAAAATGTAACGTTTCGAGTACTGACGTACTCTTGTTCACACACCACATTTCAAACATTGGAAAGTTCTTTTATCTGCATGGTGAAAGCCCACCCCATTGGGCCACACCTCCCACACATGAATCACATGGTTGTGCTTGATGTCAGATAGCAGAAAATTTAAAGGCATAGTGCATCTATTTACAGTGACTATATACAATAGTTGCATCCAAAGAAAACACACATTAATTTCTACTGCATGCTTGGATAAATATTGCTGGTAATCCAGATTGGTTACTGTTTGCAAATAAATGACAGACATTTTGGTAAATGGCAAAATAACTGCTTGAATGCACTGTTGTTATTATACATAACAAGTAAGAATATATATATATTTATACCTACTGGCGATAGCCAGTAGGTTTATATAGTTAGGATTGTTTTCCATAGGGAAATCGCAACATTCTATTGGGAATAACTTTGGCGCCGGTTGAGGAATCTTCCTGAAATTTTCTTTAACTTTGCCTCGCGGCGCTCCGGTCCTTACCTGAAAGTGTGGGGGGGATTCGTCAAGCGGGGGTCGAGATAAAAGGGGGGTCCCAAAACGTGTTTTCCCCATGTTAATTTCCATAGGGCGGTTGGACTCACTTTTAGCCCGAACGGCGGAATGGTTTTCCACCAAACTTGGCAAAATTGTAGGGACTGGTGCCTTTGCTATGTCTCAAGATATGTGCTCCAGTGGTTTTTACGAAAATTAACTTTGAAAAAATATATATTGGGCTACATTGGGCTATATATATGTTAGAGCCCAAATGTAGCCCAATGTAGCCCAATGTAGCCCAAAGATGGCCACCAGAGACAAAAAAAAACAAATGTAGCCCAAATATCAGCCAGATGTAGCCCAGCTATAGCCCAATGACAGAATGTCCCAGAGTGTTCTAAAGAACAACTAGAGCGCTAACAGTCTTACTTATGACAAAAGTATGGCACACCTGAAGTCATCTTGATTGGAATAAAGTGTTAACACTTAAAACATTTAATTTGCAAAGGAACAAAATGAGGGGGTTCATTTTGCCATAGAAATTATGATTAGTGCTGAAGAAAGAAAAATTAGGGCACATTTTGAGTGACTTCTCAAATCCTCTTATATTTCATTAAAAAAATTCTGATATGCTGTCTCCCAAGAAGGCCACCAGAGACAAAAGAGTCTGTGCTTAAAAACTCTGTTAGCAAAGCAGGCATTTGAGATTTAAAAAACGTTTTAATATATATAAACGTTATCCGCTAATAGAATTAGCATTTAAAAAACCTTGCGAATTCAATGAAAAAACCATAGGTTTCAGGCCTTATATAGTTAGGAATTAGCATTTAAAAAACCTTGCGAATTCACTGAAAAAACCATAGGTTTCAGGCCTTATATAGTTAGGAATTAGCATTTAAAAAACCTTTGAAATTCACTGAAAAAACCATAGGTTTCAGGCCTTATATAGTTAGGAATTAGCATTTAAAAAACCTTGCAAATTCACTGAAAAAAACATAGGTTTCAGGCCTTATATAGTTAGGAAATAGCATTTAAAAAACCTTTGAAATTCACTGAAAAAACCATAGGTTTCAGGAGTTATATAGTTAGGAATTAGCTTTTAAAAAACCTTTGAAATTCACTCAAAAACTATAAGTTTTAGTGGTGTTATAGTTAGCTGGACATTTTACTCATACAAAACCATTGAAATTGCTCCTATATAGTTAGTTGTACTAACTATATTTCGCGCACCCGCAATCCACTGCTGATGATGTCACATATTAGATCATTCATGACATGGTCAGTGACATCACTGATGACATCTCAAATGACATCACTGATGACATCACTGATTACATCATCCATGTGACAATCACATACACCTTTTCATACACTATTACAATTTTTCATCACTCTTTGTAAAATACAGAGTATCATATTTAAATCCATTGTCACAGCAATACAAGTATCTAAAAATCCACTCAGTGATTCATAGATGTATACACACATCTAATCACTTACCTATGGATTCACTCATACATGCTGTCAATGAACAATAGAACACTATCAAAAATACTTATATATCTATATCGACATTAAACTACAGCACGCATCCTATTCACATATGAAGTCATCCTACTCACTTATGCAAACAATGGATAATACTTACATATTTACTTAGCAAAACACTTATACAAACACCACTTCTTCTATTCATTTAGATAGTAAGTCATACTTAGTGAATTATAAAATCATTATTACAAGTATACAGTTATCCATACAGTCACTCACACAATCATTGTGTCTTATGTATACTTATTTATATACAACAACTGACACATACACTGCCTTTTATTTTTCTAGTTTGTTGGACCTGTACCATTGAGAAATATATTTGCTCATCACCACACCCATAAAGATATTCACTCACCCAAACAACTGTTAGAACATGTAGTTTTAACTTCATATATCTACTGAATCAACTATTCACACATCTTTGGACAGTCACACCCCCCCCCCACCGAACCACACACACTTTCACACTCCCATACAAATACTCAGTTAACTAATCAATAACTAATGTAGACTTTCACATAGCTAGTAACCAACTGTAGAATCAGTTTACACAACAACTGACAAAGTGATACAGATATTCACACAGTTTAGTCACTATCCACTATATTTAGTGAGACATTATAAATTGGTCAAGTAAACAGTCAATTACACTGCTACTAAATCCTCCATCCAAATATTTATTTATATATATCCACTTATTCTTCAATGCAAATTGCTATATATATAATGCATATTTAAATAACGAAGCAAACCACATTCACTGGATGATGTCATCAGTGATGTCATCAGTGATGTCATTTGAGATGTCATCAGTGATGACACTGACCATGTCATGAATGATCTACTATGTGACATCATCAGCAGTGGATTGCGGGTGCGCGAAATATAGTTAGTACAACTAACTATATAGGAGCAATTTCAATGGTTTTGTATGAGTAAAATGTCCAGCTAACTATAACACCACTAAAACTTATAGTTTTTTGAGTGAATTTCAAAGGTTTTTTAAAAGCTAATTCCTAACTATATAACTCCTGAAACCTATGGTTTTGTCAGTGAATATATATATATATATATATATATATATATATATATATATATATATATATATATATATATATATATATATATATATATATATATATATATATATATATATATATATATATATAAATACATATATTACCTACTGGCGGTCGCCAGTAGGTATATATAGTTAGGATTTTTTCTCTATGGGTTTTTTGAAAATTCTATGTCTAATAACTTTGGCGTTTGTGGACGGAATTGGCTGAAATTTTCAGGAAAATGGCACATTTTGTTTCTGAGCAGCCCTTGAAAATTTGGGGGGGGTTCGTCCAGTGGGGGACGAGAAAAAAGGGGGGTCCCAAAACGTGTTTTTAACATTGAGTTTTCCATAGGGCGGTTGGCCTCACTTTTAGCCCGAACGGCTGAATGGATTTGCACGAAACTTGGCAAAATTGTAGGGACTGGTAGCCCGATGTGCCTTTTGTAGGTCTCAATATATGTGCTCCAGTGGATTTTGAGAAATTAACGTTTAAAAAAAGATATATATCTGTAACAGCGGACCGGGCAGCGGCCCAGGACGCGTACTTTTCGCGCAACGGAGCTTTGTGAAGCGAAGCTGATTGGTTCTCTGGCGTCTGTCAACATTCCAAACAGTCCGTAGCGGCCGCCATCTTGTCTCTCGGTAGGATCGAGAGACAAGAGGAGGCCAAAGCGAAGGGGCAAATGACCATAAGGGGGAATAGTAGATCCTCGCTGACCCCCTAGGTTTGATGTGGAGGTTTTAAAAGGGCCCCGCGGGGCAAAAAAAAAAAATAATAATAATAATCGAACGGCTGAATGGATTTGCACGAAACTTGGCAAAATTGTAGGGACTGGTAGCCCGATGTGCCTTTGCTAGGTCTCAATATATGTGCTTCAGTGGATTTTGAGAAATTAACGTTCAAAAAAAGATATATATCTGTAACAGCGCACCGCTTCGCGTACTTTTCGCGTTACGGAGCTTTGCGAAGCGAAGCTGATTGGCTCTCCGGTGTCTGTAAACATTCCAAACAGTACGTAGCGGCCGCCATCTTGTCTCTCGGTAGGATCGAGAGACAAGAGGAGGCCAAAGCGAAGGGGCAAATGACCATAAGGGGGCATAGTAGATCCTCGCTGACCCCCTAGGTTTGATGTGGAGGTTTTAAAAGGGCCCCGCGGGGCAAAAAAAAAAATAATAATAATAATCGAACGGCTGAATGGATTTGCACGAAACTTGGTAAAATATTAGGGACTGGTAGCCAGATGTGCCTTTGCTATGTCTCAATATATGTGCTTCAGTGCATTTTGAGAAATTAACGTTCAAAAACAAGATATATATCTGTAACAGCGCTCCGCTTCGCGTACTTTTCGCGTTACGGAGCTTTGCGAAGCGAAGCTGATTGGCTCTCCGGTGTCTGTAAACATTCCAAACAGTACGTAGCGGCCGCCATCTTGTCTCTCGGTAGGATCGAGAGACAAGAGGAGGCCAAAGCGAAGGGGCAAATGACCATAAGGGGGCATAGTAGATCCTCGCTGACCCCCTAGGTTTGATGTGGAGGTTTTAAAAGGGCCCCGCGGGGCAAAAAAAAAAAATAATAATAATAATCGAACGGCTGAATGGATTTGCACGAAACTTGGTAAAATATTAGGGACTGGTAGCCCGATGTGCCTTTGCTATGTCTCAATATATGTGCTTCAGTGCATTTTGAGAAATTAACGTTCAAAAACAAGATATATATCTGTAACAGCGCTCCGCTTCGCGGAGATAAAATTATATCTGTATTACCTAGCTGTTGCTAACACCAGTTAGCGACGGCTAGGAGGAGATAGCGACCATCTTGGGTCCCACTTTGCATGTGAGTGATATTTATCACTAATGACATGCAAAGTGGGCATGCCAAGATGTTAGCGACTGGAAACAGTCGCTAACATCGCTATCTCCTAGGGACTGGTAGCCCGATGTGCCTTTGCTATGTCTCAATATATGTGCTTCAGTGCATTTTGAGAAATTAACGTTCAAAAACAAGATATATATCTGTAACAGCGCTCCGCTTCGCGGAGATAAAATTATATCTGTATTACCTAGCTGTTGCTAACACCAGTTAGCGACGGCTAGCAGGAGATAGCGACCATCTTGGGTCCCACTTTGCATGTGAGTGATATTTATCACTAATGACATGCAATAACATCGCTATCTCCTATTATCAACTTTTGGAAATATTCGAGATAAGCGCGAATATCTCCAAAAAGTAACAGCTGCCCTGAGCAGTTCTTAGCCATGTTATCCAATGGGAGGTGGATAACATGGCTAAGAGCATTAGCTCGGTAATGCATGAATATCGCTGAGTTTTCATGCATTGCGGTCGTTTTTTATCGTATTTGCGATAAACCTTGATAATAGCAAGGTTTATCTGCGATAATTTCTGACGGTAAAAAAATCTTTGCAATGCATCGTTAGGGATAAATATCGCTTAACTTTGGTAATATGCCCCAACGTCTGTTAACGTTCGATTCGAAGGAAATCAGGAATTGTTGAAAAACATTGTGTGCGCCATCTTGTCTTTTTTCAAATGCCACACTTTTGTCGTGCACGGCAGCCATTTTAGATGCCTTGACCAGACCCACTCTGTGCACGCTGTCGATCCTTAGCATGGCTCCCCACCCTCGCAAGCATCTCACCCAGGCAGTGGTCACCCCCGCTCTCTGTCTTATGCATGGGTAATAAACCTCCCCCCATCTGCGCTGCTCTTCCCTGAGAATCACACCCTGTGCCCGCCCGACACCTCCCTTTCGCCCTATTCACTACCGCACCCTCTGACACTCCTTTTCCTCTGTGTCCGATTGTCCAGGCCGGTCCTAGGCTATCAGCTAGCCCTGCAGATGTAGTTTATGGCCACAGCTGTAAAGAATCACCCCTCTTCAAAGGAGTTATAGTAGATCAAGGCCCACACTCGATGAGATCCGTCACAGCAGAAGCGTTGCTATTATCTGAAAACCATCCTGTATTGTGATTGGGGAGGGGACCGAGCGTGAAGCGGAAGATTCCAGGGATGACTCTTTGTACATCAAAGTTTTTACAATTATGTGTCACATTAAAAATATATAGCACTCCGACAAAGTAGTAAGATTATAAAACTTTAATAATTTATAAATATATACAAGAAAACAAAAATAGTAATAACATATAAACATTTTTAGGGAAAAACAACGAAGTAGCGGTCGGCTGTGCGAATAGTCCCAACGCAGCACAACGTCCAGATTTCCGGCGTGGGGCGTCGCGGGGGGTGGGTCATCAGTAGCAAACTGTTGTGCGAATAGTTCCAAGGCAGCAGAACGCGCCGAAATCTAGATGACACGAAAGTGATGTCTAGTAAGTTGCCACCCAGCAAATAACGGCGTGGGGCGTCGCGGGGGGTGGGTCATCAGTAGCAAACTGTTGTGCGAATAGTTCCAAGGCAGCAGAACGATGGCACCAAGGTGATGTCCAGTAAGTTGCCGCACTGGTTTTGGTATCCTACAATGCTGCTCCGAATAACGGCGTGGGGCGCCCCGGGGGAGGCGGCGTGAACGGGCCTCTCCAGGTGGAGTCTCATCTGTTTTAGTGGGGCGCCCCTTTACCGTTTCAGTTGCCATTCCGTCCGCTTTTGGTCCACTGTGTCAAAATCCGCCATTCAGCTGAGTTGCGCCCACTCTTGCGGTGCAGCGATAGGCGGCTGCCACAGGACTCTCAAAATGGCGGCAGGCTCTTTCCTTTTTGGGCGTGGTCCACTGAAATGGCCCTGGGACACCTTGGAAATCGGACGCTTGTCTGCTAGGTCTTGGACCCCATTCTCGAAAGCGTCCCCTCCGCCTTGAGAATTTATCAAAAGTTTTGGGGGCCCCGACTCCTGCAGGCTTCTGGTGGGGAGCGGCTGCCATGATTGCTCGCGGAATGACCACGACGGAGCTACGAGATGGTGGTGCTCTCATGCTGACGCCAGTTTAGTCTGAAACATCCAGAAACAAGGTGGGGCTTTCATCGTTTGGGGGGAAAAAAAAGTTTTCATCCAATGAAAAGTGTTGTTTTTAGGTCATATGGTCAAGCCTTCCATCATTAGGAAACCAAAAGTAAAATGAACCAATGAAAAGTTTTATAAACAAGTCACATGACCTGTTATGCGGCATAGGGTATAAAATGCGGAGAAAATACGTTGGCACGTGAGGCGGCGTCAGTAGCGGACCGATGTGCGAATAGGCCGAAGGCAATACAACGCGCCAAGATCCGGATGGCACCGAGGTGGTGTCCAGCAAGTTGCAGCACTGGTGTGGCCATCCTACAATGCTGAAAGTCGGCGTGGGGCGCCCCGTTGGCCTGTGAGTTTGCGTCAGTAGCGGACCGATGTGCGAATAGGCCGAAGGCAGCACAACGCGCCAAGATCCGGATGGCACCGAGGTGGTGTCTAGTAAGTTGTCGCACTTCTGTGGCCATCCTACAATGTTGAAAGTCGGCGTGGGGCGCCCCGTTGGCCTGTGAGATGGCGTCAGTAGCGGACCGATGTGCGAATGGGGCCAAAGGCAGCGCAACAATATTTTCTGACTGACACCACAAGGCGCTGAGATGCCAAGATCCGGATGGCACCGAGGTGATGTCTAAGTTGCGGACTGATGTGCGAATGGGGCCAAAGGCAGCGTAACAATATTTTTTGTATGGAAAATACCACTAGGCGTTGAGATGCCAAGATTCGGATGGCACTGAGGTGATGTCTAGCAAGTTGCTGTACTGGTGTGGTCATCCTACAATGCTGAAACTCGGCGTGGGTCGCCCCATTAGCCTGTGAGATGGCGTCAGTAGCGGACCGATGTGCGAATAGGCCGAAGGCAGCACAACGCGCCAAGATCCGGATGTCACCGTGGTGGTTTCATAGTTGAGAGGCACTTCATCTGCAGTGGGGCGCCGAGATCCGGATGGCACCGAGGTGATGTCTAGCAAGTTGCTGTACTGGTGTGGTCATCCTACAATGCTGAAACTCGGCGTGGGTCGCCCCATTAGCCTGTGAGATGGCGTCAGTAGCGGACCGAGTGCGAATAGGCCGAAGGCAGCACAACGCGCCAAGATCCGGATGTCACCGTGGTGGTTTCATAGTTGAGAGGCACTTCATCTGCAGTGGGGCGCCGAGATCCGGATGGCACCGAGGTGATGTCTAGCAAGTTGCTGTACTGGTGTGGTTATTCTACAATGCTGAAACTCGGCGTGGGGCGCCCCATTAGCCTGTGAGATGGCGTCAGTAGCGGACCGATGTGCGAATGGGGCCAAAGGCAGCGCAACAATATTTTCTGAAGAGAAGACACCAAAAGGTGCTGACATTCCAAGATCCGGATGGCACCGAGGTGGTGTCTAGCAAGCTATGCAGTTGAGTTGTGTGCGCACTTGCGGCGAATAGGTCGAAGGCAGCATAACAATGTTTTCTGAATAGGAGACACCACAAGGCGTTGAGATTCGGTTACCACCGAGGTGATGTCTAGCAAGTTGCCGCACTGGTGTGGCCATCCTACAATACTGCTCCGAATAACGGCGTGGGGTGCCCGAAGGGGGGGGGAGCCGGCGTGAATGGGCCTTCCTAGGTGGAGGCTCGTCTGCTGTAGTGGGGCGCCCCTTTACCGTTTCAGTTGCCATTCAGCTGAGTTTCGGCTGCTCTTGATGCTACAGCGACAGGCGGCTGCAAGAGGACTCTCAAAATGGCGGCCTGTTCTTTGGATTTGGGCCTGGTCCACTAAAATGGCCCTGGGACACCTTAGAACTCGGACGCTCGATTTTTTTTTCCTTTCCTGTACATGCAAAAAAAGGTAAATGCCCGGTACGTTACACGCTTCATCTGCCACGATGAACTCTCCAGAGGAACCGAAAAAAAATATAGTTGTGGTAACTATACCATGCATCGTCATATGGAGAGGTGGCACCAATTAATTATAGTGCTGCATAAAAGAGAGATTTGGAGGAGAACCCCTGACCTGCTAGTACATTCATCAAAGAAGTGGCACTGAGAGCTTCAGAGGCAAGGGAAACGGTCCCAAATATTTAGAAGAACTTTGGAAAGATTAAAATGACATGTTTAGATTGTGGCAAATTAATTTCATGTGGACAGATGAGTGTTACTCTAATAAATACAGCATATGAACATCATCATAGTCGATGGTTGGTAGAGACATTTTGACTATATCCTGGACCTGCCCGTCCTCGCCCAAAATGGCGCCGGAATAAATGGGACTCGTAACTCCTTGTTGTGTACTGGTTGCAGAACCTTGAAATCACGAGATACGTATGCAGTTTTGAAGCACATGGCGGGCGGGGACGAGAATTGATTGAATATTTCGACATCCCTATTGATATTAAGTTCTGATGTGTTATTGATTACTGTACTGTTGAAAGTTCGAATTAACGTCACCCATGGTACTTGCCCGCAAATGTATATCTAGATAATTTTATTGTAACTGGCCCTGTCGTATTTTAATTATAAAATGTACGTCCACCGATTCCGTAACTGTTAGACACCTTAGTTCTTGCAACCTAATGGCCCGCCCGTTACGTTCCTCTACAGTGTAAATGTCTATTCATCATATACGATTACAGTTTGCTCTGTGGCAGGCCCACGTGGTTATAGGCTCGTATTTGTATAATGAAATTTTCACAATAAAGGTTTTTAAAAGAAAACATGGTAGTAGTATATACATTGGTAAAGTTTTTAATAATAGTGACTGTTTTAGAATCATTAAAAGGCAAGTGAAATAAAGCAGACCAATTACATGAAGGGTAAAAGGTATAATACGAAGGAACGCAGTAAAGATAAATGGTCAAGGGCTGTTGTGTTTTCTATTCCTGCAACATAAAGTGATCGATAAGAATCTCATATTCAGGCGTATCGGCGACTAAGACAGCAGGTCGACCCTCTTTTGCTCAACGGCTCCGTCATGGGACGAAGAAACGCTCTTTTTCTCGAAAAAAGAATATATTTTACTTGCAGGACAGTTGTAAAATTTCCGGGAAAGTACATTAGCCTGGAACATTATAACATATATTTAAGAAAAAATAATGTTCGGAAGTAATGAAAAGCGTAATTTTTAGGTCATATGACCAAGCCTTTCATCATTACAATAAGAAAAGTAAAATGAACCAATGAAAAGTTTTATTAACAAGTCACATGACTTGTTATGCTTACGTTACGCGCTGCGCGCCCCGGATGACTTCCGGATGCGCTAACGCGGCGCGTCATATGACGCATTACGCGACAACGCAGGTACAGAATATAGTCAAAATGTCTCCACCAACCAGCGGTCGGAACACAACCCCTTTCAGCAGGCTAAATAGTTCTGTTAAATGACAACAGAAGGGACAGGCAACAAGAACCATCAGTCAAAGAGGGGAGGGCTAGTTCTTCTCTACCGGGTTACATTGGGGCGCTACCGGAACTGATCGAATTGGTAGTCTACAGTGTTTCTGGATGTTTCAGACTGAAGCTGGGGTTAGCATGAGAGCAGCACCATTTCGTAGCTCCGTCGTGGTCATTCCGCAACCAATCATGGCAGCCGTTCTTTATCGTTATTTTGGGCGGGGTGGGTGGCGGAGCCGAGCTGTTTTGCAGCCATCATTGTGTGGAGTTCAGTTCATCTCACTAGTTTTGTATTTGTCATGAGGGGTTGTTCCTAATGTTTCTATTTTAGCGAGGTCAAAAAGAGATCCCATTAGTGGCCTACTGATTTTGCTCGATTCCTTTTCTTTTTTTTTACACGATTTTTCGTTATCTGCAAAGACTAAACAGAGTATTGCGACTCTGTGTTTGTTTGTAAATAGAGAATGAACCAAAGAGAACTAATTCTAAAACAGTAAATACTTGGATAACAATCAATCAAATGGAGAGAGAAGCAGGCACGACGGATTACAATGGGGGCAAAGGCCTGCGTTAACTACCTTTCACTATCTGCAAAGAGAGAGTACTCCTAATAGAAATGAAGGGGGGGGGGCACCATTCAAAGCAGATCAGTGTGCATAAACACGAAAATGTTTTCACTTACCACGTACTTGACATTCGACAGCTTATGATATTTGCTATTAAAAAACCATTGAAATTCACTGAAAAAACCATAGGTTATAGACCATATATAGTTAGGAATTAGCATTTACAAAACCTTGAAAATTCACTGAAAAAACCATAGGTTATAGACCATATATAGTTAGGAATTAGCATTTAAAAAACCTTATTTTACTCACACAAAACCATTGAAATTCCATATATAGTTAGTTGCACTAACTATATATCGCGCACCCGCAATCCACTGCTGATCATGTCACATATTACATCGTTCATGACATGGTCAGTGACATCACTGATGACATCACTGATGACATCTCAAATGACATCACTGATGACATCACTGATGACATCTCATTTGACATCATTCTTGTGCTAATACGATAAACCTCTTCAGACTCTAATATAACCTTAGATACACTCAGTGTATACAGACACTCACACACTGCCACTCATCCATGGAGTTACTCACACACCCAGTCAGTCATGCAAAGAAACTATCTCACCTCCATTTCTTCAACTATACAGTTAAACACACCTTACTTATTGAAACATATACTAACACATATTTACTCTCTTATACAATCCCTGATACAAGTTCACAATGATCGATACAACTACTCACTCATTCAGTGGCTCTCATGCACAGTTATTTATATATGCCAACTCTCACATGTACTGTGTTTTACATATGTACTTACTATGACATGTAGCATTGAGATATCCATTCACTCATCAATACACTCATGCACACAGTCAACTGCCCATGTAGCTGTTTCCACATGCACTCTTGAACTCATACACCTAGTGAATAAACTGCTCACACATCTATGCATAGAGTCACACACCTTCCAGCCACCCCTACACAAACTCAATCTCCCATAGAAATACTTGGGCAACCAATTAATAACACATATAGCCTCTCGTATAGCTAATGATCAACACATGCAGCAGTTTACAGAACAACAGACATAATGATGCACAAATTAAGACAGTTTAGTCACTAACCCATGCATTCAGTGAGACACATTTAATCACTCACTCATACAGTCAGTCACGCACCTACTAAATCCTTCATCCAGACACTTATACATCCACTCATTCTTCAATATGTAAAACATATTTAAACTTTACAAAAACACACAGACACTAGATGATGTCATCAGTGATGTCATTTGAGATGTCATCAGTGATGTCATTTGAGATGTCATCAGTGATGTCATCAGTGATGTCACTGACCATGTCATGAATGATGTAATATGTGACATGATCAGCAGTGGATTGCGGATGCGCGATATATAGTTAGTGCAACTAACTATATATGGAATTTCAATGGTTTTGTGTGAGTAAAATAAGGTTTTTTAAATGCTAATTCCTAACTATATATGGTCTATAACCTATGGTTTTTTCAGTGAATATATATATATATATATATATTCACTGAAAAAACCATAGGTTTCACACCAGTTATAGTTAGGAATAAGCATTTAAAAAACCTATTAAATAAACTGAAAAAACCATAGGTTTTACACCAGTTATAGTTAGCTGGAAGTTTTACTCGCATAAAACCATTGAAATTCTCACGTTATAGTTAGTTGGACTCACTATAACTTGCGTGTGCAATGCACTGCTGATGACGTCACATATTACATCACTCATGACATGGTCAGTGACATCACTCATGACATCACTGATGACACCATCCAGTGAATGTGTGTCTTTTTGAAAAATAAATATTAGTCAGTAATGTTTAAATATTTAAATATATGTATTAGTATTTCACTCTGTGTATAAGTGGCTGCATGGTTTGTTGAGTAGCTACATGTGTATGTATATGGGTTATTAGATGTTTTTCTTAGTATCAGTATGAGTGTTTGTATGGTTTGGTGGGGGTATTACTTAGCACATAGATGCATGAATGACTGACTCTCTCTTTGTCTGTGTTTTGAAGACAGCATATGTGCAGGACTGTATGGGTGGAGGAGTGTGTATATGTGTGTGTTAGTGAGTGAATGACTGTCTCACTATTGTCTTTATCAGTAACTACATATGTTTTAATCTAGTATATGTGAATATTGATGTATATAAGTGAGTATATGTGAGAGTAAGAGATTGTAAGAGTTCCTGTTTAAATAAGTATGTGTTTCTATAAGTGGTTGTTTAAGAGAGTAAGTATGTGTAAGTTTCATTAGAAGTAAGGTGGTAGTGTGTGTATAGCTGCATATGCAAATAAATGGATGCTCAATATTTACTTGCATGTGTGAGTATGTGTGAGAGTTACTTTTGGATGACTGTCGGTGTGTAACAGGATGTATAAGTGTATCACTACATATGATGAGTCAGTATATGTATGACTGACTATATTGAACTATTGGTGAATGAGTGCATGTGTATATAGATAGTGGAATTATTGAATTGGTTGTTGTAAGTGGTATGGCTATCTCCATTTTTTGTAAATTTTAGTTCCTATTTTTGAATATTTGTTTCAAGGGTTACATTACAGTGAAAGGAGGTCTGTCACTCTGTCACAAGGATGGTGTCATCAGTGATGTCATGAGTGATGTCACTGACCATGTCATGAGTGATGTAATATGTGACGTTATCAGCAGTGCATTGCACGCGCAAGTTATAGTGAGTCCAACTAACTATAACGTGGGAATTTCAATGGTTTTATGCGAGTAAAACTTCCAGCTAACTATAACTGGTGTAAAACCTACGTTTTTTTCAGGTAATTTAATAGGTTTTTTAAATGCTAATTCCTAACTATAACTGGTGTGAAACCTATGGTTTTTTCAGTGAATTTTAATGGTTTTTTAATAGCAAATCTCTATAGGTATAGAAAGTGAAAAGTGTTAAAACAAATTTTATATTGTATAAATATGTAACATTTTTTTTTTTTTTAAATTTTTAACCCGGGGGTGCTCCCGGGGCGCGTACCGGTGAACGCACGGGTAAGCGCAATATTACGGCGTGCCCCGGGGCGTGGACCGGGGAGCAACATCGTGACGTATCGCGTAAACGCGTGATGCATCATATGATGCACAGCATAATCGCAACCGAAAGCACGCGATCGCATACGATCGCGAAACGTCCTGATGCGCTTACGCTACGCATCCGCGGGCGCGCCCCGGAGCGCGACTACGGGCGCGCCCTGGGGCGCGTAGCATAAGCGCGTCGGGTCATGTGACCTGAAAATAAAACTTTCTATTGGTGCAGAACAGTTTTGGTTTCCAAATGAGTATAGCCTGGGTCTTGTGACCAGCCTGGGTCTTGTGACCTGAAAATAACACTTTCTATTGGTGCAGAACAGTTTTGGTTTCCAAATGAGTAAAGCCTGGGTCTTGTGACCTGAAAATAACACTTCTGATTGGTTCCGCACATTTTTTTCCCAAATGATAAAAAACCACACCTTTCTTCCTTACTCTGACTTTGTCCTTTGACTGAGGAAGACCTGTTTCATCTACAGAGACAATTCTTTTGAACTTTGAAATGGCTACTGTAGCAGCAACAGCTGGAGCATCTGCACCACCACCACCACCACCACCACCAAGAAGACCACCACAACAATACATTGGTGGTGAAGAAGAGGAGGAGGAGGAAGAGGAAGAGGAGGAGGGGAGAAGTTGGCTGCCTGAAGAAAATACCCCATACAAGCCAAAAGAACATATTGTATGGGAGTTTTTTTCTCTCCCAGAGGGCAAGAAAAAAGTTAGTGCGGCCAAGGTAACATGTCGAATCTGTGGTGCAGAACTCTCAAGGGGCAATCCAGATAAAAAATATTCATTTGGTAATCATACCATAATTCGGCATATGACCCGGAAGCATCCTGCTAACTATTCTCGTGCAGAGATCAGGGAACTGGCCAGTCACCTCCCCCAGTGTTCAAGGACCAGCTCCAAAAGAAAGCAACCCAGTCAATCGGGACCAGAAACAACGGAGACGATGCCTTGCATTCAGCAACAATTTGGTACTTTTAGAATCACTTGTACTGAATGTGGCAAGCTCATCGCCTATGGTGAAAAGTGCGTAAAGCTGATCGTCCTTGCTGGTCAGAATCACATTTGCCCCAAAAAAAGAAGTAATTTTTTCCGTTTTTTGTTTTTTGCTCCAGTTGAGCCATTTTCAATTCCCTTTCTCTTTGTTTCTTCCCATAAAAAATACAAAAAAATATAAAACTGTTTTGAAAAGCCAAAAAAAGTACAAAATGTTCAAAAAACATTAAAAATTATAAAACAACAAAAAGAATAAAAAAAACAGTTCTTTTTAGAACTACCTTTCATTTATAAAATTAAACCTATATTTTTAAAGGATCTCTGTCAATTTTTTGTCCTTAGGTTACGCGTACCGGGGCGCGCCCCCCCAAAAAAAGATTTTTTTTTTTAATGAAGCAGTTAGCATGAGGGAAGGACACAAAGAGAGTTATGTTAAGAGAAAAAGAGCTACAAGATGACCACAGAGGGATTGTTTATTACATAGTAAAAAATAGAGAAGGTGTAATTGGATGAAAGTGAGAAAAGTAAAATGACTAAAGGAGCGAAAGAAAGGAAGAGAGAGGAAGAACACTAAAGTAGAAATAGTGTGAGACTCTGATTGGCTGTTAAAAGAAAAAGAAAGGACAGTAAAAAATGGAGAATGAAGGGTAGTGGCGGAACCACGATAAATGAAGAACGATGAGGGAAAGTGAGAAAAGACCAGGTAGAATAAGTAAAGAGGGGTGAAAGAGGGAGAAAAATTGAATTAGGATAACACATGGGGAGTGACAAAGAGAGAGGACAAAGAGAGTAAAGGAAACAGTACCTGAATGGGCTTGAGTAAAACAGCAAAGAAAGATAAGTAATGCCGTGTGTGTGACTTATAGGGAGTCAGTGGGTGTAGGTCGGGCTGTGGGTGTGTAAGGTGTGTCTGTGGGTGTGGTTGTGTGGACTGTTTCGGTGTGGGTGGAGGTGAGGGTGGGTGAAATATGTGTGAGAAGTGTATGAATGTGGGGTGTATATGTGTTCGATGTATGTGTGTGTATGGAATGTGTGTGTGTGTGTTTGAGGAGTGTGTGTGGGAGGATTTTTTGTGTGTATGAGGTGTGTGTGTGGTGTGTGTGTGGGGTGTATGTTACAGGTGTGTGTATGTGTTGGGAGGGGGATGAGGTGTATGTGCAAGAGTAAGGTAAATAAATAAGAAAAAGAGAATGAGTGAAGAAGCAAAGGAAGGGAACAGAGGGTAAGTGAAGTAAAGAATAGGGATTGAAAGAAGTTGAATATGAGAGGGGAAATAGGGAAAGGGGAGTAAACATGTAGAATAAGAATAAGTGAGGGAAGCAGAGTAAAGACACAGGAGTGAGGTAGATTGAGAAAATGTTAGTGACCTTAAAGCAAAGGGTGATGACAAACTACATTTTTTTAGTCATACTTACCATATAATAAATGTAACTTTAATTAATTTTTTTTACTACACTTTGTATCTGTGAAAGAGAGAAGAAAAAATAAGTTATAATTAGTAAAATATGTATTTTAAATTAAAAGATACAAATGTTGAGGTTAAAAATCATAACGCTCTATTTAGAAATAAAGTTAGAGTGAAGGACACAGAAAGGGAAATAAAATAAGGTAGAAGGACAAAAAGAGAGAAAAAGAAATAGAAGGAGAGCAAATTACAAAGAGTAAGGCATATAGATTCACTGACAAAAAGAGAGAGAAGAACAGAGAAATGAACTGAAGGTAAGAAAGATACTAAAACAATGTGAGTTAGCAAAACTAAATCAGGAAACAGAAGTAAGTAAAAGATAATGACTGAGACAGAAAACAATCTAATTAAGGATGCATTTAGAAGAATGAGGAATAGAAGATAACTGAGAGTAAGTGAAGAACAGTCATAGAGTGAAAGGATGAAGGGAGACAGGATAATATACAACGATTGAGGGAAATGGACTGAGGAACTTATAAGGTAGACACACTAAGAGTAAAACTGAGTGAGGTGGAGTACAATGAGTGAGAAAAGGAAATGAGTAAGTGAGCAAAAAGAAGGAAAGAGAGGAGAGGACGACTAAAACAGTGGTACTGAGAGAAAATAATTTGGTGATGAAAGTAAAGAGAAGGACATTGAAAGAAAGGAAATGAGGGATAGTAATGGAACCAGAGTAAAAGAAATGGGATGAAGAACGATGAGAGAGGAGCAGTGAAGTTGTTGTAAAAGAAGTGATAGAAGCTAAATAAACACAAGTGAACATAACACAAGTAGAGTGAGGCACTGAGGACATAGAAGTAGTGAACGAAAAATAGAGAGAAGAGGTCAAAAGTAAGGAGCAAACAAAGATAAGCGAGGGAGAGTGGGTGATTTATAGTGATAGAGTGCAATAATACTGCTGAGTGAGTAAACAGGAATTACTAAAAGAGCAAAGGAGGAAAATACGGAAAAGAGAAGTAAAGCAGAGAGACTGAAAGCTGAAAAGTTATGCAAGGGAGAGACGGGATGCACACAGTTGAAATGAGAATGAGGGGTTGTCAAAGAAGTGGAGTAAGGGAACGGGGGTTACAGAGAGTGAGAAAAGACTTTATAAGTGAGTAAAAAGAGCTGAAAGAGGATGGAAAAAGGAAAGTAAGTGTCAGAGAATGGGAATACAATTTAATTTACACAATCCAAAGTATAAAATAACTTGTACAACATGTTACATAGTTTATTTTTGCTGTTCTCAGAATATATTGAATTTCACTTAAAACAGTGAGTTCAAATTACTCATCATATGACAGCGGGAAAAAAAACCACAATCTAAAAGATTGTGTTTTAAAAAAAAACTTAAATACTGACAAATGACAAATGTACGCTAATCTTAGATTGACTTACTTTTCCTTGAGGCCAAATACTGTATCATGGTGGTCCTTTTCTCGTCGGAAAGTACTTTGCTGTTCACTTGAAAATCCATTTCATCGACTTTCTATAAGAAAAGCTCCAAGAACATCTGAAATATTTTCAATATTTTCATATACTCCTTTTTTTCAGTCATGACTCTTTACTCATTCCTGCACCTTTCCATTTGGCCAAATAGTGTCAGATGTATGAGTATATGTTCAAATTAATTCTAAGGCACTCTGAAATGACCTTTTGTCCCTATGTTCTGAAAGAAAGGCTCTACAACATTTTCACAATATTTAAGTATTTGTAAAACCATCTCTGACTCACTCATGTTCATCATTTTGTATAATACTAATATCACTTACTATGAGATCCACTGACAGTACCTATATGACAAGTCAATTTTTTATTGCCTGGATCACTTTTACTCAGAATATATTTTTAAACAGCAAAATAACCTTTATTAACTGCTCCCGTCTTCATTGGCCAATTACTTTTACCTAAATTTTGGCTGTAAAAACACTAGGTATGAATTTATAAAGCCAAAAGGCAAACGTTGTTTGAAAGTCAAATGAGTGTCGTTACATTAGGTCCAACCTTTAGAAGTTTTTAAATAGCATGTGTAATGCCCTGATGTTGTAGAAGGACCATCATGAAAAATAATAGCTACAGTTGCAAAGGTTCTTCCTGATATCGATAACTGAGAAGCCACAACATTTTTAATAGAAGTTGTCAATTTAGTTCCATCAGGTCTACATCGTTGGAACATTAAAATGACATAGTGACCATAATTTTGTAGAAATGTAGTAATGTGGACAGCATTGTAGACTTACATTGGGTACACACCATATTGTGATCCGCTGCTTTAACTAGATTATTAAAAGGCACTGATTTGCAGTCTGGTAAAGTCAAATATATAAATCTTTCAGACTCTATTCTAGTAGTACGTGATGAAGCACAGTTATCACAGTCATGTTGCCATTGATAAGAAAGGTTAAAAAGATTTTTTATATCTACTCCTTCATCTTCCAATACATCAAACATATACATTAAAAATTCCTGACAATCCTGCTGAATTATCTGTGAAAATTGATTTTGACCTGAACATATGTCTACAAGATTTCTAATTTCTGAAACATTTTCTATTTTTCCTCTATCACTACTACATTTCACTAACACAGAATTCAATAAACAGCATAATGTTTGTTCCCGATTTCCGACAATCTGTTTTTGTAAATTTTGAAGAAAAAAAACAACATTAACTACTACATTAGCATAGCAGTTGACACCAGAACTGTTTTCAAACTGAAATCCAACATCTTCAACAGAATCCTTTTTCTTTCTCTTTACAATTACACTTTTATCTACTTTTTGCCTTTTTGCTGATACCTCACTGCAATTAATCTAATTTCTTCTTTTTCGGCCTACCACACGTTTTTCAAACAGAGGATATTGAGGCAAATGTGGAGCATACTCTCTTCTTAACCTATTGTATTCTTTAACACAATCTAGATCAGCACAAATCTTTGTTTCATCACACTCAATCAAATACAATCCTGATAAAGTTCTGACTCGTGATAATGCCACATATGCCATACCCTCTTTAAACACAGAACTTCCAATGTTCACCAAAGCACTATCTACATTTAAACCTTGAGATTTATGAATTGTCACTGCATATGCCAAACAAATAGGAAACTGTTTTTGGCGAACATATAAGTCTTTCACGAGCAAAAATCTAGCTGAACAACGACAAATTTGTTCTATTTCATCAATGCCATCAAATTTAATTTTTAAAATTTCAATTTCATCTCTATTTTTGTAATTCACAAAACCAACAACATGACCCATTGCTCCATTTACCAGACCTCTTTCAACATTTAAATTCCTTCTCAAAATGATACGACAATTCAAACACACATTCAGAGTCTTTTCAAAACCAGCAGTTTTAGATGTAGTCTTCTCTAATGAATCCAATTTTGATTTCAAATTTTCAGACAAAACAATTGTTGCTCCCATATGCTCTATTTTATCTGTAGCTTCCAGTTTCACTATCTCTTCATTTTCTAAGTTTAACATGTTGTTGTTGAACATGAAACATTCTTTCAGAGTTGGCATCAAACATATGCCAGATTTCTTCTCGTTAATTTTCATAAAAATATACTCTGGAAGAATGTTTTCATTTGGGTACAAATTTGAAATTAACCATCCATGTAAAGCTTCTTTCCCTTGCTGACTTATTTTTCCGACTCTTACATCTTGTAAAATATTTTTATAATCTTCATCCTTTGCCTGCCGCATATTTTGAAGCAGTTCTGCATATTTGAAGTTTAACCACATATTAATGTTTCCAATGCTTCCTAGGCACTTCCTGGTATCTTCATGCGTGAGCATTTTGAACACAGGTTGTCCTTTCACTGGAGTCAACTGCAGAAGATCTCCAAAAACAATAATATGTTTTCCTCCAAATAAGACATCATAGTCTGTTCTAAGAATTTCTTGCATTCTCAAATGCACAAAAGCAAGCATTATATTTGACACCATGCTTACTTCATCAATGATAAGTAGTTTCATTTTCTTCAGGACTCTCGAAACTTCGGAACACGCATCTCCAGATAGCTTGTGATATTGCAATTTGTTATCATGCTCCACTGGCAGCATCAGTAAACGATGTAAAGTAATCCCTTTAATATTATGTGCTGCCAGCCCAGTTGGAGCGGTAACAACACAAGACAGCGGTGATTCAGTCCTTTTCTGCAGATAAGATGCAATTGCTTTAATCAGAAAACTTTTTCCAGTTCCCGCTTCTCCACTCATGTACAGTCGGACAGGCTCAAATGATGTACATGAGCACTCTTTCTTCTCATGACTCAATCCATGTTCAACCTGTTCTGTGACTTCGTCATATATCTGTTTTTGCTCAAGGTTTAATTGTTTCACCAAATCTTCTAAATTAATTACATCCTTTTGAGCTTGCTCCATAGCTCTTTCCACCTCATCCATGGCAGTGGCAGCTTCATTTTGGATAATTGGTCCTCCTAGTGGATCCTGACTCAATGAAGCAGAACTCTGACTGCCTTGAGAACTGTCTCTCGCAATCTCTGCAGCAATTGTTGCTTCTTGCTCTATTTCTTCATTCAACATTTGCAGATAATTTGGAAAAACAGGACATTCTATGGTATCCTTCGTTGCATTAAAAGAGTCTTCATAACAGAGAAAATCTCCAAGTAGTTCCTCTTCTTTACGCCATGGTTTAAAGAGTTGCAAAAGAGCTAAATAATAAAATTCTCTTTTATCTGGATTATCACAACTCAATTTTCGATGATTAATCAAATGACCCTTTTCTGTTTCACTAGACATCCTTCACATCCAATGACAGCATATATTCCATTATTGATATCTTCTCTGATGTTCCTCTTATAAATATATCTTTGCAGAACTTCATAGAGACAAGCGTTCTCAAGGTGAGGACTTCTATTTGGATAGTATGTATCCAACATGTTTGTCTTCAAAATATCTGTACTTTCTGGTTCTTTCTCCGCCAAATACTCTATCTCTTGTACATATTTCAAAACTCGATTTCGTGTTGCAGCAAGACCTAGACTCACCCAAATGATGGTTCTAGATTTGGCATAGAGACTTGCTGACGACAATCGATCAGAACATTCATATGCTCCAATTTCTCGATGCGACAACATCTTCAGACTGTAACTGTATAATTTCTTGCTTAGGCTTTTTTCATGTGAAATGTCCTCCCACATTTCCTTCAGTTCTGTCTTTTCTTTTTTGTGATGTAAGACGTCACATATCGAGCCACAGCAATAGAGTTGTCAGCAACGAATTGAATATCCATGTTAGCATTCCACATGGACAAAATCACTGGGTTGTAGTCGTTGATGTACTTGGACTCTTCGTTTCTTTTTAAATTGTATGTATTTTTTGGTGATTTCCTCGTCACAGTATGTCGCAGAGAAGACATCAAATTATTTACTCCTCCTTTAGAAATCACTGGTCGTGGAAGGCCGAAACAACATTTTGTGTAGAACTTGTCCTTGTTTCTGAATTTTCGACGACAGTACTTTCCACAACGATGGGATTGAAAGCGTAAAACTTGTTGCCTTAAACTGTTTTCTTTGGTAGTTTTCGGAACAGCACATGTTGAATACTCTTCAATTAAGCTCATCACTGTCTCATCCGAATCTGTTCCAAATTTGGGTGCATCTTTAATCCTTAACAACATATGTATGTGAGGAGCACCTCTCACTTGATACTCCTTTCTCCAAAAGAAATCCAAAACCTCTCCAAGGGGAGGATTTTTTTTGTTGGTAATAAAAGACATCATAGCTTCAAATCAATGATTGAAATATCTGCATACATTCACTGGATCCAAAGAACACAGTTCTCCAGGTGATTTGAATTCTATATTTTGTATATTTGCATTTGCCTCTCGTAGAAATTGAAGTAAGTCCTCCCATGCATACTCGGCACAGCTAAGAGTGAGGAACCATGTAGGAGTTCCTAACTTTCTTAGCATACATTTCAATTCCCCATGACGACGGTACCAATACTCGTTTGTACCACGCTGACATGCCATGAGATTGATTAGATGAGATTCTAAAATATTATCTTGCAGATTCACTTTCTCCATAAAGTCCCTCGCCGAAACATTTTGCAGATGTGCTCCACTTTTCAGTATATGGTTTACTGCATAAGAAAGCCCAGACAAGTCACTTTCATACAGTAGATGAAACAAATAGGGAATGCATTGACGAAACCTTGGATCTTCAGCATATAATCTTACAGTTCGATATTCAGATGTAGGAATTTGAAGTGGACGATCGTCATATCGTCCACCTCGACCTGTTGGAAATAGCTGTGGAAAACAACGAGCTTCCAAACTTTGTTCCCATACACTAATGGGACTTCCTTTTGCTGCTTTCATTTGAAACAATTCAATTGCATTCCCCATTACTTCTTTGGAATGCAAAGGATGAACAGTATAATGTTCATATATTTCTTCACTTCTAGACACATCAACTTTTTCAATTTGGCCGCCTGAACAATCACTGTCTTCATCTGCAGCTGTTTCCTCTGCTGCAACACATACATCTTTGTAATACTCATTGTTTTTGACTAAATACAACGTTGCCTTTTTGACTTTCCTAACATCCACTAAATCTTGCCAGATTTTTTTACTCTTTGTCGGAACCCCATTAACTAGAATAACTAAAGGTTCCTCTTCTACTTTTTCTATACCAATTGTATCAATATTTTTTTTTAAATCTAGGGGCAAACAAACAACTCTTCCCTTTAATCCTCTCTGCAAATCTGTAGGGGGCAATTTCTCTATCTTAGGCTCCATGCGAACAATTGCCTGAAACGGATGGACACATTGAATCAAAATAGACTCATATGTATTTAAATCCATCAATTCACGGGGAATGTCTACCAACTCCAGATTATTATGAACAGCTCTAGCAGGCATTCTGTTTTGATTTAATTTATCATAACAATATTTACAAATACGCTGATCAGAACTCAAATCAAAACAATTCTGCACCCACAAATAAGTTGCAAAATCTTTCCACTCATAATTATTCATCTTTTCACTTTTTACCTATAAATCAACTAATCTAGTTTGATGCTTATGATGACTTCGTCGACAACACACACAAGTAAAATTCGGCCTTTCACTTGATTTCACCTTAAACCTGGTAATTTCCTGCTCAAACTTTTCTGTATTTGAAATCTGTACATTGTCTTCCACATTAACTTGAATTGCTGTGTCAATTTCTACACTGTCCTCTTTTTCACAAAAATAACAAATCTCAATTTCTTCACAAATCTTCTTCACATCTAATTCAGTTCCATGCAAAAGAGCACTGTTTAATTGTTTAAGCTTAAGTGCTGGACTTTTTGCATAATACAACATTCTCACTAATTTCCTCATTTTGGTATGATGCACTGCTAACATCTTAAAATGATGAAAAACACTCTGACAGACTTTTCTAGAAAGACAAGCCAGTGAATGCCCTTGCAAACCTGTGTTTTCTCTCACTCTGCAAGGATCTAAGTCTTGCAACAACTTCACTTTCTGCTTTAGACTTTTCTTACTATATGTACGTAAGAAATTACAAAACTAATCAATTTGTGGAAAAGTAAATTTTGCCATGTTCTGTGTCCCTACGCCTCATCCATCATATGTTATGTGTGCATGACCAATATGCATATGTTATTCCCCATGTCCGATTAATGACGCAATTACAGTTGTGTCCACCTCTAGTATGCTAGTTTCCAGTCCTCGTGAATACTACGAATATTAGGCCTATGTAAAGTTATGTTGCCACGTTTCTCAGTGTGCACGTTATTCCATTATAAAGTCCCCGTTTCCAGGCCTCAAAAGGGCCCGGACATCAGATTCAGCTCCTGTCTCCTGAAAGCCTCGCTGAGGAGCGATACAGCCCCCACCTGTATCCTCGACCCTTCACTTACTTCCTGCCTCGCAGTGCCCGGTACAGCTCGGCTCTGCCTCTGAGTCTGCCAAGAGTATGTTATAGTTCCAGCTATCAGTTCAGTCCTCCTCCTTTGCATTCCTAAGCCACTGAACTGCATCAATAGTTTCCGTCATTGTCTAGCCTATTCGGCTCCACGTTAGAGAAATACTGTATTAATGGTCATTTAATATTCTTCATCACGCATTACATGTAAAATAATGCATGGTCCAGTCCTAGAGTCAAGTTAGCTTTTCCCCTCATGACTTCTAGTTTATATCAACATGTTCCCTAAACATCAGATACCAGATAGGGTTTAGGTACATGTCGCTCCGACCCTCCAGACTCTAGTCTCTGCTCCTAGCACAGAGTTCGTAGCCCCCAGCTTCTCCTAGTAATACGTCATTGCCAGTTTTCGCGCACCATTAGATTAGAGGTCCCGGCTCCTTAGGTAGCCCCCTCCAATGTTTCCGCCCATTCATGACATATTCTGTTACGTTTGCATCACATGTCTATGTATACTCCCAGTTACACCTCTTTTTACTGTTATCTTTCGCGACTGCTACGCGTCACGCCTTCTGCTCCACCCACTGTTACGCCTACTGCAATGTAATGCTATGTGTTTGCGCTATGTATATAAGTCAATGTATTGTTATTAAAAGTTAGCGCGCTCATCCCAGACCCGGCCCCAGCAGCTGCTGGGTCATCCTATGCAGGTTGTCCTGATCCTGTCCTTATGCTGTAATAAACCTGCAGAAACTCCTACTACCTCGAATCTTGACTCTTATTTTATTGAGCTATCTGTTATTCATTCATTCATCCAAAAATAGATCCGGTATTATTTATTTATATACCACATAATGGCGCCCGAACAGGGACTTGCCCTTTCCCCACGCGTCGGTGAAGCCACGCCGACCCCCTGACCCTCTGCAGTCGTGACGGAACTCTTCTGCGCAGTGGCAGATATTTCTGCTCAAGTATCCCTCAGGCCCACGGAGGAGACGGAGGAGGCGGTCCAGCATCCAAACGAGACGGTGGAGGAACGCGGCGAGTCCCGACCAGAGCCCAAGCCGAGAGTCCAAGGTCCGAGGTATCCGGAGGCCCACCTGTAACTGAAGTCCGAAGTCCGTCGTCGTAGCAGTCCAGTCCCGTTCGAGGCCTTCCGTTCCGTGCTGCCCGGTGAGTACCATTGCTGGGGTAGTATCTAGACAGGACCAATCTAAATTGACTCCTGGTCCGTGGGTTGGTGGTGCCCAGACTCACAAACGAAGTGTTCACCTAGGTGGATACGGGTCTTGATGCGTCCCTTTATGGGACCGGTATGTTCCGTACTGTTACAGCAGTGCATCCAGTAACTCTAGTCTGTTCTGTTCTCGAGAAAATCTGTTCTGTTTCTGTTTTCAGTATTTTCAGGTAGTATTCTGTCCGAACTGTTATGTTATGATGTTGTTCAATGTATTTCCAATATCGTGGTATGCCTGAATTGTTTTCCCAATTGTTATTGTTCTTCGTGTATTGTATTGTGGTCCGATTTAAGTTTACAATGCCGCTCTTTTCCAAGTTACGACAGTTAAAAACTAGAAAGGGTTTATTAGAGGAAGCAGTTCCTGTCCCACCTAGGGACAGTCCAGGTCACTTTATGTATCAGAAACATGGCATAAGCGCCATAATGTATCTAGATTTATGGGTAGAGTATACCAAACAGTTAGAAGAAAAGTATAGATGGCCCGTATCGGGTACATGGGATGCCGAATGTATCATGCGAGTAGAAGAAGCATTATGGAAAAAGAAAGCCAGACAGTCACAGAAAGATGCCATCGAGTTATGGCGTAAAGAAGCGCATAGAAGAACTGAAAAGGAAGTCAGAAAGTCAGAGTTAAGTAGAGAATCCCAAGAACGAGCCCAAGAAAGAGAATTAATCGAGATAGGTGAACAAGTCAAAGCCGAACAGTCAGACAGACAGAGGCATGCCCTCATCAAGGGTATGTATCCTCTTCTTGCCGAAGGTTTGCCAAAAGCGACCCCAGAGGCATCCAGTAATTTCCCGCCACCATTAGTTCCGACCAAGCTACGTCACAAACCGACCGCAGCTGATATTTTTATTTCGTCCTACTTGGACGACACAGTCCCAGAATATGCAAATCCTGTTCGCGCTCCGCCAGTCCCTGTAAATCAGGCACTTCCCGCTCCTCCAGACACCGGAGTACCTGTTACGGTACCCCCGGTCCAGCCCGCCATACAAGTCCAGCCCACGTTACAATTACCGACCCTGCCAGGACGAAGAATGTCAATAGACGACTCCAGTCTAGGGGCCGCGGGAGGAGGTCCTCCTCAAACCCCGCCGCCACACAAGCGTTTAACGTTAGCCGAATTACATGCACAAGCGTCACAGCGTACGCCTAGATATCAGTCTGTTGCAGAAATAAGAAAATCCCTTGCCGAATGTGTCTATGATCCAGTCCCAGGCGAGGATAATATGGTTTTATATTCATTCCGTGTAAGAAAAGTGACCGAGTATCTAGTCACCTTGCCGAATATGAAAGAAGATCTAGACAGAATATATCGTTTCATCCGTACAGGGGATGATCCAGAAAGTATTAGCGAGACTATGTCTCAAAGGAAAGCCGAGATCCAGCTCATGATATTAAAGTTCCTGATAAATTGTCTAATAAGAGAACAAGATTACCCGTCTAAAGATTCCGCCGAAATGAGAATCCTGACAAGGTGGAGTGATAATATAGCCGAGGGTAAGCACAAGACCGTCGGTGCTATGGAGAGTATGTACAAGAAAATTCGTAAAGAAATAATAAGGTTACACGACCAGCGTAAAGCAGCACAAGTAAGCGAGAAAGAAAGTATCTCTGATCCTGAAGAGGAAGAGAACGAGAATCCCGCCAGAATAGCGTATGTAGGAAAATCCAGATTTTCAGATCGCCATTTACGCCTAGAACACAAGTCTATTTTTCATCATCCAGCTCCAGAACAAGGTTCCCTAGAACAAGTATTTCAAGCTACCGATCACATTCTGAAATCACGAGTCGGTTACAGTGAATTAAGTACCATGCATGAACAAGAATTAGTCCGATCAGCAGTCCGATGGATTACTGATCCTACCACTTTTCCAGACGAAATAGTGGCACAAATGTTTCTGAAATTGCCCCCAGCCGAGCAGCGACTGGTGGGTATGTATATGATCCAGCACCTCATTACTTTGTATGAGGGTCAACATTCTGATCCAGGCCCGTTGCATGATATCCTGAACGAGTTACTCCAGTATAGATGGAGAGGTCTAGGTACCGATTTAATTAGTGTCATTCTAGAACAGCGCCACAAATACAGAACGTTTCTGAATCCGCATTTTGTTCATGTCTCACCCCCAGAAAGTAAACCATTCTACATAGACAGACAGAATCCGTTACGAGAAGTCCACCCAGTCCAAGGGGCGGGTGGCGTAATGCAACGAGTGTTTGTATACACTCCGATTTCAAAGATGGAACTCCTTGAAATGAAGAAATTAATTCCCTGTCATGACAAAGATCCAGCAGGGTTCCATAGAGAATTAAAAGACATGCTCCGTATGGGAGAATACACGTACCCAGATATCATTAAAATGTTAAAGGTCCTGTTACCCGCAGGGGTGTATGAAAAGTTAAAGGAAAAGGAATGGGAGGTGGGAGAGAAAAAGATCGATTGGACAGCTCTAGAAGCTGAAGACAAGGCACGAGTACCAGGTACCGGTCTTGGGGATAAATGTAAAGAATTACCAGAATTATTGATTCAAGTTTTACCCAGATTATTGACAACTAGGAAAGAAGACTGGGATGCAATCTCAGCCTGTAAACAGAAACAAGATGAAGATATTAGTGATTTTTATTCTAGATTTGAGAAATGTTTCAGTATTAATAGTGGTCTCAAGACAAGTAGTGAGTCATACCCTCATCTTTTTGTTACCAAATTAGTCGAGAATTCAAGCCCACAAATTAAAAATCGAGTTTTGAAAGTCGAAAGCACCTGGCAAGCAAATACTCCGTCCCAGATGCTCCAGATGCTCCAGTACCACCAGAATAGAATCAGAGAAGAGCAAGAACACGAAAGAAAACGTATGAAAGACACGAAAATGAAAGTGCTAGTTGCACAATCTGTTCCTCAAGACAGTCAGAAGAGGGGTCCGAATCAAGCCAGTCATCCTGCAGCTCCCGTTAAAGGGAACTGCAATTATTGTAAACAGCCAGGTCATTTTATAAACGAGTGTGCAGTTCTGAAACATAACATAGCTACTGGTAAGACTAAAGAAAGACCACGTCCGCCTAGACAAGAACAAGTTTCACAGATTCCTCAGCCACAGAACGCACAACAGACAGTTACAGTACCGCAGCCTATTGCTGCAACACAGCACGTTACATCGCAGATGTACCAGTATGCACAGTCTGAGTATCCAGAGTACCAGTCATATTCATGAAACAGCCTAGAGAGGGAGGTAGGCTTGCCTCTCATTGAGATACCTGTAGATCAAGAAGGTCCCTATGTTCACAGTCAAGTATTAGGGAAAGACAGAAAGTTTTTGATCGATACAGGGGCAAGTAGGACCACAATTAGTCACGCCGAAGTTCCAGGGGCTCCGCTCTCAGGCTCAAGAAATGTTTCCCTTGGATTTTCAGGAAAGCCAATAGTTAATGAGATATCAAAGCCAGTTACTCTAGAAGTAGGTCCATTGTCCCGCACTACTGATCTGTTACTTACTAAGTCATGTCCAGAAAATCTGTTAGGCATTAAGACACTGAAAGAATTAGGTGCAGTTATTTGCTGTTCCCCAGAGGGAATACGTCTGTTCCTACGTGACTTTAAGGGTCA
Organism: Lissotriton helveticus; assembly: GCF_964261635.1. Taxonomy (NCBI): domain Eukaryota; kingdom Metazoa; phylum Chordata; class Amphibia; order Caudata; family Salamandridae; genus Lissotriton; species Lissotriton helveticus. The sequence goes on along the minus strand of NC_136059.1, from coordinate 1,285,484,344 downwards.
CTATGTATTACGAGATTTTGATTCAAGATTGTCTAATGTTCCACAGCATTTATGGGCGCAAGGTCCAACTGATGTAGGTTACATGCAAATCACACCCCATCGTGTGACTCTCAAACCAGGTGTAGTGTTACCCCGAATCAGACAGTACAGATTGCCACCTGAGGCTGTAGCAGCCTTATCCAAAATTATTGACGAGCTCATGGCTCAAGGAGTAGTTGTGGAAACTGACTCCAATGTATGCAATTCTCCGATCATTCCAGTTATGAAACGTACTGATCCAACTGCACCCCCAGTATATCGACTAGTGATTGATTTACGAGAGCTTAATAAATGTATTATTCCGCAGTACCCAGTTGTCCCAGATATTTCTTCCCTGTTAACAGCCATTGATTCCGAAGCCATGTTCTTCACTGTCATAGACCTCAAGAATGCATTTTTTAGTGTTCCGATTCATCCAGACAGCCAGTTTCTTTTCGGATTTTGTTTAAATGGAAGGAGCTATATGTTCACACGCGCTCCTCAAGGTTTCACAGAAAGTCCTAGTATTTACAGTCAGGCACTCAAGAGACAACTAGACAACATTCACATGCCAACTGACACTGCCCTGCTCCAGTATGTCGATGATCTACTGATCACAGCCCGTTCTGAACGCGCCTGTGAGCGAGCATCCCTTACAGTCCTGTATTTTCTAGCCGAGATGGGGCACAAGGTGTCACCTTCGAAGCTTCAATTCTGTGTCCAGCAAGTGGTATACTTAGGACACTTGCTGTCCAAGAGGGGTAGGCAGTTGACACCCGACCGTATCCAGTTAATAGCGAGTCTTCCCCAGCCCAGAACCCAGAAGGAGGTACGTGCCTTTATCGGCCTTACTTCTTATTGTAGACAATGGATTCCCCAGTATGCATTTCTAGCCAAGCCACTGATACAGTTAACGACGCAGGAGGCAGCCGTATCGACTGTCCTCCCTTGGACATCTGACCATACACTTAGTTTCAACGAGTTAAAGAAAGCCCTATGTCAAGCTCCAGTTCTAGCTACACCAAACTACAGTAAGCCTTTTACACTTTTCGTTACAGAACGTGAAGGTATAGCATTATCTGTTCTCACACAAGATCAAGCAGGACAATACAAGCCCTGTGCTTATTTTTCGAGCACATTAGATCCAGTCGCCCAGGCGTTGCCTGCGTGCCTCAAGTCAGTTGCAGCCACAGCACTAGCTATCAGACAAAGTGATTCCATAGTTTTAGGACATTCACTGACAGTACAAGTTCCACATTCAGTAGAAGTTCTTTTAAACCGAACACAAACACAGCACTTGACAATTGCACGTTTAACAGGTTATGAATTGACACTGTTCCAGCCACACATAGAAATTAGACGCTGCAACGTCCTGAATCCTGCTACACTGTTACCATCAGTTAATTCAAATCCAGACCCACATGATTGTGTGGAAGTAGTTAACATTACGACAAAGCCAAGACAAGACCTGACAGACATTCCGTTACCAGATCCTGACCTGACACTTTATGTGGATGGTTCATGTATGAGAACTAGTACAGGAGAACTAGTCGCCGCGTATGCAGTGACTACTGACACTGAAGTTATTGAAACACACCGTATTGATACCCTGTCCGCTCAAGCAGCAGAGCTAGTCGCTCTGACACAAGCTTGTATACTCCCCAAGAACCTGAAAGTTAATGTTTACACAGATTCACGTTACGCATTCGGAGTTGTACACGACTTCGGAGTGCTCTGGCAGGAGAGAGGTTTCATGACTTCTCATGGAACCAAGATTCAGCATGGTCTCCTTATTCAAGCCCTGTTAGATGCCATACATTTACCGACATCCATTGCTATCATGAAATGCAAAGCACATACGAAAGTTACAGACATTATTTCTCAAGGTAACGATCTAGCAGATCGCACAGCTAAGCTTACAGCACAGACTCCAGACATTCCAGTTAATCAGACACATACTCCAGATCCGACTACATGTATGACAGTTAAGGACCCTACACAAGATGTCATAGATATCCAGTTACATGCTACTCCCGATGAAATCAAGAAATGGTCTGAACAAGGAGGGGTTCAGACAGATCAAGGATGGTTAACGAAGGGTAGAGCCACATGGTTTCTCCCCGATTCTATGGTTCAAGTCATTATCAATACCGCACATAGTCCAGCACATTTAGGAGAAAAAGCTATGTTAGACAGTATCCAGAACATATGGTTCAACAAGCATTTACGAGCTGCAGCCAAGCAGAAAGTCCGCACCTGTATGATATGTTGTCAGTTTAATCCAGGTAAAAGTGTCCCGGTGGAACAAGGTGGTTTCCAGCCCCCTGACCACCCTTTTGAGGTCCTCCAGATGGATTATATTCAAATGGAGCGATGTCGAGGTTTCAAGTATGTCCTTGTAGTTGTATGCGCTTTGTCCAGGTGGACAGAGGCATATCCAGTTCCCGATTACACAGCCGCGACCACTGCCAAGCAGTTGGTTCGTGAATTCTTCCCTAGATACGGACTCCCTAGAGTCGTATATTCTGATAACGGTCAGCCATTCTCATCCGAACTCATGAAGCACGTTTCCCTTTTGTTAGGGTACCAGTGGAAGTTCCATTGTGTACGCCATCCTGAAGCAGCCGGTCTCGTAGAGAGACATAATCAGACCCTGAAAATCCGTATTGCAAAAGTTTGTAAAGAAAAAGGTGTGGACTGGCTAGTAGCTCTGCCAGTCGCCTTGTTTTATATGCGCATGGTCGCACATTCCAGATCAGGTCTGTCCCCGTATGAGGTCGTATTCGGCCGCCCCCCTAACATGTGGGGTACTCCTAGACCCCGAAGTATTACCGATGTTTCATGTAATATGCTGACAGATTACCTAGCTTCCTTGATGTCTGCCCTCAACTCATGTCGTTCACAGGTTGCCGCCGCATTTCCAGACAATACCGAGGTGGCACCGCACGAGATCGTTCCAGGCTCCTTGGTGATGATCAGAAATTTTGACAGATCAAGTCCGCTGGAACCACGTTGGAAGGAGCCACGTCAGGTCCTCCTCACCACCCGTACAGCCGTGAAGTTGGAAGGCAGAAAAGGATGGATCCACCTGTCCCATGTTAAACTTTTTAAAGGACTGAAACCAGCTTCTAAAAACATTTCCAAGGATTCCCAAGATTCGAAAGACTGTCAAGACATTGTTTTAAAGGACTGTCCCGCACAAGACATTATTACAACCCCTCCCTTGGTAGAGAAAACTCCGCAACAGGAGTATAAGTTAAAGCTCAGGTCTAGTAAAATAAGTCAGTCAGTTTGATTGTATAAGTCCTCCCCTAGGTGAAACGGTTAGACTGTTTCTGACATGTATAAAATAGACCCCCATAGTGAGAGAGTCAGTCAAAGTTCAATCAGATGTATCGTTTTTCTGAGTTTCGTATTATTCATCAGCATTATGATTTCCTGCACCAGCTATGCGCTCTATCTGTATTTTCCAGTTTCTCATGTAAATATGTCTGCTAATGCTACAGTAGAGCACACGTTTAGTGATCTGCCTCCTCACGAATATTCTTACCGTCTCGCTATGCGTAACAACACATTTATCCGTATGTTACATTACTCACACCAGACCAGCAATGCTACTAATTGTTGGGTGTGTGGTCGACTCCCCCCTTTCCAGACACCGAAGGGAGTTCTGCCACTCTTTCCTTATCCATTCTCACACAATGGTTCGTGTGGAGCATGGTCCACGTTAACGTCATCCTCAACAGATATGTCTTTTCTTAACAGTACATGTTTCCCGGACAAGCAAGGTCTCCCCCACAGAACAGGTTTAGATCTAGAAAATGAAGTATATAATTTAGGTAATTATTCGTCGAATTTCATGGTCCTGAATGTTCAGTCTGATACTACTCCAGACTTACCTGCTATTTCAGTACTACCTGTCAAAGGCGAATTATGTGTCCGTAGTTATGGTTCTGTACATGTAGGTCATAGTGAATGTACTACTGTTATCCAGTATAGTGACAGTGGGAAATCTGTTTTCAAAACTTCGCGTCATTCTTATTTTATTTGTGGTCAGACTGCATATGTCCGTCTGCCCCTCGATTGGGAGGGAACCTGTTACATTGCTTTCCTACTGCCACCTGTCTTCCTAGCCCCATCTGATTATCACAGAAACACACATCTAGTACACATTAGACATAGAAGGGAGTCCCCAATTGTCGATTATACTGAAACTACTCTAGAACAGTATACAGATTTCAATAAAGGTTTCTTCTTCTTTGTAGGACCTGTCCAGAATAGTAAACTGATCCGTAGGTTAACAAGAACCCTTGAAGCTGTAGTAAATGAGACTGCCTCTGCTCTAGGTAACTTAACCGAAGAACAATCTGCTATGAGATTTGTCGTTTTGCAAAATCGTCTCGTCCTTGACGTCATACTGGCCGATAGGGGCGGGGCCTGTAGAGTCATCGGATCTAGTTGCTGCATTTTCATTCCAAATAACGCGCCGTCTGTTTATTCAGCTATAACCAGACTCCATAAAATTGCCCATCTGTTACATCAAGATCCAGGCACCTGGACATGGTCCGGTTGGTTCTGGAATATAATTTCCGCATGGGGATGGAAAGTCCTGTCCTTTCTAGGTATTGCAGTAGCGATCATATTCAGCTGCTGCCTCTGTATACAATGTGGCCCTGCGATTTGCAGCATGTGTGCTACCTCTTGTATTCCTAGTCCCAAGCCCCGTTCTAAATCCCGTTCCAAGACAATTCGAGACGAGCAAATGGTACTGTATGAAATGATAGATGGTATCATGAAAATTGATGTTTCCTGATGGAAACGTAGTGACAAGGAGGGAATGTGGAAAAGTAAATTTTGCCATGTTCTGTGTCCCTACGCCTCATCCATCATATGTTATGTGTGCATGACCAATATGCATATGTTATTCCCCATGTCCGATTAATGACGCAATTACAGTTGTGTCCACCTCTAGTATGCTAGTTTCCAGTCCTCGTGAATACTACGAATATTAGGCCTATGTAAAGTTATGTTGCCACGTTTCTCAGTGTGCACGTTATTCCATTATAAAGTCCCCGTTTCCAGGCCTCAAAAGGGCCCGGACATCAGATTCAGCTCCTGTCTCCTGAAAGCCTCGCTGAGGAGCGATACAGCCCCCACCTGTATCCTCGACCCTTCACTTACTTCCTGCCTCGCAGTGCCCGGTACAGCTCGGCTCTGCCTCTGAGTCTGCCAAGAGTATGTTATAGTTCCAGCTATCAGTTCAGTCCTCCTCCTTTGCATTCCTAAGCCACTGAACTGCATCAATAGTTTCCGTCATTGTCTAGCCTATTCGGCTCCACGTTAGAGAAATACTGTATTAATGGTCATTTAATATTCTTCATCACGCATTACATGTAAAATAATGCATGGTCCAGTCCTAGAGTCAAGTTAGCTTTTCCCCTCATGACTTCTAGTTTATATCAACATGTTCCCTAAACATCAGATACCAGATAGGGTTTAGGTACATGTCGCTCCGACCCTCCAGACTCTAGTCTCTGCTCCTAGCACAGAGTTCGTAGCCCCCAGCTTCTCCTAGTAATACGTCATTGCCAGTTTTCGCGCACCATTAGATTAGAGGTCCCGGCTCCTTAGGTAGCCCCCTCCAATGTTTCCGCCCATTCATGACATATTCTGTTACGTTTGCATCACATGTCTATGTATACTCCCAGTTACACCTCTTTTTACTGTTATCTTTCGCGACTGCTACGCGTCACGCCTTCTGCTCCACCCACTGTTACGCCTACTGCAATGTAATGCTATGTGTTTGCGCTATGTATATAAGTCAATGTATTGTTATTAAAAGTTAGCGCGCTCATCCCAGACCCGGCCCCAGCAGCTGCTGGGTCATCCTATGCAGGTTGTCCTGATCCTGTCCTTATGCTGTAATAAACCTGCAGAAACTCCTACTACCTCGAATCTTGACTCTTATTTTATTGAGCTATCTGTTATTCATTCATTCATCCAAAAATAGATCCGGTATTATTTATTTATATACCACAAATTGATTCCTGTCGCACACTACAAATACGACTACACTTCCAAGTGTACACTGGACCCTTAGTACGTCTCCCTAAAACTTCATCAGTTAACACCTCTTCAGGTTCTCTAGGCACAAGTTTCTCTTTTTCAATCGGACAACCGTCTTTCACTTCATACGCTCGACCACTGGTGTCAACTGCATTCACTAAATCATTATCCTGGAAGTAACTCTCCTCATTAAAAAATGGCTCACAACTTGAACTGTGCATCCAATCTCCCGAAAAAACTTTACAAAAATTAGTCCGATTAATTACTCTTTTCCATCTACTGTTTGATTTGAAAACATCAATCGTCTTGTTTAGTGTCCTAATTCTATTGATTATTAAAATAAATAATTTTTTCTTAACTTCAAAAGCCTGATCAACAATCTTCTCTACACTTTTCTTTTTCTTATAAAAAGCTGCTCTCTGTTTACCTTTCCTAATGTTTTTTAACAAATTTAAAACCACCCTATTGCGAAACATTCGTTTACGAATGTCTCTAAACTGATTCTGCCTTCTATTCCTATACATATTATTCTCTCCTGCTCCAGTTGTAGAATTCCTTGAGGTTCTCTCCTTCCTTTTTAAATGTATTCTCTCATTCTCTTTTTCTACATGCTGTCCATCATTTTTTTGCGATGTACATATGTTACGTATGAAAGACTTAGTTCTCTTACCAGGAGCTTTGTTCCTGTTTTTTGAAGTATTTGTTGTGGAAGAGTGCTGTAATACCGTTGCTCTTTTTGTTTTTTGACGGTTATGTTCTTTTCTTCGCCTTTCCCTTGAAGGCATTTTGTCTTACTCTTAAAAAACTTGATTTCAATCTGTGTTAAAGAAAAAAATAGCACATTATAGATCACTATTACCAAACAACAAAGCAATGACAAAAACCAAACAGTCTATTCAGGGTTACAGATCAAGTCAGGATTATCCAGGGGTGCAGAAGAGGGGAGGCCTGTATTGAAGAGTGTAGTGGAACACAGCTCTGTCCACAGGTACAAAGTAGGTGAGACCTGTGTCTAAGAGTCCAGTAGGGGATAGACTTCATGAAGTCTAGTCCACTGCACTCTTATACAAAGGCTTCACCACCTATGCTTCCCAGGAAAGGCCTCTCTCCCACTACAGTCTTGAACATAGATCTCACCTCCTCTGTCCCTCTGGACATGCCTCACCTCATCTCCACAATCTACTTCCTAATCTAAGGTAAAACAGGTGACATGATTGTGAAAAGATCACATTTTTTATGTAATCATGCACACACAATTTATTTTTTCTCAAAAATGTAAAACACATTACTTTGCCCTATAAATGTTTCAGTAGTGTAATGAAAAGCTTATACATATCACCTTATCTCTGTTTTTCAAATTTTATTCTAAAAAAAAGATTATGAGGCCTAAGCAGGACTGCTCATGTGATGAAGCCTGTCCAGGGGAGCACAAAACGTGAGGCTTCTGTCCAAGAATGCAGTGGACAAGACTAAACTGGAGTAGTGTGCAAAAAAAAGATGAGCCTCATTTATTAAACCCTGTGTCAGTTTTGCACTACTGATGCGTCATTTTTTGTGACGCATTGGCGACATAAAACATGTTCTTTGTTGCACCATATTTAAAAAGTGACGCATGTAGGTAGATGCGTCATTTTTTAAACCTCTGCGCCACATTATACCTCTGTCAGGTGTAATGTACACAGAGGGGTCATTTCTACACAAAAAGCCTCGTAATAGTGACGCAGTGAAATCTATGACATTTCACTGCAACACTTTTGGGACACTGTTACATCAAAATCTTGCACCTGCCTCACAACAGGCATAAGACTGAAGCAAACGCTTTCACATGGGGCTTTCCCTATGTGATGGGATTCTGACACCTAAGCAGCAGTGCAGATCAGATGAACCCTGTCCAGGAGAGCACAAAAGGTAAGGCTTGTATCCAAGAGTGCAGTGGACAGTACTAAACTGGAGTAGTGTCCCAAAAAAGATGAACCTCATTCATGAGGCCCTGCGTTAGTTTTACACTGCTGATGCGTCACTTTTTGTGACACATCGGCAGCATAAAACATGTATCTTTTTGCGCCATATTTAAAAAGTGACGCATGTAGGTAGATGCGTCACTTTTTAAACCTCTGCGCCACAATATACCTCTGTCAGGTGTAATGTACACAGAGAAAGTGCATTCCCCCGCAAAATGCCTCGTAATAGTGGCGCAGTGAAATCTATGAGATTTCACTACATCACTTTTAGGACACTATTACATCAAAATATTGCACCTGCCTCACAGCAGGCATAAGACTGAAGCAAATGCTTTCACATGGGGCTTTCCCCATGTGATACGATTCTGACACCTAAGCAGCAGTGCAGATGAGATGAACCCTGTCCAGAGAAACACAAAAGGTGAGGCTTGTGTCCAAGATGAACCTCATTTATGTGGCCCTGCATCACTTTTGCACTGCTGATGTGTCACTTTTTGCGACGCATCGGCGGCATAAAACATGTACCTTTTTGCGCCATATTTAAAAAGTGACGCATGTAGGTAGATGCGTCACTTTTTAAACCTCTGCGCCACAATATACCTCTGTCAGGTGTAATGTACACAGAGAAGGCATTTCCCCACAAAAAGCCTCGTAATAGTGACGCAGTGAAATCTATGACATTCCACTGCGTTACTTTTACGACACTGTTACATCAAAATATTGCACCTGCCTCACAGCAGGCATAAGACTGAAGCAAATGCTTTCACATGGGGCTTTCCCCATGTGATACGATTCTGACACCTAAGCAGCAGTGCAGATGAGATGAACCCTGTCCAGGGGAACACAAAAGGTGAGGCTTGTGTCCAAGATGAACCTCATTGATATGGCCCTGCATCGCTTTTGCACTGCTGATGCGTCACTTTTTGTGACTCATCGGCGGCATAAAACATGTACCTTTTTGCGCCATATTTAAAAAGTGACGCATGTAGGTAGATGCGTCACTTTTTAAACCTCTGCGCCACATTATACTCAAAAATGTAAAAGCCATTCATTTTCCCCAAAATCGTTTTTGACTTCACATTTAGGAAACACAGCACAGGTCCTATGTACAAGCAATCCATGTCATTACTGAAACCTCACTATTTTACAAAATACAATTCCTCTATGCAAACAAACTCAATATGCTTCCTACACTGAGTTAACACAGGTAACATCATTGTAAAGAGTCAAATTGACGCCTGTGTCTAAGAGTGCAGTCGGAGATAGGCTTCATGAAGCCTAGTCCACTGCACTCTTAGACACAAGCCTCACCACCTACGCTCCCCAGGAAAGCCCAAACATGTACCTTTTTGCGCCATATTTAAAAAGTGACGCATGTAGGTAGATGCGCCACTTTTTAAACCTCTGCGCCACATTATACTCAAAAATGTAAAAGCCATTCATTTTCCCCAAAATCGTTTTTGACATCACATTTAGGAAACACAGCACAGGTCCTATGTACAAGCATTCCATGTCATTACTGAAACCTCACTATTTTACAAAATACAATTCCTCTATGCAAACAAACTCAATATGCTTCCTACACTGAGTTAACACATGTAACATCATTGTAAAGAGTCAAATTTATTTCTTTAAACATGCACACATTCTTTATTCCTTTAAAAAATGTAAAAGCCATTCATTTTTCCCAAAATCGTTTTTGACATCACATTTAAGAAACACAGCACAGGTCCTATGTACAAGCATTCCATGTTACTACTAAAACTTCACAATTTTACAAAATACAATTCCTCTATGCAGTAAAAACGTTTTACCAAGCATTATCAAAAAGCATGACATAAAGCAACATTAAAAAAACACAATTTGCTTCCAAATCTGCTCCATAGAGTATACAAGTCTCTATGTATATTAAATGAATCATAACTCACCTTTACAAATGCTCTAGGAGATTCACAACAGTGTCAGATACACACACCAATATTTCTTTAGCAGAGCAAAAGCTATGTTCTCCAGGCACTGCAACCATTAATGGCACAGAAAACCTCTGATTCTACACACATATTGCTCATGGTAACCAATCAAAACTCTTCCCTTGGTATTTTCAAACCAACACCCTTCCCCCCCTCAGCACTTTCTACCTGTTACCATAGCAACTCCCTCCTCAATTAGCTCTCAGGTTTAAAAGTTTATTCTACAATGTTGCAAATCACCTCAGCAAGGCTGTTTGACCTGCGAATACACCAGCTTATCTGGTGCAATGTTTCTTTAAATGACTTTTTTTTTAACCATTCAGATTACTTCTTACACAGAACACAACCATGCACCCTAACTTTCAGTTTTCAACTATCTCAATCTACCAATCATTGCTTGTGATTCAAGAGCACTGAAACTCCACAGGTTTTTTTTGCAAACTCCTACTGTTCCAACTGCCATTTTTATCCTACACTTCATCTGACTGCACCAGAACCTCCTCTACCATGTATTCTGTCTGGATTATTGGACATAGCTATATCCACTGGGCTCAAAGGTATGCAGCTACCAGAAATTTTCACAACCTTGATTTACCAAATGTGAACATTAAATGGATTGGCCAGAGAGGATTGAGATGTCACCAATTGATACCATTGGTGAAAACCTTTTTGCATTTGCCACACCCTAACCTCATAATTCTGCACTGTGGTGGAAATGACTTAGGCACTTTGACTGGGGTAGGTCTGGAAATGCTTTTAAAGGACACCTTTGAACAATTGATGGCACTTTTTCCTCAAACTGCCTTGGTATTTTCCAATATATGCCAAAGACAGAAATGGAAGTGGTCCAACCAATTTTGTCCACAATTTGAGAAAGCACGGAAACATGTGAATAAATCTGTTTCTGCTTACATGAGAGACTATGGAATGGGTTCAATATACAACAACAACTTGCGTTACAACATGCAAGATATCTACAGAGGAGATGGTGTCCACTTCTCAGATCAGGGGAATAGAATATTCCTCCTGAATTTAAGACTGTGCATCGGTACCTACTTGTAGGTACCTAAATCAGCCACAGAACCCAAAAGCTCTTTTCAGGGCTACCCTACCTCTGATCACTCCAAATGATTATCTTTTTCTAACTTTTTTCACTATTTTTTACCAAAGTACGCTCCCCGGTAGGCTCCCCGGTGCGCGTACCGGGCGCTCCCCCCGCGAAATTTTTTTTCTCTTTTTTTGGCCTATATGGGCCTCCTAAGCCCCCCTCAGAAAACCTAGAGGGTATGGGAGTGCCTACTGTGCCCCCTTATACTCATTCCCAACGTTGTTTGTCCGCCATTTTCTGACTCAAATCTACTGAAACACAAAATGGAGGACTCCCGTTGCACTTACCGGTACGCGTACCGGGGCGCTCACCGGTAAGCGCTCCCAAAAAATGTTAAAAATTAATTTACATAAAAACCACTGGAGACACTTTCACCAAATATAGAATAGCTAATACTACATACCAGTCCCTATCATTTTCCCAAATTAGGTGGAATTCCAATGAGCCATTTAGCCTGTAGACCTCTCTAAATATCCTGAGGTAAATTACTTCACAAAAACACATCTGAAGTGTTAGAATTGACAACCAATTAAAATGTTACTTTCATTTTCTACTTTTTTTTCCTGACATTTGATTGGTTATGTACATGAATATATATAAAGAAAGAGAGGGAAACCCAGCCATTTTGACTACTACCTCCTGAAGTAGACTTCAAGAACATTTTCACTGAGAACTTAAACTGCTTTTTGAAAGGTATGTTGTTATTTTGAAAACTGAAGTATGTTGTGCACTTTAAGTTAATTTGGAAGACTTTTTCTGATAGTTTTATACTATCCCTCTGTAATAGTTATAGATTTAGATAGACATCTCTGTTATAGTTATGGATGGATTTAGGCTTGTCTTGTATAATTATGAATTTACTTAGGCTTCATCACATACACTTTTTTATATTTCTACTTCCAGTTTGATACCATACACTACCCAAAGATAAATTCACTGTTAAAAAATCCAAACTACCTGTCTGAACTTAAACCCAACAGTGCCCTATCTCTCTACTGATTTTTTTTTAATGCAAATTTCAGCACGAAAATGGAAGGAGAACAAAACGTTTCCTTTGAAATTGTCCTAGATACGAACAATGAAGAAATCATTGAACCCAATGACTTGGAATTCATGGATGAATCACGGGACCATGAACTTCTGCAATGTGTAGAATCTGTGGATTTGCTCATTCAAAATGAGGACATTTCTGACAGTCAAATGATAGAAGTTATGTTTAATTTAGAAAAAGAGTCTGAAAAATAAATGTATATTTAATAATTCTAAAATTGTTTGAGACATTATTCATTTTTATATGTAATTCTTAAACTAGTACCAAATTGATTATAATGTAAAGTCAGACTTATAGTATACTGTGCAACATTTTTGTGTTACATAGTAATTTTGCTCATAGATACTTCCTTTCTCCCACTATATTATCTCCAATGTGTATTTGACATCTCTTTTTCATCTCCTGCCTCCATATTCTTTCTGCTTTCCTGACAGACTATGGTATGGATTCCATATACCACAATAACTTCTATAACAACATGCTAGATATCTACATAAAAAAAGGTGTACATTGAATTTAAGACTCTGCATTGGTACCTACATGTTGGTACTTAAATCACCCACACAACACAACAACTCTATTCAGAGCTACCTTACCTCTAAGCACTTTAAATTATTATTTTACTGTTTCACTAGGTTTTCCCCATTGTACGCTCCCCGGTACGCGTACCGGGCGCTCCCCCTGTGAAAATTGATTTTTTTTTTTTTTAAATGTTGTCCCGCGGGACCCTTTTATGACCCCCACATCAAACCTAGGGGGTCAGGGGGGTCTACCCTGTCTCCTTTTGGTCATTTCCCCCTTTGTTTTTTACCACCTCTTATGTCTCAATCCTACCGAGACACAAGATGGCGGCCGCTGCGGACTGTTTCGAATGTTTACAGACACCCGAGAGCCAATCAGCTTCCCGTGTACAAGTCCCGGAGCGCTCCTCGGTACGCGCACCGGGGCGCGGCTATAGATATATAAATTTTTTTGAACCTAAATTACTCAAAATCCTCTGGAACACATATCTTGAGACATAGCAAAGGCACATCGCGCTACCAGTCCCTACAATTTTGCCAAGTTTGGTGCAAATCCATTCAGCCATTCGAGCTAAAAGTGAAACAGACCGCCCTATGGAAATTAACATGGGGAACACACGTTTTGGGACCCCCCTTTTATCTCGGCCCCTGCTTGACGAATCCCCCCCAAACTTTCAGGGAAGGAGCGGAGAGCCGCGAGGCAAAGTTGCTGAAAAATTCAGGCTGATTCCTCAACCGGCGCCAAAGTTATTCCTAATAGAATGTTGCTATTTCCCTATGGAAATCAATCCTAACTATAACTACCTACTGGCGACCACCAGTAGGTAATATATATAGATGAAAACACAATTATCAATCTCACTGATGTAGATCTCAGTAAAGCGGAAAAACAACTACTCGCTCTTGGCCTGTCATATTCTCCGGAGAGCAATTTCAACTATGTAAATACCCGGATTGACATTTTCAAATTCATTCGAAAAATTAAATTGAAAAAGTACTATGCAGTTAAAACAGGTCTGGAGGCTAAGAAAAAATCGAGTAACACACTATTGCAGGAGAGGACTGGAGTACAGACAAAAGATGTGGGTCTTTTACGAGATTTAAAAATCTAAGAGATGGTGACAACAGTAACAGTAGTACCCAGGAGGTAGCTAGAGAGGAGGGAATCAATATCAATCAACCAGCAGAAAGCCCTTTTAAACCAATATCAACCTTTAATCCTAGCATGCCTCGAGATGCAATTGACGTTTTTTCAGACAGAGTGATAGAAGAAATCAAAAACCTTCAGAGTAAGACCATGAAATCTTGTACTAAACCCAACGCAAAAACACGACCCTACACCCTACTTATGAAAAAATTGAAAGACGAAAAAAGAATTGTGATCAACAAATCAGATAAGGGGGGGAATGTAGTTTTATGGGGCAAACAAGAGTATATCGAAGAGGCCAACAGACAATTGGGTGATATTTCTTGTTACTCTAAAATTGATATGGCCACTGCCAAAAAGATCAATGAATCCTACCGCTCAGACTTATATAAATTGAAACGTGAAGGCCTCCTAAGCAAGGATGAGTTTACATTTTTGCAAAAAGACTTTCCTGTGATGCCCAATATGTACCTAATACCTAAAGTGCACAAACAACAAATACCAGTGCCAGGCAGGCCCATTGTGTCCGCTATCAACAGTATGTTTGAGAACACATCAAAATACATTGATTTCTTTTTGCAGGAGTATGTGGTCGCATTGCCGGCCTATATCAAAGATACCACGGATTTTTTGTACCAATTGAGCCAATGTATATGGTCTGATGATTTATTGCTTATCACGATGGACATAGCGACGTATACAAGCATAGCTCACAATGATGGTCTTCGTGCAATGAAATTTTATTTAGACAAACGCCCCTTTGAATTGTATACACATAGTAAAATGTTATTAGATATGACAGAGAAATGTCTAACTAACAATACTTTCCTGTTCAACAATGAGGTGTACAGACAAGAGAGAGGCGTCGCCATGGGGTCGTGTTTCTCCCCCAGCTACGCGGGGCTCCACGTTGGCTGGTGGGAGGAGCACGTCCTCATGGTTGAGCACGAGGAATTCTGGCATAACAATGTGATGAAGTATTGGCGTTACATAGATGATGTGTGCATTATCTGGAAAGGGACAGAAGAATTGGCAAATAAGTTTGTACAGGCAATCAATATCAATCGATTGAATCTTCAGTTCACAGCCAATATCAGCAATTCCAAAGTTAGCTTCCTAGATGTTTTGATTGAGATTAAAGGCAGCAATATTTCCACAAGCCTGTTTAGGAAGGAAACTTCAGGCAACTCTATTTTGCACGCGACAAGCTTCCATCCGTAGCACACTATCAGAAGCATCCCCTACGGGGAGTTCTTGAGAATTCATAGATCATGTAGTAGCCCTGAGTTGAGGGATAAATGCCAGCAGGAAGCTAAAAACAGGTTAATCAGTCGCGGGTACAAGTCCACACCATTAGAGTCAGCCATGAGGAACGCAAACTCACTAGATAGGCAAGATTTGCTGAACCCAGAAAGGGATATAAAAAAGCATACAAAAAAGCGTCTAGAGGAAGGGAACACTATCAGACTCATCACCGGTTATAGTCGCCAAGCAAGACAAGTAACTAAAATTGTCAAGCAACAAAGGCCCATCATTCTGATGGATCAAGTCCTCAGGGACATTATGCCCAGAATTCCGACCGTCACTTTTAGAAAAGCCTATGCTATGAGAAACGACTTGGTGAGCAGTAATCCTGAAACCAGTAAGAACAAAGACTGGCTCTGCCCCCGAAAAGGGTTCTTCCCCTGCAGTTCCTGTAGAGCTTGTAAGTTCGGAGTGAACACTAGAACTTATACAACCCCATTTGAGAACAACCCTATATCCCTACGAGATCACTATACTTGCCGCACAGAACTAGCGGTCTATGTACTAACATATAGCTGCAATTTACAATATGTTGGCAGCACAAAGCTACCTGTGCACCAACGCATTCTGCAGCACTTGCGTGCCATCATGCATGCCGATCAGAGCTACCCGGTAGCCTGGCATTTTCAAGCCGCACATAACAATAAATTTGGCACATTTAACTTACTTTGTCATAGACGCAGTGATCCCTAATAAAAGGGGAGGTGACCATGAGAAAAAATTGCGGCAATTAGAGTCACGCTATATAGTGTTACTCAATAGCAAGAGCCCAGGAGGACTTAATATGGGTGAAGACCTTCACAACTTTCTGTGATTGTGACTCCAGGGCGTTCTATATTATAAGGGCCTGGTATTGTATAATGAGAAGACTGAACATGCAGACATTTAAAATGTATTTGACTCCGAAGTATGTCATAAGCAGTCCTAAGAACACAACGTATGATGAATGAGATGGCCTAAGAAGTCCCCACTATCGATATTGATAGTTTCAATATATTTAAGCACTTTATCACATTTGCACTATATTTATTTTCACCCCCCTTTTTTTCTTTTCCCTCATAAACATTAATAATCACCTCTAGAGCACCCAATTAGGCGACGCATATTCTTTGTAGCCAAGTTTCAAGTTAGGTTAAGAGAGAAGGATGGAGGGCTGCCAGAAGGATTTATAGTCTGTTTCTGTTTCTGATTAATTAACTAAGGGGCACCACTTTTGCCTGTAAGTGACCCAATGTGTTTTGTACCGTAATAAGCATGACGCATTTAATGTATAGGTACACATGTAGAGTATATCGATGAAAATGAATTTTAAAAAAAGATCAAGAAAAGATAGAAATGATTATGTTCTATTATCTATCATAAGCGTACATGCTATGTAAGACGCAAAGTAATATACCTGCATATTTTGATAGCTACATGATATAAATGATTATCGCCTATTAATGCAATATGTATTTGTACAGTCACAGATATGTGTTTTTTTTAGGCAGTGAATATCGTTAGTTATGTTATGTGCACACAATGATTACCCATAGTATAGAAAGGAACATAGACTGATGTACACGTGCATCCTCGTTTGGACACTTTAGGCACCTTTGTTTATCAAAGTTTTAGAAGACAGTATCTGTTTTGGCTTACCTTTGACATAAAACGTATATGCAATTTAGGCATTTGTGCCTTTAAAAACTGTTGTTTACACGTAGTATATACACACATGCCTTTATAAATTGCACATTTTTATAACGTTAATATTTTGAGTGTGTTTTGGTTAAGGTCATATGGATTACTTGCCACACGTGAGAAAAAGCTGTTTTATTCACGAACTATTACTGTTACAAAATGGCGCCCATATTATGATGTCCATAGGAGCCTGTGCATTTTGGAGAGTCCTCCCTCTCTGTTTACCACTAGTAAATCTTGGCGCCAGAATGTTATTTAAAACGAATATGCAGCGTTAGCTAAGTATCAGTGAGCAAGGGCATGGACGTGCCCGAAACGCGTCTGATGGAATTTTTTTATCCACTCGTTGCTATGAAATAAAAAAGTAACTTTACACCACCTTGCCTTGAAGTGCTGATTTGGTTGTCTGCGTGCCTTTCCGTGCGGCATGCACATTGGTGAAAAGCTGGATTGTCATATATATATATATATATATATATATATATATATCCATACTAATATTATAAAGGGAGAGCCCAAACCTTTGAGGCGGGTAATCTCAGTTACCACAGCACCAATCACAACACCCAATACAGCGTTGGAAAGGGCAGTTGCAGCAGAAGGACATAGGCTATGCAGACGGCCACCATATACATTTAAAAGGTAAAAGAACCGTGCCAGCAAAGTAGTCCCTTGTGGGCGTGTCTGCATTCTGCTGTGGGCGTGACAAACGCTGGGGGCGTATGGTACGTTCCGCCCTTCATGCCATGTGAGTCGTAATTGCGCCGCATCAAGGGGCACGCTGGGGGCGTGACACGCTTGGGCCGTGACAAACGCTGTGGGCGTGTGTCCGCGCTTTGGGCGTGTGTCCGCCCTTCATGCCATGTGAAGCGCCAATTATGCAACTGCGCCGCATCAAGGGGCACGCTGGGGGCATGAAAAAGGCTGGGGGCGTGTGCTATGTTCCGCACTTCATGCCATCTGGGTCGTACATTAATCAGATCGTCTGCTGTGGCCGGGTGCTGGGGGTGTCACAAAGGCGTTCACCTCGAAGCGTGGTAAGTAACCATCCGCAAGACTCCCTTGGGGGTCTGCCCATTGTCTCATACATACTGGGGGTGCCAAATGCAGTGTGTGCCTTGGCCTGGGTGCATCTGAAAGGGCCGAACGCAGTGTGTGGCTTGGCCTGGGTGCGTCTAAAAAGCACTCGGGGCCTAAGAGCGTCGGTGTGGGTCATAAAAATAAGAACAGCGGGAAACAATCATTCAAGACTCACACAATTCTAATTGTTAGAGGTCGCCGCTGGCCATCAAGCGGGGGCACACGCGACTGAGCGTGTCTGCGGGGACAGTTACTGCAGCCTCTCATGCGCGTTGTTACTGAACTATCACATTAAACCAAATTACACGAGCCTGCTAACATCAGCCAGGGCTGTAGCCGGGCTCAGGCGGCGGATCACTACACTAATTACATGTGCCTGCTAACATGAACCAGGGCTGCAGCTGGGCCTCAAGCGGGGGGACACACGCCTGCTAACATCAACCAGGGCTGCAGCTGGGCCTCAAGCGGGGGAACATGCGAATGACCGTATCTGAATACACACATAACACACATTCTATTTCATACCCGGACAACGTCGGGATGGGCTGCTAGTATATTATAACCCCCTTCCGTCTCCTTTTTGAGTGTCAGTAAGACTCTGAGGCTGCTTGCCCCGACTACCATAGAATTTGTGGCTGAGAGCGAATGATTAATCTTTATGGGCAAGTTCTTTTTTTCTGTTTATTTTATTAATTATGCATGCTAGTTGTTTATATATATTAGATGGCAGCAAAGCTGTACTCACTGGATGAACTGGTCATATCTGATACTTGATATGTATATCTCTTTGATGGATCTTGTTTATCACCTGTGATTAATTAATTAGGCTGATTTTAGGATGAGTTATGAATTATGCATTATGGATTTATGTCAGGTGCTAAATTGGTGTTGTCCTATTTTCTTATTCGTGTATGCATTTAATGATCAATAATCTGAAATGTCTTTTTACTCTCGCTGTGCCAGTCTCTGCCCCTAAAAATTTTATCTTACATTGGCTATACCCAATTGGCATAGGCTAACTTACCTGTAAGTCCCTAATATATTGTCCCCAGGAGACCCAGGGCATGTTAGTTAGAGAGTCACCTCAGGGGTTGCAAAACTGGTTGTGTCACCCTGGTTGTCACACAGATAAAAACAAGTCTCCCAGTCCGCTGTGGCAGACTGGAAGAACAGTTTTATACTGCTAACCTGACTTTGCCATTTAAAACCACGTCAAAGCCGAACCTGCCTCTGCAGTATGAATAAGTCACCCCTGTGGCAGGCGTATTGAACCCTAAGGCAGTGTACAGCATATTTCATGGGCAGAACATGTATTTTACACGTTGGCAGTAAAAATGGGAAACTGACGTTTTTACTGTGGAAAGACTTGAACAGGTTTACATGCTGACCCCCTCAGCCGTGATAACTCGTGAAGGGTATGACCAACGTTGATACTTCAGGGTGTCAAACAACTTGTTACATTCAGCCCGACTTGATACTCTAGTCGAAATCAATGTAACATGTGGTGGTGTGCAACGTTTACAAAGTTGCCACAATGTTGCCTTCAGTCTCCTGTGCCCGTAATGGTTGCATAATTAGCTTGTGCCTGAGACAGCTTTCTGCTTTCTTGGGGAGACCTGCTAACGACTTCCAGGAAAGGAGACAATAGAAGCTTGTACTGGAGAGTGGTATTACCTCCTTCCTTTGCATGAAACCACACAAGTGGAGGCCCAACAGGCAAGCTTTAAAGAAGAAGCCACATTTCAAGGGCAGATTGGCAACAGTTGAAATAATGGCTGCCCCATTGTTTACGTAGACAGGCTGGCTTAAGGTACAGGTTATGGCAAACTAGTTGTCAAACCGTTGTTTCAGAGGCATTTTGCTCTCTTGGTAACCACATCTCTGTGTTGGGCTAGGGAGCTCTGGATATCAAGAGAGAGGTTCTGCCATTTCAGGAGGGGCCAGAGTGGTGCATCCTAGGATAGCCAGATGCTGCGTTTCCTAGGAAGTGGTCTTCAGAAATTAGGGAATCTAGTAGCCCATTGGCTGCTAACAGCATCTACCTTGAGGGCACTTTCTGAGCATAAAAGGTCACCCCTAGCACCCAGAACTTTTGAACTCTTCTGACTGGAAGAAAGACCAAAGAAGGACTTCCCTGCTGCAGCATGGAACCAGCAAAGAGAGGCTGCACTGGTGGGGACTGCACCTGTTGAACCTGGTGGCTAGCAAAGGAGAGCTACTGTGCCTGCTGTGTCCTGCTTGTGGAGAAGTCATCTTCAGAGCCCTGCCAAAGCGAGAGACTCAAAGGGTCAGTTGGCTGACATCCGGTTCACAGCAAAGGGCCACAACAGCGGAAAAAGCCTGTTGGGGCAAGCTGTCAGCTCAGAATCTTCATACTGCCACCAACCGCTGCCGTTCAGCACCAGAGACCAGGATCTGATGGTCAACACTGCACCTGAGTCCACTGGACCCGGGATAGAAGTCAAAATGCAGCTTGGTCACCCAGAAGACAAGTTATTGTTTAGGGAAGGATTTGGCTGCGACCGCGATACTTGTAGTCCATTGGCATCTAGACTTCTGCCAGGACAGAGAAGATGTAGACGACATCATCCATGGCCAGGACTACCTCACCCCCTCCATGTACTGAGGAGTAGCCACAGGAAAACCCCCATCTACCACATCACATCCGCAGCATCTTCAGCATCTTCAGCATCTTGTATCCCTTGCATTAGTACAACTTCCTTAGGAACCTATAGCAAAGGATAAAAGTCCCTGGGACTGACTGAAGACTGCTTCACCTGTTGAGGTAACTCTTTCTGTGGACCTAGCCTGTCCCCCTGACTGGCTCCATATTGGAGTCATCACACAAAGTAACTCTAAATGAATGCAATACAACTAGCCAAAGGTTTTTGCTCAAAAAGCTTCGGTGTCAAATTTGTTGAATTTGACAATACTTTTTTGTGGGCTGAGTAAAAAGTGCATACTTACTGTGCCTTGTAAAATCAATATCTCCAGAGCCCTTTCGAGGATCGTTAAATTTGTGGTGTCTAAAATACACAAAAATATAGTCTATTTTTATGAACTTGGTGTCAAATTTATTAAGTGTCTTGTGTATTTCTTCTTCAATTGTCTATTCTGCTGTTTAAATGCTGTACACAAGCTCGTTTGTGCTCATAGCCTCAGCTACTCTGGGTTGAACTTTTGGTTTGGCAAACAAAACCTACTAGTCCTCAAGACATTGTTAAGTGTATTACATAATTTAACCTGGGCTCTTTCCTACATGGGTCCCCTACAACAAACAATTAGGCTTCATCATTGATCAAAGCTAAATATGCTTCCAAACATTTCAGAAATAATGAGAACTGCAAACTTTCAGTTACATTTGGCAAGAAATTGAAACCATCCACTATTCCATCACCAAAGAAATTGAAACCATGCACAATTCTATTACCAAATCGAAATTTGGGTTTGCTAGTCGGTATTTGGAAGGGGCGTATTTAGGGCGTCCCTTGCTAATACCAAATCGCAGTGGTATGTCTGAATGTTTCGTGGTCGCAAAACATTCGCATTTTACCACCAACTTTAAGTAGGTGGCAACCATTTCGCAAATCAGAAGGGGTCCCCAAGGGACCCCATTTTCGTTAAGAATGGTTTTAAAAATATTTTTAAGAGCTGCACTTAACAAAAGATTGATTTATTGAAAAGTAATCACAGACACTTTGGTCTGCTTACCCCACCAGGCCACCATCCCTGTGATTTTTGCGATTCCCAGTGGGTCGTAAAACCAAGACCTACTTCATTATTATTCATGAGACAGGTCTATTTGCGACCCAATGGGAATCGCAAATGTTTAAAACGCACATATGTACATTGCTGTTTGTGATTACCAAAAAGTGAATCACAAAAATGTGCTATTTGGGCATCTCAAACAGAATTGTTTGTACATGCGGCCCTAGATCTCGTCTCAGTGAAAGAAATGGCATTTGAAAATACATGTTTTTACTACATCATTTGGTAGATTTCATATTTAATGTCTATTGTAATGTACTTAAATGTTAATTATATTTTATTTATTAAATTGTGTTATGCTGCGTTTCCCTTTGGTTACTTCGGAGTGCTTTACAGTGGTATGGGGAATAAAACATGTGTAGCATGAAGTTGGAGTCCAAATGGACTGGTGATTGATACTGTCCGAATATGTTCAATCACAACCCCTGTTTTGTGATGAGGTTAGTCGATTGCAGGTTTAAATATTTGTTTTCTGAATTTTCTTGAACAACACGGTGTTGGGCTCAGATTCAGAAGTACAGCATCCCAGAGTCTAGGCGCCATATGCACGTAAAGACTGGTGCAAGCAGTGGTTGCAATTGCTCACTGACTTTCTATGATCAGTCTTTCATTTAAAGATGCAACCTATATACTAATTGGTTGCGTCACAAAATGCTCAGTTTCAGGGGGTCGCAGAACGTTTTGACTAATGAATATTAATTAGGCAGGTCGTTATATGCAACCCTCTGAGATTGGCTACAAACACAGAAGTTATGGCCTGCAAGGAGCAGCAGTCCACCATGCACCTTTGTATTCCCGAATGGAAAACTTTTTTTAGAATAGTTGATATTGCTTAGGGAAACGAATGCTGCTTTAAAAAAAACTTCCCTTCCTAAGTACGATTTAGAATGGGCCTGTTAACCAATTTGCAGGCAGGAAATGCTTTTCTGACTTGCAAAAAGTGTTTAGTACATAGCAAAAAAGCATTTTGCAGTTGTAGATTCTGTAATCATGCATATAGATCACAGAGTTTGAGACAGCAAGATGGCATTTTACAATATTTTGTTACAGCGATTCAATACCGTTAAATGTTAAAATTTTATAGAAACATGTCAATATTAAGTTACAATTTTGTCCCATTTCAGTTAATTGGCTAGTGCTATTTTAATACTCGGAGTAATGAGGTACACCAACGCGCTTTTGTGAAGAGTGTGAGATAAACAAAAAAAATGGCAGTCCAAAAGGACATGAACTAAAGCTAACCTTACAAACACTGTGCCAAATGCTTTCCTTACACTGTTTATTTCTGTGTAGGGCCAGGTCCCTTGAGATGTACTCTGTTACAGTGTGCCCTGGCCACTGAAACTTAACATCTGAAATTACTCTCGCTGTTGCATGAGGTTATCTGTTTTGCTCTTTGCGTGGTTCAGCACTAATGTCAAGCACTCCTGCAATTAACTTAATGAAACTGATAAATAATTTACTACATTTCCCTCCTTTTAGCAATCTCTTTGGAGGCTATGAATAGGAAGGCCCCGCCCTGTTTTTTTTATCCTTTTTTGCAGGGCTTTCGTTGAGGACAACCTAATCCTTTGGTAGTAAGGCTGGGCTGATTTTACACTAACCCATTGTTTACCGAATGAATAATTGATTGCTGATCACTTTCAGTTACAGTCCTTCCCATTTTTCTGTTTATTGCTCCTCCCACTAAGGATGATGTCTTCTGTTGTTGAACAGTTGCTTGGTTTCCAGTGCGATATCACTTACACATCCAGAGAAATAAACACATACAAACAAATGAAGGCGTGGTCAGGTGAAAGTTCACTGTGACATATCTCCTGTGCTCCTTTTTACCTGAGTTAGATTGTTGCATTGTTTTTGGATCACAAGCAACCAGTATGTGCCTTACGTTGAAAAATAATGCAAAAAAGACTAGCAGAAGTCGGGGGACATTGGTGGCATTTTTCCCTCTAGCCAGCATTACTTTTGGAATTGCCTGTATTGTTTTTCTCACAAGACGTGGCCTGTCAGCTCAGACTCTTACTGTTGCAAAGCAGTTTTTGAAATGAGAAAGTTATAACAAGTTAAAGCGTTTCTAGCAAAGCTGTAAATAAATACACTTGTTTACTCTAAAAACAAAAAGGCAAAATTATTTCTATATTTTCTAGTTGCATGTGAAGTATACATGAGCCACAATGAACCTTTGTATGGAAATATAATTGCCATAAAAGTTTCAGTTTGAGCAAAGCAATCCAAGTCAAATTAAGTGTGGTTTAAGTGGTACGAACAGGGTTAAAGCGGCCCTAGTTTAGTTTTCCTGTGTTTTTATAATGCCTTATTTTCATTTAAAATTAACAAAAATTAAACATTTCAAACTTTTAAATGTAATGAGTAAGTCCAATACATTATTTGCATGCAATGCTATCTGCATTCTAATATGTTCAGAGACCTGACATTCACACATATTACTATTTGCACACATCGGGGCCGATTCACAGAGGTAATCTGAGCCAAAAGTCTAACTTTACAACTTTTGGTATTCACAGAAGTCACTTACGACTTTTTCGTATTTATAAAAGTCATTTCTGACTCGTATCTTTACGTCCACACTCGGGCAGGAATTTCCGCACTCGGGCGAAATTTCCACACCGGGCCAAAATCTCCACACCCCGGCCGGAATCTCCGCATCCAGGCCGGAGACTCTGCAACAAGGCCAGGGACTCCACAGCCGGGCCAGAGACTTCCTATTCGGGCCAGATGATCATTGTCTACAATGCTAAACACCTGTGCAAGTGCTTACCATCCCCCCTGCTTGGATCAGATGAAGTCAGTTAACATCACCTGCAAGACCTGCACCACAAACCATATAAAAGAAGCACATAAACAAGGAGCAGGTTTGTCCACAGAGAGTTTCTGCTTGCCTGCTCTGCGTATCACTTCAGGAAAATGCTCCACAAGCGGAGGTTGGAAAATTGCTGAGATGAGGAGACCACCATGATCTTGGAGTTCATTGTGAGGCACTGCAACCGGTTCCATGGTCCCCCCCTTACTGCACCAGTGGGACCCAGAAGTCAGCTCTATGACAGCATTTAGCCACTGCAGTCACAGCATTGGGGCAGGATGTGAGCACTGTCAATGACATCAAGAAGAAGTGGCAGGACAAAAAGAGGCAGGTGAAGGAGAAGTACGCCAGGATTGAGGTGGGAAGAATTTTCCCTGGTGCACAATCCGGACCCCTCCTCATCTCTCTACACTTGAGGAGGATGTCCTCAACACAATCCACCCCCACATGCTCCATGGGGCTGCCTGTGAGTGATGTCCCAATGTGGTACCAGGTTAATGTGATGACAAGAACATGTATATAAAATGTCTGTCTGCGTTGCACCCCAATTGTGATTAAGGAAGTTGCCCTAAGTATGTATAAAAAGCATAGGAAGTCAGAGTCTCATGTGTCTCCTTCTGTACGTTGCACCACAAGTCCCCGAATCCTTTGAGATAGAAATCGCAACTCCCATTCCTATCGAAAACATGCGCCCAGTACTGCTGCTGTATATGCCTAACACTGGTAAGAATTAATTGACAAAGTGCCCATTCCACTTAGCCAGCCATGGCCGGGGCAGTCAAGAGAGTGGGTGGGGAGGCGGGAGGGGAATTGACAGACAACGTAATAGGGAAATATATAAACTTAATAAACAAAACCACTTACTCTGTGCTTGCCGCATCGCCAAGCACAAAGTTAGTGAATCATTATTTTGAAGACACTGAATTACCCAATTCCGTTGTCTGTCTATTTTTTCCCCTGCCCTGCCTTGCCCCCCCTACTTCCCAACTGCTCCTACCTGCACCAGCCGCGGCTACACTTGTCAATATTGTTAGCATGTGGAAGCACTGAGGACATTTCTGACAAGTTGCACATGAACATTTTTGATTTGGAGACTTTTCTCTGTTTTCCCCTAGTGACACGTTCAGCCAGAGTACAGTCAACCACAGTGGCAGAGGACCCTGCATCTGCTGGGAGGAACCAACATCATCCAGAGCAAGGGAGCAAGGCATACCACCCTCACAAACTGGTAAGTTAAACTGGTCAGGAGAGGGTCAAAAAGCCTACATTGTCAGCAGACAACAGATGGACATATAGGGTCCTCTTGACAAAGGTAACTGAGATGACAGTCTAACTTTATGACTTTTGGTATTCAGAAAGGACATTTACGATTAGTAACTGCCTTTTGTGAATAATGAAAGTCAAAAAATAAGATATTTTGGCTCAGTAGACCTTTGTGATTCAGGCCCATTACATGTATTTCATCAACAGTGCCAGAACTGTGAACTGAACTCTGGAATCAAGTGCCACAACGATTCAAAAAGGAGTGTCCACTATATTATTTTGATTCTGGCCCAAAAATCTAGAAATCCAATGTTAACAAATGTAACAATGATGAACAAGAAGTGAGATTCAATTGTCAGGAGTCCTAGGAATACGTCCAGTATCCAACTTTCATTGATTTTTTTAATACATACAATTGTCCAGTCAGTCCAGCTGGTTATATTTTTTTAACATTGGATTGTCTGATTTTGGGCCGGAAACAAAACAATATAGTGGACCCTCCTTTTGGAATTGTTGTGGTATAAATTGAATAGTTGTGGATTTTAGGCAGTGGGGCCATTCAAAGTTGAGTGTGAGATCCCTGATGATATTTTGTACGAAACACTTGAGAAACGGTAAGGCCCACACTGCTTGTGCTTATCTTTTCTGTCTGAAATCCAGTGCATCACGTGGCAGCTGGAATGTTAACTGGCAAACACACATATCATTGTAGGTCCAATGATGTAGTCCCGGATTCCAGTACTCACAGTGACATCTGCTACAAGTTTGGCTGTGACATCTGGCCAGGGACAACACACTGGGCAGATGTGGGACCCTGGTAAGTAAACCCAAGAATGATGTACATGAATGCTCATGCTCATGAACTATGGCTTTAATGTCTGCAGTATATTGTATGTGTTCAACATCACGGTTTTCCTTCATCACAATTGGGCCCGATTCACAGAACTAACTTAAGACAAAATCCTAAACTTACTACTTTTGGTATTCACAGAACGTACTTACTAATTTTGGTATTCACAGAATGCACTTACTACTGTTGGTATTCACAGAATGCACTTACTACTTTTGGTATTCACAGCATGGATTTACGACTACTAACTTTACGTCCACACTCGGGCCAGAGATTCCGGCCAGGTGGCGGAGATTCCGGCCCGGAGGTGAAGATCCCGGCCAGGAGGTGGAAATTCCGGCCTGGAGATGGAGATTCCGGCCCAGAGGTGGAGATTCCGGCCGGTGGCGGAGACTTAGCCACGCCCGAAATCTCCACAACCGGGCCGAAATTTCCACCTCCGGGCTGATATCTCCACCTCCGGGCCGGAATCTCTACCTCTGGGCCGGAATGTCTGCTACCGGGCTGGAATCTCCGGCCCGAGCGCGGACGTAAAGTTAGTAGTCGTAAATCCATTCTGTGAATACCAAAAGTAGTAAGTGCATTCTGTGAATACCAAAAGAAGTACGTTTAGGATTTTGTCTTAAGTTAGCTCTGTGAATCGGGCCCACTATGCCTGCATATGATATTTTACCACATACCATATCACACCATGGTGGCTAGTGAAAGGATGACACAAAATGTATGGAAAGTTAGTGCAGTATGTACATCAAATACTACAGTGTGTCATATGAAGCGGAGTGCCCACAACTGGATTGTAAGTCGGTGATATGAAAACTCACAAGGAAAATCACAAGGCACAAAATGTATTGACATTTTTGTGGATGAGGGTTGCACTGATGCCAGTTGTGCTGTTTTGGGAGGGGTGTATGGGCTGCTAAGGTGGATGTTGAGGAAGTGAAATATTCATATCTGATAGCTGAAATGCACAATGTAAATCTACTGTAGGCGGCAACCATCCAAGCTTCTACACTTTGCCACAAAGTGGGATCCTAGTCAAATGTTGAATTCAGCGTGCCTCCTCTTCAACCGTATTCTCATATATAAGTGAAAGGATAATATGAGTTTAGGATGTGTGTTCTAAACGAAATCATCCTTTGACAGCTAAGTTCTACCATGATGTCGTACATGGATAATGGGAACAGAGGACACACAAAGATTGAACATAACAAATGTGTGCTCTCACAGTCCAACATGAGTGTTGTGACTTCATGGGGAGGGAAGCACAAATGTACCTGACTGTTGGACATCTCACATATTAACTCTCCAATGCAATGATGTGATCTGATGTGCAAGTGTGAAACTGGTCAGACTGATGATGTGTGCAGAATTGTCAACAAACAATGCCATACTCATGAGGCATGGTGGGCCTAATGATGAAGCTGTAATACAAGGTAGGCAGATGCGTCCAGAATAGTTATCCCCTTCCTTCAAATATCAGTTACCTTCTCATACACGTTTCTCTGTTAATGTGTCATCTCATTGATGTCACTGCTGTATGGAGGTAACAGCTCGCAACTGCTGCTGGTGAGCAGGCGCCCACATGTAAAGTTCAGGAAGCAAACATGCCACACCTGGCCAGAAATAGCATATCAATGGTCATTGAGAATGACATATACATGTTAACTCATAGCTTTTATCCTGGGTACTTAAATACTGACATGTGTGTCTCATATCAGCTGCTGACAGGATACAATCAGTGCAGCAGACAACATCATCCTGGAGTATGCAAGACATCTTGGCTGCAGCAGTAAAACCCACTCACATCTGTCCATCAGGTAAGCGTGCCATGAAGTGTTTTCCTATCATGGATTCCACAATTATTCCAAAGATCCAACTCCCTTTCTGCATAGCATCTGCAGTTGGGGTGTAAAAAGTTACATGCATACCATTTCATAAATGTGAGTGTCATGTGCCTGTTTATAAATTAGTAATGCAGATCATTGATTATGGTGCCGCTTCCCTCTCCATGATGCTGGATTGGGGACCGCTTCCTCAGCTACACCTATGAGGAGCCAGGTTCAGCAGTTGACATCAGGGGGGATTGCAAAGCAACACAGAGCTGTGGCTGGAGCTGGTGAGTTTGCTTGTGCATTGTACATCTACATTCAACACCTCAGTGCTATGGTGGTAGCTGTCACGTGTAGGTGTACCAGAGCCAGGTCACATGTGCATCATCTATTGATGCAAAGCACAGTAGAATCAACCCTTGTATTGCACCACATCTTATACTGCATCAATTACTTATCCTGTGGCAACCTCTGTCTTCCAGGTAATGAAGACAACGAGGAGAATGGACCTCCACCAGACAGGCAATCGAAGGGGAGAATCTACTGCTCTTTCAAGCAGCAATCTCAGCTGCAAGTACTGCTCAAGAGGAGGAGGAGGAAGTACCTGAAGAGGCTTCTGAATTTGAGGATGAGGGAAACTATCTGGCCCTCTGCCCTGGCTAGAACATTTATTACACTAGCCAAATTTGGCAAGGCCACATCCCCTCTGCCCAGCAAAGTGCCCCAGCCTCCAAAACCCAAGATTCCCTGTCCTCAGCATAGCGCTAACCAGTCACAGCTCACACATACCCCAACACAGACTTCACTCCCTCACAGCCCTCACATCCAGGACAGACGTGGTGGTTCCCCTACACACTCCTCCCTATACAGTGCATCCCAGGCATTCTCTCCATCATCTGAGGGAGGTACCACCCCTGGTGTGGTGCAGGTATCCCCTGGGCACCAGTCTCATGTCCACAGACTACCACCTGTCACCCTCTCATCTGCTGATTGACCTGGCGGTCTTATCCATGGCCATGCCCTGCAGAGAGGGCCAGCAGATGGCCATGGTGGGCAGGAGCAGGAGGACGTCTTTCAACAGCAGGCAGGTGTGAGGCAGGACATTTGTGCCATAGGGGTTACCATGTCAGACATGTCTGAGGCCCTGCAGGACATGTAGAAAGTCCCTCAGGTGGTGGACAGACTGACCCAGGTGTTGGACAGGATGGATAGATCTTAGCAAGACATGTCCAAGAAAATGAATGACATTATATCCATCCATAGGGAAGCGAGTACAAGACACTATGCCTTGGCCATGAAGATGATGGAGGGCACGCTGAAACTGATTAGAAGTCCCCCTTCAAGGTCAACGCAGGGAGGGGAGCCATTACATCTGCCTGCAGCACATAACACCCACACCTGAACCACAAACTGCACAGACTCGCAGCAAGAGTACATATCCACCACCACCCCCTGTCCAGGCACTTCTCCCACCTGCACATCCACCACCTTCAATGTCCACAGCCTCCACCCGGTCTGTAGCACCAGAGGTGTCTTCCTACTCAGACTGGGTGGGCACTAATCTCCTGCCTCCTGATGTAGAAGGGCCCTCCTCCTCCTCTTCCTCATCAATCATGGACAGAGGTCGTGGCTGCTGGTGCCCCAACAATGTCCTGCTCGAACCGGGTCCTGGTCCTCTTGGCCAGCTGAGCCCACTGAAATGTAAGACAAATCATAATGTAGTGGTTGCACACGTCAGAAAAAGATGCATAACAACATGAGGCATGGGCATACTTTGTTCTCCTCTGCTCACACTATACAAACTGCTCCGGGAGTGCTGTACCCTGGTGAGCAGTTGTGGCTAGTTGTTACAGCTACCATGACTGGAAAAATGACATACAAGCCACTGTTGGGTAGACGTGTGTATGTGGACCCACTTGGAGAATTTGGTAACACTTAAGATTGAGGCAAGGATCTTAAAGTCTGTCTTAATTCCATGGTACATGATGATCTGTCTTAATCAGAACCCAAACTCACCAAATGCAATGCAAGTCACAGCATCTAACACCTATAGGCCTCTCATCCACACACTGGACAGTGTCTGTACTATTCCTCATCCAATGCACACATCAGTATTAATGCCCTTGATTCACTGGTAATGGTGCTGGCAGTGGAATTTTCTGTACAAATGCCCATGTTTGGCTCAATTCCCCAGTTGGCATATTAAAATTACCACTCCCAGAATGCACTCTGCTCAGTGCATTCTATGTGCTACAGTGAGCCTTTGGCCTTATGATGACTGCTGCATTTGCTCAGAATAGGTAAATGGCCGCATGGGACACATGACGGTACAGCTCTGTCTTCCCTTACATCATACTTTCAGACACATATTGCGTTAATGCGCTTACCAGCTCTCTGCTGCTCATGCTCCTGCAGCTGAGCATGGAGGGTCAGCCAGTGGCGATAGGTGGGCCAATGCACATGGTGCTGGGAGGACTGGTCCAATATCTCCTGGGCCTTGATCCTGGCCCATCATTTTCGCTCCTCCCAGCATTTGTGGCAAGCCCTGGCCTGCCAAGTATAGACGCCCACTGCACTGCAGCACTCCTCAATGGTGGCCCATAGTCTAAGCAACTGCATTTCTCAACTGGTCCTCAGGGACCCCATACAGCTGAGGAAAGTTTAATAGCACCCCCTCTGCTACGATGTCTAATTCTCTTTCTGTTAGGGGCACTTGGGTTGTACTGAGCAGCAGGATGGCAGAGGATCTGATCTGTGACAGAGGCCCTGTTGCTCCGTTAGGGGCGCCTCAGCTCCGCATACGAGGCATACGCTGCGCATACGTAGAGTATGCATTCAGGCCGGAGATTCCGGAAACAGACCGGAACCTGTTTTTATCATACACAAAATTACATACAGGAAGTGGTAAGCAGGAAAGACATCACAGGAAGTTTCTGAAAATCCTTTCCTGTTCATTCTGAGTCATCCTCTGTCACTGATAAGATCCTCTGCCATCCTGTTGCTCTATAGCGGAGACCCCTAAAATGACAAATTCAAGGAACATTAGAGACATGAAACAAAAGGTAGAACACACCATTAAATAAGGTTTTGCCTGGGAAAAGGGTGTGGCCAGGCACAACATCAAATCCCAGGAGAGTTTGCTCCTTTGCATTATGGTATGTGTAGTTCATATTTTGTGCTCAAGAGTTAACAGTTGTGTTAAGTTAAATTCGGGGGCAGCAGTGCTGTCTATCCCAGATGGATGTATGACGTTACAACGCATACTTTTACCACGCATACCTTTACAACGCGGTTTTTACCACGCATACCTTTACAACGCATAGCGCTTAGAGGTGCTGGATAGTGGTAAGTATAATTTTCCATTCCAACTCCAGTCCCCGTGGACACTAGGGAAGGTGTTGGATAGAAAATTAAACTTATTCCCTATCCTAGAGTGCCCCCCAGCGCAATGCGTTGTAATGGTTTGCGTTGTAATGCCTGTGTTGTAATGGTATTGCGTGGTAAAAAATGCGTGGTAAAGGTTGTATACCATCCCGGATACATAGGGCCTGATTCACCAAGCTCATCATCACTCACGTTGGGGGCCCCTCAGTTGTGGGTGAGTCAATTCAGTTGGAGGCAAATTCTCCACAATGCAATAGTTAGGCCACTTTTGTGAAACAGGCACCCATTGTCAAAAGGTCATGGGAGGTCTCACACATGCACATACATCTAATCATCTGAGGCAATGGATTCCTTAGGGACATTGACAACACAGATTGCTGACATCTGCACATGACCTGATGCATGGCCAATCTTTTGACTCCCGTCAACAGCTGTGTTTTACATACATTTAGTGTGGCTTGCAAAGTAGTCTCAGGATGGAATTCCTGGACTGAGTCGTAATTGTCCAACTTTCACCATTGACAACAGACTGCAAAACACATTTTGTCCGTAACACAACAGGCTGCTCAGGTGAAAAAAGTGCCAACCAGCTGATCACGGATTTGCATACCCTGACCTCTGTTCTGTGCAATGACCCGGTTTCCCGGATTCAAAGCTAGCTGAGGTACAAGAGGTATGTGTAAGCCATGACTTAAAGCTTTGTTGTGCAAAACACAACAGGCTAATATGATCTTCCACACTACAACAGGGGAGTACATCAGCACCCGTATGGTC
Source organism: Lissotriton helveticus (assembly GCF_964261635.1). NCBI lineage: Eukaryota > Metazoa > Chordata > Amphibia > Caudata > Salamandridae > Lissotriton > Lissotriton helveticus. Next base: position 1,285,451,748 of record NC_136059.1, on the reverse strand, counting down.
TAGACACCTGAATCGTGACTTCAGAAGACAAAAAGTTTGCTCTATGATGGCTTAAGTTCGTATGTGTGCCCTATTGTACCTACGCTGAGGTACAGTGGTTGCAAGTCTGTATTGTGTGAGGAGTTGAGGAGAGGGTGCATACCAAGCATCACCTGTGGAGGTAAAATAGGGCAATTGATTACATTGCCCTCTTACATCTGTACAGAACATGATCTATACTACGGTACATGCAGTGACTGTTGAGGTCGTGTACGTGGCATGATGGGTCTTATTGTAAAATTGTTGTTAATGTGAGATGGCATTCCTACATGATATTTATACATAGACCACATGTTTTGGGCTTGGTACTTACCTAGTAGCCACATGTTGCCAAATTCCCCCGCAGCCATCTGCCGTGCGAGAGGTGACATTCGGACCACAAAGATGTCACGGGTACTGCCTGGAAACACTGCACGCACATCAATGAATCTACCACAGGCATCACAGACACTCTGCACATTGATGGAATGCCATCGGTGTCTGTTGCAGAAGATGTGTGCAATGCAGTGGGGTGGCTGAGAGCCACATGGGTACAATCAATTGCACCCAGCACACTTGGGAAGTGGGAAATGAGATAGAAATTCCTAGCTGCCCTTTGTCTCCTGTCCAGTGTATGGGGCATTCATATGTGGAGGTGGGCTCTTGTATTGATGCAGCTTAGTACCTGATGCAAGCACTGCGAATGGCTTGCCTGAGAGATGCCCAAAAGGTCACTGGGGACCCTTTGGAACGATCCCATAGCGAGGAAATGGAGAGCAGAAAGGATCTTGATATGGACTGGGATGGCATGGGAGTGATAGGTCACACAGTCAAGTCTCTGCTCCCACTCACATACCATCTCCAGGTTGACATCTGGAGGGAAACGTTATCTGGCACTGACATCTTGGCTGAACATCCCAAATAGGCTAATCCTTTGTCTGAATATCCTCTCTACTCTCCTCCGCCTCATCCTCCTCCTCTTAAGTCTTCTTGCCGCATGGCAAGGGACAGAGCAGCAAACACATTCAGCGACATGTTGGAAGGTTTTATATGTCAGCTCTGATTTTATATGTGCTGCAGGGCTGGGATTGGCGTTGGGCAGCAGTGCTTCAGCTGGAGCATGGTGGGGGATGGTAAGCACTTGCACAGGGGTTTAGCATTGAAGACAATGATCATCCGGCCCAGCTTGCCGAGATTCCAGCCTGAGAGGGAAGATTCTGGCCCCGGTGCAGAGATTCCAGCCCTGGTGCGGGGATTCTGCCACGAGTGTGGAAATTCCGGCCCAAGTGCAGATGTAAAGATACGAGTCGTAAATGAATTTTGTGAATACCACAAGTCGTAAGTGACTTCTGTGAATACCAAAAGTTGTAAAGTTAGACTTTTGACTCAGATTACCTTTGTGAATCAGCCCCATTGATTTTAACCCCTTCGACGCTCATGACGAGCTGGGCTCGTCATGGCGTAGCCTCCTCGCACGCTCATGACGAGCCCAGCTCGTCACGTAACATGCGCTTTCGCAAAACCCAGCGTACGGGCGGAATTCCGCCCGCACGCATGCGGTTAACAGTAAAATAATGCATTTTTACCACACCAGTGGCATGGTAAAACTGAATTAGGGCACACAAACCACCCCCATTACAGCCTCCAAATGCTGGTGGTAATTGTTGGGATAAAAATGTGTAAAAGCATGTGATAAAATTGTTATTGCATGTCATTGCCTAGTTTTACCCCGAAGGTGCTAAATTGAGGAGTAAGGACAAGGAAAAGAGGTAAGAAACAGCATTTTGCCATTCGATAAATGAAATGTGCTATCGAGTCAATGTTCGAAATAGCGGTGTGTTAAGATTCACTTCCATATAACAAATCACAAAAAGCAATATGTTCATATTCACAAAATGCGAATGTCCCACAAACACACGTGATAGCCTCAGAATCAGGAAATAATTGTTTTGAGCACATTAAAGTACAGAAGCTTCTAGGAAACAAGTACTGGGCATGCAATCTACTGCAGTCTACAGAAATAGCAAGTCAAGAAGAGCAGTAAGGGGAGTCATGAAGAAGAAGGAAGCCGATATTTTCAGATGAAGAAATAGAAATTCTTGTGAAAGAACGTGTGGCCAACAATGAACAGCTTTCTTAAAAATGTCTTTAATAGTTTCAGAAGCCCCCCAAAAAAGTATCTATAGCAGAATTTAAGAGTTCATTTATACAGTGGGTGTAACCACATTCTGTATTGCAGAAATTGAAAAAGGTGACATGAACTTTACTCCAGAAGTGAGAAGGTTGCAGGTCATATGAAAGAAGCTGCTAGAACTAGAGGGGGGTACATCCAAGGAGCCATCACCCACACCTTTGTATGAGGCAATTGAGAGTACTTTGGCATCAAAGGCTGTTTCAAGACTAACTTCAATTGTCACATCTGACACTCCTCAGCCACCTTCATATTAGTTTTAAAAAATAAAAACTGTGCTCTATATTGTCTTAAAAATTATATTTACCTTTATTATAACTGTAAGATTATATTTAATTAATGTCTACATTTTTTTTTAAACAAAGTGAGATACATCCATGACATGTTTGGTTTGCATGGTGAGGTCCACTAAGGAATTTGCATCAAGTTATAGTAATTGTCAGCTTTTTGTTAATAATGTTTTGTAACTCACCTATATTAAAGGAAAGCACTAAACAGCATACTTTTTTAATTGTCCTATTCAGCTATTTACTAATGTAAACAATGTGTTTTCAACATAGAATCATACATTACAAATTGAATTATGTTTTATTATGTCCAAATGGCATCTAAACAACAAACATGCAATTGTATGTTATTGTTACAGGCTTTCACTACAGAGATTCAGGCAAACACATAAGAGGCTCATTTGGAAGCCACCTTCCAGATTAAAAGTTCATTCATGGTCTGGTGGGGGGTGCTTTGGCAGTTCCAGGATGGTGCCCTTCAAAGGCTCATATCTGAGCCTGAGAAAGGCACTGCAATGGGAGCGCCAAAGCACGTTCCTGCACGACATGGACTGTGCAGTCCATGCTGTGCAGAAACAGGGGTGCATACTGACAGGGGGAACAACATCTACCCTCCTGCATGCCCCCAGCATGCACCCAAGGCTCTCATTCACCAGGGGGCCCATTAGGGCCCCCTTAGTTTCCTCACTGCTCACCACCATGAATATTGTGGCAGTGAGGAAACTCATAATATGCTTGGCAGTGCTACTGTGGCACCACCAACATATTTCAGCCTCAGACCTCTGCTCAACCGCTGCGGGATCAAGGATCCCAGGTAGCTGCTGCGGTCCTGTGGCGGTCCAACCACCCAAGTCATAATAGGGGGTCGACCGCCACCGCGACTACAGCGTTCCATGTAATCGTAATAAGGCCCTTTGTCTTCTCCCCTATTGGGCTGGACCAAAAATCAAGTCCTATCCTCCTTGCCAGGTCATACAGAGCAGCCATTGTGAAAATGAGTTCTTGTCTCCTTTTATAGTTTGCACCTGATTATCACCTGTTCCCACTTTATGCTAATGTACAAATACAGAAACCCATTTCTGTGTCCATTCGCAATTTGCGGATGTTTAATAAATACTATTTAAGAAACACAATTAGGGGATTGTAAATGGGTAATCGTTATTTCAAGTTGCAAATATAGTGAGTCTGTAAGATTTGGTTTGCATCGCTGTTTTTATGAATGGAAACAAAATCCAATTTAATACATTTCATACCTACCTTAACGCGGGCAAAACCATATTGTGAATGATTTAAGAGTCACAAAAGCTTTGCACATCTGGCCCCAGCTTTGACCTACTGAGTTTTACATATTTGTGTTTCCTGTGAAGTCATTCTCTTGAACATTTTATACCTCTTCGATGAATGTTATTTTTTGTTACCTATGGTAGGCATACTTTTCCTCTTTTTTAACTAGTGTGTGGAGCATTAACTCATTCAAATTCTTTACCATTAATTAGCTAATACTAATCGGCCCCTCAGCAGTTGACCAGTCATCAACTGCTGGTCATTCAATTCTATATTTACCTGACCATAGTTTGTTATTGTAAATACCTCATCAGACATTTTGTGCATACCAAACGCTACCATACCCATTTAGATTCTACAAGCAAGATATCACATTTTAAATCCCAAATTTAATATTTATAAGCTTAATATGATGTTGGGGGGACCTGAGTCCGCCCGACACAGTAGCGGAAAGGGGACCGACTCACCTCCAGTCGACGGTGCCAACTGCCTAACCACGATGAGACCACACATGAAGCGGTTGCATACTCACAAATCCCTATGGGAGCATGTGCTACGGCCATAAACCGGCCTTAGCACAAGTTCCCATAGGAAAAGTGGGGGTTTTGTTCATCCCTGCACCCTGTGGAGGCACCTCAGGGTGCCTGCCACATGGTGCAGGGATTATCCAGGGGCCTTGGCCTCCAACTCGAGCCTGCAAACAAAAGGGCACCATGCCAGCAGCCACCAAACATGCTTCTGACAGGCTTTTCATGTTGGAAAGCCCAGCATGGAAAGACGGAAACAAGCCCGTAATTCAATGGGTACTTAAATAGCACAAAACTAGCAGAAAGGCAGTGGAACGCTGTACTGGGTCAAAGCTAAAGACACATTCAACATGTGATAGGAGGTTTAGATTGTGTGTGGATTGTTAATGCATTGTGATGTAGTGTTCTTTAAAGAGTTGAGTATTCAGATGTTTCTTAAATAGGAGCTATTTTGGGGCTGTCAGGATGGATATGGGGATATCATTCCTGATACTTGTGCATAGATAGGAAAGCCATTTTTTTTGGTCATCTTCTTCTTGTTGCATCCGAATGTGTCATTACTGTGGTTGTGAACTCAGTCCATGCTTATCATACCCTGAAAGGTTGAGCTTTTCATGCAAATAGGCAGGGGTGCCAGTCGTTTGTATCCAGTATTTCAATAATCTAGCCAAAAGTCAGCAGAGCGCTATACAGGGTCAAAGACAAGCATAAAGTCAAGGAGTGATGGGAGAGGTACCTTGTTTGTGGACTGTTAATGCATTGTAATGGCTTTGTAGATAATTCAGGTGGTTTTAATGGTTGTGCTGGCTGGGCAGGGGAGCCTGTGGAGTTCCATCTGGGTGGGAGTATGTAGTCATATTTCGTCAGGCACTATTGAGGTGTGCTGCAACATGCAGAGTGCCCTTAAGAGGGACCAGCGTAGATTAGAATTCCGTGATATTTTTCAAAATACCCAGTGCAAGATAAAGTGGGTGGTGCAGAGGATTGTTGATCAAGAAAGACAGAAAAGCAAACCAAACAGTTGGCAGTAGCTTGATTTTTAATTAAGGCATCACTCAAGCAACTGTAAAATACCAGAAAATGCCATAATACAATCATATGTAGGCTAAAAGATTTTAATGACATGTGATCTAAGCCATGGCTATAAGACTCCTAGCAACGCCCCCTGATGGTCCGGTGGTCCCAGGGTGGCCAGACCGCTCTGATCCCAAAAGTGCAGTCGGAAGACCGTCACTGTCGCACTCTGCGAGTCTGGTGGTACATGGAACCCAGATTTGTAATAAGCCCCGCCCCCTAAGCCACCTTAAAGACATACACACGCAAATTATTAAGGTGTCCTTTTTTGCTGTTTAATAAAGAAGGTGCAAACTTGGCCTTAAAGGTTTTTGAGTGCTTTACAATAGAGCCAGATTGCAGTGCACATGTGTATTTCGACAACGGAATCACAGGATTTTAAACCAAAGCCAGGATTCAAGGATCATTCCACAGTTACAAATATTGGCACTTCTATCGTATAGGCCACATCCCCTCCTTCTACAAACAGCTTTCAAATCTTTGCTTCTTCATCAATAAGAGAAAGAGAAAGAAACCATAACAGCCCTTTTCCAGCAATGCATGTTTGTAGCAAAGACATTTATGATGCTTATCTTCTCTACCTCTTTGTTTTGTAACTTAGATAAATGAATATACAGCAAAATTTGCCTACAGGACTGTTTGAATGTATTTCCTATAAACAGATAAATGTGTTGCGTTATATTATGAGTAATTTATGCAATCTGTCTTATATTTACAAGCAAGTAACACTGAAATCTGAAATATTTAGGCGAAACAGCAATAAAAAGTTTAATCATTGCAAGATCTACAAAATGTAGATGAATGTGCCAGGCACTATTGACACAGTCTTCTCTCCTTTGCTGATAGCATCTCACCTTACCTATAATGGGCCTGAATCACAAACAGGATTTTGTAGCACGTAAAGTAGTACTACATTAGTAATACTACAAAACACAATTAACAAACCTACAGTTGGAAAGCTCCACCCCTCCAGCCTTTTTGTTTGGAGAGATCGTCACACATGTAACTTTACAATTTAGGGGCCGATTATGATGTGGTCGGAAATGCCTCAGACCATTGGTCAGAGCCTTTCTGACTGCATCGAAATATGCCAGTTGGATTCCTTTCTGACCGCCTCATTACGATGGAGGCGTTCTGAATGGAATCCGGACTGTCATTCCGACTGGCTTCCGACGGGCTCGGAGAGCCAATCCATCAGTTGGAATGCGGGCAGTAATCCCAAGGGCGGCTCTTTCCGCCCTTGGGATTACGATGTTGGGTTTCGGCAGCCTTTCTGTGCTGGCCTTTCCGACAAAGAAAAGCTGTCAGAACTCGCCTTTGGGGTCCCAAGCAGGGCCCCCTTGGGTGCAAGACCTCCGGTTGGAGGCCAATGGGGCACCTATGGTTCTGTTGATCCCTGCATCCCTCGAGGTGCCTGCCACGGGGTGCAGGGATGAACTGCACCACCCCTTTTTCAAATGGGAGCTTGTATTCCGGCCAGATTATGGCCAGAATACATGCTCCCACTGTAAAATGTAGGAATGTGAACGCACAGTGTTCGGTCACATCCTAAGGGGCCAGTCGGGACCGCTGACCGGGTGCCAGTCAGTCCCATGACTGAGACGATGTCGGGCAGAGGCAAGTCCGCCCGACATCATAATCAGCCCCTTAGAAAATGGGGGAGGGGCAGTGGGAGTGGTTGTTAACGGGGGGAATACTTACAACTAAATGGAAGGGGTTTCGAGAGAAGTAAGAAGAGGTTTTGTGAGGACTAAGAAATGGTGTAAGGAGGGATAGAAACTCACCCACAAAAGAATAAATCCATTGTTATTCAAAACGTCACTTCTAAAGTTATTACAGCCAAATAGGACGCAAACCAGTAGAAAATGAAGTTCAGGACTTAAACTACAACCCAATAAGAAATAATGATAAAATAAATTAATGTATTGCAGCTTTTTAAAAATATATATACATTTAATTTAATGTTAAACTTGATATACAAATAAAAAGTAAATATTATGTTATGATATGATATTTTAATTATTTTAAAATAAATGTAATATTTGTTTATTTAAATATTTAATTTGATCAACATTAATTCTATACTTTTTAATATTTTACACATAATTAAAAAATAATTGTATTTTAATATATTTCATTTAAATACAAATGTAATGCAATATTAAGTTAAGAGAGTTGCAGCATTTTTTATTTTGTTTTACATTTAAAATAAATATGATAATACTTTTTGTTATTTTGACAAACTTTTTTACATATTCTGTATACTTTACCATAGGAATATCTCTGCCTGGAAGAAGGAGCACTCTGTCTACATGTGAAAGTACTCCACCTCCTGTTCCAGGTTCAGGGAAATGTAAGTTTACCCTTTGTAGTATATTGCACTCTGAAAAGGCAAATAACTAAAAGTAGTAAATTTACTACAAAGTGTAGGAGCATATTTACATGTGTTAATTTTCTCACATGTAAATTTATCTTTGTGAAGAGGCCCCTTAATTCACAAACATAGGAGTGTAAATCTCCACCTCTCCTATCTTTTCTTTGAGAAGATTTGCACACATGTAATTATACTCCTTAGTAGTAAATGTGTGAGGGAACGGGGGAGTGGTGATAAAATGGGTAGATCTACTCCAAAATGGGAGTGGTCGGGGTGAGTAAGGAGGGGTTTGGTGAGGAGCAAGGAGTAGTTTAGGGAGGGATTTTAAATACAAACACCAGAGTAATTCTGATGATATTCGTAAACTACACTCCTAAAGTTACTACAGCCCTCAAAGCCTCAAAACAATCATAAATACACTACAGCCCAGCCCTGGAGTAAATCCAGCACCCCACATAGCCTCTCACAGGTAGTGCAAAATACTCCTATAGAAAATAATAGAAGCTGGGTCTTAAACTAGAGCCCAATGGGAAATAGTGATAAAAGAAAATATTTTACTTTGGCTTTTTAAAAATATGTATATAATATATATATGGTTGCCAAAACTCCACTCTACATAAACTAAACTGGACTCTGACTGCCAAATCCCCCTCAGCGTAGTGTACCAAGAACCAAAAATGGTACATGGGGAAAGTGACCGAAAGGTCGAGCATACTCCTTCACCAAGATGGAGGACCCCATGAGGCATGCTGTCTCCCGCTGGATTATGAATTGTATCAGAGCTGGTATACCACAGAGGCACCTTGTTGTGAGCAGTGACCACAAGTTTACGGACAGTGGCTGCAGTTGTAGCAAAAATTGGCAACTAGCCAAAGATACACAACACTGGCGGGTTAACCGCACCAGGGAAAATTGAGAATATTAATAAGCAGCATGAACAGTCAGCTAAAGATTTTTTCAATGATGACTAATATGGAGTCATAACATGATGTGACCACCTACCAGAACCCTGATCCCAAGTTATCAGAGGAATGGTCTAAACTAATGGAAGATACAAGTTAAAACATGATGGGATTATTAATAAAATTTGCAGTAATATCGCTAAAACAAACGTGTTCAGAGACCACTGAATTAGAAGCAGAAATTATATCTCACCAAGATAAAGAGCTGACATATGAATCTGTCAATTTCATTACATGCATTTAGTGCTGTCAATGTTAAAAGCAGAACTTAAAAGTGAATCAGAGAGACCACTTTCATATTCCTTCATGTTCCCGAATGCAAGACACTTAGAAAGAAGAAACAAGTTTGCTGTGGAGGCGTAAAATTCTGACACATTCCCAGGTCTACCAGTGTTGGTAAATCTTAGAATCTGTCAGCATCCATGTGTGGATGTGTGGTACACCCATTCTCTACCCATGGAACTCCTCCCTGTCGCAGAGTAACTCAAGGCAGCGATTTGCGCTACCTTTCGTTATTCTAGAGTTATCAAACCACGCTGGGCCACGCAAAGTGGCCTTCCATGGCTTGATAAATCAAGGGAGCCTTCCCCGAGATGGCTACATGGGACTGGGAGCACGAGATTCAGCGTGCACACCGGTTCCCGATGATGCGGAAAGAATCACAGATCAAACCACGTGCTATTTTGATATATGTGGGAAATTTCTTATTACGTGAAGAGATTATGGCCAAGGCAAAACCGCAGGCTAGATGTACGTACAAGGACATTGTCTTTTTCGCTCGTCCTGACTTTTGTCACATCACAGTAGAAAGGCGCTGGAGGATGAGGCAAATGATCACCCCCTTTCAGAACTTGGGGTGTGAGGTTTATCTTTTATTTCCGGCACGTCTGAAGATTGGGTTAAACGGAATTTTCAAGGTTTTCCATTCTGAAATTATGGCTCAGGAGTACCTAAGCTTCTTACGTGAGACCAGGAGTAAACATAAGGCACAAGATAAAGAACTGGGAGAGCAAGTCTCACAGGTGGTGGCTGCCCGAGATATTTCTCGAAAGAAATAGAGAGGGAAAAGACATAACATTCTTTTAGGCAAAAGTAATGTTTATTGCTCCCCCACCCTCCTTTTTTGATTTTGTGTGTCACTTAGATTTGTAGGTGTTCTCACACCTTGCAAGGGAAAAATATTTGATGTCTGTATCTTCACTCACTCGCACAAATTGATGAATTAAGGATATATATGAATAATAGTAGTAGGAATATATTGCACAGTGTTAGCGGAGGTAAGGGGTGTAGACCAGGAGTCACTACATGAGGGATTAGAGGGAGAAAGCTTTGAGGCTTATCAGTATCGCAGCATCGTTGTGAGAGCTCCAACTGAGACATTTCTGGTATGTGAATATCAGGGGGGGGGGGAGATGGGACACCCTGTTGGCATCGTCGGTCAGACATAGGTCCTTTTGACCTAATTGCCCGTAGTGGGGGTGGGGTTCTGTGGGTGGGTAGTCAGGGGTGGGGGAGGGAGGGGAAATGGGCAGGGCACATGAGGTTCGTAGAAAAAGAAGAAAAATTCGACATAGGCAGAAATCTGTTGTACTATGTTTTATGTTTTGAATTGAAAGGTATAAGGTATAAGAATGTCAAGAATGTTAAGATAGTATTGGAAACTAAAGCAAGAGAAAACACACATTTACTAATTATTCGTTGTTATTTAGCGGCTACCTTTAAACTTAGCTATGACACTTAGATTTGTAACATGGAATGTGTGTGATCTAAATGATGTTCAAAAAAGACAAAAGATAGCTACTCGACTACGCCAGATGAATGTGGACTATATTTTCTTACAGGAAACTCATATAATGAGCACACAGGAGTTTTGTCTCAATCAGTTAGGGTTTCATTTAATAGCAAGATCTAGGCTTGGGGCAAAGAATAGAGGGGTAGCTATTCTTTCAAGAAGTAAGAACGTGGTAACTGGTAGAAAATTAGAGGATAAATGGGGTAGATGGGCAATAGCAGAGGTATTAATAGATGGAGTATGGACAACCCTGGTGACAGTCTACGGTTCAACCCAGGACGACCCAGAAATCTTGCAGTTTTTAGATGCAGAATTAGCAGGATGGCCACCACAGGTAGTTATAGGAGGCGATTTAAACATTAACGGGCAGATGGGTTAGAGATCGGGTCCTATAAAGGCAGAAAGAAAAGAGTGCATAAGGCATTGATCAAACTTTTAGAGAATAATACTCTGCAAGATGTATGGGGTAGTACTAGATCGGACCAAGCAGGATTTACGTATTATTCTGCACCACATTGTATCTGTGCTCGATTAGATTATTTTCTAGTATCCAATGATTTATTGTCTAGAGTAGAAATCGAAAGGCTATCACGAATTTTCAGTGACCACAACCCTTTACTCTTAACGATTAATGTAGGAGGAAGAACTAGACTAAGTAGGACCTGGACTTTCGAAAGAGCACTTCTTTTAGACGATAACTATATACAACATATGTCTAAATGGATTAGCGAATTTTTTGAAAATAATAGAGGGAGCGCCCCTGTAGGGGTTGTATGGGACGCATTTAAGGCTGGTGCCCGTGGAGAGACATGCAGCTTTAGTGTGTACAAACGAAAAGCAGTACGTATTAGAAATAGTAATTTGGAGAGGGCCGTATTCGAGGCAGAGGAACAGTTTCATAATTGTGTAATAAGGGGTGAATCGACTGAACAACCAAGAATAGATTTGATGAAGGCAAAAAGTGAAGCTGAGGAGGAGTTGGCGAATAGGGCAGCACAGTATTATACTATAAAAAGGGAAAGATGCTATGAGTATAGTGAAAAAGTTGGTCATGTTTTAGCTATGCGGACCAGACAGATAGCTGCATCTGGCACAGTTAGGGAGATTAGGGACGAGCATGGAAGGATACACTCAGACTCGACCGAAATAAGGGAAGTCTTTAGGAAATTTTATCAAAAATTATATGATCAGCAACATTTTTGTAAACCAGAAGAGATAAGCGATTATCTCCAGTATATCCCGTTTGAAGGGGTGGATACTGAAGACGCAGAAGGCCTGGAGAAATTGCTGGATAAAATAGAAATTCAAGAAGCCATGGCCAACCTCCCATCTGGAAAGGCTGCCGGCCCGGATCAACTCCCTTTGGAGTTTTATAAAACATTTTGGGGGAGCTTAGGCCAAGACTTAACTAATATGTTCCAAACTGCACAAACTGGGGAGTCTATTCCCAAATCTTGGGGAGCTGCAGATATTGTCTTAATATTAAAAAAGGGAAAAAAAGCGACTGAGCCAGGGTCTTATAGACCTATTACATTGATGAACAACGATACGAAAATATACTCGAAAGTACTAGCAACAAGATTTGCAGGGATAATCGGCACTTTAGTTAGTAACAACCAACACGGGTTTATCCCTGGTAGAGGGACGACTCACCACACCAGGAAAGTTATAACCCTGTTCGATGCTGCCGAGGTCACAGGAGACCCGATGGCCGTAATGTTGTTAGACGCAGAGAAAGCGTTCGATTGGGTCTCCTGGGACTATCTTTGGCACATCTTAATAAGAGCGGGTATAAAGGGCGGTTTTGTGAAAGCCTTACAGTCTTTATACAAGGACCCGGTTGCAGCCCTGAGAGTTAATGGGGGGACTACGGATCAATTTCATATTAAGAGAGGCACACGACAGGGGTGTCCTTGTTCCCCTCTCTTATTTGCCATGTATATGGACCCGTTAATCCGTAGGATAGAGCTATCTCCAGATATTTCCCCACTGAATACATTACTTGGCCCTTGTAAAATTCTAGCTTACGCTGATGACGTGGTGGTGGTAACACCAAACCCCACGGAGGCGATAGAGAAGTTAGAGGCGGAAGCCCGTAAATTTGGGCACATATCGGGTTATGCCCTGAATACCACAAAGACACAGATTATTAAAAACTCTATGATAGTTTGCGGAGATAATCGAGTGGTCCAGGAAGGACTTTATTTAGGTATTATTATCTCAGCTGACCTAAATAACCTCGTGGAAAAAAATATAGCTCCAATAATAGAGAAGGTTAAAAAAGATCTAGATCGGTATGAGAATCTACATCTATCATTAGTTGGACGTGTCAATATTATTAAAATGATGGTCTTGCCGAAATTTTTGTATATATTTAGAGCAATTCCACTAGCTATAGATAATAAGTGGTTCAAAACTTGCGAGCAAATGATCAACCGCTTTATCTGGGCAAAAGGCAAGACGCGGAGGGAGCTGAGATTCATGTCACTCCCACGGGAAAGAGGAGGTTGGTCACTACCAGATTTAAAGTTATATTATTGGGTTGCAGCACTGCAATACATGGGAGGTTTGATTGGTGGGGCTGAAGTGGAGGGTTGGGATAAGTTAGGATCACTGGCAATATATGGTCTGGTTCTTGGTATGAATGCTGAAAATGTGTTCTTAAGATTTACAGAGGGCAGTTATTTCAAAAGAACACGTTTTAAGACAGTAATAGCCGCACATAATATTTGGAAAGGGTTTTCAAAGAAGGTGGGACTTGGGAAGTTCAATTTCTATACCAGATTGAAGGATAACCCTTCCTTACCTAGTGAGGTTTTCTCAGGAGCTGTTTTTAAAGAGTGGAATAGTCATGGGATAAGAAAAGTCGGTGATCTGATGGGTCCACAGGGTATTCTGCAATTTGTGGATTTACAAAACAGTTTTTCATTAGACACAAAACATTTTTTTAAATATCTCCAAATAAGAAGTTGCCTCTTGAAAAAACAGGGGGGTACATTGGGCTTTGGAACAAGCATATTATTGGATCTTGTAGAGAGTGGTTCTGACTGCACTATTAAAAGATATTATCTAGAAATGACAACTTTAAAGAAAGATGACTTAGAGAAATGGATAGACAGATGGTCACTAGATCTGGAATTGGACGGGGATACCTTTACTGAGTCGTTGGAAATGGGGAAAACAATGTTATGTTCATCATCCCTCCAGGCCCAGCATTATAAGATGTTATACCACTTATACTATACACCAGCGAAGATTGCTCAGTGGGGCGGCATATCAGGTATTACTTGCTTTAGATGCGGAAGTACAAACGCTGATCTGGCACATATCTTCGCATCTTGCCCACATCTAGATAAATTGAAACGGGACATTGTGGAATTCTTTCAAAGGGCAATGTCAATAACAATAGAACTAACACCGGCCACTATGTTGTTGGGGATTAGCTCAGAACAAACGAGCTGTAAAAACTTTATATTTGTGTCAATGGCGATTTTGAGGCTGTTACTGGCTTCTACCTGGTTGGACCCTAATCCACCAACATATCACCAATGGCTAGGAAAAATAATGTCAATACAAAAATTGGAAACTGCCATATATGCTAGGAAGGGAAAAAAGGGGAAGAAATTGGGTATGCAAATCTGGGAACCATTCATACGATGGAAGTATGGACTAGACACTTAAGATATTAAGAAATTACTTATATTGCCTATATTGCTTATATCTTGTTTATTGTTCATTGATTTGTATATGTATGAATATGCTTATGTCTTTATGGTATTGCATTCATTGTGTCCTGCCCATGTCATAACAAAATAGGGGAAAAAACTCTCAATAAAAAAAAAAAAAAAGCATCCATGTGTGGATGTGTGGTACACCCATTCTCTACCCATGGAACTCCTCCCTGTCGCAGAGTAACTCAAGGCAGCGATTTGCGCTACCTTTCGTTATTCTAGAGTTATCAAACCACGCTGGGCCACGCAAAGTGCCCTTCCATGGCTTGATAAATCTCATTTAGGTTTTGTGTCGCCCTTGCGCCCCCTTGAGTGGTGCAATTGTGCTGCAAAACCTTGAAAACTAAATTCTTTATACACAAAATTTCAAAAATTGGTTGTCCAAAAGCCCTAATTGTCTTGCCATGTGTTGGGTTCCACCCACTCAGCCCATGCACTGCAGGAACGAAGTATGCACCAATCCACTCCCCCTGCCCATATGCCACTCACAGGACAATAACTATGAGTGTGCCGATGGACCTGGAAAGAGGTTGGTATTTGAGGAGACACCAAGTCTTCCACCCCTGTTGGAATGAAAGGGCACTGCTCCCTCCTCCACGCTTCTGCACCTATGTAAACACAAAAAACACACTTCACAGTATATGTATCAATCCCAAAGTACCCCAAAACCAGTGACCATGTCCTGCCACCACAATCACACTTGCTTACCAGTAGATGTTGCAGGTTTAGCCTCGTGGAGACACTAGGCATCAGGTGAAGACAAATCCAAGAAAGACTCACTTGGACTCAAAAAGATAACCCCAGCATTATATGGTGTCCCTCGTTTAGGTTTGAGCATTTAGGGGAAAAAGATAACATGCCCAGTCTTTGGCATGAGTCAAAAAAAAACTAGAATACACTCGACAATAAAAACGGCACCAGGAATGGGGACAGGAAAGCTGAACCAGCTAACCAAGCACTCGAGACTAACTCTAAACGCGGAATGACCCGAAAAACGTCATATCCGCGTATAACGATGTGGAGCGGTAAGAAAAGAGGGACGCTTGAAACGAAGCAAAAAGCCCCTGGAAGTACCGCGTCTCCTACAAACTTCACCGCTACCAACACTAAATGAAGGCCCAACCATAGGAGGTAAACAGGAGCCCCTATTAACCCTCTAGCCTCCTAAAACGAGCACTAACTAAATGCCAGGACAGGGGGATCAGAGCAAGGCATCCTCACTAACTAAACAGGAGGAAGGGGAAAAAACAGGGGGGGAGGGGAAAAATACCAGGACAGGACCAAAAGCAAAGAATCTTAAGGGGAGCAGTAATATCCTCACGAGCCCGTGAGGAATACAGGAAAGAATCTAGGAGAACACAGATTCAGCAACCAGCAACCAGGAACCAGGAACCCACACAAATGCAATAACAAGCAAAGAAGTAAAGGTAGGACAAACCTTTATCCTATTCCTGGTGGATCATGTGATGTCAGACCATGGTGACTGAAATAGGACTAGACCAAAGTCCTAACACCATGCACCAAATCCATAAAATATTGCAATAATCACATTTTCATGTATTCCATCTTTAGTATATTTTGATTTTAAATTCATCATAAAGAATATAGTCACAGCCGACATGCATGTTGCACTAGTTAACTGCTTCTTCACGGATTCAGCTTGGGCAGAGTGTTCAGTTTATTAATGTTTGAGTACTACATAAATATTTTAAACATTGGCTCTAAAGTTTAGACTGACTGTTTTTCTACCAAACTACCAGAGGATCAAGCACAGGTTTATTTAACAACTTTTGTGGTCCACCTTTACAAGGAGTGTGATTCTTATTTGAAGTGGGTTCTCACCCACCTTCAACCAATAATTCAATTTTATACGCAGACCCATCATGTTTGAATTATTATATGGATAATTCAACACGAACCGACAGATAGGTGAATGCGAAACCTCTCCTTGGAATATCATTACGGAAATATAATATAAACTAGCTAAGACAATATGGGTGGATACTCCATATACTACCTATTAGGTCAAGATGTTATGGGACATTGGGAACTGAACTTATACCATGATACTGCAAGTTTATGGATTTACTACATTATGTTTGGGAACATTTTCATTGTACAAATTCTTCATCTGCCCTGTGCATGTTGCGATCAGGTATGGGCAGACCAAGATGGACAGAGCAGTGATTAATTGTCTTGGTGGAATCTTGATAATACTGCCCTATCTTTTTCTCTCTTTAAGGTTAATCACTGTCAAAACATAAAAGGCAAGCTAATTGTATTGTCAAGGAGTTATTACAATGTCTGTTAAATAATTATTTAAATAAAGCATTTATAAAAAAAAATCAATGTTTAATAAATGTCTCCTCAAACTAAATAATGCAATTTTAAGACCATCTCCAAGAGACTCCTACATTCCCCACCTGAATAGCAAATGCGCTAGCTTAGAGAATGTTTAAATAATGATGTTATATAGACCCCAGGAAACATAGGGTTAGTTATATTTTATTATTTCTCGGAGCTGCTGTACTCCGTCCAGCAACCCCACAACACTTAACAAATATGCTGGCGGTGTTCCTGCTCAGATTGGGGTAGCACAATGCATCCAAATATATTTAAATTAGCCCACGAATGGCATTATGGGACGCTGCTTCACCCAGCAGTGAACAGCCAAGCCTGACGATCACTCACTAATTATATATAGTTTTTAAATTATGACTACAAGCGTATTTTTTAGTGTGTGATCAGCAAACAAACCACTGAAGCTGAAAGTATACGCATGCGGACCTACAGGGGTGCTGTATTCATAGCCAGATTATTGCACAGGTTTTAGTGGTACTTTTTTGCTGTCATTATTTAGGTGTTGAAGAGCACCCCAACAGTTCCAATGGAATCCAACACTCTTGTTACCATACTGAGGATCAGTGTACTGTAGGGTGAACAAACGTGGATACACACATGAGCTGTGTGCTAACACCAAATACACGTGTTCCTGGAAAACGCACATTACAAATGTGCCCCAGAATTGTGATGTGTCTGTGTCTGTAACCAAAATTGGACCTGAACTTTGCAATTCTTCTACCACACACAAATGGTAACGTGTCAGTAAATCTGACAGATGTTTGCTGCTGACCATGACTTCTGGCACATCCCACTTAGGCCTTTGCCTCTTTTTGTGAAAATGTCACACCTGGTAATAAGGTAGTTTGATTTTCTGGGTCTATTACTGTTACCTCCTAATATGTCTGATTACACCACACTCTACTGAAGGGTGTAAGTCTTCTAAAGAGGTACACATAGTTTTACCCTGAGCATCACAGTCAGATAATATGTCGACTTTAGCAAAGTTAATATTCCACATCTGTGTTCAGTTAGGATTTTATGGACCACACCAGATAGCAAAATTGCACGCTTTGTTGATGCTTTGGAAATGTCAACAGGGCACACCCGGGCCTTCTCCGCGGCTATGTATCTATGTATCCTGTAAACACAAATGAAATGTGTGCAGGACTGTGAATAGTCGACATTGTAAAGCGGTGGGCCTTTCGTCTTTTGCTATCACTTTACACTCTGTGGTGTAGATAAAACAGAAACAAGGAGAGGAAAGACATCCGCAAAGCATACACATGAAACGAACTGAATAAAAGAGAAAGACCATAAAACGACTTTATCGGAGAGTTAAAAATAAAACAGTGCTCCCGGAGAAAACTTTGCCAAACGGACGCAGAATACGATTGTTAATCCTACACAGATAAGTGAGATGTCTTGGTTACAAAATAATCAAACTGGGGAAGCCTTCATTAGTCTTACTGGATTTCAAGTGTTTATGATCTCAGAATTAAAATATAGGTTAAGTGCTACAGGTATCACGGAAGAGAATGTTTGATCAGCGAGATGGTATTAATTATTGATGTAAAGGATAATTAGTACTTAACATATATATCAGAGAATAACACAAAATTGTTGCCTAGGTTTCTAACCTGCCCTCTGTACAGAGCTTTCATAGGCGTGATTTTTAATGCAAGAAATGGAGGATTGCTGTTTTAACACAAATATCAGGTGAGTGTGTTGTCTACATTTTTCAGCTTAATCTATTTTTTCAATTTTTTTATTTTTAATGGAAGAGTTTAAGTGATCATTGGAGTTTTATTGGTCCATTTGTTGAATTCCTAAGTGTGTTTATTCTCTGCCAAATGTCATTAGTATATGAGTGTGCATATGTCAGAGAGCACACATGGACACATTTTGGCTGTCCGGTGCAGGACCAGACACCCTATGTGAAGAGACAACAAGAGGGATAGCAGTGGAAACAGTGGGAGCTGACCAACTGAGAGACACAAAAACAGTAGGTTGGGTGGGCCTTGGAGCCAACATAGACAAAGTCGCTTCACTCAAATTGTTGCTGGATTCATTGATGGAATCAAGCAGATTAGACTGTGTCTCTCGGTGCATCTGGAGCTCGTCCCTCATGTCTTGGATTTCCCGAGAAATCACAGTCTTGGCATCCTCAATAGCCACCATCAGCCCTTGGAGTGGAGCCACAGGAACAGACACACTTGAAGGGGATTGCATCTCACATGAGGGATGTTGGGTTTCAGGGCAGATGTCTCCTTCGATTCTTGATCTTCTTAGCTGGCACTTGGAGGAGGAGTAGTAAAAGGGGCTACAGCTGGAGGCCCTGATGGAATGGGCACTCCAGGAATGAGGAAAGGGATGGTGGCATGCCCAGGAGGTGTGGAGGCCTGATCTGGGGACAGCATTTCAGATGCTTCATCTTGTGGGCGAGAAGGAGACCCAGCTTCTCCCTCACCGTGGCTGGTGGTGTCTCTTTTCCTTTCTCCCTCTTGATCCTTCTCATCTTCCACCTAGGTTCTTTTTACAGACGGTCGTGTCAGTCTCCAGGTGGGTGCACTACCTTTGCTGGTTGATTGTTATCCTTCCTCCTCCTCGCTGGTGGTGTCAAGTGGTTGCGCCCACCTACAAGTATAGGATGGTATGTCTACGCCTTGTCCTGATGTAATGTACCTTGACCAGCCCGGTCACTAAAAAGTACAAATTAACAATTATGTTTGTGGTGAACACTTAAGGCATAAATATACAAAAACATAAAGAAAATGTTGACATTGTTCTACTTTGAGTTAAGTTGTGTCGATAGTGCGCTCAAAAATATATATTATTTGTGATTTGGCTTTAATGTGAATCAATAATTCACAAAAGATATGATTTGACACACTATTGTCTGCATTATTTACAAGGTAAACTTCAATTTTAGTGGAAATTAGGGTTTTTCCTTTTTCACAAGCTACTAATCAATAAAAAATGTATGAGTGCAGAGACTCCACAGTTGAGGATGGAGATCTCCAAACAAAAAGGTGTATCCAGGTCTATCATTTTATGTGCGTAGTTAGTTCTCTGCCCCAACTGCGCAGTCTCCATAGTCATAAACTTAATATCAACTCTTATATCTGGAATTTTAAAAAACCTTCACCGTACACAAAAGTGTAATATTACCTATGTGAATCAGTCTCTTGGAGATGATCCAAAAATAGGCTTTCCTTTAAAATTATTTTTCTCATGGGAACAATCTGTACATAGATAAAAACCACTCTTTCCACTCCGATAATGCTTTGTTTGCACCGCACACTCTAACTCATACGTGCTTACTTAGTACTGCTACAAATATTTCGGACAATAACTTACATGACATTGTTAAGAAAATGTATGCATTTAGTGCACATTGGATATGTATGTATCATATGAAGTAAGAAAAGGTACACAATGTAGGAAAATGCCCATTTTGTATGGGAACCCCCCTCACATATTGTTCCAATGCTAATAGTTATGACTCTGAAAATGCACTGTAAGTTGCTGGCCATGCTTTAGTGCCAGTGCTCTCTCCCTAAAATGGGTAAATGGAAATTGGCAACGTCAAATGGCAAGGACTTTAGCCTCTTTACAAGTCCCTAGCTTATGGTATCAGTGGTACCCAGGGCATGGGTGTTAAAGGGGTCACCAGGACCTCTAGCACTGTTTGTGCCACCCTAAGTGATCTAAGTGAACAGATGACAGCAGTTCTGCAATTGCAGACTGCAGGAACAGTGCAAACTGCTCAAACTCGACTTTGCCCTCACCGTATGTGTCAAAGTCAATGCACTATGTTTTATATATTCCAGTCACGCACAAGGTAGACCTCCGGAGCCCAGGAGGCATGGCACATTATGTTGAAGGTGAAAACTTATATATCCCTATAGTAATCTTATCCATTAAGCGCTACTATAAGTGATCAACGGTCCATAGAATAACATGGGCTAGCACCTGGGCAAACTCGAGGTCTCCAGCTCCATTTTGGTACCACCAAAATAAGTCATGTTTGGTATCAAACAATGTGCATTATCACTCCTGACAAGAATCTTGTGTCAAGGAAGATGTGGCACTCACCCAGGTGGCTAGCTTAGAAGTTGCCCACCTTGTTGCCCCAGCCGTTCCTGCACTCTGCCTGCTTGCCGCAGCAGCTGCTGCCAAGACAGGAGGTCAGAGGTGAACTCTCCCAGGAGTCAGAAACAACGTCCTGGACAGGAAGGAGGTCACACCTATCTCCCTAACAGGATGGCCAGTGAAATGGCACCTCAAGGCAGTGAGCTTCGAAGCCTTCATTGCCTGTGATATGCAACCAGACTGCCTTCCAAAGGAGGAAACAGCCTCATCCTGTCTGCAGGCACATGTGCACCCAGACAGGTGGGACGATTAGGTACTCAGGAGGTGTTAACTCCCAGAAGGCTATCCACACCTATTGGGGCAACTTGGTCTGTAAAGCTAAGGAAGGTTTCTGCCATTTGACAGTGGCAGAAACAGGGTTCTGGCTAGAAAAGGTGACAAACACCCCTAGATGTGGTCGCCTCAGGGGTAGATTAGCTGCTGGGGGTTGTAGCCCAGTGGCTACTTGCACCCACACCTCTAATGCCCCTAATTCTAGGATTTATGGGGCACCCCTGCCTCCAGAACCTCAGTTCTGATCTGATTGGCAACAAAGGACACAGAAGAGACCTGAGTCTGCAACAAAAGAAGCTGCACAAACAAAGCACATGATACTCCTGTGGCATGACTGCGATTCGTCCTGGACTAAATACCAGTTCCGCAAGACAGAGGGACCCCTTTGAGAGCCAAAGGCAATTCCAGACTCCCTTGGACTAGTGCCACTAGTCGCCTACACACAGCAAGTATAATCAACATACTGGAATCAAAGAATCTCTGGCCATCAGGCCCTCCAAGGAATCACCTAAAAGTAGATGGTCCCGTGCATTGTGGGAAATGTAGTCCTGAACTCCAGCAAGTTTTAGGTGCCTAACATATTCCCCAGTCCGCCAGATGTCAAAATAATGAGCTTACCACTGCCAGGGCTTGTTGGTGGCCAGTCCAGCAACCACCACTTTTACTGAACACTGCAACTCGAGAAAACACTGCAACACCTTTATGCGACATCAACATTGTCCTTGATGTTGACTTTTTGCACCCGTTTCCCTGTTTCCCCACCAGCACTGTGTAAGCTGTATAACCAGCTCCCCTGCAGACATCACTTCAGCACCAAGGACAGCCAGGACAACTCTGCATCCAGGCTTCTCGAGCCTGCTAAAATTGAACTGACTGTCGTTGCTTCATGCTGGGGCCCACATCACCTTTACCCTCACTGGGTTCCATGCAACTCAACCTGGTAGTGACCAATTGTCACTAGTGGTTTCTCCCATTGACTGCAATGATAATGTTTTTCAGTATTGTTTTGCACTGATTTAATTATGCTTCTAAAATCCATACCTCCGGCCATACTTATCTGATTGACTTCATTTTGGTGTCTAAATTTATATAAAAAAGCTGCTTTATTTTTCAAATTGGTGTTGGATTTCTTTTCGTCCATGTTGGCACTCTGCAATGATTAAAACATGTTTGTAGGAAAGTGCCTCTTTTCACATGGTTACCCTACACTTTGTGCCTGGTATCTGATGTGATTTTGAATTAGAAGCACACTGAGTCCCTGCCAACTAGGTACCCAGTGCCAGATCTCTTTCTTAAAACTGTACCACGATTAGCACAGCTTCAGTAAGTCCCCAGTAAGTGATATCTCTGTTACCTAGGGCATTGGTAATAAAGAGAATCCGTTAGGGCTGCAGCACAAATTGTGCTAACCTAGAGACCCCTCACTAAGACCATGCAAACTGCCATTGCTGACTGCGTGTCTTGGTGCAGAGAAAATCAAAGAGTCAACATGACGCTGCCCTGTGTGCAATGGCCAGAGATATTGCAAGAGGTATAGGTGAGTCTCCCCTACTGCAGGCCTTATAGCCCTAAGGCTGTGTTTTCTATATTACATGTGTGGACATATCTGCATAAGCAGATATGACTCTGCAATATCTGAGCCATTATTGAATATTGTAAGTACACAGGGAAACCACAGAGAGTACATGGGCTAGATACTTGTCATTACCAGTTTCCTAGCTCCATGATGGCTTCACTGTTCCCTGGTATCAAACATCTCATCTTAATAAAGCCTCACTGACGCCACTGCTGGATTTATTAATAAATGCACACAAGAGACCCTTTAACCGCTACCGCGCTACCGCGTTTTCCAGCTGTGCGCTGATTTTTGAAAATCGCGCTGTTTATGACAAAGCCAGCTCGTCATCCGCGTAGCGCAGGTAACGCCCATGACGAGCTGGCTTTGTCATTAGCATCGAAGGGGTTAAGAGGGTCCCACTGAAACCTACCAAGCACTGGCGTGATCTCTGACTAGTCCTAGCCAGCCTGGCAACACCAGACATGTTTCTGATCTCATAGAGTAAGAGTCAGTGCTCCCAGAGGCAGGGAACAAAGCCTGCTCTGGGCAGAGGTGCTTGACACCTCCGTCAGGCTGAAAAGGTCTTCTAGAGTGGGAAGCTTCTAAGGTGAAATTCGACCCAGGCATCTCCAGATAGTGAAGGATTCCAACCCTCCTTTCCTGCTCCACATTTGGTGGGAGGACAGGCAGAAAAATTAGTTACACTAGGAGGTTTGTCCATATTCAGCCAGAACCACCCCTAAGGTGGGGCAGGTGATGTGGACGCAACCTTTCTAATTTCTCCATCTTGTATGGTAGGAAATTAACCTTTAAGGGCTAGTGTGGTGTCCCTTCCTACAGAAAGTGGTCACGGAGAGGGTGTAAACACCCTAAAGGTACGTAACCCATTGGCTAATACCTGTTACACCCCTTAGCACTCCTAAATATGGTATTTAGGTGGCATCCTTGGACCCTGAACAGCACATTTGATGGACAAAAAAGAAGATACGGACACAGAAGCGCTGCTATCCTGAGAACTGAAGCCCTTCTGCATAATATTGGCACCAAACCCTTCTTGCTGCCTTAAGGACTCGACAGGCGTGGTGTGCTGTTTAATCCTGCCACTGTGAGGACTCCAAGAACCCCAGAGCGCCTCCAGCCTTCTACAAATCACCAAAGAACTCTCTTGGAGTAGAGGTACTACTTCCCTGCAGTCCGCAGGCAAGGAACCTACGAGGCCTGGTTTATTGACTTGTTGCTCCCCAGCGACCCCGACGCAGCATCCAAACCAAAAGAGGTACATCACCTCCAGCTTCATACCTTGAAAAGTATTTACTCTAGAATTAAGTTCTTGGTCTCAAAAATTATATAAAAATCAATATTACTTTTGCAAATTGGTCTTGGACTTATTCTTGAGTGTGTGTCTCATTTATTGTGCCTCCTTGAGTACAACAAATGCTAAGTACTACCCTCTGATAAGCCTAACTGCTCGCCCACACTGCCACTAATAGAACGTTAGTAGTATCTACTTTTGACTCTGTGTACCAAATTGGGTCTCACTGGACTCTGTGCACAGTGTATTTCTTTTTAGTACACTTTTTAGAGAGACAGCGCTCTACAATGTTCTTCTAGTAAAGCCTGACTTCTCTTTGCCACTCTACCAGAATTGAGCTAAGGATTTATTATTGTGAATCCAAGAATCATCTTTGTGGTATTGTGAAAGTATTGCATAGCCAGCATCACTACATAATACCACACCTTCCTACATTGATGTTACAGCGGTGGGATCTTGGACCCGTGGTTTGCTGTACCACTTGGTCATGAGATTTTTGCACAAGAAATCCACTATTGACTTTAGACTCCAAACGTTTTTTTTCACTTTTGTTTTGACTTTTTAAATAGGAATTCCAGGGCCCTATGTAGACCCTCATTCCAATAATAAAAAATAAAAAAATGAGAAAGTTAGCTAAAAGATGTAACTTTAAAAAAAAGTTTTTAAAAGGACCCAACTTTCAGGTAAAAGTTTAGGCACAATGGAGGCTGGTACGAATCTCGACCTGTCAAGAAGATCAGTGATCTTAGTGTTTTGTGCAAAGCTAGGTGCATTTGGTATAGCGTCACGGCTAAAAAAGGAGGAACTTGAAAAAGCCTTAAACTCCTATAAGGAGAAGTTAGAGAGAGAGAGACATTTCTCAGAAGAAGACCTTGAAGAAGATGAGGATGATGCCCTTTCCCAGATTGAAGATGATAGGGAAGAAGGGGAAGACCAAAACTTTCTACCCTTTCCTAAACCCCCTTCATGAGTCGGAAGTAGCAGGAGTCACTCTAGCAGACCCCTAATAGTAAGGTGGTAATAAGCCTTGAGGAAGAGCTTGAACTCCTCTCACTGGAGGAGAAAAAGATTGAACTTGAGGAAAGGAGACTGGCCCTTGAAGAAAGAAGTTCCAAGATGAGCTTGGAGCCCAAAGATAATGGTGGCAGCAACTGTAATAAAGAAAAGAGATAGTCTTTGATCCTAAGATTCCCATAGGGATTGTCCCCAAGTTCAGGCATGCTGATGACATTGACAAGTTTTTGCAGCCTTTGATAGAGCCTGCAAAATGAGGAGGATAGGTCACCAGTACAGGGGCTCACTACTGTGGGAGTATTTCTCAGTGAAGGGCAGAGATAGACTTCTGCCCCTTAATGAGGACGTGGCTGAGTCCTATCAGCATATGAAGGAGACCTTGATTGAAGGATTTGGACTCACCATAGAGGAATACAAATTGAAGTTTAGGGACACCCATAAAGGTCAAAACTAGATATGGGTGTACTTTGTGGACTTTTCAATCAAAGCACTGAAAGGCTGGATAAAAGGCAAGGAGATGGACAATTATAATGGGTTCTATAGTTTAATTATGAAAAAGCGTATTTTCAGTAATTGTACCACAGAGAAATTGCATTAGCTTTTGGTGGAATCCAAGTTGTCCTTTCCCAGAGAGCTGGGGAGGATAGCTGACAAGTGGGTCAGAACCAGGGTGCCCAGAAAGACCTAGGTAGGTGTGAGCAGAAAAAGGGTGCTCAGAATTCCCAGCAGGGGAAAGAGGAGAGCAACAACAAAGACAAAATGGAGTTTTCAAAAAGCCCCCAAAGTTCTTCTCAGAAGGGTGGGCCAGAGAGTTGTCCCAGCCCAATGTAAGGCCTATCAGGGTAAGAACTGGGAGCCAGCAAAGGCCTTTGGGGTATGTCATGACTGCCATCAGCCAGGACGTAAGAAAGGAACTGCAGCATGCTCTAAAAAGTCCCCTAGAGGTGGACAATCCAAGGGATTGGCTAGAGTAGGAGTTGTGATGGAAGGTTACACTGAGGCTACTTTAGTTTCCTTAGGAGGGGTGAATATTGAAGCTCTGTCTGTCTTACCTCCTAGGATGGAGAACTATAGACAAAGGCCAAAGATCAATGAGACTGAGGTGGAGGTTCTGTGGGATACAGGGGCAGTGTCACTACAGTTGCAGCTAGACTGGCTACCCCAGAACAACTGATACCTGTTGTAAGTCACCAAGTTACCAATGCTGACAATGAGACTAAGCTTCATGCAATGGCCTTGGTAAGTTGTGAGTGGGGAGGGGTTACTGGCTCAAAGAAGGTCGTTGTGTCCCCTGCCAATCCAGTGGAGTGTCTGTTGGGAAATGATATAGAGACTTCTGCTTGGACAGAAGTTGAAAGGAAGGCTCATGCAGAAATGCTGGGTATCCCTGAGTGGCTGTGTGTTGCCACAAGAGCACAGGCAGGGAAGACATGGGAGCTTGGATCCTAAAAGAATGGACTAAGGCACCCAAAGCAAGAGAAACAGCAAGAGGTCTGCTAAGGCAGCTGAAAAGAGGTCACAGGACATGGGGAGAGTTCTCCTGATGGAGATGCCCCAGTGCCTGAGGAGGGAACTGCAGCTGAAGGAGTCCGGCCTGACCTGACGGAGCTCCGAAGTGCAGGAGTATCCTCCAGAGAGGACCTATGCCAAGGCCAAAAGACATTTCTTTTACTCCTGTGTCACCTGTCAAGGCAGTGGCAATAATCATTCTAGTGATAGTGGACCATGCCAATAGGTACCCAGCCACATTTCCCCACAGGACTGTCACTGCTTCTGCAATGGCAAAGGCCCTTCTTTGGAATCTTTACTGGAGTGGGGTTTCCTAAAGGGGTGTTTGCTGATAGAGTTAATCAATACCTAATACCCTCCAGACAAATCATTTAGTAAAAAGATCAACAGAACCATGAAAGGAACGATAATGGGCCACCCTGAAAAACTCCTGTTACCTTACCTCTTGTTTGCCTACAGCAAGGTGCCACAGAAAGGGGTTTGCTTGAGCCCTTTAGAACTTCTGTTTGGCCATCCTGTAAGGGGTCCTTTAAGTTTGGTGAGGGAAGGATGGAAAAAACTTCTCAAAGAGCCTAAAAAGCCCTTTTTGGACTATGTACTGGGCCTGCGTTTATGCATGGATGAGTACAGGATGAGAGCAAACAAACTTTTGGAGGCCAGCCAGGAGATTATCAAGCAGTGGTATGACCATAGGACAGCACTGGTTGAGTACCAACCAGGTCATTTGCTGTGGGGATTAGAGCCTGTGGCTCCCAGGGCCCTCCAAGACAAGTGGACTGTGGCCTATCCCATTTGGAGAAGAAAGGGGAAGTTACCCACTCAGTAGACATAGGCACCTCTAGGAGTATCCATAGAGTTCTCCATGTAAAAAGCCACACCAGGACAGTGCTGACATGACAGTGCTTATGGTCACTGATGGAGGCCAGGAGGAGGAAAGTGAAACCTTTCCTGACCTACTGTTAAATAACCCACAAGACGGTACAGTACAGGGTGTTGTTTTATCTGACTCTCTTACTGTGCAACAGCAATCTGACTGCAGGCAAGTCATAGGCCAATTTGCTGAGCTCTTTCCTTTGACCCGTGGTCAGACAACATGGTGTACCCATGCTGTGGACACTGGTGACAGCCTCCCTATCAAAAACAAAATATACAGATTGTCTGATCAAGTCAAATTCTGTATCAAGGTTGAGATCAGCAAGATGCTAGAGCTAGAGGTAACTGAGCCCTCTGATGGCTATTGAGCTAGCCTAGTGGTACTAGTCCCCAAACGTCACTCAAAAGGTGGAAAAACAGAGATGAGGTTTTGTGTGAAATACAGGGGTTTAAATGCACTCACTAAAACTGATGCACACCCCATTCCAAGTGTATTAGCAGAGGAACTCATTTACAAGCAGTGTGCAGCCAAATCCTTGAGTACTTTTGATTTAACATTCGGGTACTGGAAGATTGGTCTCACTTCGGAGGAAAAGAAGAGATCAGAGTTTTTAACCCCTGAAGGCCACTTTCCGTTCAAGGAGAAGCCTTTTGGTCTGAAAACATACCTGCCACTTTCCAAAGGTTGGCAAATCTAGTTCTTACAGGTCTGGGCAAGTTTAGTGCAGCATATCTAAATGATAAAGCTGTCTTTAGTTCCACTTGCGAGGATCACTTGGTCCACCTTGGTGAAGTTTTACAGGGCCTGCAACAGAGAGGCCTACATATCAAGGTCAGTAAGTGCCTCATAGGGCAGAGTTCTGTTATGTACTTGGACCAACTTATACGTGGAGGCCAAGTGTTACCTCTACAACCCAAGATCCAGGCCATTCTGGAGTGTGGGGAGTGTGGTGCTCCCAAGACCCAGACCCAATTCAGAGCTTTACTTGGCTTGACTGGGTACTACAGGAGGTTTGTGAAGGGGTAAGGGACCACTGTTTCCCCACTCATTGAACTCACCTCCATAAAGCAGCCTAAGAAGGTCATCTGGACCACAGGAAGCCAAAAGACCTTTAACACCTTGAAGAAGGCTATGTACTTAGCACCTGTCCTGCAAGGACCAGCATATGGAAAGCGGTTAATTGTCCAAATAGATGCTTTTGGACATGAGATTGGGGCAGTGTTGTCACAAAAAATTAATAAGAGCCAGGATCTTTTTTTTAAATTCTTTTTATTGAGCAGAAACATAGATTAATCAATACTCTTCTACACAAGACCAATTTCATTATTATACAAGCTGCACCATTATTTTAAAAATAGAATCTTCTTTTAGCAACAACTGTTATATTATGAATGCTTTCCTATTCATTCATTATCTAAAGTGCAACGTGTTAAATCGCTAAAATTCCATACTTCATGTTCTATAATATACATAATTGATACAAAAAGTTTTTTAAAGTGCTATTAATGAGATACTGTGCATTTTAACTCCAATAAAGTGCATTTTCCCATCATCTTGCCTGTATTATTCTAAGCCTTATTAAAGTGCATCAACTCATATTCTACCCCTAGCATCAATGTTGTTTCTAGAGCAAAGTGCAGATGTGCTTCAATAAATTAACCAAAGGTTACTTTGATACGTTTACCCTTGCTGACTTTCTAACTTTTCCATATGTTTCCATATGGAAGTATAACTTTTAATAGTTCCAACCCTTTTCACAAAAAGCTTCTTCAAATTTTCTTACTCAATTCATTTTTTATACCATTCTAAGTTTGCGGGTACTTTAATTGTATTCCAGCTCTGGAGAATCCTGGACCGTGCCACCAAAGAAGTAATTGAAACAAACAAACTCTAATCATCGGCTGAGTTTGTCTCTGTTTTGAAAAAACAAAAAGTGTTAGTACCGCCTCTGGTTCGACCCTTTTCTGCAAGCCAAGACTGAGCGCAGCAAAAACTTCCTCCTAGAACTGTCTTAATACTGGGCATGTAAGAAAACATGCAGCCAGCCTCCCTCTTTCAATCGCTGACACATAAAACATTTATTCTCGACTTCTGGATACATCTTATGGAGCGCTTTGGGAGTATAATGTGCCATCCAGCGAGATAAAAATGCCATTCTCTTAACGTTTGCCGCCCTTAATGCCTTGCTGCCAAATTGCGAGATAGTTTGCCACTCACCATCTGAGAAACTACATTGCCTTTCCTGTTTAATCTTCTCCCAAAAGTTATTGACCAAGAGTGGCTCTCCTTAGTTCCGTAATAATCTATACCAATTTCCTACCCCTCTCAGCTTTGTTCTAAAGAGAGCAGCTAAAAAAGGGGTGGCACCTGCATTAGCTGGAAGGGAGTACTTATCCAAAAAGTGTATAAACTGAAGAAAGCTGAAAAAAGAAAAGCTTACTTGGGTCTCTGCATCTACCTTGGACCTCCTGCCAGTTAAGATATCTCCCTCCAATTAAAAAATGACCCAGCTCTTTAAATCTGTTAGCTTCCCAAAATCCTAAATGGCTGTTCTGGATTTGGAGGCCCAAGCTTTTACATTCGATAAGCTGCAGGTATATGTACCCTGCAAAATGAGCCTTTAAGGAGTAAAATGCCTGAAGTCTAGTAACAAACTCCTGCAGAGTCTTATATTTAGTTTATAGGTCTCGCTGAGCCAGCTCATGCGCTGCTTGGAGAGACATTTAGTAGGTGAGTTTTCAAAGTGCTACTGGCTGGCCTAGCGCTTGTGTTCACGCGAGCGTGCATGTGCAAACCGCCAGCCTTCAGTGCCATCTGTCTTTCCTCTCGCTTGCTCCCTGCCTCCGCCCCTCCCCCACCGCGTCTTGCGTTAATTCGTGCTTTCAAGCGTTCGGGATTCTCCCTTTGGGTGCATCTCCGTCAGGCTTGCGTAGCCTGATCACCGCTCTCGTTTCCCCTCCTCGCTCACTTTTCTCTCGCTTTCATTTCTTTGTCTCCCCTTACTCTTCCACGGACACTTTTCCTAGACACCCACTCGCCTTTCATCCCTTTTTCCGGTTGCTACTTTGCACTGTTTGCTCTTTCCCTAATTCTCTACCTCTTTGTTTTTCTAGCGCTCTTCTCTTCTTTCTTCTTTTCTTACTCATCCATTTTGCCTCGTCCTTTTCTCTCTCCTCTTTTTGTCTCCTTCCACTTTTCTCTCCCCTTTTTTGTTGTGAGTTCCATGACTATGGTCCACTTACAGGAAATCTACTTTGACGAGAGAGCGTCGCGCTCACTGTTGTGTAACTGAGCCTTCTTGTGGCCTGTTGTGAGTGAGAAATGTTCCATGGTAAATATAGCCTTTTGATGAGAAGACTTTGTATACCTCTATCCCATTGTATGGGTAGTGAGTTCCTAATAAAAATAAAAACTCTCCCATTGAATTACCCATTAACTATCAATTTACGGAGTGGATAAATAGATGCATACATGAGAGTAGTTGAATAGTTTATATAGTCGGTATGTGGTTAATGGGCATATGAGACAGAATCACCCATTGCCACAAACGTATCCATTTTGTAACTTTAGCAGGAGAGACAACCCTTTATGCATTTGAATTTAAGGCTCCAGTGGTTGCTGGAGTGAACTGCAAGCCCCAATGAGCATTGCACCAGGAGTAGCCATCTTCCTGCACTTTTGCGCTCAAAAGCGCTTTTGATCTTCTGCAACACGGACGCTACAGAGGCTGCAGGGGCTTCTGGAAGGACCTACATGCTCTGGCGTACATCGCGCCAGTTGGTGCCACCTTGCGATAAAAAGCGCGGTTGTTCTCCTGCAGTGTGGGACGTTACTGAGGCTTCAGAAGCTCCCGGAGGGTACTATAAGCCACAGTGAGTATCATGTCAGGAGACGCCACCTTCCACACTTTCGCTCTCAAAAGCAATGTTAATCTCCCGTAGCAGGGGACGCGCCCAGGCCCATTCTGTGCCAGGAAGAGGCAGGACAAAGCCTCCCCCTTGGTTCTGCATCCAAGGTAATGTGACTCCTTTGCTCTGTGGCATTTGAAAAACTGGTGCTGGGATTGAGAATTGTTTTGTTGTGATCATACCCAATTCTGGCTTTTTATACTTGATTTGCTGTTTTCTGGGGTGTCTCGTACTCTGAACTTTAGCTGGCTCTTTCCTTCCGTTTTTGAGACCCCGTCCTATTTATGTACGCTGTAGGAGAGTAGGGTCTGCTATCCTATGGTCACCCCAAATTTTTGCTTTTTGCTTCACTGGTTTATGACTTAATGTGGCTGTGGGCCTGCTAATCAGACCCACAGCCTGCTGTTCTCTCTCTAAATTGTAACCCATGTACTTTAGGTGCATAGCGAAATTGGAACTGGTTCACCTTATTGGCCCCTGTAACAGTGTACCCAGGTACCCAGGGCATAGGTGCTTCCAAGGCCTACCAGGGGCTGCAGCATGTATTGTGCCACCCCTGGCCTGGCCTCCATATTTGACACAACTGGCTGATCACTCAGCTGGGGTAAGTCGGTGTAACCACCCCTTACTTAGGTATAGTATGCCTATACCTAACCTAAAATGGACACATATGTTCCTATCAGCCACTCCTATGGAAGGCCTCATCAATCCTGGAGGCAGAGTGCTTGGAAATATGTGAGATGGTGCTCTGGCATGAGCTGAGCCTGTCTGCAGCTTTCGGAACCATGTCCTTTGGCTGTTTCATGATATTGCCATACCATATACTCTTAAGTGCATTATGAATCTCGCGGTTAAATGCTATCTTGGGTTTGGCTTTATCAAAACATGTCGAGTAAGGTGTCATACGAATTGGAATACTACCCCATTGCCAGTTCTGGTGACGGGGGTAGCATTCCACCCTTCTAGAGGGACACGACATGTACCTAGCCTGAACCCCGGTTAAAGTTAAACAGAGCCTTAGCATCCCAAAATGGATGCTGCCACCACAGACACAAGTCTGACCTCCTGCTGCTGGGAGTCCTTCCAGCGAGGGCAGCTTGGACAAAGGGTTTCCTGCCTGGGAGGTGCTAGCACCACTCCAGACAGGATTTTGTGTATTGGGTAGGACAGGGCTGAATAGAATCAGACATGCCTGGGGCACACAAGGTGTCCCTGTGCATAGGCCAGTTCAAACCTTTCCAGCCCCAGTCCTGGCGTGAAACTGGACAAAGGAAAGGGGGTGTAACCACCCCCCTTCCTGGTTCCACCCAGAGGAGGGACCTAGTAGGTGATCCGGCCCCCCAGATTCGAATAAGAGTGGGAGCTGTGTCCTGAGACTGCAGATCATCCTGAATCAATTTGAA
Organism: Lissotriton helveticus; assembly: GCF_964261635.1. Classification (NCBI taxonomy): domain Eukaryota; kingdom Metazoa; phylum Chordata; class Amphibia; order Caudata; family Salamandridae; genus Lissotriton; species Lissotriton helveticus. The sequence goes on along the minus strand of NC_136059.1, from coordinate 1,285,419,162 downwards.
ATACAGAAGAAGACTGGACTACGACATTCTGCTGCACAGAAGACGGAAGAGAATCTCCCTTGTGGCCAAGGAGTGACCACCCTGTGAACACAGGCACCAACCAGCAACTCGATGTCTGCTTTGCTGGCGCCTCCCGCCGGAGCCCGAGCCCAGAGCCTGACAAGACCCAGACTCCCAGACTTCTCACCGCCCGATCCACAGTCCCTGCCAAGAAGGGACCCGTGGAGGCACCGAGAGACGTGGGACCGGACCTTTTGAAAGACCCCCGAGAAGCTGACTGCGCAGCATCAGAGGCACCCTCGACGCTGTGCTTTGGGGTTTGAGAATCCCCAACCTCGAGCAGCCCTTGCACCGAAGATCAGCCCCCCAGCATCTCCACGATCTGCGTGGGGCCCTTTTGCACTGTGCCACTCGATGCGCCATCCCGGCCACTTGCCACGTGGCTAGCGGCCATCTTGGTGACGAAACCTTCACTTTACACTGCGGTCTAGTTGCTCTAGACTTGCCCTCGCTCCTGTAAAAAGGAGCACCTACTCTGACCTTGCTGGTCCGAGTAACAAGCCTTTTTCGATTCCTGCGTGGCTTGCATTAGCCAAGGTCTGTTTGCGCCAATCAAGTTGCCGACACCGCCAACAGCGAGAAGCCTGCGTGGGACAGCTCGTGACCGACTCCTGGACGTCTTCGACCCCTCGTGTCCACGTGGCTGCAGAGAGAAGCTACACCTCGACGCCTGTTTGCACCCGACATCGCCTGGTTCCACTCTGGTTCCACGGTAGTCACTGGCTAGTGACTTTGAACATTGTCCCCTCTGCTTTCAGGTCTTCACCTCTTCAGATCCACCCTTGGATCCCCCGGAACTCTTCACATCGAGCCGCCTGCAGCATCTTCACCTCCAGGCACCATCGACCTGCGTGACGAAACCCGACACTACATCGACCCTGTGCACCCGCTTCCTGTGGGTGAGGTAACTCAGCTCCGCCGGTGTTCCCACACTGGTACACACCTCTAGGGTCTGTGTCTAAAGTTTCATCCTTCTAGGTCACTCGGAAGGTTCCTTTTTAACTAACTTTGTAACTTTTACGCACCATTGACATTGCATTGGTAAAGTGTGCACTTTCCGCACTGCACCCGAGTCCCGCGGGCCTTTCCTGACTTCTTTACTGCTAGTCCCGAACAGCTCCAGCGATTCCCCAGGCCCTAGGCCTCTTCACTTTCCCCATAGTGGTTCTTATACCACTATTTTAGTATATGGTTTAGGTGGCCCCTAGGGCTCATCCAAAATTGTGCAACTTTTGTGTATTTTAACTGTGTTTTGTTTTAACGCATTTGCTTCTGTGCTCATAAGGAGTATCAGGGATATTTGTAGAAATAAATCTATATATATTTTCAATATATATCTGTGTGGTGTCCTTTCATTTGGTATTCAAGGGATTGTGTATGGTAAACCAGCTTGCTTCACATGCCTTTACAGAGTTTAGCCTAAGACTGCTTAGTCCATGCTACCCCTAGGATAGCTTGTCTATAAGGTTGACTTTACAACCTGCACCATAAGGGTTGCTTGGCATGGTACAAGGTGATCACTAGAACTAGTGAGCATCATATACCAGGCCAACTTCTCACATTGGTGAGCAGCGGATTGGGATTTGAGCTTGCTGTTGTTTTACCATTACAATCTTTGAAAATATCATTTGAAAGATCATACAGGTACCTGATAGGTACACTAAAACAAGACTAGATATACTTAAGTTCTACTGAACTTAGTTGTTGTAGAGGATAGGGAGTAGCACACCCTGACTACAACTACTAGATAGGTTTTGTGGGAAAACACAAGTGTAGGTAGATTGCAACACATCCACCACACTAGAGCAATGTCTGGAGCAGAGGGATCCACTGGAACCACCTCTGTTGAGAGTGACCCTCCAAGGGCACCATCCAAATTTGCTATCTTTCCATCTAAGGAACTGAGGCAACTGTGTTCCATGAGAGGAATCAAAACAGGTCCTACTCCTACAGCAGGACACCTCAGAGAGCTGTTAGATCAGTCTGAAGCTGTAAAGAACTCCAAACCAGGCACCTCAGGGACTGGAGATGGAGGCTCTCCCACTGAAGATGATAACCCTGATGCCCCTACCCCTGTCGTCCAGATAGATGAGGAAGACCAGACCACTGGGAATACTCAGCCTGAGGAAGAAGAGGGGGATGTGGTTGAAGAAAATGAGTCTGATGATGATAGAGATAGCCAGGTGTTAGTCAGCAGGCTTAACCAGGTTAACCTAAGCTTATTTGGGACTGAAGGTGGGTCCAACCCATTCAGACCCCCAAATGGACTTAACCAGGAGCATAGGAGGAGGAGGAGTCACTCAGGTGAATCCAATACTTCCCATGTTTCTAGAGGTTCTCATGGTAACTCCAGAAGGGAGTTCACTAGCCCTCAGAGAAGGGAACATGAGGCCAAAATGAGAGAGGCTGAACTTAGGATCCAGAGACAAGAATTAGAAGTTGCCCTGGCCAAAGAGAAACTTGCTAGAGCAAGGCAGCCTAGAGAGAGTGGATTAGATTCCACTGGTGGCAGCACTATCCCTAAGGATAAAGACAGGTCCTATGCCAATAGAAACCTGAGTAAGATTGTGCCCCCCTACAAAGTTGGGGATGATATCCACAAGTGGATGACTGCACTTGAGAGAGCTTGCAAAGTACAGCAGGTCCCTCAGGAGCAGTGGGCAGCAATCTTGTGGCTCTCCTTTGAAGGTAGAGACCGAGACAGACTCCTCACAGTTAGTGATGGGGATTCTAGAAACTACCTGGTCCTGAAGAGTGCTCTGATTGATGGGTTAGGCTTAACCACTGAACAGTACAGGTTAATGTTCAGAGACACCCAGAAGACACAGACTCAGGACTGGTCTGAATTTGTTGAATGTGCCACTAAGGCTCTGGAGGGCTGGTTGCTGGGAAGTAAGGTTACAGACTATGAAGGATTGTACACTTTGCTTATGAGAGAACAGATTTTAAATAACTGTCAGAACCAGCAGTTGCATCAACATTTGGTTGACTCAGATCTAACCTCTCCCCAAGAATTGGGAAAGAGGGCAGACAAATGGGTTAGAACCAGAGTTAAGCAAAAGAACCAGAACCAGAACCAGGGTGGTGACCAAAAGAAAACAGACCAGAAGGGTGGGGAGCAGAAAGCTAAAGACCAGAAGTCTTCAACAGCGCCCCAAACTAATACTGAGGGTGGGTCCCAAACTTCCAAGAAGAAGAAGAAAGAAGGTCAAAGAAAACCCTGGTGTAGCTTTTGCAAAAACAGCACTCACTGGACAAGTGATTGTAAAAAGGGTGGAGCCACCAACACTGCAGCCCCTAAGGCACCTGCACCCACTAGTACAGTTGGCAGTGTTGGACCACAGACTAAGGGGGTAGTGGGTATCACCTTGGGAACTGATGGAGATTCTGACCTAGTCAGAGTCCCCACACAGGCTGTTCTGATCTGTGATGGGGAGATTGATTTCTCCCCTACTGTCAGTCCCAATAATTTGGGCAAGTACAGACAGACACCTTTAATTAATGAAAAAGTGTCTCAAGCATACAGGGACACATGTGCCAGTGTCACTATGGTGACACCTAGCTTTGTGGACCCTGGACAGTACATACCAGGTGATAATTACCTGGTGACCAATGCCAGCAATGTCACTACTACACATAGTGTGGCAATTGTTAACTTTTCCTGGGGAGGGGTAACTGGCCTAAAAAGAGTTGTGGTTAGTGCTGATCTCCCAGTAGAATGTTTGTTGGGCAATGACCTGGAGAGCTCTCTATGGTCAGAAGTTGAGTACAGGACTTATGCAGAGATGTTAGGGATATCATCACATGTCCTTGCTGTGACCAGGTCACAGGCCAAAAAGTGCCTCTCTGAAACTCAGGTCTTGGATCCTGGAACAATGGACCAAGTACCTCCCAAGACAAGGAACAGGAGGGCAAAGGCTGTGCCTTCCCAAATGCCTACAAGTGAGGATCAGCCTTCACAGGAAGATGATTCTGAGACCCCTGAAGGAACTGTCCCTATGGAGCTTGAACCTGATCAGGTTGAGTTTCTGGGGACAGGGGGACCTTCTAGGGCAGACTTGGGGCAGGCGCAGTTATCCTGTCCATCTCTTGAACCCCTCAGACAGCAGGCTGCTGCTGAGGCTGCTGGGAATGCTCAAGGTACCCATAAGGTTTATTGGGATGATGGGCTCCTTTATTCAGAGGGTAGAGACCCCAAGCCTGGTACAACCAGGAGGTTGGTCATACCTCTGCAATTTAGGGGCTTCCTTCTTACCTTGGCACACGATATTCCCTTAGCAGGACACCTAGGCCAGAACAAAACATGGGACAGACTTGTCTGTCACTTTCACTGGCCTCACATGTCAGAAGATACAAAGGAGTTTTGTCGCTCCTGTGTAACCTGCCAAGCAAGTGGCAAAGCAGGTGGTACCACAAAGGCCCCCCTAATACCATTACCTGTGGTGGGGGTGCCCTTTGAAAGAGTGGGGATTGACATTGTTGGTCCAATGGATCCCCCTACAGCATCTGGGCACAGAATCATACTGGTGGTGGTGGACCATGCCACCAGGTACCCAGAGGCAATTCCACTTAGGACCACAACAGCTCCTGTTGTGGCCAGGGCCTTCCTTGGCGTTTTCTCCAGAGTGGGGTTTCCTAAGGAGGTAGTATCTGATAGAGGTGCAAACTTCATGTCAGGTTACTTGACAGCTATGTGGAAGGAATGTGGTGTTAACTATAAGTTCACCACTCCCTATCATCCACAATGCAATGGGCTTGTTGAGAGATTCAACAAGACCCTAAAGGGCATGATCAAAGGATTACCTGAGAAGCTCAGGCGAAGATGGGATATCCTTCTGCCCTGCCTTCTGTTTGCTTACAGAGAGGTCCCACAAAAAGGAGTTGGTTTCAGCCCCTTTGAATTGTTGTTTGGACATCCTGTAAGAGGACCCCTATGTCTGGTGAGGGAAGGATGGGAGTTACCTCTCAAAAAGCCCAAGCAAGACATAGTGGACTATGTACTTGGTCTCCGCTCCAGGATGGCTGAGTATATGGAGAAGGCATCCAAAAACCATGAGGCTAGCCAGGCCTTACAGAAAGCCTGGCATGACCAAAAGGCTGTCCTGACTGAGTACCAGCCTGGACAGAAGGTATGGGTGTTGGAGCCAGTGGCCCCAGCAGCACTCCAAGACAGATGGTCTGGACCCCATACAATCATTGAGAAAAAGGGAGAGGTTACCTACTTGGTGGACCTTGGAACTCCCAGGAGCCCCCACAGGGTGCTCCATATTAACAGGCTGAAAGCATATGTTGAGAGGAGAGACATGGGCTTGCTCATGGCTACAGATGAGGGGCAGGAGGAAGAGAGTGACCCTCTCCCAGACCTGCTGACTCAGAATCCTGAGGATGGCTCAGTTGATGGTGTGGCCTTTAATGGCAGCCTCACTGAACCTCAGCAACATGACTGTAGACAGGTTTTGCAGTCATATTGACATATGTTCTCCCTGACACCCAGTCAGACTAACTGGTGTACCCATGTGGTGGACACTGGTGATAGTCTTCCTGTAAAGAACAACATTTACAGGCAGCCTGACCATGTCAGAGACTGTATCAAGGCTGAGGTGCAAAAGATGCTGGAGTTAGGTGTCATTGAGCCTTCAGAGAGCCTCTGGGCTAGCCCAGTGGTTCTGGTCCCCAAACCTCACACCAATGATGGAAAGAGAGAGATGAGGTTCTGTGTGGATTACAGAGGACTCAATGCTGTCACCAGGACAGATGCACACCCAATTCCAAGGGCAGATGAGCTCATAGACAAATTGGCTTCTGCCAAGTTTTTGAGCACATTTGACTTGACAGCTGGCTACTGGCAAATCAGGTTAGCTGAGGAGTCTAAAGCCAAGACAGCATTTTCTACCCCCAGTGGGCATTACCAGTTTGTGGTGATGCCCTTTGGTTTGAAAAATGCACCTGCCACCTTCCAAAGGTTGGTAAATCAAGTCCTTACTGGGTTGGATGACTTTTGTGCAGCATATCTGGATGATATTGCTGTCTTTAGCTCCACCTGGGAGGATCACCTGGTCCACCTGAAGGAAGTGCTAGAGCCTCTGCAAAAGGCAGGCTTCACTATCAAGGCAACCAAGTGCCAGATAGGGCAGAGTAAGGTTGTGTACTTGGGCCACCTTGTGGGTGGAGGCCAAGTTCAACCACTGGAGAGTAAGATTCAGACCATAAAGGACTGGACTCCTCCAACTACCCAGACTCTGGTCAGAGCTTTCTTGGGCCTGACTGGGTACTACAGGAAGTTTGTTAAGAACTATGGGTCCATTGTGACTCCTCTTAATGATCTGACATCCAAGAAGATGCCCAAAAAGGTTCAGTGGACAGAATACTGTCAAAAGGCATTTGATGACCTGAAGAAGGCCATGTGCTCTGCACCTATCCTGAAGAGTCCTGACTACTCAAGAGAGTTTATTGTCCAAACAGATGCTTCTGAGTTGGGAGTGGGAGCTGTGCTTTCACAACTTAATGTAGATGGTCAAGACCAGCCCATTGCTTTCATTAGCAGAAGGCTGACCCCCAGAGAGAAACGTTGGTCAGCCATTGAGAGGGAGGCCTTTGCTGTGGTGTGGGCCCTGAAGAAGTTGAGACCATACTTGTTTGGCACTCACTTCAAGATTCAGACCGACCATAAGCCCCTCTTATGGCTTAATCAGATGAAGGGTGAAAACCCCAAACTGCTCAGGTGGTCCATTTCCCTACAGGGGATGGACTTTACAGTGGAGCACCGCCCAGGGACTGACCATGGTAATGCAGATGGTCTCTCCAGGTACTTCCACTTAGAACATGAAGACCCAACTGGTCAAGGTTAGTCTAATGTCCCTGCGTTTGGGGGGGGGGTTGTGTAGGAGAGTAGGGTCTGCTATCCTATGGTCACGCCAAATTTTTGCTTTTTGCTTCACTGGTTTATGACTTAATGTGGCTGTGGGCCTGCTAATCAGACCCACAGCCTGCTGTTCTCTCTCTAAATTGTAACCCATGTACTTTAGGTGCATAGCGAAATTGGAACTGGTTCACCTTATTGGCCCCTGTAACAGTGTACCCAGGTACCCAGGGCATAGGTGCTTCCAAGGCCTACCAGGGGCTGCAGCATGTATTGTGCCACCCCTGGCCTGGCCTCCATATTTGACACAACTGGCTGATCACTCAGCTGGGGTAAGTCGGTGTAACCACCCCTTACTTAGGTATAGTATGCCTATACCTAACCTAAAATGGACACATATGTTCCTATCAGCCACTCCTATGGAAGGCCTCATCAATCCTGGAGGCAGAGTGCTTGGAAATATGTGAGATGGTGCTCTGGCATGAGCTGAGCCTGTCTGCAGCTTTCGGAACCATGTCCTTTGGCTGTTTCATGATATTGCCATACCATATACTCTTAAGTGCATTATGAATCTCGCGGTTAAATGCTATCTTGGGTTTGGCTTTATCAAAACATGTCGAGTAAGGTGTCATACGAATTGGAATACTACCCCATTGCCAGTTCTGGTGACGGGGGTAGCATTCCACCCTTCTAGAGGGACACGACATGTACCTAGCCTGAACCCCGGTTAAAGTTAAACAGAGCCTTAGCATCCCAAAATGGATGCTGCCACCACAGACACAAGTCTGACCTCCTGCTGCTGGGAGTCCTTCCAGCGAGGGCAGCTTGGACAAAGGGTTTCCTGCCTGGGAGGTGCTAGCACCACTCCAGACAGGATTTTGTGTATTGGGTAGGACAGGGCTGAATAGAATCAGACATGCCTGGGGCACACAAGGTGTCCCTGTGCATAGGCCAGTTCAAACCTTTCCAGCCCCAGTCCTGGCGTGAAACTGGACAAAGGAAAGGGGGTGTAACCACCCCCCTTCCTGGTTCCACCCAGAGGAGGGACCTAGTAGGTGATCCGGCCCCCCAGATTCGAATAAGAGTGGGAGCTGTGTCCTGAGACTGCAGATCATCCTGAATCAATTTGAAATACAGAAGAAGACTGGACTACGACATTCTGCTGCACAGAAGACGGAAGAGAATCTCCCTTGTGGCCAAGGAGTGACCACCCTGTGAACACAGGCACCAACCAGCAACTCGATGTCTGCTTTGCTGGCGCCTCCCGCCGGAGCCCGAGCCCAGAGCCTGACAAGACCCAGACTCCCAGACTTCTCACCGCCCGATCCACAGTCCCTGCCAAGAAGGGACCCGTGGAGGCACCGAGAGACGTGGGACCGGACCTTTTGAAAGACCCCCGAGAAGCTGACTGCGCAGCATCAGAGGCACCCTCGACGCTGTGCTTTGGGGTTTGAGAATCCCCAACCTCGAGCAGCCCTTGCACCGAAGATCAGCCCCCCAGCATCTCCACGATCTGCGTGGGGCCCTTTTGCACTGTGCCACTCGATGCGCCATCCCGGCCACTTGCCACGTGGCTAGCGGCCATCTTGGTGACGAAACCTTCACTTTACACTGCGGTCTAGTTGCTCTAGACTTGCCCTCGCTCCTGTAAAAAGGAGCACCTACTCTGACCTTGCTGGTCCGAGTAACAAGCCTTTTTCGATTCCTGCGTGGCTTGCATTAGCCAAGGTCTGTTTGCGCCAATCAAGTTGCCGACACCGCCAACAGCGAGAAGCCTGCGTGGGACAGCTCGTGACCGACTCCTGGACGTCTTCGACCCCTCGTGTCCACGTGGCTGCAGAGAGAAGCTACACCTCGACGCCTGTTTGCACCCGACATCGCCTGGTTCCACTCTGGTTCCACGGTAGTCACTGGCTAGTGACTTTGAACATTGTCCCCTCTGCTTTCAGGTCTTCACCTCTTCAGATCCACCCTTGGATCCCCCGGAACTCTTCACATCGAGCCGCCTGCAGCATCTTCACCTCCAGGCACCATCGACCTGCGTGACGAAACCCGACACTACATCGACCCTGTGCACCCGCTTCCTGTGGGTGAGGTAACTCAGCTCCGCCGGTGTTCCCACACTGGTACACACCTCTAGGGTCTGTGTCTAAAGTTTCATCCTTCTAGGTCACTCGGAAGGTTCCTTTTTAACTAACTTTGTAACTTTTACGCACCATTGACATTGCATTGGTAAAGTGTGCACTTTCCGCACTGCACCCGAGTCCCGCGGGCCTTTCCTGACTTCTTTACTGCTAGTCCCGAACAGCTCCAGCGATTCCCCAGGCCCTAGGCCTCTTCACTTTCCCCATAGTGGTTCTTATACCACTATTTTAGTATATGGTTTAGGTGGCCCCTAGGGCTCATCCAAAATTGTGCAACTTTTGTGTATTTTAACTGTGTTTTGTTTTAACGCATTTGCTTCTGTGCTCATAAGGAGTATCAGGGATATTTGTAGAAATAAATCTATATATATTTTCAATATATATCTGTGTGGTGTCCTTTCATTTGGTATTCAAGGGATTGTGTATGGTAAACCAGCTTGCTTCACATGCCTTTACAGAGTTTAGCCTAAGACTGCTTAGTCCATGCTACCCCTAGGATAGCTTGTCTATAAGGTTGACTTTACAACCTGCACCATAAGGGTTGCTTGGCATGGTACAAGGTGATCACTAGAACTAGTGAGCATCATATACCAGGCCAACTTCTCACATACGCAATATGGGGATAAGAAAAGTAGAGGCATTTAATATTACCGATGAGCGTCCTAGAACTAGCACCACTATTTTATCTTTTTTTAACTAATGCAGTGGGTGCTCTCTCCGAGGAAATCTACTACGCAGAAGAACAACTAACTCACTCCAGCCGGGAACCAGACTGTGCATTGGAATTGGGGGAGCAGCCTATCCTGGCTGGTTCCTCCCAGGGATGTTTACTTAGTGGGAGCCAGCAAGAGATACAGTTTATGCAGTCTACAGTCCCTCCCCTGATCGAACATGTGCAGGCTTGTACTTCATCACAGTCTGGTGGGGTAATTGGCAAAACCATGTCCAAGAGTAACAAGCCCTGGCATAGCCAATAGGTCTCGCCTTTGGGATCTTATAAGTGTTTATCCATGCAACAGTTGATGTTGTTGCACCAAGGATATTGTGCTGCATAACTAAATACTTATAAGGTCCCAAAAGCGAGACCTATTGGCTATTTCAATGCTTGTTGTGGAAGATTTGCTGTTTTTATAAAAACCAGAATCTGCGAACCGGCTTCCTGGATCATCTTGTGTCTAAAAAATTGTCCAAGGACCCCCTCCTATCCATTAGGCGCAAAATTATATCTAAGAAGGATGCTTCATAGTAGGTACGAATTTGGAGAGTGCAAGCCCTCCCTAATTAATATCAAGTTGGAGTACAGAGAATTTTACCCATGGCGCCTTCCTATTCCAGATAAACTGTGGAAAGATTGTTTTCAGCTCTTTGAAATATACCATGTTGGTTTTAATCGGGATGTTTGTAAAAAGGAAAATTAATTATGGTAAAATCGACATCTATATAAGGGCTATAAGACCAATCAATGTTAGGGAAAGAAGTGTTCATTTATCCAGTAGGTCTTTAATATTTTTCAACATAACCTCATAATTCAATGTATAAATTTCCACATATTGGCTTGTGACAAATATCGAACTGGATCAGGAGAACAAACTTGTCGCTTTAGATTGTCTGGAAGAAAATCGCTAGGAACGTTTAACACAAGAATTTCAGTCTTTTTGTGGTTGACTTTATACCCAACAATTAATTCGAACTGTGCAAATTCTCTTAAAGTCATTCCGATATTCTGTCTATCAGGTCTAAGATACAAAAGGATGTCGTCTGTGAAGAGTTTTATTTTTGACATTTCTGCTATTGTTATTTCAATCTCTATGTTATCACGGATCCTAATGGCCAATGGTTCAATAAAAGAAGGGAATAATATGGGAGATAGGGGACATCTCTGTCATGTTCTCCAGTTTATATCAACTGTACCTGCTAAATTAGAATTTATACAAACCTGCATCTGAGCCCCTTGATATATATTCTGTAGCATAAAAGTAGTCATAGGGAGGAATCCTAAACCTTTCAAGAACATGAATAAGTGTGTCACAATTCACCAGATCGAATGCCTTCCCTGCGTCAACCATCATTATAAGAGCTGGCGTTTGCTTAACATTATAGAAGTCAAGTGCTTGAACTAAAGATCCCGTATTGGAGGACATTGACCTGCCTGCCACAAAGTCTGGTTGATCCACATCTACCACATACTGGGCCACTGGGATGAATCGATTTGCCCAGATTTTCATTAGAATTTTGTAATCAGAATTTAGCAGGCTGATATGCGCTAACATCCTTGTGATTTTTCCTGTTCTTAACAAAACTAACGATAGAGGATACTTTAAAAATTAATGGGACTTCCCCTTTTGACTTAACATAGTTAAAAAGGTCAAGCAAGAATGGTACTAACTCTTCCGAAAACGCCTTATAAAATTCGGTCGGAAGGCCATCGGTACCGCAGGCCTTCCCTCCTGACATTCAGGCTAAGGTCTGCTGAATTTCAACTGTAGAAATATCCTTCTTTCTGCATACTCAGAATCTGTGGCAATTTTATATCATACAAATATTGAAGAATTTCTTCTTTCGACACCTTATACTCGGTTGCATATAATTAATTATAATGATCTAAAAATACTTTAGCAACTGCACCCTTTTTGGACACTTTGGTCCTCATCGCTGGTTCCAAAAGTTCATTGATTACTTCAGCTTCCTGCTTTACCTTTGTTGTCCAGCTTAAAAAAGGTCCTATCATTTGGCTTTCTTCGTAAACTCTCTGCTGGAATGATCGTGAAGTATTTATTTCTTCTATAATGAAAAACTCCCTTAACTCTTATTTTGATTTATTTAGCTGCCTCTCTCCTGAGTTACTACCCCCCCCAGGGAGCTGCTTTTCCTCAACAGAGTTGTATTGACTACCTGCTGAAGTTCATCTATACGAGACCTTCGGGTTTTTGTTTGTGCTGACCGAAAAGTCATCACTTGCCCGCTTACTGGAGCCTTAAAAGCCCCCCAGACACAAAAGAGCATTGCTGTACCCTTTTAACCGGGAAAAACTATTTTATAAATTTTTTCATACTATCCATCCATTACTGGTTTGTTAAAAGGAGTTGATCCATCTGCCACCTGGATCTTACCCTCTTTCCTACATCTAAATCAATTTAGATTTTTACCAGCGAATGATCCGAAATTGAGTTTGACCATATTTCTGAGTCAAGACAGTTCAGGGAGTGGTATATAAGAAAAAGATCAATGCGAGAGGCAGACTGATATTGACAAGAATAGTAAGTATATTGCAGAATATCCCCATGATCCTTTTTGCCATGGATCGATTAATTGATAATCTTGTGTTATTACGTCTATTACTCTTTTAGTCCTAGACTTCAGTTGTTTCTTTGTTTTTTATTTGACGTATCCTTTCACAAGTCTTGAACAAAATTAAGATGTCCCCCTAAAATTATCGGGCCCATCGCCACTATAGCTAGATCGTTGATCTTCCTAATAGCTGTGCGTTCATCTATAATAGGTGCCTAATACTTTACAAAATTAAATATATTGCTGTTTACCCTGGCTGTAACCCATATCCATCTACCATGGGGTCTCTCTGGACTTGAGCAATTTCCCAGTCTATTCCTTGCCCAAAATAAATGGCTAAACCCCCTAACTGCCGCCCAGACGAAGAAAAATAAGCCTTAGAAAACGATTTAGGGATAAAGAGCTTGGGTGTATTTGTCTTAAGATGAGTTTCCTGAAGGAACAGAATTTGTGGTGAAAATATAGTTAACCATCTAATTGGCCCATCATATTTTTGCTTATTGGATATTCCATTTACATTACATTAAATGTAATTATTTGGATTTTAAGACCCACCCCTATAGTCATTGCTTACATTTAAGGTGTTGTCAATGATATATTTCTTGTCAGTGTCCTTCCCGCAATGATTCTTCTCATTTTTTTCTAACCATGCCACCCTACCCCCAGTACCCACACTCCCACCCCCCAGAGGAAGGGGAATTGCCCACAGTGCCCCTGTCCTCTCAAGTTGGTACCCCTACTGAGTACCATGGTGATGCACTCTGCGTGATCAATCTCTCCTGCCCCCGCCCAAGAACCATGTTGCTGTGCACCATTTCTCTATTTCCTGGTGGAAATTTCATGCAATAATTTCTGAGCTTTATCTATGTTAGCAAACATACGAAATTTCCTTTCACTAAAGACCCTTAACTTAAACTACTGTGCTATCGAAGCCTGTGCGCCCTGGGCTTTAGATAAATACAGGAGCTTCACAAACTCCTTTCGCCGACATGCCACAGCCGCTGACATGTCGGAGAAAATACGGCAACTGGATCCTTCATCAGTAGAAAATTGCCTCTTTTGGACGGCTTTAGTGGGAATCTGATCTTTAATCCGGTAGTCTGCAAAGTTCACTAAAATTGTCCGTGGTCATTTTGAGTTGGGGAATGGCTGAGATGGAACCCTATGGGCTCTTGTAATATTGAGGTCTCCTGAAAATTCTGGGATAACATTTTTTTAAATAAATATCCCTACCCATTGAATTGTTTGGCACCCTTCCCATCCTTCAGGGATTCCGACTAGATGCAGATTAGACCACCGGGTGTGAATTTCCAGCTCCTCAAGCTTGTTCTCCAATAAGGTTTTCTCCTTTTTGGCAGAGTTGACTTGCTGCTACATCGAGTTCATCTGGTCCTCAAGCTGGGAAGTCCGACATTCTACCTCTTGCATTCTGACTGGGAAGGTTCCAACTGCAGCCTCAATTTTTGTCGACCGGTGGTGGAGAGATGCTATGTCACTTGCTTGTGATAACTTCAGTTCTCTTATCTCATCCAGAATAAGGTTTAGCATAGTCTTTATATCACATTGCATGGAAGCAGCCTCTTCTTGCAGCTGCCCCGGCAGCTGAGATAGAAGTTTGCCTGCCTCTGCCTGTGTCCCTCCTTGCGACTCTACGACACAACCTCCCCCTGCATTTTGAGGATAGGGCTCTTGATGAGACTGCACCTGGGAATCCACTAAAAAACTATTCCATACAATTACTACTTATATGTGTTGTCTTTGCTTTGGGAATGCAAAGTAACACAACGCCTTAACTGCTAGTTACAATGCCACACAGGGGTCTATTTCCATTGCCTTGTATGCTATTGCTAATATGACAAAACCTTGTTTGACAAAAACAGCACATTGAACTGCCTTGTCTTGACTTACAACATGTAGCCCTTCCATGGTTGGACCCATGCATCCACCCTTGGATTTTGCCACAATCCTAGAATAACATATTTATGCCAATCTGCCTTGTCAGCAAATTGTTAGTCATCCTCGAAATAGGCAGGAGGAAGTGACATATATTTAATTATGTTTTATCAACAAAAGGGGGGACAGAGAGCCGGGTTATGAGGTCTTGCACACTGGCTCCCAAGGAAGGCTGAGATTTAGAGAAGGTATGCAGTTCCTGTGTGAACGTGGGGGGAAGACAGGTCTTTCTTCATGTTGCCCTCACACACCCGAGAGGTGTCATGCTTCATCATAGGGCTGTTGCCCCTCATCCGGGCAGCGCTGCAATGCCTGACGGGCTCCCGGAACTGGGGCTCTTTCTCTGGGATCTTTTGAAGAAGAAGCTGTGAGGTGTGTGCGGGTGTGGGTGCTGGGTAGTGCACTGAGAAAATAGTTAAAATAGGTATAGAGCAGTCCTCTTCAATCAATTTTAATAAAAAGGTAGCTCTGGCCTAATTAAAAATCAAGTGTGTGCCCCTCTGTAGAAAATAATGTTCCTAGTGGGCAATCTATGTGTGAAAGGTCGACATGTTTTGTGCCTGGTCCTGCCCCTACTGGGTCAATTGGCACTTCTTCAGGACCGAAAAAGAAATCAGTGAAATTCGTGCACTGCCACCAGGTATTCAGTAATTTAGCATAAATTGCCAGGAACGGTAGAAATGCCCTAGTTGACGTGTAATGGGGATTTCAGTAGACCTGCGCAAAAGGGAACAAAAAATGGGGGAGTGAGGTGAAAGGGGAGAAACTAAGTTAAGGTAAGAACCATTAGTCAACGTGTATTGCCAATCGTAGCAACAGATGAGTTAACACAGACAAGCACCTCTGACATGGCTGAAGATAGTAAAGGCACAGAGCAAAATGACGATCCCACAGCCCAGTCCTTATCGTTAGTACGAGAAATGAGAGCAGGCTTTAAATCACTGGATGGGCGTTTCAACTCAATAGTTTGGGGGCCAAAATTAAAATACTTGACCGACACCTAGATGTTGCAGAGGCACGCGTCTCTGATATTGAAGATGGCATGCGCAATCCCTTAAAAGATTGGAGCACGTTGAACACATACTTATGGACATGTTTGGGAGGGAACCATTTACTCCTGGCTTTGTAGTGGAACTCGCGCACCGCACACTGGGCCCTCAGTCAAACCCGGGCTGCCCACCAGGGCCCATTATTGCATGCATCATGAACTTCCGCAACCGGGACACCGCTCTTCACCTTGCCAGAGTACGGGCGATCCCATCTGGCAGTACTCCAAATAAGCATTCTACCCAGACTTCACAGCAATCGTGTAGGAGCCTTGCCATAAATATAATGGGGTTAAAGCCACCCTCAGGAACCTTGGTCTGAAATACGGCATGTTATACCCTGCCAGATTGCGTGTTGATGTGAATGGGCGAGTCCGTATCTTTGATTCCCCTACCGAGGTGCAGGAGTTTTGCCACACGTAGAAACACAAGGCCGGCCAGACAGTTGCTTAAGGAGCCGGGGACTCTCCCCCTTGCAGTGTCTCTAATGCAAGTGTTGAACTTTTACAAATAGCGGAACTGGTTGAACATATGAAGTCATTCAGTTTCAATCTGTTGTCATAATTGCATTGGGATTGTTTCATACATTAAAGCAAAGTATTCAAATTGCTGGTTGACTGATGTAGCGTTGCCACCCCTCATGGTGTAAACCGCTGTAATGTTGCCTATGATATGGGTATATCTCTTCAGGGATTTCTCATTCCAATTCCAAAATGTTTGGTATACCATGTTAAGTAGTATGTTGGGTTTGTTCCTCTCTTTATTCGAAGTGAGGCTGGGTGGTGGGTGGGGGCAGTGGTTTATTTTTTTGCACAAACATTATTGCTTACTTATTGCTATGCTCACTGTCCCCTTTAGCATACAGAAATGGTTGATTAATGATGTGATATTCGTCAAAAACATTGAATGGCTAAGATAGGTAATGTAGATGGTCCATCTGGTTTGACCATGCTTTCTTGGAACATCAGGGGTCTTAACGATAATCGGAAAAGGAAGCACGTTATTCAATATCTGCAACAGCATATCACTGACATCGCTTTTTTGCAGGAAACACATTTACCCAAGTCTGATTCCATGCATTTCGCTTTGAACTGGGGGCAGCACAGATATTTTTCAAATTTTATCAATTATACCAGAGGCACGACTATCTTTATTTATAAACTAGTACCTTTCAGTCTGCACACCTCCATTAATGATAGCGAAGGTCTCTACACCATTGTTACAGGGAAACTGATGAGTCACAATGTGGTTCTGGTTTGTGTTTATACCCCGAACACGGGCTGTCCTGAATTCTTTTATTCGTTACATGCCCAAATTGCAAAGTTAGACTCAGCTCTACTGATTCTGTTGGGGGATTTCAACTTGCTCCTGAATCCAGCCTTAGATGGCACCTCAAAGTCCCCTGGCTCCAAACCATGCTTGCGCCGTGCCCTTTTAGATCTCTGCGAACAATTATCACTTCTAGACATATGGCGCCATTGTACCCTCTCACCATGGAATACACGCATTATGCCGATTAACATAACACATGGAGCAGACTTGATTATTGGCTTATTTTGCCTGCCATCTACAGCTGGTTCCACTCCATAACCACCCCCCTAGAACATATTCCGATCACGCCCCAGTTAAGCTCCTTCTTAGGGTCCCCCGACCTGATGGCTATGAGAAACAGTGGCACTTCCCTAGCCACGCCCTCAATGATGACCTATTCTACACCGAGGTTCGCGTAGCCATTGAAGACTACTTTGTCATCAATACCGGCTCTGTGGATACTTGGGCTGTCCTGTGGGAGGCGTTTAAAGCATATATTAGGGGCAGCTGCATTGCCAAACATGTTGGAGTGCTTAAAAACCTTAGAACATCTCTCTCTCCCGTTTAGAACGCAAACTGACCGAACTTGACAGAGCGTCTCCGTCTCCTCCGGACCCTGCTGTAGTTATGAACCGACATGCCCTCCTCACTGAATATAGAGATACTTCAGATTGAGAGATACTATTTTTCAGCAAATATCAGACTGCTCGTCGATATGGTGAGGGTGAACGGTCGGGTCGTATATTGGCGCAGATGCTTCGACCCCATACAGCAAAGCCTGCATTACTGCTCTGAGATCCTCCTCTGGCCACATGCTCACAGACACCTCTGGTATTCTTGACACATTTTTAGAATATTACACCTCTTTGTATACATACAGGGTTGGGAGCGATCCCACTGCACAGGAGGAGTACCTGTCTGAGATAGCACTGGCCTATTTGGAGAAGAATTTGCAAGAATTCTTGTCGGACCCATTCTCAGAGGAGGAGATCATCAGTGCCATTGAGGCCCTTCAGGGATCTTCCGCCCGGGGCCTAGACAGTTCACAGACGATTTGTATGAGTCATATAGGGACCTCCTAGCGCCGAAACTTCAGAGGATTTGGCGAACTGATGATGGGAATGCAGGTACCAGCCCCGATACTGATCATGGCACGCCCCTGATGGGCAGTCCAAATGTCCCAGTGCCTGCTGGGACTGGTAGTCCTGTTTAGTCTTGGCGCCCCATGTGTGGATCGAGGCGGACGAGTGGTCTCCCCTCGCCAACCAAGCGACCTCACGATATCGGAGTAGCAGACGGATGTATGCCCGTCAAACTAGCAAGCTGGATGCTTGCCCTAGTCGGCTCCTACCTTGAGGCTGCTTGGCGGTGCTCAGAGTGTATGCAGGGGCTCTGCTCGCTCGTTACCATCATGGCGCTGCTGCACTCTTCTGGCGGGTGCGGTAAAAGGATGGTGATGGTTTTATCCACATATGTGCGCTCGCGTGTAAGGACACGGTCACACTCGCGGGGAGAAACTTGAACTCGCCTTTCTTGCCACAGCGTGCTTGAATTGCTGAGGAGCTCAAGAGAAAGTGATTCAATCCCATTTCGCCGTGGAATTCCTGACGCGTTTCGAAGGCTCCCGCCTTCTCTTCAGAGGATTTGGCGAACTGATGATGGGAATGCAGGTACCAGCCCTGATACTGATCATGGCACGCCCCTGATGGGCAGTCCAAATGTCCCAGTGCCTGCTGGGACTGGTAGTCCTGTTTAGTCTTGGCGCCCCATGTGTGGATCGAGGCGGACGAGTGGTCTCCCCTCGCCAACCAAGCGACCTCACGATATCGGAGTAGCAGACGGATGTATATATACATTCCTTGTTTTTTTCCTTTTTTAGACTTGTGAAATAGTATGGTATGATTGCTTGTATGAATAGTAGACATACAGATTAGTTATCTTATCGCCAAGAGCAGTTGTTTTTTGAATATTGATTACAGTACCTTAGCTCTTGGTAGTGAAGGGGTAAATCGTGTTTTTACATTTTCTTTTCCTAATCATTTCGTGCCTGTAGCCTGTTCCTGGGTCACATGAATAGGTGTAGTTCACAGTTGGTCTTTGTGCGTTCCTCCCAGACAGCCACACAATAGAGGGTCAGGATTTGTTAGGATGAGCTACCCTGACTTGATGAAAGGGGGGGGGAGCTGTCACTTGTCACACTTGCACTTCAAAGACACTGCCTCAGATCACACACAAAGGGCTTCACACTAGCCTATTGAGCCTGTAGATAGACTGGCATCAGGACAGGGAGGCAGGAAATTCCAGATACTGCTGTAGGGATATGACTCCAAAAATGACTTCCACTTAAAGTGGGCACAGAGATGACACTCAGCCCCGGTCTTTAGTACACTCCTGGACCTGTGGATACCACAGAAGAAGTACTACCCCGCTGCCAGAGGACAGCCCTGCTGCTTGAGGCCTGAACTGCTGTCTGAAAAGGAAGACAGGACCTGGGCCCTTCATCCCTGGCTGTAGTGACTCCATGGGTCAGCTCAGCATCAGGGTATAACAATGCTCCAGAGGCCTCCCTGCAACAGCCCAGTTGACCTGCTGTACTGGACCTGCCTGAGCCCTACTTGCTTCTGCTGGAGTAAGTTCCTGATCCACAAGAGGCGCCCTTCAGGAACTGGACATTTGGTGTGGTATCAGTTGAGCTCCTCCCAAAAGCAAATGAGAAATCTTGAATTGCTCTTTGTTACTGCAAATGAGCCAGTTCATGCAAAGGATCTTGCCGCCTATGTCGACTGCTAATGTGAAGCTCTGGTGTACCCAACTCTTTGCGCTACAACGATCATCTGCGACGACTGGCAACAAGAGAAGTGCACTTCATGCTACAGCATCGACAGTCAGCAAGGACCGCAAATGCAAAGATTCAGAAATGACTGTCTGCAATGCCCAACAGGATCTCCATGCTACAGCGCCACCCGGCCTACTCTTTGCGCTACAACAACGACCTTCCGCAGCGCTCTCCCTGCTCCTCACAGTATCCTCCATCACAAATGGAACTCTCCAGGCTGGACTTTAGAAGGTGCATTTTTCAGTGGGACTAACTTAGGGGCCGATTATGAGGGCGGACGGACATGAGTCTGGCCGCCACCATAGAGTAGGAGGGAACCTCCGCATGGCCTGCGGAGTTCCCTCCTGTGCAATTAGGATGTGACCGCCACCCTGGCGGTCACATCCTCTATTTTTACCATTGCGGCGGGTGCGGCTTCAAGCTGCATCCGCCGCAATGGTAAAAATGCATACAAATGCAGGGGGTACCATAGGTACCCCCCATGTGCAGCCCCCACCCCCCTTCACCCAGGGGGCCCGCAACGGGCCCCCGCAGTGAAGTTACACATGCTTTTCCACGGCATAAAACCCGCCGCGGAAAAGCATTTTTTCAGCCCATCCTAATCTGGCTGACGGTGTCTGAGAGACACCGTCACCATATTAGAGCTTTTCCGCCGCGGTTGTAAGCCAACCGCGGCGGAAAAGCTGCGGACAGATTTCTAGACCCACCGCCATCCTAATATGGCGGTGGGTCTTCTGAGGCTCCGCAGAGGATTTTCCGCATCCTCCGGGCCGGCGGTGGCATCCGCCGGCCCGGAGGATGCGGAAAATCCTCCATCATAATCGGCCCCTTAGTCCCTGTTTTCGGCCCATGCTCCATAGCGGTTAGCCTGAACTGGTGATTTCTATCCAGTCTCGCATGACCAGATAACCGCCACTGGCACTTTATGCTTTTATGAGCTATTCTTAGCTCTAATTTTTTTAATTGCAGATCTTTGGTTCTACTGATTGGATTTTTGTTGCTTTAGTGTCAAATAAGTCATTCAATTTTACTTTTTTGTTCCAGATTGGTGTGGTATTTTTCTTGTGTTGTGTACTGACTTTATTACTGTTTGAGTGCTGCATAATTACTTTACACATTGCCTCTAAGTTAAGTCAGACTGCTTTTTTGCCGAGGTATGAAAGGGTTAAGCACAGGTTAATTTAGTGACTTTTTGTGTTTTACCCTGAAAAGGATTGTGTCTGTTGCTTAAGAAAGGTTTCACCTCCTCAACCAACAACTACATTTCTAACAGTGCTTTTAATATTTGAAACACTGGATTTAAGAAAATACTTTGTTTGAATGATGTGCTAAAACAAAATGCAGAAATTTAAACAGGTGTTTTAAAAAAATAGTTGCCAATTTAGTCTGTTCATCAAAAGAGTTACAAAATATCCTCTGAGTGCCTTGCTTGTTAGAACATCCTAAAAAAGAAACAGATTCCATGGTGCTATTCTATGAGTGTGGCCCATGCCTTTATCACTGGAGGATGCCACCTAGATTCATGCTGGCATCTTATTGATTTGGACCAAAGTCTTGGACAGTTTGAGCTTTCTATTAGGCTCATCCCTTCAACTGTGGGATAATGATGATAAAGGAAAGTGTTACCGAAGCGTATTGCTTTAGAAGCATGGCTAAAGCCCCACATTTTTGTACCAATTACATATGGAAGACAATTTTTTTATTGATTTCTGCTACTTGGCCTATTTGAAGGTAACAGCCTAGATGAACAGGTTACTGGCTGGATCACCGTTACCAACATATTGACCCTATATGTATTCCAAAAAGGTTTCCTTGTCTTATTAAAAGAAAGCAGCAAGAGTCAGATACCTATATTCATAATGAGTTTACTTTATTAACACAAGTGGTACAACTACTCACTGTAGGTTTATTATAATGATATGAGTACATTTTTGACTCTTTATGGATTGGTAAAAATCTTCAGGAGCACTCATGAAAACCTATCTAAATTGTACATTGCAATTAGCACTACTCAGTTGTACATTTATTCTGCAGATTTTTGGGAGAGCATAAAAGTTGACACCATAGGTATGACTGTACTGGGGATGGAAAACCTTTTACTCCACCAGAAAATGTTTTTGTTTGTGTGGAATAAGGGGCTAATTTGCACTCCAGCTGGCTGTCTCACAACATACATGGGTGGAAGAGACCCACCTTCTGCCAGTCTGGCAGTGCTTCGCCTGCCAGACTTAGAGATCTTCACTGGCTTGAAAGGGATCTTTTGCAAAATATAACTTTCTAGCATGTCTGAAGAACTTTCAGTCAAAATGTAATGCTTGCCAGAAAGTGTGGCATGCCAACAGGCCAGCTTTTAACAAAATGTCATACCTTGAATGGATGTGTTTGTTACTGAAAATCCAAAACACAATTAACCTGATGTGCTGCATTTTTTCTCCCATCATATGAGGTTCGTTCTTTTTTTTTATTGTTCACCAACGCCATGAACTACAATGGTACATTGTGGACATGAATAGTACTGACCTTCTTACCCTGCTAATCTGGCATTTCTATGGAGGATGGGCCACCCATAAAAGCTTTCTGACAGTTGAGCCTGCTGAGACTCTGCCATCACAACCCAAGAGGTTCGCCCATCTCTAAATGAGTCAGGGGAACTGTGGTTTGCTCAGAAGGACGACAGATGAGTAAATAAGGTAAGACAAGCCTTTATTCCAGACACCTCAGCCAACACCTCATCCCTCTAATTGACATCTCTGTATCTCCCACATTCCAGATCTATTACCTCATAACCTTCCAAAACAGAACAGTGTACCTATGGTAATATGCCACTCTTCTCCCTCCCACAACAAACATCGAACAAGAGAACAATGCTTATAATGTATAAACTCCCATAAATGACGTCCCACATCTCTCCCACTTTTAACTCCCACAAACTAAATTGTACACAGGAGTAGGCACTTCAAAACTTAACAAAAAATTGATAAACAAGAAGTATACATCATTGTTTGTATACTTCCTGGTTAACAATGGTAATGTACCAGAAGGACACACTTGCCTACTGCACTAGAATATACACTCAAATAGAATATGGTCTCAATTTTCGTGTCAGTCTTCTTCCTGCTGTGCATTACCACAGAAGGTTCTTTAGTTTGAGCCTGACCCTCATCTGAAGCACATTTCTCTTCCTGTACTGGTTCATGATGAAGAACTGTTGGTTCATGAAGGAGAACTGGCGCTCCTTCTTTATTCTAGATTTTGCCATCATGTGTTTTAACTGCATCCATAAAAGCTTTTACTCCTTCCAACTTCCTCACAAATCTGGACCACTGTGTACACCCTTTGGGTGTCACTTTTTTGACAAAGTCTCCTACTTTAACTCCTGTCTTTCTCACATTTTTCTGTTCGTCATAGCTCACCTTCCTTTTCTTCTGCAAGAAAATGTCTTTCTCTCTCTAGTCAACGGTCATTATTTACACAGTATTTACCCCAAAACATCCAACCTAGATGCACTAATGTGGAAGGATCTCTACATTTGATTAGTTAAAATAAGGATTTGTCTGTGGTAGAGTGAGGAGAAATAGAGTATCCCGATATTCTCTGTGACATCTCCAATTTCCATTCCAGATCATTTGCTCAAGCTAATTGTATTCCCTCTTTCAATGTTACCCTCCCAATGGCACCATTGATCTGTGAGTGATACAAAGCTGATGTTTTGTGTTCTAGCCCACATTCTTTCAGGTAATTCTCCATTTCTCTTGGACAAATCTGTACTCTGTTATCCATGAGTAAGTACTGAGGATTACTGTCTCCTAAATATGTTCTCTAAACATCTTATGACAGCAGAAGAAGAAATGGCATGTAAGGGTGACACCTCTACCCATCTGGAATACAGATCCATGAGAACCAACATATAGGCAGTGGAATGTTCTCCCCTTACCGGTCCTAGAATACCCATTGTGCCTCTTCCCAGGGATACGATGGTAACTTTGCGCACACCATAGGGATATTACTAGTCTTCAGGTTGCTGCATGTCACACACTCCACACAGTCCGTGATCATTCCTTCCACATCATCATCCAACGCTAGCCACCAGGAATCTCTTTGAAGCCTCCCTTTAGCTTTTACTATTCTACTGTGTCCTTCATGTGCAAGTTGCATCACTCTCTGCTGCAAGCTCTTTGGTGGTAACAATCTCATCCCTCTCAAAAGAAACCCTTTGTCAATCGCAAGCTCATGTCTTTGTTTCCACTAACTGCCCTTTTCATTTTTTTCAATTTACATTCAGTATTTCAGTGGATCATAACTGAATTATGTGTCTTAATTCTTCATCTTTCTCTAATTCTTTTAACCACCCACTCTCAAAAATGCACACCTGAGTAATTTCACTAACACTGATAACATCCTCTTCAACTGTGTCTTCTAACTCTTCCTTAGATGGAACACACATATTCATCAGTCTTGACAAACAGTCAGCAAAGTAGTTACCTGCCCCAGGGATGTACTGTAGAGTAAAACAATAATCTTGCAAGCCTACAAACTCCCTCAGAATGCGAAAGGATATGCAATCCATCCATGTTCATGTAAAAACCTCTACCAAGGGTTTGTGGTTAGTCTGAACTGTAAATGTATCTGTCCACAAAAATTATTTGAACCTATTGACAGCCCAGCAGACTCTCTTTCTATAACAGAATAATTATACTCAAATTCTCTTAAGGCACGAGAGACACACACAAACAGAGTTTTCTGACCATTCTTTGTCTGAATGAGAAGAGCCCCTAAACCCTTAGCACTGGCATCATATACTATCTTAGCATCACATATGGGATCACACGCTTGAAGAGAAGGAGCATGACTCAATTCTTCTTTTACCCTCTTAAATTTCTCGGAGCGTTCATCTCCAGAGAGAAATTCTGCACTTTTCTTCAACAGTTTCCTCAAATTGTGAGACTTACCTGCAAAATATCTTGCAAACTTATTAAAGTATTGGACTATCCCAAGGAATGACAATAACTCCTCCTTGGATGTTGGTTCCTTGATGGATTTGATCATGTCTACTAACGTCATGCGTGGATGAATGCCACTACCTGAAATCCTGTGTCCTAGATTGTTCACTTTACTTCACTCACCCCAAACTTGCACTTTCCTGCCTTCAGAGTTAGACCTGCTCTTTGTAGTCTATTTAATGATTCTCTCACTCTTTGATCATGTTCCTTAACAGTTGATACAAAAATCAAAATGCCATCCTGGTAACATTTTGCTTCTGAACACCCCTTAAGGCTATTATCATAGCCCTTTGGAAAACAGCTGCAGCTGACATCAGCCCAAAAGGCATTCTTTTGAAATGAAACACTCCACTGGGTGTCACAAAAGTTGTGAGATCTTAGGATGCCTCATGAAGCTTGATTTGATAGTATGCTAATGCAAGGTCTATGATAGTAATTTCCCTTGCCTCAGAGAATGTTACAATCATCTCTTCAGTGCTGGGTAAAAGTAATTTGTCTACTATAATTTCCCTGTTGAGTTCCCATAGGTCCACACAAAGATGTAAATCTCCGTTACCTTTACATGCCACCACAATGGGACCCAGCCACTCCGTTGCTTCCCCTGGCTTGATCACCCCACTTTTGCACAATTTCTCCAATTCATTTGTTATTGTTTTCTGTATGCTCAAAGGAACGCGTCTCACTTTCGCCCCCACTGGAATCGCACTCTCTCTCAACCTGATGTTATGTTTGTAACTCCCCAGTTTGCCAAGTCTGTTCTGAAACAAACTTTTAAACTCTCTGGTAAACTAGTCATTTCCCAATGAAACTTCCTCCACTTGAACTTGCAGAATTTTATTGGGTTTGCGACTCACAATCTTCAGCCTCATGTGACACAGATATCTTCCCATAGGTTCACTTGTTTTTGTCCTCAATGTCTGCCTCAAAATATCCTTACTTCTTAATCAAGGAATCACCATACCCACCCAGTTTAACATCCATTTCCATGAAACTTCTTCAATCAGGAAAACAGTCTGTGAATTTATCTTTGGATATGGTGGTAATTCGTGAGTACAAGCCAAATTTCATAAAAATCTGTGTTCCATCAATTGTCATCACCTCTCTTGGATACCCTTTGACATCACCACTTATCTGCAACACTACTTTCTGGCACACTTCTTGTATTTTATTTTTGGGAAATTTCTTTCCCTTACTCCTGCAACATTTGCTAAAATGTCTCTTGCCCTCAGAGACATTACATGTCCCTTTAAATTCAGTTTCACTCTACTTTTGAAGAACTTTGTTGTTTGTTCTCACTACACACAATTCAATTTCAATTTTATTTAGGATTATGGAACTTTGTGGAGGTCCACATAAACTGGGAAAACCAACAACACAATAATAAGGATTCTATTTTGATAATAAAATTAACACAGAAAATGTTCTAACCTGACAAGATATCAGCGAGCCCTAAGCGTAATCCAACAATATAAAAAAACTTCAGATTAAAACATAGCAATATAATATACAATTAAAAAATTATCACAAATATCCTTCATGTCCTTGGTGCAAAATTATAGGAGGTAAATAAGATAGAATAAAAAACAAGTATTAGCAGCTGCTCCCATCATACCTAATGAGCCTTAGCACATGTTTAGAAAACACTTAAAAAAGTAAAGAATTCCATGACAGAACATTTAATTTGGCAGCTCATCAAGAGAATCAATTAGTGCTGAGGCCGAAATAATAGATAGTTGTAGACATATTGGTCTCATTCATTTTCGCCGACACAATATCAATGCTGGGCAAATAAATAATGCAGGCTATTATTGCACTAATTGCAAAACGGTGATGAACCATACCATTTATGTTATGTTATGTTATGTTATGAGCATTTGTAACGCGCACAGCTGCTCCAGCGAAGGAGCGTCCTGACAATAAAGGATTTAATGGGAGCATTACCTGCCTTAATAAAAATGGCGCACTCCATGTGGCAGGTTCCAAGAAATATATGCCTGTATTTTATTTCTCACACAGGTATCAATGACCGGATGGATACCCCTCTTCAGAGTGCAAGCTTTCCTATCCCTTGTGAAACCAGTTTCCCCAGTAGCCTGTTTCAGGGTGGCCCTTAATTGGTACGGCAATAAGGTAAAGATCAGGGACTGATCTAATTGCAGAAAATCAATTGCAGCCCTAAAATTTCTAAAAATTAATGACTGTTCTTTTGAACATTCTAAAATTTCTTTCCAAAGTAAAAATCATATTGTACCAAAATCACCCTTTACCAGATCTAGGACCCAACGCACCCCCTACATACACTTCTGGTGCACTCTCTTTAACATTGGATTTTCCTCCCTTCTCTGCGCTGAGTTCCCCCGCACACTTCAGCATATGCTCCCCCTGTTTGCTACCAAGAGCACTTCGTCTAGTGGTGATTACATTTTCAGACACAACTCTTCTCGGATTTTGGAACTGTTACAATGCGGCACAAACTGATCGCTGATCCTCTCTTCCACAGTCCCTCCAAATGTGCAGGTTGATGCCAACATCTTCAAACTAGTGACAAACTCCTCTTCCGACTCATCTTGACCTTGACTTCATGAGGCAAATTGATACCTTTTCAGTATTGTGCTCACTCTTGGTAAATAATGCTGATCCAGTTCAGTGAACGCTATTTTATATTCATTAAGATCACATACCTCATTTGGGTTAAGTACTGGCAAATTCTCAAATATTTCCTCTCCTTCTGCACCCAAACAATGTAATAAAAGAGAATGATTTCTTTCTACAATGAGGTGCGTACTGCAAATGCATACATAAATGCGAAAAACTTTTTTCCCATTTGCTCTATTTGAGTATTGGCCCTCAAGGAGAAGGTAAAGAAAAATAGTGGTTCAGTAACATTTTGCATTGTGACACGTTGTACTGAAACACAGTTACACAGGAGAATTCACAGCCACCAAGATGATGAGAAAAGAACTGTAGTCTTGACTTGCTCAACCGTGCAATGTTTCTTTGTCGAAGTTAGATTATCCCTTCTTTATTTAATTTGTTTCTCCTCTTTATTGATTTTTTCCTTTCGCCCATATCATCTAAGTCAATTCATTGCCTGTGTTCACACTACATCCTTTACAAGATGGCCGCTGAACATATCTTCTGTTTGTCTGAAACCAATTCTCCCAAATTAAAATGTCCTTCGCTGTAGATTTAAATGCTGATGTAATTGAGATCTGCAGATGTCCCAACTGAAAATGGGTAATGTGTTTTGACGGTGACAGGAGGGACAGACAGTTCTTAACACAAAATGCGCATAAGCACAATGAGTGACACATGCTAGGTATTGTTTGAAGAAATCCTACTGACACCCATATTCCCTTGTAAACTATTTAAGTCTGACACTGTTTTCTGTGGTGGTAATTTATGTTTGCAGGAGTAATCATCAGCAATTCCTGTTCCTGCAAATTAGCATCTGACATTCATAAACTATGATGAATATTTTTGTACCACCAATTGAACCTACGTGCAGAAAAACATATTTAAGCAGATCCACCAATTCTATATGTTCACAAGAAGGGAATGGTAGTGAACTCCTCAAAGAAATCTCTGAGGGAGAGACCATATCAAGTTATGGTGGACCTCTCAAGTATTTTGTGATGAGGTAGGTTCTTCCTCCAAATGATGTGGACTTCACAGGACTATTTTTAGATGTATAAATCTTATTAAATGTTTTGAACATTGATTTGTGTTGTTAAGCATTTAGGATTTGTCTTTGTCATAGATTAGATGTTAATTCAAAGTCCTCCTTTCTTCAACCCACACCATCGAGCCACAGGAGAAGAAAGTGTGAATACTTTCAAATAAAATCCTACAACAATGAAGGTTAAGTCATGCTCATGGAGAATTTCACATAGATTTCGGGCTTGTCACATCTTCACAACAGTTAGCTGATTTAAGTTTTTAAAAGTTATCAAATCAATCTTAATTTTCTGCAAAATCATGAATCTTTAAGGGAGAAAAGCACAGGCTCTATTATAATGCATTATCTTAGATGGATTGAGTTAATGTTATTAAATATTCACAACTAATTTCTGCTTCCCATTCCTTTTTTTTTTTAATTTTGATTTATTGAGGAAAGAGAAAAAAGGGGTGGGGGGGAAGAGTTACAGTAAATAGGTGGATGAAAAAAGCAATACAATAACAATGTCATAAGAAATAAGCATTACAAGCATGAGGCATTATGAACATAACATATGAGTATAAATAAAATAAGTGAAATACAGTATATGAAATTTAAGAAATATAGCAAGCAAATAAAAAAGAGAGCAAGTAAGAAGAAAATTATGGTGGTTTACGTACTTCAACTGTTGCAGGATCAGGAGAGGGGTGAGCAGGAGCAGAGGAAGAAAGATATGTTATCAAAGGAAGCCAAATCAGGTCACGTTTGACAGGTAGGGAGATGGGAGATATATAATTGGTATCCAGACGATGATTGAAACAGATTGCATTCCACCAAGACTGATAGGAAATATTTTCAGCTTGTTTCCAGTTTGAAGTGATGGTATGAAAAGCTACAGCAATGAAAAGGTCGAGTAAAGGATAGTGGTTGGGTGCATGAGGAAGGTCCGGTGAAAGGGAGCCTAGAAAAACTTGTGAAGGTGAAAAGGGGACCTGAAAGTGGAGAATTTTTTGTATGCGTCGCCAAACTAGGTGCCAGAATCGAGAAGTAGGAGGACAATCAAACAGCATATGTTTGAGATCAGCAGCGGGGCAAGGACAAGACCAGCAGGTAGAGGAGGTATCTGGGGAGAAACGGGATAAAGCAAGTGGGGTAAATAAAGTTCTGTGATAAATAAAATATAAAGTTTGGGTAGTGTTAGCAGCTCTAGAGGTCTTGTGGAGTTTA
Source organism: Lissotriton helveticus (assembly GCF_964261635.1). Lineage (NCBI taxonomy): Eukaryota > Metazoa > Chordata > Amphibia > Caudata > Salamandridae > Lissotriton > Lissotriton helveticus. The sequence continues at coordinate 1,285,389,780 of NC_136059.1, read as the reverse complement.
GTCCAAATTTTATCCCAAAAAATGTACAGGCCAACTCTGAGAAAAGTCCAGCTCCCAAGCCAGTTCAATGCGGGATTTCAGTCTATCAGCGGTAAAACAAGAAGAAGAATTATACAGAGCAGATGCAGAGGGGGAAGTTTCTAGTAATAGGGAAGTAGATCTACGGTCTGAAGGAATATCGTTGGAAGATGAAAGAGATTGAAGATAAGAGAGCAAGACAGGAGAGAGGGCATTGTATTGTGATTGGGCAGAAGCAGGCAAAGAAAAGAGGGATTGAAGTTCCTGGAAGGAGAGAGGTGTATCCTGAGAAAGTAGCTGAGAAATCCAAGATAATCCTCGGGAGTGCCAAGTTTTCCAATAAATGGTACGGTTGCGGAGTTTGAGAAGTGATTTGTTCCAGATCGGTTGTTCGTGAATGGTAAGGAGGGAGGGATAAGATGAAGATAAGAAAGGGGAAGGAAGGTTACGAGAGTGCGAAATAATAGGCGTGCGAAAACGGGTTAAAGGAGACGTAAAGGACAAGAATTCGCGGAAGGTAAAAGGGGAAATGAAAGAGGATTCCATACTTAGCCAGACAGGAGGATGATGAGGTAAATTAGACGAAAACCTGCGAATTGATTGCTTTAAGGAAAAAGCTCGGTGATATTGTTTAAAATCAGGAAAACGTACTCCAGATTGAGCTTTATCTTTCCGCAGAGAGGCAAGAGCTATTCGAGATCGTTTACCGTTCCATAAAAATGTTAAAGAAAGAAAGAGGAATGTGTAGAGGGAGCATGGAAATAGTATAGAGAAGCAAGGGGGATAACATCATCTTTATAGAATTGAGCCGTCCCCACCAAGACAAGAATAGCGGATGCCAACGAGTGATAGCCGTGTCCATTTTTTTGTAAATATAATCAAAGTTGAGTTTGATAGTGTCGGATAATAAAGGAGCGAACCAAACTCCTAGATATTTGAGTTTAGATGGTTGCCATGAGAAACCATTCGATGAGAAAAGATGTTTCTGGCAAAGAGGATTCAAAGGCAAAATTTCACATTTGTCGGTATTCAAGCGGTAACCAGAAACTGCAGAGAAGGAAGAGACCTGCTGAAGGAAAGAGGGAATAGAGGTAACAGGGTCGGAACAATAAAAAAGAATATCATCGGCATAAACCGAGAGTTTGACCTGTTGGGGACCAAATTAAAAACCAGAGATAGTGTCATCTAAGCGAATTTTAGTAAGAAAGGGTTCTAAGGCTAAAACAAAAAGTAAGGGAGATAGGGGGCAACCTTGTCGAACTCCTCTATGTAAGAAAAAGTAGTGCGAGGACATTCCGTTAACAAAAATAGAAGCTTGAGGATCGGAGTAAAGTAAGGAAATGATAGAAATGAATTTGGAGGGGATGCCAGCCCAACGTAGAGCCTGAAACATAAAATCCCATCCCACCCTATCAAAAGCTTTCTCCGCATCTAGGGAGATGGCTGCGAAAGGAAGATTTAAAGAAGAAGCCTTAAGAAAAACCCGAGAATTATCAGAGGAAAGACGTCCCTTGACAAAACCAGATTGCTCTGGGCCAATTAGATCCGGTAAAAGGGGGTCTAAGCGTAAAGCTAATATCGTCGCTAGAATTTTATAATCAGTGTTAACCAAAGATATTGGTCTGTAGTTTTTGCATAAGGAGTGATCCTTATCCTCTTTGGGAATTAAGCAAATTAAAGCTTGTTGAAAAGAACCTCTAGAGGAACCGGCATCAGAGAAAGATTGAAATAAGAGTAAGAGTTTAGGAAAAAGAAGAGAGGCGAAGTGGTTGTAGAATTCGATAGTAAATCCATCGGGGCCTGGAGATTTGCCATGACGGCGTTTACAGACAGCTTGGGAAATTTCAGACAGTGAAATGTCCTGTTCTAGGGCGCGGAGGTCGACATGTGAGATTGAGGGAGATGGGAGAGAATGAAAGTAAGAGAGGAGATCATCCGACGTTGGAACTCGTTCTGGGGTATAAAGGGTGTCGTAAAATTTAACAAATGTGGATTCGCCGGAAGAAGTTTTAATAGACTGAATTTTTGTACGTTCCTTACGAATCTTTAAATAATGGGCGAGAAGTTTCCCCGTTTTATTCTTACCTCCGTAATATCTGGAATTACATTTTAGCAAAATATTAGAAGCAGCGTCGGTTGTGAATTTGTTAAAGGAGATTTTCGCTGAAATAAGAGCCTTAAGAGAAGAATCAGATTTGGATGCAAAGTAGGCAGTTTCTAAAGCTTTGATATCAGACAGAATTTTCTCAGACTTGGCCTCTCGAAGTTTCTTTCGGCGAGACACAAAATTAATGATAAAACCTCTAGAGGCTGCTTTGAATTAATCCCAAACCACCACAAAAGAGGACTCAGGGGTTTGATTTAATAGAAAAAATTCCTTGGCAAAGGTAGTGAATTCGGTACAAAAGTTGCCTGTTGGTTCTGATTCAGACTCACCTTTCCAGGAAATGGAAGAAGGCAGGTCTTCGAAGTCAGACTCTGCCCATGGGGCTATTCCTAAAGCTCAAAATGGAGGGAAGGTGCAACCTTCCTTGACTTCATCCAAGCGTCTGAAGAAAGATCCGCCATCCCCTGGGAGTAACACTTCCTCTTCCTCTGGAAGAACTGCGGGCTTTTAAGCCATTTATGGAAGCAACCACAAAAAATATGCAGGCCATGCAAGAGAAATGGACATCTCTGGACTCACGTGTCGCAACCTTAGAGCAATCTTCGGATTCTTTACACTCTGCATGCTCCCGCATTCCTTCAATAGAAGCTGAGATCCTTCTGCTCAGGCGTCAAACAGAGGATTTGGAAAACAGGAATCGCAGGAACAACCTATGCTTATATGGTCTTCCGGAACTCACAGAGGGGTCCAACCCCACCATCTTCTTTCAATCTTTCCTTGCAAAGATCCTAGACTCTCCGGCCTTATCCTCCATTAACATCCAGTGAGCTCACCGACTCGGCCCCAGAGCAGCTTCCAAGCCTAGGGGTGTTATAATGCTGTTCCTGCAATACACCAACCTCTTGCAGGTCCTTTCAGCCGCCAAGCTCAAAAAGCAGATCATTTGGGAAGGCCATCGCCTCTATCTCTCACAGGATGTCTCCAAAGCCACCGCAGACCGGAGGAAGAAGTTTCTAGACTTAAGGCCGCAGTAATGCTAGATATGGTCTCTTGCATCCTTGTCTCTTCAAGGTCACCTATAAAGACAGAACCACCACGTACGAAGATCCTGCGGCCCTACAAGCTTTTCTCCGCCGGCAGAGTCCAGATGTCATGGACGCCTCTGGGCCTGGATGAGAGGCTTGGATATTCATTGCCTTATTGATTTCCACACTGTGGTTCTGTTTTTCTTCTGATTGTTTTACCTCTCTACTGTTTTTATCTTACATGCATTTCATCCCAGTTCGTATCTCATATAGACCCTTGTATTTTCCCTAATGTTTCTCTCTTTTCTTCAGATATGTCCCTCCTCATCCTCATCCTGATGTTTCCTATTGTTTTCTTAACTTGTCCACTGGATTTATGGAACTAGAGGTTCGATGTCGGTCCTGGTTGTTGTTACCGCCATCTCCCGCCACCATCACCCCCATCCCTGTTCTGGATTTTTCCTTTTTCGTAAGTATGTCTTTCAGTCATTCGTTTTGGACTTGTACTGTCTCTTTGTTTATTTTTGTCTCTGTCCTCTTTCTCTCCCTCTCACTCTTGAATTCTCTCTTGCATCTCTCCTGGTCTCTCCTTCTTTCTTCTTTTCTCCCTTCTCATACTCAGTATTTCTTCTTTTTCCTTAAACTCGCTCTCATCTCTAACGCAATCTTTCTACCTTTTCCTCACATCTTCATCTCTCCTCTTTCTTTCTCTCATTCTTCTTTCTTCGTCACTATTTTTTCCATTTTTCTCAAATTTCTTCCATTGTATTTCTTATGCATTTATAAGCATGTTGTTCTACGTTTTTTTTCTAAATTGTTCCGTTCCGTGTAACGACATGGAACGTTAAGGGATTGAATAATCCCATTAAAAGACAGAGTGTTCTCTCACATTTGGCAAGGCTTAAAACTGACGTTGCTCTCCTTCAGGAGACTCATCTTGCCGAGCCGGAGGTTCTAAAACTCAAGCGTTCTTGGGTGGGTAATGTTGTCTGCTCTCCCACGACATCTAGAAAGAATGGGGTCGTTATTTTGTTGCATAAAAAGTTAAACGTTTCTTCGATTACTCATGAATGTGATGTTGATGGCCGTTGGCTTATTGTTACTTTACTTATAGATAATATCCCTCTCACCCTTTTCAATGTGTATGCCCCCACTGGGATCGATAGGTCCTTTTGGCCTTCTATCTCTACCAAGCTGTCTTCCCTTTCTGGGGATTACATACTTTTCGGTGGGGACTGTAATCAAATTGTTGACCCCTTCCTTGACCGCCACTCAAAAGTCAATTTTGTTCCCTCCAGAATGCATACACAGTTTGTAAACTCTTTTCAAAATAATGCTTTAGTAGATATTTGGAGATTGTGTAATCCTGATATTAGAGAATATAGCTTTTTCTCCCCTCCTCACCAATCCCAATCCCGCATTGACCACATATTTCTTAGTAAATCCCTATCCCAACACGCTATCTGTTCTGAAATTGGCTCCATCTTGCTTTCCGACCACGCCCCAGTTTTTGTGGATCTTGATCTTCTCCCATTCTCTCCCCACCCCGGCAGATGGCGTTTTAATAATGCTCTGCTTCTGCTTCCCATTCCTAACATCACATGAATTTGAAATGGCCCTGCCACATGTTTGTCACAATTGTGTCTGAGCTTCTTTATTCCCCTTCATCTCTTGGCCTTCCTCTCTGAAATCAATGTCTCCTCTTGTGTTTTGCAGTTTTACTTTATCAATTAAAGGAACTCTTTCTGTTTATTAAAGCTGATTTATTGTATTATTTAGGAATTACTCATCACAAAGATAAGCCTAATTCTAACCTGAATTGACAGTTAGCTTTATCCTGTATAATCTTCAGGGAATTTCATTCAATAAGTCAATGTCTTTGAGCCATTCCTGCTTGGTGCTAATAAATGTACTTTGTAAGAATATTATACTGAGAATAAGTTTTATTTAGCACAATTTTTTCATAAATATTTAATGAATTGAATATGTCCTGATAAGACTGTCTCTTTTTTCTTAACATTTCAAGCATTTGTATCACACATAAAGCTTATTTATGAACATCACTATCTGTATATCAATCAATCAATCAAAAAGCATTATTCGACCATGACAATAGCTGTTATAGAAGCAAAAAAATGTACAAAAACAATAACATTTCATGATAAAATTCAGAGATTGATACAGCACTAAAATTGCAGGTTCATAAAACAACAAAATTTTACATGTGAAAAGAGCATGTACCAAAACTTGCCCTGAAATTGAGGACGCACTCCAACTGCAGGTGAGTATCAGACCCTTTATTTTAGAGGGAAGCGGAATCTCATCCCAATTACTTCAGTCCTTCGCCTTACGCGTTTTAAAGCCCTCATCAGAGGCGACGTGAATACACACAAAGTTGCTTGCTGAACACAGTTCTGCGCATGTGTAATACTTTTATAGGCCTCCAGTGTGCCTTCCTAATGGATTTCAATCATAATGCATGCAAAAGAGTATATACAGAGTTAAAATCCCACTTCCCCTCATTAAAAATACCCTACGAAACCTCAAATGTCATACTTTTCCTTAGCTGAAGGACCTTTTTCAAGAACTTTGCAACCATCCAGGCTACATTTTCTAATAGTTGTAGGCAAATAAGGGCTGGGCGGCATTGCCTAAGACCTTGCTGTTTTAAAAGTGGCAGTAACCAAACTATAGCTTACAGAAAAGAGTTAAGTGGATAGTAGACTGCTTGGAGTAGGTATCGCAGAGACATGGGGGAAGGCGTCTTGACTAAGCCTGGGCGTAGTAGGCGTAGTGGGGCTACGCGAAGCTACGCGAAGCTACGCGAAGTGGACCAGAAACTACGTCCACCTACGCACTTCGCGTAGCCCCACTACGCGCCACCCGCCTCCCTCCCGCCCTCGCTAAATACCACTCGCCTCCCTCCCGCCCTCCCTAAATACTTAAATAATGATTTTAAAAACAATAAACACCACTTACCTTGTCGGCTGCGTCTCCGGGGCTCGCTCTGGTAACCGCGCCGCCATCTTGGATACTAATGCGCATGCGCGGCCGCCCGCGCATGCACATTTCTCGTGAGAAATGCGCATGCGCGGGCGCCCGCACATGCGCATTACTATCCATGATGGCGGCGCGGTTACCAGAGGGAGCCCCGGAGACGCAGCCGACAAGGTAAGTGGTGTTTATTGTTTTTAAAATCATTATTTAGGTATTTAGGGAGGGCGGGAGGGAGGCGGGTGGCGGGCAACTTCGCTACGCCCACGGAGTGGGCGTAGTGTTGCCTGCTACGCCTACTTCACAAATGGCGAAGTAGGCAACACTACGCCCACTCCGTGGGCGTAGCGAAGTGCTACGCCCAGGGTTAGTCTTGACCAGTCGTTTATTTTAGGTATGGTCACTAATCTGTGAATGGTGCCCAATCTAAATCTTATCAGGAGCAGCCTATTAAAGGCACTAGGTACAAATTGTAGATATGGTTCCATGCCCAAGCAGGTGAGCCTTATCTGATGTTGCATAACAGTGGATTTAGAGACTTCACCTGCTGCTCTTAATGAGCCCAACAGTTTGAGGCCCTCTTTCTTCAATGCTGTTCTAGAAATCCGAGACATAGAGCTGGGGTTTGTAAAATAGTCTGGGTGTCCCAGATCATTCATAAAATAGGGGACAAACCTGACCCAGGGGATCATTAAAGCCCCCTCTGGACTAAGGCTATCACGCAGGATCTCTCTATTTAGATGGGTCTGTTCTTTGGCCCATATCCTGTGCCAAAGCAGTATTGATACCAATTTAATGAGGTCCGCTATATAAAGAAGACCTAAATCCTCATGGCACACGAAGGAGGAGGTGCCGCGGGGGACTGGAAGGATGTACCACAGGAAAGTATTTCCCCTGAATTGTAGGGGGAGGCTGTTGGCAAAACCCCACACCCCTGCCCCATACATCACATCTGTGATACATTGTGCCTTATAGATTTGCAAAGGTTCCCCAGGCGGCTTTCTGCCCAACTTCTTCATGAAGGTAGCAAGGGCACTAGTTGATCTGATAAATATATGTTTTTTCAAGGCTATGGTGTGTGTCCAAGTATCATTCTGATTGAAAAGGATACCAAGATCCGTAAAAGTTCTAGTTGAAGCTAGCCTCCTACCATCCAGATGTATGTCCCTGCCCGTCTCCCTCCGAGCCCATGACAAAGGTCTTTGAGATGATAATACTTAAATCCAGATCAAGTGTAAAGACATTAAAACTATCTAAGACCCTTTGCAGCCGGCTTGAGTGTGCGCCATTAAAACTGCATTGTCCGCATAGAGAAGAGCGGGTATAGGCCTCCCCACCCGCTTGAGGAAAATCTTGACCACTCTTTAGCAGCACATCAGCCATCCCGTTAATGTACAGATTAAAAAGGAATGGGGCCAGGGCACAGCCCTGCCTGACCCCCCTCCTTATGGGGAAAGCTTCCGTGCACTTTCCATCTGCCCCATAGCAAACACTTGCAGAAGCTCCATCATATAGGTGCTGAAGAAAAGCAATAATGGAAGGGTCCACCCCTAAGCCTGCGAGGATCCCCCATAATCTAACATGTATTAAAGAATCAAAAGCCGCCGTAAGGTCAAGGAAGACTAAATACAGTCTTTCCTTTTTGACTCTTGTATATTTCTCTAGAATGATAGCCAGGTTTAAGCTCTGTTCTATAGTATCGAGCCCTTCCCGGAAACCATACTGTAAATCTGACAGTACCTGGTTTTCTTCCGCCCAATCCTGCAAACTTTCCAGGACAACTCGTCCTGCCACCTTCACCATTGTATCAAGGAGGGAAATCGGTCTGTAACATCCAGGGTCTTGTAGGTTCCCCTTCTCAAAGATTGGGATAATAATGGACTCCACCCAAGTCTTTGGAAATGTAGTACGGACGCTAGCATTAACAAATTGATTTATTAAGGGACCCCATAAAAGGGTATTAGATTTGACTAAACAACCGGGACCCCATTGGGACCGGGGGCCTTACGCCCCTGGCTCCAGGCAAGGACACTATCTGTATATATGATATGAGCAATGTAAAAAATGGGGTAATAATTAATAATTAAAAGATGTATTTGTATTTCTTTGTTATTCCTGTAACTGAGTGCATTGTCTCAATTATTTGCATCCTAAAAGATTTGTATGTAATATACATAATATGTTAATTGTTGCTACTGCCTAAATGTAGAAGATGAGAAACCATTTGTTGCCAAATTTCTGTGTTTCTTAGATTTCAAATGAACTCTTGTGAATTTAGTTCATGCCATTTAAAAAATGTTATGATAATAATCACTTGCTTAGTCATATTCATATTAAAGGTATCTATTATAATAATAAAGGCCTGTAGTCATTTTAGTTGTCTTACAGCAGTGCCAGGGATATTGTGCTGCTAAATAGAGATTCTTTGACACTTAAGTATATCTCTTCTTTGCAAGTATCGTGTGGCTACATCAAAAGATCTGCTTCATGTAAACAACACTGTAAGTGTGCTTGTTCAATGCCGGTCAGTCATGCGCACAGAATATGTAGTGCGCCACATGGATTGAAGGACACATGCTTTTGACTGTTGAATCCTAGCTCTTTCCTTACACTCATTTCAAGGAGAAACATTCTTGCATATGTTGTGATGTATTCCTATAGGTACTGTATCGATTCCCCTATTCCTGACCCTGGTCTGGTTAATAATTAACTAGCAGCCAGCCAACGGTGCAAAAACCGTTATCTGATTAAGCCACACCACGGCACAGAAGCGCGTTATCTGATTAGGTCATAACGCATGCCATCTAATTAGACAAGCAATATTCCTCCAGCCCCTGATAAGGCATACGGAGTTCTCAAAACAAATCAAACCTACAGCGACCTGGGAAATTCCCATAGCCATTGTTTTGATTTCACAGAGAACTTCAGCAAAAGAATGTGCGAACGAGCCCGTTCATATGACATCCTTATTGACGTATATATGTCCATCCTTACGTCAATCTCGGCACCTTTCAGGTATAAATATTACCGACATTGCCTTAAGCAAACACATGCGGTGGTGACGAGATTGGAGCAGCGAGACGTGCCGAGGAGCCCAGCAGAGAGCGAAGCCCATAGGCGCTGCCCCGCCTTCCTGACGCGCTGAGAACGAGACGCTGCCTTTCTCCTGCTGAGAAATCCAGCTCCGGCGCTTCCAAGCAGCCCTCGCAGGCAGCTGGAATATCAAGACCTGGGATAAGAGATACCAGCCCTCCATCATTCTAGATCTCAGGTACAGAACTGAATAAACCCTTGCAGAGAATTCTCGAATCAGTCCCTTGGCAAACTAACTTAACCTAAACTGCTACTTATCTACTCCCGCCCACGTATTAGGCTTAGGTCAGGTACACTGGGGTAGGCGTGGTTAGAAGCACCAGTTGAGTATGCTTAGTCAAATGTATATATGTATGTATCTATTTTATACATTTTAAAGTATCATATGGCTTAGAAACCATATCAATGCTTTTACAGTATTATTTTATAATTCTGTCTTTACTGTATGCACTTTACTTAACTATAAGTATTACAATAATAGCGATTCATTTCTCTTGTATGAGAAAGGAGACTGATCAATAAATAACATCTTTTATTGAACACGCTCGTCTTTTCCTTTTCTCTACAATCTGGTGAAACTAAGAATGCACTGAACTGACTGAGTAAAATAAGTTGTCTTTTGTTTTCACACGACTCTAGAGATACACTCTTGATTAGGGGAGAGCAAAGTTGTCATGTTCTATGGTTGTCAGAAACTAAATCCCTTCTTGTCTATCCAGGGAGGTTAAAATCCTCCTTGCCTATTCGAGAAAGTTTCTAGTGAACTCTGAGCTAGCTGGCAAACACAAAACTTTAAGTCTAATATCGTCGGTAGAAGACCTAGTTAACCTCTGCCCTAGGTCTATACTATTGAAGATATTATTCCAATGCGCAGAGCCTATTGGGATAATAGGAACTACACTACATGGCTCCCAACCGTTTGGATAGGCGATAAAACTAACGCAAGACATTAGAGTAACTCAGTCGTGCTTTTTCACACAGAACCCCTTTTTTCCCATAATACTCCAAAGACGTCTGGAGTGGGTGAAAGGTCATATCCGCCAAACCTCGCAGGAGGAGACTCCTATGTATGGTTCTTGGTTTATTCAACGTTGAAGGATACACTGTTCCAAAATATTGTGCATCTAATCTTTGTTTCCATAGAAACCTGATCTGCAAACAAACAGAATAACCTTCCTGTCAGTAAAATGACAGAAAGTGAAGAAGAAAGGGAGACAGTTAGACTAGCAGCTGAACTCCTAGTAGCAGACAATACTCTGCTGGAAAATGACCCGGATATAATACTAATCCCGGTCAATATAAGAAAATCTATAACCTTAAAACTTATAGAAAATGGACTGACACCAAGAGGTGGTACAGTCATATTCGTAATTGATGCACACGAATATCGGCAGACAGAGGTATTCTATTCATGGATAAACTTTCCAGCAGCAAACGCTGTAACAAAGGACTTCCACTATTACAAAATAGAGGAACCTCCTAATGAGTACACTCCTTTCGAGGAGGTGGAAATACCACTCAAATTCCAAGAGCACCTGCTCTTGTTTCATGGCGCCCTAAAACATAATAATCACATCACCAGGCTCGGTCCACTAGGTAGACCAGGAGCAACGTGGCCGGTCCTAGCTGGATACACACCACATCCAGACATTGAAGAAATGCCTGCACCAGAGCTTTTAGCACAGCTAAAACAATTAATAAAAATACATAGACAATTAGTCCAATATGTAATGCGGACTTCAACAATCCAACCAGCAATTAAAATTCCACAGCTGACCACTCATCAGGGGAACACAAATAAAATTACACCTCAGAACATACAGTCCTGTCTAGGTAAAGTACCCGCAAAACGGGAACAAATTCCTTTCTGGCTAGCACAAAAAATCACTCAAATAGAGGCGGTGTTTCCAGATACCACCCCTGTTGAGAAACATAGGATTCTGACTATCTGTCTCCCAATGGGAATCGCACCACATGTGGAGGACTGTGGTGACACTTGGGGAACAGTCTTTGCTTCCATTTACACAAAAACACATGGTGTACTATCCATGTCAGTAATACCAGATGTGCTAAAACAGATTCAAGATGAATACGGTCCAGAACCCGCTTTAACTCTCGGTATGAAACTACTGAAAGATTTCAAGCAGGTCTCTGCAATATTATTAGCCAACATAAAGGGAGAAGCAGCAAATGTGGCGATTCGCCAGAGGTTAAAAGAGACAAATATAGCAGACCAACCATCTGAAATTGCCAGAATCATAGAAAAATCCTATGAAGAACTAGGAAGAGATAGTTTGGGTGGAATACCAGTGAAACCTCAACTAGTTGAAAGTCCTGAAAAGGTATTTATAAAAAATAATTTAAACACTCAAAAAAAGAGCTGGGATGGAAATAAGCAATCCAATCCTAAAGAAAAAAGATTCCAGTCCAGAGGAAGGTCTCCTCGGCGGAGAGAAAGATCTCCTGATCAAGGATGCAAGTCTCCCCAAAGGGAGCCCTCTGTGAAAAAATACAACCTTAGAAATAGGGATAATATAAAAAAACCTGATAGATATCAAGATATTGATACACGTCCCTCTCAATCTTTTCAGACTTCCTCGCAGAAATCGGAAAGAAGAGGACGATCAGAACACAGGGAAGAGCACGTCAAGTCCAAAGACAAAGAACCTGCTCATCTGAATAAAAAATTACAATTTCCAAAAAAGAAGGTAGCCAGTATTAAAGTAATTAACAATGCCGAGAATACTGAGGACACAGCTGAAAAACGGAGAATGGGCTCAGACAATGCTAGACAGCGCAGCAGAAGTGAGCATAGCTCGCAAAGTCCTTATGAATCATCTGGAGACAGTGGACACGAATGAATACATTCAGGTGGAAACTGCAGATACCAGAGTTAGCAAACCTCATAAAATATATGAAATAACATTGCGTATAGAGGGGGATAAGACTAGAAAAATAAGGGGTCTATTTTGGGATAATCTCTCCAAGGGCTATGACATCCTTCTAGCTGAACGAGACTGGCCTCCAGAGTTTGTCAGGGAGTGCCCACATGGCGAAGAAATAATTATGCCTGCCTTCTCAAACCATATTCCAATTCATAAAAAATATACACTTGCAAGAAAGTGGGCAGTAGCTCAAGCCCCTGCCTTATATAAAAATCATGCGGGATGGGATGAGGACTCTCCTCCTCACAAAATCCAGTTAAAATCACAACCTACTGCACAGAGGCAGTACCCGATTAAGCAAGAAGCTAAAAAACAGGTAAAAGAGATCCTAGATCAACTTGAATACCAGGGGGTGATTGAAACTTGCACCTCACAAATGAACAACCCTTTGTTTCCTGTCTCCAAACCAGACAATTCATATCGTCTTGTTTTGGACTACAGACACCTTAACTCATGTTGCAAAACATTTGCAGTACAAAACTCGCATAGTGCTGCACTAATGAATAACATAGTGCGCAAAAAATACAAAACCACATTAGACATTTCTAATGGATTCTTTTGTCAAAATATAGCACCAGAGAGCAGATATTTGACGGCGTTCTCAATAAATGGCACGCAAAAAAAATTCTGTCGTTTGCCCCAGGGGTTCAAGAACAGCCCAGGATTATTCTCAGCGAGAGTAACAGAATTACTACAAACATATGATGACGAGGCATTATCTTATGTCGACGACATCTATCTAACAGATGATGACTTGGATACTCACTTGAAGAGAGTGAACACCATAGTACTTGGGTTCACAGCAGAGGGTTACAAATTCAACTTTAAAAAGTCAAGGATTGCCCATCTAACAGTCCTGTTTTTAGGATATGAACTATCAAGTGAAGGCAAAAGCCTGGCTGACAATTTCCTAGAGAAATGTGCTGTAATACAAGCACCTAGAACACTGAAAAACTTGCAATCAATTTTAGGCTTCCTAAATTTCTGAAGAACTTACATTATAAATTATGCAGAAAGAATTAAACCTCTCTATGATCTAATAAAACCAGATTTAAAAAAAATCAACTGGACTCAAAAACACACAGAAATTTTGAGATCTTTACAAACAGATATGTTAATTAAAACAAAATTACAAACACGTGACAACACACGCAACCTTGTGATTCGAGTCATCCCAGGAAGATGCGGATTCACATACCTAACCTCTAATGAGGGAGAGAAGGTACCAATAGCATACAAATCACACTTGTACACAAAAGCTGAAATGAAATTTAGCCCAACGGAAAAAATTCTGACCGCGGTACAGACTGCTGTAGCAAAGGAGCGGGCCCTAGCACAGGGTAAACGAATAATCATCGTGACACCTATACCAGCCCTAGAGGCGGTAACCAAGGCAAGCATTCCGAATGCTAAAGCACTCCATCCGAGGTGGATACAGTGGGCTAACTCTCTTGCTGCAACAGACGTGGTATACGAATTTGATCCCAATTTAAAAACACAAGAATTTCTCCAATATGAATTCGAATGTCCTCCGCCGACCGAAATTCTGCCTCTAGAACACTACGGCTGTATAATATATACAGACGGATCAGCACAACCCGTAGTGGGGGGTAAGCTAGCCTACAGTGCTGCGTGCGCGATTGTTAAAGGTCGCTGGCACGAAGGAAAATTTAAACCTGTGGTCATTAAAACGCAATCTCTAGGAGACTGTACAGCTCAAAGAGCAGAACTACTAGCATTCAAGATGGCGCTTGAAAATACCGATCGAGAATTCCCCACACTTATTGTGTGCGATTCGTATTACTGCGTTCAATCTTACAATGAATACTTGCAGATCTGGGTTCAGAATGGTTTTAAAGATGCAAAAGGTGGCACAATCAAACATAAAATGCTTTGGGAACAAGTAGTTCTTTTGCAAAAGGAACTACAAAAGACTGACGTGATACATACACTGAGTCATCAACGTGATGGCGTTCACGTTGCAGGGAATTCATTGGCTGACGAAGCAGCAAAGGCAGCAGTGCAAACGGCTTCCGTAGCTGCTATCACCCGGTCAAAAACAAAAATAGACAGCGAAATATTACAGGCTGTCAGCGCTACAGTAAAAGATGCGATAGAAACACTCCCGAAAGGCTTTCCAGTAAAGTACTCATACATAACTGATGCAAATAATGTTCCGTTTGCTCGAATCCCTGGAGTGGGGGATAGGGCAATTCCAAACATGGAACATAGGTTAGGACTCATTATAGAAACCACCGCAATGGAGCGCACACCGCTAGCCCCTCCTCCGGATCGCCCCTCGGGACTCTGGCACTTGTAGTTCAATAGTGGATCACCCAGGTGGGTGCAAGTCGGTACTTGTTAGACTGATGAATCTCTAGACCCGATACATGTCCCGGGTTTTTGGGTATCGCCCAAGACATGGCTCGGGTTTCGGGATAACTTCCCTCATCAGTAGAGAAATGGTTAGGGGTGGAGGAGAAGGCCGCCAAACAACCGTCAATGGCCTTGATGCCCGAACCGGCACGCAGGGCAGCATCCAGGAGCCCGTCGGCTCAAAGCTCAAGGGAGCCAATTAGTAGAAACCACCGCAATGGAGCGCACACCGCTAGCCCCTCCTCCGGATCGCCCCTCGGGACTCTGGCACTTGTAGTTCAATAGTGGATCACCCAGGTGGGTGCAAGTCGGTACTTGTTAGACTGATGAATCTCTAGACCCGATACATGTCCCGGGTTTTTGGGTATCGCCCGAGACATGGCTCGGGTTTCGGGATAACTTCCCTCATCAGTAGAGAAAGGGTTAGGGGTGGAGGAGAAGGCCGCCAAACAACCGTCAATGGCCTTGATGCCCGAACCGGCACGCAGGGCAGCATCCAGGAGCCCGTCGGCTCAAAGCTCAAGGGAGCGAATTAGTAGAAACCACCGCAATGGAGCGCACACCGCTAGCCCCTCCTCCGGATCGCCCCTCGAGACTCTGGCACTTGTAGTTCAATAGTGGATCACCCAGGTGGGTGCAAGTCGGTACTTGTTAGACTGATGAATCTCTAGACCCGATACATGTCCCGGGTTTTTGGGTATCGCCCGAGACATGGCTCGGGTTTCGGGATCATTTCCCTCATCAGTAGAGAAATGGTTAGGGGTGGAGGAGAAGGCCGCCAAACAACCGTCAATGGCCTTGATGCCCGAACCGGCACGCAGGGCAGCATCCAGGAGCCCGTCGGCTCAAAGCTCAAGGGAGCCAATTAGTAGAAACCACCGCAATGGAGCGCACACCGCTAGCCCCTCCTCCGGATCGCCCCTCGGGACTCTGGCACTTGTAGTTCAATAGTGGATCACCCAGGTGGGTGCAAGTCGGTACTTGTTAGACTGATGAATCTCTAGACCCGATACATGTCCCGGGTTTTTGGGTATCGCCCGAGACATGGCTCGGGTTTCGGGATAACTTCCCTCATCAGTAGAGAAATGGTTAGGGGTGGAGGAGAAGGCCGCCAAACAACCGTCAATGGCCTTGATGCCCGAACCGGCACGCAGGGCAGCATCCAGGAGCCCGTCGGCTCAAAGCTCAAGGGAGCCAATTAGTAGAAACCACCGCAATGGAGCGCACACCGCTAGCCCCTCCTCCGGATCGCCCCTCGGGACTCTGGCACTTGTAGTTCAATAGTGGATCACCCAGGTGGGTGCAAGTCGGTACTTGTTAGACTGATGAATCTCTAGACCCGATACATGTCCCGGGTTTTTGGGTATCGCCCGAGACATGGCTCGGGTTTCGGGATAACTTCCCTCATCAGTAGAGAAATGGTTAGGGGTGGAGGAGAAGGCCGCCAAACAACCGTCAATGGCCTTGATGCCCGAACCGGCACGCAGGGCAGCATCCAGGAGCCCGTCGGCTCAAAGCTCAAGGGAGCCAATTAGTAGAAACCACCGCAATGGAGTGCACACCGCTAGCCCCTCCTCCGGATCGCCCCTCGGGACTCTGGCACTTGTAGTTCAATAGTGGATCACCCAGGTGGGTGCAAGTCGGTACTTGTTAGACTGATGAATCTCTAGACCCGATACATGTCCCAGGTTTTTGGGTATCGCCCGAGACATGGCTCGGGTTTCGGGATAACTTCCCTCATCAGTAGAGAAATGGTTAGGGGTGGAGGAGAAGGCTGCCAAACAACCGTCAATGGCCTTGATGCCCGAACCGGCACGCAGGGCAGCATCCAGGAGCCCGTCGGCTCAAAGCTCAAGGGAGCCAATTAGTAGAAACCACCGCAATGGAGCGCACACCGCTAGACCCTCCTCCGGATAGCCCCTCGGGACTCTGGCACTTGTAGTTCAATAGTGGATCACCCAGGTGGGTGCAAGTCGGTACTTGTTAGACTGATGAATCTCTAGACCCGATACATGTCCCGGGTTTTTGGGTATCGCCCGAGACATGGCTCGGGTTTCGGGATAACTTCCCTCATCAGTAGAGAAATGGTTAGGGGTGGAGGAGAAGGCCGCCAAACAACCGTCAATGGCCTTGATGCCCGAACCGGCACGCAGGGCAGCATCCAGGAGCCCGTCGGCTCAAAGCTCAAGGGAGCCAATTAGTAGAAACCACCGCAATGGAGCGCACATTGCTAGCCCCTCCTCCGGATCACCCCTCGGGACTCTGGCACTTGTAGTTCAATAGTGGATCACCCAGGTGGGTGCAAGTCGGTACTTGTTAGACTGATGAATCTCTAGACCCGATACATGTCCCGGGTTTTTGGGTATCGCCCGAGACATGGCTCGGGTTTCGGGATAACTTCCCTCATCAGTAGAGAAATGGTTAGGGGTGGAGGAGAAGGCCGCCAAACAACCGTCAATGGCCTTGATGCCCGAACCGGCACGCAGGGCAGCATCCAGGAGCCCGTCGGCTCAAAGCTCAAGGGAGCCAATTAGTAGAAACCACCGCAATGGAGCGCACACCGCTAGCCCCTCCTCCGGATCGCCCCTCGGGACTCTGGCACTTGTAGTTCAATAGTGGATCACCCAGGTGGGTGCAAGTCGGTACTTGTTAGACTGATGAATCTCTAGACCCGATACATGTCCCGGGTTTTTGGGTATCGCCCGAGACATGGCTCGGGTTTCGGGATAACTTCCCTCATCAGTAGAGAAATGGTTAGGGGTGGAGGAGAAGGCCGCCAAACAACCGTCAATGGCCTTGATGCCCGAACCGGCACGCAGGGCAGCATCCAGGAGCCCGTCGGCTCAAAGCTCAAGGGAGCCAATTAGTAGAAACCACCGCAATGGAGCGCACACCGCTAGCCCCTCCTCCGGATCGCCCCTCGGGACTCTGGCACTTGTAGTTCAATAGTGGATCACCCAGGTGGGTGCAAGTCGGTACTTGTTAGACTGATGAATCTCTAGACCCGATACATGTCCCGGGTTTTTGGGTATCGCCCGAGACATGGCTCGGGTTTCGGGATAACTTCCCTCATCAGTAGAGAAATGGTTAGGGGTGGAGGAGAAGGCCGCCAAACAACCGTCAATGGCCTTGATGCCCGAACCGGCACGCAGGGCAGCATCCAGGAGCCCGTCGGCTCAAAGCTCAAGGGAGCCAATTAGTAGAAACCACCGCAATGGAGCGCACACCGCTAGCCCCTCCTCCGGATCGCCCCTCGGGACTCTGGCACTTGTAGTTCAATAGTGGATCACCCAGGTGGGTGCAAGTCGGTACTTGTTAGACTGATGAATCTCTAGACCCGATACATGTCCCGGGTTTTTGGGTATCGCCCGAGACATGGCTCGGGTTTCGGGATAACTTCCCTCATCAGTAGAGAAATGGTTATGGGTGGAGGAGAAGGCCGCCAAACAACCGTCAATGGCCTTGATGCCCAAACTGGCACGCAGGGCAGCATCCAGGAGCCCGTCGGCTCAAAGCTCAAGGGAGCCAATTAGTAGAAACCACCGCAATGGAGCGCACACCGCTAGCCCCTCCTCCGGATCGCCCCTCGGGACTCTGGCACTTGTAGTTCAATAGTGGATCACCCAGGTGGGTGCAAGTCGGTACTTGTTAGACTGATGAATCTCTAGACCCGATACATGTCCCGGGTTTTTGGGTATCGCCCGAGACATGGCTCGGGTTTCGGGATAATTTCCCTCATCAGTAGAGAAATGGTTAGGGGTGGAGGAGAAGGCCGCCAAACAACCGTCAATGGCCTTGATGCCCGAACCGGCACGCAGGGCAGCATCCAGGAGCCCATCGGCTCAAAGCTCAAGGGAGCCAATTAGTAGAAACCACCGCAATGGAGCGCACACCGCTAGCCCCTCCTCCGGATCGCCCCTCGGGACTCTGGCACTTGTAGTTCAATAGTGGATCACCCAGGTGGGTGCAAGTCGGTACTTGTTAGACTGATGAATCTCTAGACCCGATACATGTCCCGGGTTTTTGGGTATCGCCCGAGACATGGCTCGGGTTTCGGGATAACTTCCCTCATCAGTAGAGAAATGGTTAGGGGTGGAGGAGAAGGCCGCCAAACAACCGTCAATGGCCTTGATGCCCGAACCGGCACGCAGGGCAGCATCCAGGAGCCCGTCGGCTCAAAGCTCAAGGGAGCCAATTAGTAGAAACCACCGCAATGGAGCGCACACCGCTAGCCCCTCCTCCGGATCGCCCCTCGGGACTCTGGCACTTGTAGTTCAATAGTGGATCACCCAGGTGGGTGCAAGTCGGTACTTGTTAGACTGATGAATCTCTAGACCCGATACATGTCCCGGGTTTTTGGGTATCGCCCGAGACATGGCTCGGGTTTCGGGATAACTTCCCTCATCAGTAGAGAAATGGTTAGGGGTGGAGGAGAAGGCCGCCAAAAAACCGTCAATGGCCTTGATGCCCGAACCGGCACGCAGGGCAGCATCCAGGAGCCCGTCGGCTCAAAGCTCAAGGGAGCCAATTAGTAGAAACCACCGCAATGGAGCGCACACCGCTAGCCCCTCCTCCGGATCGCCCCTCGGGACTCTGGCACTTGTAGTTCAATAGTGGATCACCCAGGTGGGTGCAAGTCGGTACTTGTTAGACTGATGAATCTCTAGACCCGATACATGTCAAGGGTTTTTGGGTATCGCCCGAGACATGGCTCGGGTTTCGGGATAACTTCCCTCATCAGTAGAGAAATGGTTAGGGGTGGAGGAGAAGGCCGCCAAACAACCGTCAATGGCCTTGATGCCCGAACCGGCACGCAGGGCAGCATCCAGGAGCCCGTCGGCTCAAAGCTCAAGGGAGCCAATTAGTAGAAACCACCGCAATGGAGCGCACACCGCTAGCCCCTCCTCCGGATCGCCCCTCGGGACTCTGGCACTTGTAGTTCAATAGTGGATCACCCGGGTGAGTGCAAGTCGGTACTTGTTAGACTGATGAATCTCTAGACCCGATACATGTCCCGGGTTTTTGGGTATCGCCCGAGACATGGCTCGGGTTTCGGGATAACTTCCCTCATCAGTAGAGAAATGGTTAGGGGTGGAGGAGAAGGCCGCCAAACAACCGTCAATGGCCTTGATGCCCGAACCGGCACGCAGGGCAGCATCCAGGAGCCCGTCGGCTCAAAGCTCAAGGGAGCCAATTAGTAGAAACCACCGCAATGGAGCGCACACCGCTAGCCCCTCCTCCGGATCGCCCCTCGGGACTCTGGCACTTGTAGTTCAATAGTGGATCACCCAGGTGGGTGCAAGTCGGTACTTGTTAGACTGATGAATCTCTAGACCCGATACATGTCCCGGGTTTTTGGGTATCGCCCGAGACATGGCTCGGGTTTCGGGATAACTTCCCTCATCAGTAGAGAAATGGTTAGGGGTGGAGGAGAAGGCCGCCAAACAACCGTCAATGGCCTTGATGCCCGAACCGGCACGCAGGGCAGCATCCAGGAGCCCGTCGGCTCAAAGCTCAAGGGAGCCAATTAGTAGAAACCACCGCAATGGAGCGCACACCGCTAGCCCCTCCTCCGGATCGCCCCTCGGGACTCTGGCACTTGTAGTTCAATAGTGGATCACCCAGGTGGGTGCAAGTCGGTACTTGTTAGACTGATGAATCTCTAGACCCGATACATGTCCCGGGTTTTTGGGTATCGCCCGAGACATGGCTCGGGTTTCGGGATAACTTCCCTCATCAGTAGAGAAATGGTTAGGGGTGGAGGAGAAGGCCGCCAAACAACCGTCAATGGCCTTGATGCCCGAACCGGCACGCAGGGCAGCATCCAGGAGCCCGTCGGCTCAAAGCTCAAGGGAGCCAATTAGTAGAAACCACCGCAATGGAGCGCACACCGCTAGCCCCTCCTCCGGATCACCCCTCGGGACTCTGGCACTTGTAGTTCAATAGTGGATCACCCAGGTGGGTGCAAGTCGGTACTTGTTAGACTGATGAATCTCTAGACCCGATACATGTCCCGGGTTTTTGGGTATCGCCCGAGACATGGCTCGGGTTTCGGGATAACTTCCCTCATCAGTAGAGAAATGGTTAGGGGTGGAGGAGAAGGCCGCCAAACAACCGTCAATGGCCTTGATGCCCGAACCGGCACGCAGGGCAGCATCCAGGAGCCCGTCGGCTCAAAGCTCAAGGGAGCCAATTAGTAGAAACCACCGCAATGGAGCGCACACCGCTAGCCCCTCCTCCGGATCGCCCCTCGGGACTCTGGCACTTGTAGTTCAATAGTGGATCACCCAGGTGGGTGCAAGTCGGTACTTGTTAGACTGATGAATCTCTAGACCCGATACATGTCCCGGGTTTTTGGGTATCGCCCGAGACATGGCTCGGGTTTCGGGATAACTTCCCTCATCAGTAGAGAAATGGTTAGGGGTGGAGGAGAAGGCCGCCAAACAACCGTCAATGGCCTTGATGCCCGAACCGGCACGCAGGGCAGCATCCAGGAGCCCGTCGGCTCAAAGCTCAAGGGAGCCAATTAGTAGAAACCACCGCAATGGAGCGCACACCGCTAGCCCCTCCTCCGGATCGCCCCTCGGGACTCTGGCACTTGTAGTTCAATAGTGGATCACCCAGGTGGGTGCAAGTCGGTACTTGTTAGACTGATGAATCTCTAGACCCGATACATGTCCCGGGTTTTTGGGTATCGCCCGAGACATGGCTCGGGTTTCGGGATAACTTCCCTCATCAGTAGAGAAATGGTTAGGGGTGGAGGAGAAGGCCGCCAAACAACCGTCAATGGCCTTGATGCCCGAACCGGCACGCAGGGCAGCATCCAGGAGCCCGTCGGCTCAAAGCTCAAGGGAGCCAATTAGTAGAAACCACCGCAATGGAGCGCACACCGCTAGCCCCTCCTCCGGATCGCCCCTCGGGACTCTGGCACTTGTAGTTCAATAGTGGATCACCCAGGTGGGTGCAAGTCGGTACTTGTTAGACTGATGAATCTCTAGACCCGATACATGTCCCGGGTTTTTGGGTATCGCCCGAGACATGGCTCGGGTTTCGGGATAACTTCCCTCATCAGTAGAGAAATGGTTATGGGTGGAGGAGAAGGCCGCCAAACAACCGTCAATGGCCTTGATGCCCGAACTGGCACGCAGGGCAGCATCCAGGAGCCCGTCGGCTCAAAGCTCAAGGGAGCCAATTAGTAGAAACCACCGCAATGGAGCGCACACCGCTAGCCCCTCCTCCGGATCGCCCCTCGGGACTCTGGCACTTGTAGTTCAATAGTGGATCACCCAGGTGGGTGCAAGTCGGTACTTGTTAGACTGATGAATCTCTAGACCCGATACATGTCCCGGGTTTTTGGGTATCGCCCGAGACATGGCTCGGGTTTCGGGATAATTTCCCTCATCAGTAGAGAAATGGTTAGGGGTGGAGGAGAAGGCCGCCAAACAACCGTCAATGGCCTTGATGCCCGAACCGGCACGCAGGGCAGCATCCAGGAGCCCGTCGGCTCAAAGCTCAAGGGAGCCAATTAGTAGAAACCACCGCAATGGAGCGCACACCGCTAGCCCCTCCTCCGGATCGCCCCTCGGGACTCTGGCACTTGTAGTTCAATAGTGGATCACCCAGGTGGGTGCAAGTCGGTACTTGTTAGACTGATGAATCTCTAGACCCGATACATGTCCCGGGTTTTTGGGTATCGCCCGAGACATGGCTCGGGTTTCGGGATAACTTCCCTCATCAGTAGAGAAATGGTTAGGGGTGGAGGAGAAGGCCGCCAAACAACCGTCAATGGCCTTGATGCCCGAACCGGCACGCAGGGCAGCATCCAGGAGCCCGTCGGCTCAAAGCTCAAGGGAGCCAATTAGTAGAAACCACCGCAATGGAGCGCACACCGCTAGCCCCTCCTCCGGATCGCCCCTCGGGACTCTGGCACTTGTAGTTCAATAGTGGATCACCCAGGTGGGTGCAAGTCGGTACTTGTTAGACTGATGAATCTCTAGACCCGATACATGTCCCGGGTTTTTGGGTATCGCCCGAGACATGGCTCGGGTTTCGGGATAACTTCCCTCATCAGTAGAGAAATGGTTAGGGGTGGAGGAGAAGGCCGCCAAAAAACCGTCAATGGCCTTGATGCCCGAACCGGCACGCAGGGCAGCATCCAGGAGCCCGTCGGCTCAAAGCTCAAGGGAGCCAATTAGTAGAAACCACCGCAATGGAGCGCACACCGCTAGCCCCTCCTCCGGATCGCCCCTCGGGACTCTGGCACTTGTAGTTCAATAGTGGATCACCCAGGTGGGTGCAAGTCGGTACTTGTTAGACTGATGAATCTCTAGACCCGATACATGTCAAGGGTTTTTGGGTATCGCCCGAGACATGGCTCGGGTTTCGGGATAACTTCCCTCATCAGTAGAGAAATGGTTAGGGGTGGAGGAGAAGGCCGCCAAACAACCGTCAATGGCCTTGATGCCCGAACCGGCACGCAGGGCAGCATCCAGGAGCCCGTCGGCTCAAAGCTCAAGGGAGCCAATTAGTAGAAACCACCGCAATGGAGCGCACACCGCTAGCCCCTCCTCCGGATCGCCCCTCGGGACTCTGGCACTTGTAGTTCAATAGTGGATCACCCAGGTGAGTGCAAGTCGGTACTTGTTAGACTGATGAATCTCTAGACCCGATACATGTCCCGGGTTTTTGGGTATCGCCCGAGACATGGCTCGGGTTTCGGGATAACTTCCCTCATCAGTAGAGAAATGGTTAGGGGTGGAGGAGAAGGCCGCCAAACAACCGTCAATGGCCTTGATGCCCGAACCGGCACGCAGGGCAGCATCCAGGAGCCCGTCGGCTCAAAGCTCAAGGGAGCCAATTAGTAGAAACCACCGCAATGGAGCGCACACAGCTAGCCCCTCCTCCGGATCGCCCCTCGGGACTCTGGCACTTGTAGTTCAATAGTGGATCACCCAGGTGGGTGCAAGTCGGTACTTGTTAGACTGATGAATCTCTAGACCCGATACATGTCCCGGGTTTTTGGGTATCGCCCGAGACATGGCTCGGGTTTCGGGATAACTTCCCTCATCAGTAGAGAAATGGTTAGGGGTGGAGGAGAAGGCCGCCAAACAACCGTCAATGGCCTTGATGCCCGAACCGGCACGCAGGGCAGCATCCAGGAGCCCGTCGGCTCAAAGCTCAAGGGAGCCAATTAGTAGAAACCACCGCAATGGAGCGCACACCGCTAGCCCCTCCTCCGGATCGCCCCTCGGGACTCTGGCACTTGTAGTTCAATAGTGGATCACCCAGGTGGGTGCAAGTCGGTACTTGTTAGACTGATGAATCTCTAGACCCGATACATGTCCCGGGTTTTTGGGTATCGCCCGAGACATGGCTCGGGTTTCGGGATAACTTCCCTCATCAGTAGAGAAATGGTTAGGGGTGGAGGAGAAGGCCGCCAAACAACCGTCAATGGCCTTGATGCCCGAACCGGCACGCAGGGCAGCATCCAGGAGCCCGTCGGCTCAAAGCTCAAGGGAGCCAATTAGTAGAAACCACCGCAATGGAGCGCACACCGCTAGCCCCTCCTCCGGATCGCCCCTCGGGACTCTGGCACTTGTAGTTCAATAGTGGATCACCCAGGTAGGTGCAAGTCGGTACTTGTTAGACTGATGAATCTCTAGACCCGATACATGTCCCGGGTTTTTGGGTATCGCCCGAGACATGGCTCGGGTTTCGGGATAACTTCCCTCATCAGTAGAGAAATGGTTAGGGGTGGAGGAGAAGGCCGCCAAACAACCGTCAATGGCCTTGATGCCCGAACCGGCACGCAGGGCAGCATCCAGGAGCCCGTCGGCTCAAAGCTCAAGGGAGCCAATTAGTAGAAACCACCGCAATGGAGCGCACACCGCTAGCCCCTCCTCCGGATCGCCCCTCGGGACTCTGGCACTTGTAGTTCAATAGTGGATCACCCAGGTGAGTGCAAGTCGGTACTTGTTAGACTGATGAATCTCTAGACCCGATACATGTCCCGGGTTTTTGGGTATCGCCCGAGACATGGCTCGGGTTTCGGGATAACTTCCCTCATCAGTAGAGAAATGGTTAGGGGTGGAGGAGAAGGCCGCCAAACAACCGTCAATGGCCTTGATGCCCGAACCGGCACGCAGGGCAGCATCCAGGAGCCCGTCGGCTCAAAGCTCAAGGGAGCCAATTAGTAGAAACCACTGCAATGGAGCGCACACCGCTAGCCCCTCCTCCGGATCGCCCCTCGGGACTCTGACACTTGTAGTTCAATAGTGGATCACCCAGGTGGGTGCAAGTCGGTACTTGTTAGACTGATGAATCTCTAGACCCGATACATGTCCCGGGTTTTTGGGTATCGCCCGAGACATGGCTCGGGTTTCGGGATAACTTCCCTCATCAGTAGAGAAATGGTTAGGGGTGGAGGAGAAGGCCGCCAAACAACCGTCAATGGCCTTGATGCCCGAACCGGCACGCAGGGCAGCATCCAGGAGCCCGTCGGCTCAAAGCTCAAGGGAGCCAATTAGTAGAAACCACCGCAATGGAGCGCACACCGCTAGCCCCTCCTCCGGATCGCCCCTCGGGACTCTGGCACTTGTAGTTCAATAGTGGATCACCCAGGTGGGTGCAAGTCGGTACTTGTTAGACTGATGAATCTCTAGACCCGATACATGTCCCGGGTTTTTGGGTATCGCCCGAGACATGGCTCGGGTTTCGGGATAATTTCCCTCATCAGTAGAGAAATGGTTAGGGGTGGAGGAGAAGGCCGCCAAACAACCGTCAATGGCCTTGATGCCCGAACCGGCACGCAGGGCAGCATCCAGGAGCCCGTCGGCTCAAAGCTCAAGGGAGCCAATTAGTAGAAACCACCGCAATGGAGCGCACACCGCTAGCCCCTCCTCCGGATCGCCCCTCGGGACTCTGGCACTTGTAGTTCAATAGTTCTCCTCCACCCCTAACCACCCCTAACCATTTCTCTACTGATGAGGGAAGTTATCCCGAAACCCGAGCCATGTCTCGGGCGATACCCAAAAACCCGGGACATGTATCGGGTCTAGAGATTCATCAGTCCAACAAGTACTGACTTGCACCCACCTGGGTGATCCACTATTGAACTACAAGTACCAGAATCCCGAGGGGCGATCCGGAGGAGGGGCTAGCGGTGTGCGCTCCATTGCGGTGGTTTCTATTAATTGGCTCCCTTGAGCTTTGAGCCGACGGGCTTCTGGATGCTGCCCTGCGTGCCGGTTCGGGCATCGAGGCCATTGACGGTTGTTTGGCAGCCTTCTCCTCCACCCCTAACCATTTCTCTACTGATGAGGGAAGTTATCCCGAAACCCGAGCCATGTCTCGGGCGATACCCAAAAACCCGGGACATGTATCGGGTCTAGAGATTCATCAGTCCAACAAGTACTGACTTGCACCCACCTGGGTGATCCACTATTGAACTACAAGTACCAGAATCCCGAGGGGCGATCCGGAGGAGGGGCTAGCGGTGTGCGCTCCATTGCGGTGGTTTCTATTAATTGGCTCCCTTGAGCTTTGAGCCGACGGGCTCCTGGATGCTGCCCTGCGTGCCGGTTCGGGCATCGAGGCCATTGACGGTTGTTTGGCAGCCTTCTCCTCCACCCCTAACCATTTCTCTACTGATGAGGGAAGTTATCCCGAAACCCGAGCCATGTCTCGGGCGATACCCAAAAACCCGGGACATGTATCGGGTCTAGAGATTCATCAGTCCAACAAGTACTGACTTGCACCCACCTGGGTGATTCACTATTGAACTACAAGTACCAGAATCCCGAGGGGCGATCCGGAGGAGGGGCTAGCGGTGTGCGCTCCATTGCGGTGGTTTCTATTAATTGGCTCCCTTGAGCTTTGAGCCGACGGGCTCCTGGATGCTGCCCTGCGTGCCGGTTCGGGCATCTAGGCCATTGACGGTTGTTTGGCAGCCTTCTCCTCCACCCCTAACCATTTCTCTACTGATGAGGGAAGTTATCCCGAAACCCGAGCCATGTCTCGGGCGATACCCAAAAACCCGGGACATGTATCGGGTCTAGAGATTCATCAGTCCAACAAGTACTGACTTGCACCCACCTGGGTGATCCACTATTGAACTACAAGTACCAGAATCCCGAGGGGCGATCCGGAGGAGGGGCTAGCGGTGTGCGCTCCATTGCGGTGGTTTCTATTAATTGGCTCCCTTGAGCTTTGAGCCGACGGGCTCCTGGATGCTGCCCTGCGTGCCGGTTCGGGCATCGAGGCCATTGACGGTTGTTTGGCAGCCTTCTCCTCCACCCCTAACCATTTCTCTACTGATGAGGGAAGTTATCCCGAAACCCGAGCCATGTCTCGGGCGATACCCAAAAACCCGGGACATGTATCGGGTCTAGAGATTCATCAGTCCAACAAGTACTGACTTGCACCCACCTGGGTGATCCACTATTGAACTACAAGTACCAGAATCCCGAGGGGCGATCCGGAGGAGGGGCTAGCGGTGTGCGCTCCATTGCGGTGGTTTCTAGGACTCATTATAGCGGCACACGAAGGACTCGCTTCTGTACATGCTGGCGTTTCAGCCACAGTGTCATTATTAAAACAGAGATACTGGTGGCCACAAATGAGAAGACAAACAAGGAACTATGTTCTAGAATGTGAAATATGTCAAAGAATGAAAGTATCAACAGTGAAACGACCAGCACAGACGCACCTTCTAATCTCAGATAAACCATTAGCCTGTGTTTATCTAGACCACTGTGGTCCCTTACAAAGGGATGGTAACTATAAATATATCTTGGTCGCAGTGGATTCATGCACGAGATTCATATGATGTAGACCCCAGCGCTCGGCTGACGTCTGGACTGTTATACAAGGATTTGCAAGTCTATAATGGCATATACGCTAGAAGCATGCTACGTTTTGAATAATGTATTCCCTTTAGCCCTCAGGCTTATAGGGAAGCATGGCCAAATGAGCATTGCATAGCGGGACTCTTCTCACTTCCTTCCTGAGGGATACGGGATGGTGTAAAGAAAAAACCAAGACATAAAGCAATCTATAACGGAAAAGGTATTAGGTTCGGGAGCTGGGTGGGTCAAACATTTAATAAGTGTCCAACGTAGTCTAAATAACCTGCCAAGGAATTCTCTGAAAGGGTTCAGTCCGTACGAACTATTGTTCGGGACTAGAATGATGATCCAAGATCTTGATAATCAGACTTCAGTGGTTAATGACAAAAGCTTTGATATCAAAGATCGTTTGGCTATTTTACAAGACTTAAATGAAACAAGAAAAGACCTGAGCAACATAAAGTTGAAACAACAGCCAACAACCACTGAAGAGAAACCACCTGTCCCAGCAAGGCCTGTCTGGATTCCAAAAGTCGGGGAACTAGTCAGAGAGAAGATCGCGGTAAAGAAGGAATTTGGGCCTTCTTACAGAAAAGCAGTTCCTGTCTTGTCTGTCAACTGGACAAGATCAGTAGTACTACCGCCCCTTGCTGGTAAAAAGGAGACCCGAGTTGTATCCATCGACCTGGTTAAACCACAATCATGTGGCCGATAACAAACAGTAGGCCAAGTGGACTCCCAAGAAGTAGCAGAACACCAATGTTTGCTACGAATACAGAGGCTCAAACTGGAAGACTGATCACATTTGGAAAATCTACAGTGAATCCACAAGGACTATGCAACAAAGCAATGGAACTTGAACCTCTTAAAACCCAAATCAAAGCTTTTCATCAAGAAACAACAACCTATGATGATGTAACTGCAGACTTTGCTAATGAAACAAAGCAAAATCCAAAAGCAATTGGAACAATTGACAGAACAGCATCCGGCTACTTCATCAACTTCGATGATTCATCTGAAGACCTGAGTGAAGCAAAGAAACAGCCATCAACAAAAACTTTTAAAGACAAAACTAAGGAACTTTTTCAACAGCTGAAAGAAACCTATCTGATTTCTCCATGGATTGAATTTTGGGTGGCCTTAGGTGCATGTATCCTCATTCTTTGGCTCATCATGGTACTATGCTTGGGACATTTCATTGAAGGAAAATATGCTAAAATGGACACAGCAAGCCAGAAAATCAACTTGGTCCTTAAACCACACACATCTTCACACATCGAGAAAAGAGAACTTTCTTCAGTGAACTTCACAGCCAATCCTATACCAGGCGGTGTAGCATGGGACAAAACTGATTATGAAATCTATGGTCCGGTTGAAATCCTGAAGTATCCACACCAATTCAAGATCTCATTGAGTGACTTTGTAAAACCCAGTTCATTTGCTGATGATTGGGACTTTGAAAGTATTAATGATATGATGTCTGATCTTGTGATGTCTGCTAAATTTACAGAACATGATTATTTGCAGGGTTCGTCTAATTATGATCAGATGTTCTGCTACAACCACTATGGTAACCATTATCTACATAAATCTGCACAACCTAGAAATGTTTTAAATTATAACCAATGGGAACATTGTGCTACTCCTCCAAAAGATAGCTCGAAAACATTTTATGATAAATATTCATACTTTTCAGGGTTTAACACAAGTAATGCAGAAACATTTTATTTCAAATTGTCAAATAAGACAGGTATGAAGACCATGCTTACAAACACAAAATTGATATATTCTGATTCATTCTTTGAACAAATGAATACATTTGGGTTTGATTTCTGGAACAATAATATTGAAGCAAAAACTGTTTGGGGTACAAGAGATTGGCAAGTACAAGGTATAGAATCATTGTTTAGAGCCTGCATGATCCCAGAACAAATTATATTCTTGAATGACACTATTCAACAAACTACCTGTCTTGGCTTAGCCAAAATCAAAGATTTGAACAAACCGTCTACTCCAAAGCCAACAGTGAACAGTAATAGCTCTATAGATGATGAGATAGATGTAAACCATATATTAAACCAAAACAGAACACATCCTGAATGGAAAAAATGGTTGATCTGGCCCACAGATACAAATAACTGTCAAGACAGATTCCTGAACAAAAAACAGGGGTTCACATTGACTAGGCCAGACCCTAGATATTCCCAAAGACAACATCCAGGGATAGTAACCACCTACAGCGTGGGCAAGCTCTGCCTTCAATGGCTACAAACGTCCACACTGGCTGAAATTAAGCAACACCTAACTTTACTTACAGAAGGTGCTGACTTGTGTGATTTCATATTGGGACCACGCAAACAGCGTCAAAAACGTTTCATAGCGGCCTCTATATATGCAGCTTATAACGAAGTTTGGAAAGTAACTCAAATTGAGACAGCAGAAAAAATACGGGAAATTGACCGTATTAATTTGGAAAAATCACTTTCTGTGGTGGACAATGGGTTAATGACTCTGTCCTCCAGAATATATTCTCTGGACAGCATTGTGTCTTCAGCAATTGATATAATATCGCAAGACTTACTGATGTTACAACACGGTCAGTCCCAATTGCGTTCTATTGTACAGCTTGGCTGGACGTTACAAAATCTGCGTTCTGGCTATGTGCCTTGGCGTTTAATCAACATAACGTCATTATTTAATATCTTTAACCTTACTGATAAACAAATCAGTTTGGCGCAGAAGGGTGCTGACTATACAATTCTGAGCATTGAAAGACTTGAGAGATTACCATTGACAATGTCAGAACGACCTGTCATTGAATGGATAATACATGGAATAATAAATATTCCGATAACTACTTTCCAGTTTCAATTCTGCCAAAAATATATACAGGCAGGCCAGTATGAAAGGTTGGGTAAAGGGTACATTAAGTCAATATGGAACTTGCCCTATACACACGAATGTGTCAGTAATGTGGAGAAGTGTGGCTCACTGGTTAGAGGCGGCAGACCCGTAAGCAGAGAACGGCCCGGGACCAGGGTTCGATTCCCGACGTGGCAGGGTCGTGGACCAGGGTCAGCGGACTCGATAATTCTCGCCTCAGTGCCTACTCTAGTCAGAAACCACACTCGGCAACTCTGGGCATCAGCTTGCCTCATCTTCACAATGGCCCCCCAGACCGCCGGGGATGCTTGGTCGCACCTTAGAGATACCCATCAGGGACCATCTCTCAGGGTGAGCCAGGACGGGTTCCCCAGCGGTCGAAGCGTGGAGATACTCCTCCGAGAGTCGATTCCTAGCGCTATATAAACCCGCAATTAAATTAAATGAAATTAAATTTTCAATTAAATAGAGGCCAGAAAGTGTTTCTCAGTGGCAATAATTGTGCAAAATCACTAAGCGGTACACTTCTGTGTCAGGGTATTAGCTTGCATGGAGCCTGTGAAGGGACTTCAAATAACCTTTCATGTTACCAGCTAGGCACACCTGCAACACAAATAGAACCATTCTTTAGGAGACTCTCGAACGGGAGTTACATTCTAATAGTAGATCGCAGATGTTGTAGTTTGCTGCCCGGAAAACCTTATCTCATAACCGTTACTAGGAAGGTCATGTGCTGTGAACGAGTATTGTTCCCGAACGATTCTCCAGACAGGGAGGCAAGGTTATGGCCCGATTTGAAAATTGCTTCTATTCGAATAGATACTTTAAGCAGAATGAAGACTGTGCTCCTACAGACGCCGACCAGGCTGACGTCATCAAAAGAAACGTATGATCTCCAAGTTGCAAGGACAACAGAAGAGATTCATTCATTATTATCAACTAATTCCCCCATACATTTCGCAGAAATACTGAACGAAATCTTAAATATTTCTGATACCACTGGTGTCTCCAGTGTATTTAAGGCAGTGTTTTCGGGTGCTTTAACTCCATTCAAAGCCATCCTGGGTATTTTTCCAGACTTTGTCCATTCCATTTTTGGCGGACTTCCACTCCTTTTGGGACTAGTAGCGGGTATTCTATTTTTGATCCTGTTATTTCGCTATGGCAAACCATGTCACAGACAAAACACCTGCGACAAGGGAAGAAATGATCCTAGCCATTGGCTACCGGGACCGGGTAACTAAAATCCTTGGACTATCCTGGCTTAGAGACCTGAACATGACTTGGTCTCTTTCATTTAGACCAATGTGGCAAAGTTGTTTTATGCCTGTATTAAGGTGCTTGCTATGCGGCGAAGAATGCGTGTTGGACACCTGTCTGGCACTACTATCGGATGTGCCAATGGACGCAGATACCTTGTTGGGTCCGGTAACGGCTCATGCATTGTGCTGTCCCCAGCGGCTACCAATCCTGATGACGGCATTCGTGGAGACTTCACCACTACGATTGAGGGGTAGTGAAGCACAAGATGAAAGCAGCATCGATCAGGTACGACCTTCAGTCAGCTATGCTGATCAAAACATCAATGGAGGCAATCATGCTCAGGCTCATGAATGCATGGTAACAACCTTTTCCGAATTAGTGGAACTTACGCAAGAAGCTGTTGACAGTTTTTTAAACAGTCTAAATGATATGATGTTTTCACCAGAGCAGCAGGAATAACTTTGAGCAAACTAGCACTCGGAGTTCCCTACATGCTGAATTTGGCCTTCAACTTCTAAAAAAGCGATATAAAAAAAATGTTCTCATCATTTTTTCAGACTGCAAGAGTTTTTTCCCCAATTCAAAAATATTTACGATTTTTGGGACACTTATCTTCTGCTTAAAGTAGACATTATTCTTAGAGAACTAAATTTCTATTTTAGGTAGTCACGAGACATTCGCTATCCTCTAGCACTATTATACATAACTTTATGATTGTGATGAAATGGTCTCGCACTTTTTTTCTGTATTAAGAGCCATTTCATGTGTGGTTTTCACATTTATTCATGCTGAATTTAAAAATATGCGTGATATGTTTAGCATTATTAGACTGCTTGTGCATATGGTACACGTGATAGTACATGTGATTGTGTTTCGTATATTTCATAATTCCAATTTTTGGAATACATATGAATATATTTTGGGGTGGTACGATATACACAAACGCTACTGGTTTCACTATGCCTAGATTTGTAAATATGGACATAGTCTACGTGGAGTGGGTGTGATGTATTCCTATAGGTACTGTATCGATTCCCCTATTCCTGACCCTGGTCTGGTTAATAATTAACTAGCAGCCAGCCAACGGTGCAAAAACCGTTATCTGATTAAGCCACACCACGGCACAGAAGCGCGTTATCTGATTAGGTCATAACGCATGCCATCTAATTAGACAAGCGATATTCCTCCAGCCCCTGATAAGGCATACGGAGTTCTCAAAACAAATCAAACCTACAGCGACCTGGGAAATTCCCATAGCCATTGTTTTGATTTCACAGAGAACTTCAGCAAAAGAATGTGCGAACGAGCCCGTTCATATGACATCCTTATTGACGTATATATGTCCATCCTTACGTCAATCTCGGCACCTTTCAAGTATAAATATTACCGACATTGCCTTAAGCAAACACATGCGGTGGTGACGAGATTGGAGCAGCGAGACGTGCCGAGGAGCCCAGCAGAGAGCGAAGCCCACAGGCGCTGCCCCGCCTTCCTGACGCGCTGAGAACGAGACGCTGCCTTTCTCCTGCTGAGAAATCCAGCTCCGGCGCTTCCAAGCAGCCCTCGCAGGCAGCTGGAATATCAAGACCTGGGATAAGAGATACCAGCCCTCCATCATTCTAGATCTCAGGTACAGAACTGAATAAACCCTTGCAGAGAATTCTCGAATCAGTCCCTTGGCAAACTAACTTAACTTAAACTGCTACTTATCTACTCCCGCCCACGTATTAGGCTTAGGTCAGGTACACTGGGGTAGGCGTGGTTAGAAGCACCAGTTGAGTATGATTAGTCAAATGTATATATGTATGTATCTATTTTATCCATTTTAAAGTATCATATGGCTTAGAAACCATATCAATGCTTTTACAGTATTATTTTATAATTCTGTCTTTACTGTATGCACTTTACTTAACTATAAGTATTACAATAATAGCGATTCATTTCTCTTGTATGAGAAAGGAGACTGATCAATAAATAACATCTTTCATTGAACACGCCCGTCTTTTCCTTTTCTCTACAATCTGGTGAAACTAAGAATGCACTGAACTGACTGAGTAAAATAAGTTGTCTTTTGTTTTCACACGACTCTAGAGATACACTCTTGATTAGGGGAGAGCAAAGTTGTCATGTTCTATGGTTGTCAGAAACTAAATCCCTTCTTGTCTATCCAGGGAGGTTAAAATCCTCCTTGCCTATTTGAGAAAGTTTCTAGTGAACTCTGAGCTAGCTGGCAAACACAAAACTTTAAGTCTAATATCGTCGGTAGAAGACCTAGTTAACCTCTGCCCTAGGTCTATACTATTGAAGATATTATTCCAATGCGCAGAGCCTATTGGGATAATAGGAACTACACTACAATGTGAGATACTTACTAGGCAAAGAAAACATTTTGCAACATATATTGACTTTTTTGTCAGGGCTGCCATTCTTTCAGAAGGCAAGATAGTGTAGGGAAACCAGTGCATAATTTGAATTAGAATATTGGAATGTGGAGCAATCCATTGAATACAATTGAGTGCTCAGGCTTCTATGGGCCGGTAGAGGCACGCTTAGCAACAATCCAACGTTATTTTTGTTCACAGCTGCGCTGTGAACAAAGGCCTCTCGGGATTTAAACCTCCTCGGGTTCCGAAAGGCCTTCGTTTTTAGTAATTAGAACATTCTGCCTTCTAGGGGCAGAATGTTCTAATAGCCTTTGAGCCCTCCTAGTGGTCTCTAACGGCCTTTAAAGGCCCACTTACTTGTTAAAGGCCCTCGCCTTTGACTCAGGCAAAGGTAGAGTGGGCTAGAGTGGGCCTTTAATGGTCAGTAGAGCATGCTAGGTTGGGCTCTAAGGCTATAAGAAAAGATGATATTAATGAAAAAAATCAGTTCTGGGAACCAAAGTGTTTCAAAGGAACCCACCACTGGCACTGCTGAATGCTTTTGGTGCCTAATACTTGGGCAACGTATATCTGATTTCAGCTTTATTCCCCCACAGTTCACTTCCTATCTCTTTATGTCAAACTTGTAGGTTTTGTTTTACCCCTACTTACTCCCATTTGTCAATATTTTGCTAATTTTCATGCTCTACTTTACTCACCATTTTTGTAACTTTTTTCATTTTGCTGGTCATTGTCAAGAAAAAAAGGCCCCAAAATGGCACCACCCGCACAAATTAAGCACTGTAAAGGATGCAGAAATCTTATAAAAATAAATTTCAGGCTTTCATAAAGTTTGATCCTAAAACGACCAATCATTTATTGGTGTAGTCAGAAATAAGCTATCATTACTCCCACTGAAATGCATTATAACATGACTGCTGATAAAACATGTGCTCTTGTCAAAACATACCAAATAATGTCCTCAAATATTAGAAATTGATATCATATTTTATTTCGTCAGAGAAGACAATGATTAAACTGGTAGGCATATCATATTTGGTGTTACTACTGATGTTGCCTATTATGCTCTTTGTGATGTAAATGGGAGTAATCTTTTATCTTAATGATGCTGTTTCTAATGTCATATGCGATATAATGCATGCTATGCAATGCAACCAATTAATTACATATCATGCTAACATAAATAGCTAAATTTCCTATTTTTGAAGGTTAGGGTATCCATTTTAAAGCAACTTTAAATTGTGATTGTACTGTTATCTAAGCAGCACTCTAAAGCAATTTCTGTAACACCAAGGTTGAATGCCCTGCATCAAGGTGAAGGACAACCACTGAGATGTTCAAAATTGAAAATATGTCAGTGCCTCAGCCACGTAAAGTGTATTTGAAGGTAGGTGTCCACCGGTAAAGAAGCTTGTTAGGTTTTAATGTATCTAATGGGATAAAAGGTTTAGCATGCTGATGGCTAAAATTGTAGCTAGTATGTTGTAGGCTGTGTTTAATAAGGTAAAGAGATGATACAGCACTGGTTCTAGTAAAACATTTGGTTTCAACTAGCTAAATAAAATACTGACTTTAAACAATGGTGGAATGAGCGTAAATTGTAGCACGCTATTAAATCAAGATGTCAAAATGGAGTTGGCGCTGTTGAGAATGGTTAGCATGCCCTTGTATGAACCCTCTTTGGGGTGCGTCATCGGCGGACATTATGGAGCTGCTTGGAGAAAGTGAGTTTGGCAGGGAGGGATGGAAATAGGGGTAAGGTATAATGGAGCAGAGAGAGGTGCAGGGGACTGGTGAAAGGCCCCTGTTCCCCAGGTGTCACAAAGGACTCCTGAAGCTACCCTAACTTTGAGTTTAAACTTCACAAGCTCCGAACTTCTTGAACTTTGCCAGCTTTAAAAAGAAACTATGATTTTGGAATTTCACTCACTACTCGACAAGCACATGTAATAACTTTGTAGTCTGACTACACAAAACTACATCGATTGTTCTCCGGGACCATTGATGTAAAAAATAAAACTAACCAGAAATTAGGAAACTCCAGATGTTGAAGCAAATTATGGGTGACAGTCACACCGGCAATGCGTTTGGTTGGATATAACTTCTACCCTGTTTTCACTGATCGCCATTTCCTTCTTGGTCACACACCTTCACCTCTTACCTGGACTGATCACTATGCAGTTTGTATCTTGGTTTTTCCTCCATCCTCTGACAGCAATCCGTCTATCTGCTTAAACTTTTACATTTCTTGTCCTTGGTAAAATTAACCAATCAAACCTTACTGAAGCACATACATAGACCCATTCACCTCAGTCTGAAGAGAGCTCTATAGCCATAGACATCTATAACAGCTGCACTTTGTTCGTTTTGAATTCCACCTCTCCTTTGGAACACTTTTGTTACTGTTTAAAGACATCTTCTGCACCAAGGGTTGCAAAGGAACTTAGTAACGACAAACTCCATTTTTAATCACTTAAAATAAACTGGTGGGAAAGTATTGCTTGCATTAAAAAATAATTTGCGCGTAAATATAATAACTATAAAATTCTAAGTAGATCAGCTTGCACTTCATATTATGCTACTAAGATGGATACTTTCAAAGCTTTTCATGAGAAATATTTTTCACCATTAAAAGCCTGCTCAATCTACTTATGTGCAGCATCACCATCTCCCCTTCTAAGGATCTCTGCCCCAATATTACCACCTGTTTCCAGGATAAAGTGATCAATATCCCTGCTGGGGTTTCAAGTCAACCCCAATGGATTATCTATCCTTTTTCAGCTCTTCTCCAGCCTTCCCTAATGGCACTTTTCTCTTGGAGTTTTCCACTTTAGCTAACAAGGGGGGGGCTGCTAGAGTTCCCACTGCAAGATGGTCACACTCTAGTGTAGCTCTTCCGGCTGGGCAACAACATCCATTGAATATCCTGCCATTCATTTCTCCTGACAATAGGCAAATACAGAAAATACATCAGCGTTCCTAAGGAAACCTGCGGGCCACATTGGGGTGCTGTTGTGACCATCCTGAACCAAAAGCAGGGCCTGTGGCAGTTGGCTGTGTGGACTGCTTGAAGCTGGAAGGTGCAGTAGAGAACGGCGAGTGCCCGGGAGGGGTGTCGTGGTCCCATCAGAGTGGACGTGAAGGCCCAGCTGCAGGGGCCAACAGCTGCAGTGTAAATATGGCAATGTGAGCGCTGCGGGTGGCAGCAAGCTAGTCGCGAGAGGGATCGACCAGAAGGGTGGTTTGGGGGGCAGCCGAGCCCTGGGACTGCCACCCATGCAGTTTGGGAGGGGGAGGGGTCGCCGACAGTGGCCATTTTTTGTTAATTAGTTTGGGCTCCATGGGTATAGCCCAAAAGTAGCCCAAGTGATTTTATAGCCCAAAAGGCTATACTGGGTTTGCCCTCCCTCTCCCTGCCACCATTTTAGGTTTGGTGACCTGGTGGCTGGGAGGGTAGCTGTATCTAGAATTTTGTAGGGTTTCTGCTATTTTGCTTTTGGCACTATTTTAGCGTGGGTTTAGCGGTACGAGCGAGATGGCTGGAGAGGACTGGAGAGTGCTAGAGGCGGTCCAGCTGCTCAAGAAGGCTGGCCGGCTCGATTTCCTCAAGATTGACGCGACAGCCATGCGCCCGGCGAGGCGCATTGGCTGTAGGAGTAGCACCCCCAATTCGAGCCTGCTCGCCCCCCAAAAGGGCAAAACATGCGAAGGTGAGTGTCCCGGGCTGCACGGGTGGAGTACGAGCGTCTCGGGGTGCGGATTCAGAGCCGAAGCCTCTGATGAGTGACGATGCTGCAGCCGGAGGTGTTGAGGGTGGAGTTCGCCGGTGTAGCGTGTCTCGCGTCTCCCTGGCCGGTCCAATGAAGGCGTGGGCCGCTCCTATACCAGGAGAGCGGCCTACGGGGGAGAGATACACTGGAGCCTACCGCTTCCTCGGGGGCTCCAGCGAGAATGAAGGAGGGCATGGCCCACAGGAGGAGAGGGCCGTGTGGGTCCCCGGCCGGGACCTGGAGTGTCAATGGGCACGGGGAGAAGGGGACTAGGGGGCTCCTGACTCGGCCGTAGGTTGGGATTTCAGGGAGGGGGGAATAGGACTCGGGGTCACACCGGCGGGGCTTCCCCTCTCCTTGAGAGCATGCCGAGTAGTGGGGCGCAAGGGGCCCTTCTGGGGCTGATTTCAGGAGGGGTCAAGTGGCGGGCATGCGGGGAAGGCTGGGAATGTGGGAATGGAGTGACGACGAGGAAGGGGATGGGTCTGGGGGGTTGCGATGGATCTCAGCAGAGTGGGGCATCATTGGGTGGCTAGTACTATGGGGTATGCAGGACAAGGAGTTGGGTGGGGAGAGCGTAGGAATTTAGGCACAGCACACCAGACCAGACTTTTCTATTGCAGGCAGTAGAAGAGCGGTGGGAGCCTGACTTGGCAGAGCTGGGAGCGGCTCCTAGGCGCTGAGGTTAAGGGAGGGTGCAGCCTGGTGCTGCGTACCCGGTACCGGCGAGGGAGCCCGTCGGGTCCTGCATAAGTCAACCCGAACGGTCTTGCTGGCCCTAACACCCGTTGGTCCTCACTGGGGCATGGGACATCGAGGATGCAAGACCATGCATGACGGTTTTTATCAGGGATTTGAGGAGAAGTCGTCAGCACCCCCTGTAGTAGGGCTTTGGGGGCGGTTGGACCCCGAGGAGTTAGACTATGAGGGGGATAGTCTTGAGGAGGGTGAACTGAGGGAAAGCCACGACAGGGGTGTGGGAGGCCGAATAATGTTGTTTGTAGTACCTTGCAGATGCCACGATGCCAGGCGGGGCCCACGGGTCGGACAGCGGAGTTGGCGGCAGCAACGGCTCCTGTGGAGAGGCGGGTTAGAGCAAGAGGGGCACCCTCAGAGCCAGGTAAAATGAACGAAGGATGGGTGAAACCGGTGTTGGTTTTGGTGGGGACAGGAGGGGGGAGGGGGAGGGGGTGGGGGATGAGGGGGGAGGTCAAGCAGGGAAAAATATGTTTAGGATGTGGGAGTAGGTAGGAGGACGCAGACAAGACAGCGGGAGGAGTAGGGGATGACTCTAAAACAAAGACGGCAAGTGACGCTGGGGCAGCCGTGACAGGAGAGTCCGGTGTAAAGGTGGGGAGCAAAGAATTAAAAATCAAGAAGCTACCTTATATGGGAATGACAAAGCCATTGGGCGCACACCTGATGTTAGCCACTGACTGACTGACTGAGGGTATTTATAAAGCGCACTACTGCCGCGGCATCTTGGCGCTGGGTAAAGTGGCTAAACATAACAGCTGGCATGTTTAGAGTTGGGAAAAGAGCCATGTTTTAATTTCCTTCCTAAAGACCGATATATTTGGTAACCTTCTCAAGTGTGTAGGAAGTTAATTCCAAAGTTTGGATGCAAGGAAAGAAAAGCCTTTTCCTCCACACCTTACTCTTTTTATCTTAGGGAGTTGTACCAGGCCAAGGGTGGCTGACCCTAAAGACCGTGATGGCAGGTAATGGGAAAACAAGGATTTCACATCCTCAGCCCCACCACCAAAGAAGGCTTTCTGCACCATGCAAAGCGTCTTAAAGTTGATACGTCGTAGGACTGGGAGCCAGTGAAGTTGTTTTGTAGTATTCGATGTGGGGTGATGTTTAGGTAACTTGAGCAAAACTCTAGTTGCTGCGTTCTGAATTGATTGAGGTTTAGCAAATTGGGCAGCACCTGCTCCCAGATAAAGAGAGTTACAATAATCAATTCTGGAGAGAATTGTGGCTGCTTTCCTCAAAGAAAAGGGGATGAATGGGAGAATCTTCCTCAGGCCGTTTAACATACAGAAACAAGCAGATGAAACTTGATTAATATGAGAGGCCCAGGAGAGATCTTTGTCGAACAAGAATCAGAGGTTCCTAGCTTTGTTGACCGGCGTGGGAGAGGTACCGGCTGTAGTTGGCCACCAAAGATGATTCCAGATCGAAACTTTCTGACCAAACTGTAGGACCTCAGTTTTGTCAGTGTTCAACTTTAAAAAGTTAGAATTCTTCCAGGTCATCAAGGCAGAGGTGCACTTACAGAATTTGACTGCCATGGCATCCACTGACAGACAATATAAGCTGAGTGTAATCAACATATGACACCAGCGTAGAGCCGTAACTTTTTATTAGTCTAGCCAGGAGGGCTACGTAAATATTAAAAAGTGTAGGGGATAGGGCCGAGCCTTGAGGGACACCACCAGGGA
Organism: Lissotriton helveticus; assembly: GCF_964261635.1. Taxonomy (NCBI): domain Eukaryota; kingdom Metazoa; phylum Chordata; class Amphibia; order Caudata; family Salamandridae; genus Lissotriton; species Lissotriton helveticus. The sequence goes on along the minus strand of NC_136059.1, from coordinate 1,285,349,630 downwards.
GTATGAACTCCTTATATCCATCCCAAAAGATCACTTGTTCCCTAGACGATAGAAAGGAGTAGAGGAGGACAAGAGCTGTACCACTGAGACCTACATCCTATAGTCTTTGTATTAGTACCATATGGCTCACAGTATCAAAGGCTGCTGTGAAATCGAGCAGGACCAGTATAGCCCTTCCTCCCTCATCCATCAAGTTACGTATTTCCTCTGCTGCCATAATCAAGGCTGTCTTCGTAGAGTGTTTGAACAGAATCCATGTTGTGTGTTATCAAGGATGTTATTGGTCTCTATGTAAGATGTTAGTTCTGAGTTCATAGCCTTCTCAAGAACTTTGGCAGGCAGAGGCAAGCAGGAGATGGGCCGATCATTTTTCTCGTCCAGTCGGTCCAGCTTAGTTTTTTTTAAAAGGGGACAAATACAGGCTTTTTTCCATGTCTTTGGAAAGACTCCTGAAATCAAAATTTGATTTAGTACACGAGATAGTGAGGTGCTTATCTCCTCTGGGGCCAGATGTAGTATATACGGCGGGCAAGGGTCAAAGGGGAGAGCCTGATTTGATTTTTAGCAACAGGTCCGCCACTTTCTCCTCTGCCAGTGATGGAAATTGTGATAGGCCGCAGTGCTTGATCTTGTCATCAGACTGAGCTGAAACATTACTCACTGTATCCTTAGCTGATTTTAGGAGGCCGTTATATACAGACTGGACCTTACTTTGAAAAAAGCTGGCTAGTTTGTCTATAAACTTTTGGTCTGGAGTAAATGTTGCATCCCGCGGACACTTCAATAATGTGGAGACTGTTTGGAAGAATTCTTTTGGGGAGTTTGTGGCCTCTTGGATTTTGGTGGTAAAATAGGCAGTTTTAGCCTGTATGATTGCGACTTATATTCTTCAAGGGCAGCACAGTAAACTTTCTATTGTGCAGTTTCATATTGAGATCTCCAGATACGTTCTTTTTGCCTGCACTTAATTTTTGCTAGTTTAAGATCTGCAGAGTACCAGGGAGACAAGGCCTTTTTATGTCGAGGTCGAATAGTCCTTTCTGGTGCAACCGTATTAGGGGCTCCTTATTGTCAATTGTGGAAGTCTGTGGTAGCTTAATTAGCATCAGTAGGAATTGCAGGTCTATCACTAAGTGCTGACACAAAGTCATTTTTACTGACTGACTTCCTGGCACGATGTTTGACAGTCAGGGGTCTGATCATCTGTCCACTATTTTATGTTGCTAGTATGATGGTGAAATGCACCGCGGACTGGCCGGACCAAGGTAAAGGGCAGACTTCTTAAACTCTGGGAGAGAGTTATTTGTTCAGATGCCATCTAGTGTATGCCCTGCTGTATGTGTAGACTCACAGACAATTTGATTTAATTCAAAACTAGCTAATTTATCTCGTAAACAGGTGGTATCAGGATTATTATTATCTTCCAAATGGAAGTTAAAATAACCTAGTATGGTGAAAGATTCTGTATCTAAACATGACACCAGATAGGTCTGGAGGGAGATCGAGAAAGAGGATCTAGGGCCAGGGAGTCTGTAACTTCTGCATTGTTAAGTTTTATAGTAAAAGACATTGCTTCAGCGCCTAATATAGACTCGGGAGTGAATCTAACTGTATAATGGGATCGATAGATTATCGCAATTCTTCCACCCTTTCCCCCTATTCTATCAGAGTTGGCGACGACATATCCGGCTGGAATTGCTAGATGCCAGTCAGGGTCACTAATTTCATTTTCCCACGTTTCAGTTAGAAAAACAAGGTCTGGATCCTCTACTTGTATCAGACATTCTTAGTGAATTTAGTGTTTCACCATAAACCTGGTGTTAAGTAAAATAAACCTTATAGGCTTAAGGTTTTTATTTGTGGATGCAGAGGTCTGTACCGCTTCGCAGTAGCCATTATTCTCATGCAATGGGTTACTGATGCTTATATTGGTCCGTTTTTGTTTACCAATATTTGTAGTCCTTGAGTCATATGCCGCCCATCCACAAAGGTTACAACATAGAGGCATTGGGGAGGTTGAATTCGACTGTAATAGGTGAAATATGCAATTACCTGTATTGAAAAGTAATAGTTGGCTGTGCGAGTATGAGCACCGTGGAAAATGGGCAGGGGTGCTGGGCGCATTTCGGGAGCTGACGGGCGTAGAAGGGCTTGCCTTTGGCGCGCCTTTGGCATGCCACAGACGCGGTCGCTGCATCCCAGTTTATCTAGGAAGTGAGGGAGGGAGCCTAAAGGAGCCAACAACTAGCACGCTAACCTTCAGGCGGGTTCGCTCTTACAGACGGGCACCGGGTTAGCGTTCAAGTTGTGTAATCAGGCAGTGTGAGTGCAGCAGTTAATTTAAGCAGAACAATTTAAAATCACCCAATAAGAAGCATTGCAAATTCAGATTTTTATAATAAAAACAAGCACGAGTCCACCACACGCTGGCAGCGTTATGTCAGTCACTAAACATCGGTGCAGTCGCTGCATCCGGGTTTATATAGGAAGTGAGGGAGGGAGCCAAAAGGAGCCAACAACTAGCACGCTAACCTTCAGGCGGGTCCGCTCTTACAGACGGGCACCGCGTTAGCCTTTAAGTTGTGTAATCAGGCAGCATAAGTGTAGCAGTTAATTTAAACAGAACAATTTAAAATCGCCCAAAAAGAAACAGTGCAAATTCAGATTTTTATAATAAAAGCAAGCACAAGCCCACCACACGCTGACAGCATTATGTCAGTCACTAAAACCACTGAATGCGGATATGGAAGGGAGAGTATGTGGAAATGCTCAAGCTGCTGCACAGGGAGGTTTGAGCTAAAGAGGGGTCAAAGGCGGAGGAATATGAATTGGCAAAGCGGTCAAGGATGCCGCTCCCTATAGGAAACTGGACGGCTGCGTTTTTAATGTATGCCAGCGTATATTGCGAGAAATACGCTGAGAGGTGCGTGGCACTCTTTAAGTATATGGACGTTATTAGGAAGGCTCAGATCACGGGGGAGGGTTACTCATGGATGCAGTACGACGAGGAGTTTTGAGCTTGTATTGCATGGGATACGAAAGCTAACATGGGGAGTTGGATACAGACCTATGGCAGCACACGATGGGGTCGGCACGGGCAGGGAAGACTGTGTTCACAGCCAGCGGGCTCTCGCTCGTTTATCGGCCGGCTCAGGGGCAGCCCACCTAGGGAGGGGTGGGTAGTATAGGCAGGGGGTAGACAGGCTCAGTGGGAGCCTGCTGGGAGTTCAATAAGGGACTGTGCACTAGGGATTTTTGTAAGTTCCGGCATGACTGCTCGAAATGCGGAGGTAGACACGCCTTGGTGAATTGCTATGGGGGGTGGGACCACAGGCAGGGGGTCAGCAGTGGCAACAAGGGGGTTTTCAGGTGTGTGGTCAGCAGCAGCATCCTGTCGGGGGGAAAGGGGGGCTAGAGGGGCAGGGCCCAAAGGCTTGTACGCAAATTAAGATGGTCAAACTCTGGGGGCAGTCTTACACAAAAAAGAACAAACCAGAAGGCGGCGTAGTCGCTACAGGCAGATTTATAGTCAGTTTTTTTGGGAGCTGAGGGGCCCTGGGGGTGGGGGGGAAGAACAGAAATTTTCAGACAGCAGGGGAAGACTAAGAGGGATGCACGATAAATAGGTGAAAGAAGGGCACAAGGCTTGCATGATGTGGACAAGTCACTGGGAGTGACCGCGGGAGTCGCAGTAGTTGGTTGTCGTGACAATGTCACTGGTAAGTGACCACAGGCGCAACTTGGACAAGGTAGAATGCGACATACAGTCAGCTTTCCGAAGGCTTTCAGCTCACCCAAAGGATGGGGACCTCCTGGGCATCCATTTCAGAAGTGAATGATACATGGGCAAAGCATTATCGATGGACAGCTTATGTCTGGCGCATCCCTCGAATTTCTTCCAAATCATTATTCCAGGTGACCGATTGCAGCGACAGCACTGTGATCGTGGTGTCTTATTAGCAGGTGAAGTGGCCAAGTCACTGGGAGTGACCACGGGCGTCATAGTAGTTGGTTGACGTGGCCATGTCACTGGTAAGTGACCACAGGCGCAACTAGGACATGATAGGATGCCACATACTGTCAGCTTTCTGAAGGCTTCCAGCCCACCCAGAGGATGGGGCCCTCTTGGGCATCCATTCGGAAGTGAATGGTACGTGGGCAGAGCATTATCGATGGAAGGCTTATGTCTGGCGCATCCCTCAAATTTCCTCCAAATCATTCTTCCAGTAGTTATTTTCCAGATACACGAGTCACCGGTGGTACTGTATTACCCGGATGACTTCCTCTATGACGGCTCCTCAAGCTCCACGGGATGCCGGGCAGCACTGGACAGTTCAAAGAGTTCATGAGGGGTATGGAGGGCCTTTAACAGGGTTCAACCGATGGGCCCGGCTGGAATTTTGGGGCATTGAATGGGCAGTCTGCATGAGGGAGACTCGTCGGCTGATGGGGATGCAGTAGCGGAGGCAGGACGGACTTGGGTGGACGACGGCGGGTGCGGTGACAGGCTGGAGACTTTGGCCTCTCGGGTGACAGTAAGGGGGAACCAGGGTGGTAACATTGGAAGGGGCAACAAGGATGATGTCAAGTGGTGACGAGAGTTACGCTAGCCGTGCTGCAGAAGGTGTATAACGTAGTTATGTTTGTTTCGTCTGCTCACATAGTTTTCTACTTCAGGTTCAAACCATGGGCCCCCTCGCCACAGACAGGATCATATGGAAAGTGGGGCCTTCAAATGTGAAGTTGGCCCAGGTCTGGGAGCGGTCTTGCGATTTTGGAGCAAATTTGTTTAATAAAGTTTTCCTCAAGATTTTGTGGAAAGGATGGATGAATAGGCAGTGGAAGGAAATATGTGTTCATTGTATGGTATGTTGGTGGCTGGTAAGTACCACAACATGTTGTAGATTCACCTGGGGTGGAGTAGGAGGAACACTGAAAGGGTACATTATTGCTGAGTTTTGGGGGGGTTTCCATAGGGGAAAATGCAATTGACTCAGTGGACTTTCAAGAGGGGAGGGGGTACACTTGTACCGTGGGTATATGGGGCTGGGAGTTATTAGAGATTACAGACGTTTAGATAGGGGTCGGAAGGTACAGAACCGCTATGATAATACTCCTAGTAGGGCAGGGGGTGCAGAAAAAAGAGGAGGGGGGTTCAGGCCTATGCTCCCTCTTTTTCCTGGATGGCGGGGTTGTTCTAAAGTTGGCCAGATTGGCAGAAGTTTGGAGTTACAGTTTGGGAAGTTTTGGGGGCAGGGGCAGGGATAGGTTAGGCAGGTAGGATACGTTTACAATAGAGGTTAGGTAGTTACAGTTGCAGAAGGACAGATAGGGTTGTAGGTTTTATTAGATGGCAGGAGTTTGGAACTGCAATACTGTGGAAAAGGATTGTTATGGAATATAATGTAATGTTATGTTATTGGCAGGGTGGGGGATATCATGTGGGGATCAGAGGAGTGGGGGTGGGAAAAATGGAGGAGCAGTTTATTGATGTATAGTGAGGGTTTAGTTTGTAAGGCAATGGCCTAGGTTGGACATTGTGATAGACACCTGTTTTCAGTAAAGCAGTATTTTTTTTTTTTTTTTTTTTTTTTTTTTTATTGTTCAACACAGTTTTATTGCGAGGGAAGTACAGTACATCGCTATTTCGCCTACAACCCTGAGGCCGGCATCCAATCAAGTAGATCCAAAACGTGCCAGTCAACAGTATATCACAGCCGTACAACCGACAACCCGGAGGTCCGGTGGCGTTTGGTATATAACAAGTCGACAGGCCATGCACTGTGGATATGAGAAATCTGACTTCATAGTACAGTAGAACAGTTTCCATTATTTCATATAATACTTATATAAGGTTATCTGTAACTATATAACAAAAAAAACAAAAAAAACTATCACTGCATCACAACATTCTTACTCCTCCGGTGTTAGCTGTGTTGTGGTGTGGTGCACACAACTCGGCTTCTGTACGCATCTGCTAGTTGAACTATCCCTCCCCCTCTTCCTCTGTTGTCGGTTGCACTCTCCCCTGTAAGTACTGAACCAGGTACATCCAATAGTCCCGAGGCCTTGAGCCAGTAGGCAGTCCCTCCTCATAAGTATTCAGTGTATCCTTGCAATATGTTAAATCCGTTAACCTGTCTTTCAGCCTGGGCCTTCTGCGGCTGTCCCAGTGCAGTGACACTCTGCGCTTAGCCATCATTAATGCTATTACACAATATTTACGCTTGGTCGCGCGCACAGTTGGAACCAGGCCCAGTAAACATACCCTCGCTAAACATTCTATGGGCATGGCCAACATGACTCCCAGCGCCCCTGTCACCTCCCTCCAATAGTCAGCTACCTTGGGGCAGTTCCATGCTAGATGCAAAAAATCAGCCTCCTCCATGCTACATCTCTTACATGTTGAATCTTCCCTCAGCCCGCATTTGTGTAATCTGCTTGGTGTGTGGTAGGTTTGGTGTAGGTACTTATAATGGATTATCCTTAGATTTCCATTTGGGGTTAGCATGTCAGTAAGCATGCACGCCTTAGCCCAGTCTTCCGTGGAAATTGGATCATCCAGTATCGTATTCCATTTAATTCTGACGTGGTCAGTGTCGCAGGCTATGTCTTCTTGCCGTCTGGCGTACAGTTGAGAGACTATATGGGCCGCCGTGGGTGTCGTCAGCAGATATTGGAGTGAGGACAGAGGACTAGGTTCGTCTGGATACCCCAGGTACAGTCCCTTTATCGCTCTCTGCAATCTATAATAATTGAATGTGAAGAGTGCTGACTGATTACTAATGTATGTCAGAGAGTCCAATGTCTTGAAGCGCCCATCTTCATACAGATATCCCAGTTTGTCTATACCAGCTTGTTGCAGGAGTGTCATGCCCATTGTTTCTTGCGTAACTGAAAGTTCAGGGTGATGCGCTAGCGGTAATTCAGGTGCATATAATGGGAGCTTACCCGCTTTTTTACCCATTAAGTGCCAGGCCTTGTTAGTAGTGTCAATTGTATTGATATCATTTGTGTGTAGTGGAGGGCGTTTGTGCAGTAATATGGAGGGTAATGGGATGGGGTGTGCGTCCCCTGTCTCTATCGCTACATGCGACATGAAAGGTATTTCGTGGTACCAGAAGAAGGCGAACTGTGCTTGTGCACACAGATAATACAAATACAGGTCAGGAACCTTGAACCCGCCTCTCGCATATGGTAGTGTAAGTGTTCTAAGCCGTATCCTAGCCTGTTTCCCTGCCCAAACAAGGTTCAGCACCAATTTATTTATATTGCGGAAGACTGCAGCAGGCGGCTTGATCGGGATATTGTTAAACAGGTAAAGGAATTTGGGTAATATTACCATTTTCACTATCGCAGTCCTATCTGCTAGCGATAGTGGCAGTTTGTTGCACCTTTTTATCTTCTCCTCCAAGTCTGAAATTACTCTACCATAATTTGTGCGGATTACCAGCTCAGGGTCCCGATGATACCATATTCCCAGATATCTCGTGGGTTCATCCTGCCACTCCAATGGGTAGTCTAACTGAAAGGGGATCGTGCTATCAGTCAATGCTATCACCTGAGATTTGGCCCAGTTAATTCGTAGTCCAGAATGCTGTCCGAACTTAATGTACTCTCTCAGTAGGGGGTTAGGGTTTTGGGCGGGGTCTCACACGTAAAGTACCATATCGTCCGCGTAGAGCGATATGTGTAATGGCCTTGTCGGGAACTGTAGTGCTGAGTAGTGGTGGTGCTGTCTGATTTTGCAAGCCAGTGACTCCAGTACCAGCGCGAATAGCAGAGGGGACAGAGGGCATCCCTGCCTTGTCCCTCTCCCCATTGCGATGGGGTCCGACAAAAAACCGTTTACTCTTATCCTAGCAGAGAGACCTGTGTAAAGTAATGATATCCATTGTGTAAACATTATGGGGAACCCCATGCATCTCAAAACTGCGTGTAGATATTCCCACCCAATCGTGTCGAAAGCTTTCGCGGCGTCCAGTAGGATCGCCGCTGCTTTGGTTTCAGGCGTTAAGTAATGCGAGAGTGCGAATAACGTTCTTGTATTATGTGTTGTTGACCGTTCAGGTATGAACCCAGATTGGTCGGGTCTTAACAGGGCAGGCATCAGAGGTTTCAGCCTCGCAGCCAGTAGACTAGCGAGGATTTTCACGTCGACATTGATAAGTGATAGAGGCCTGTACGAATCACATAGTTCAGCATCCTTCCCTGGTTTTAGTAGTGCTATAAGCAACGCCTCACGTAAAGACTCTGGTAGGATTTGCTTCTCATGCGCCTCTCCATACATTTCTACTAGATGTGGGGCTAATTGATCTGCGAAGGCCTTGTAAAATTCCCCAGTGAAGCCATCTGGCCCCGGCGCTTTTCCATTTGGGAGCGCCCTAATTACCCCAGTCACATCTTCTACCGTGATTGGACTGGATAAGTATGCTCTATGTCCATCAGACAACCATGCCATCTCAACATCTGCCATATATTCTAGGATGTCATCAGGTAATATAGAGGGTTGAGCCTCATATAATCGTCCATATGTTTTTCGAAATTCTTCCAATATCCCTCGCATGTCATACTTATTTGTCCCCGCTTCATCTCGGACTGTATGAATGTGCTGTGTTGCTCGACCCGTGCATATTTGTTGAGCCAATGCCCTCCCAGGCCTCCCTTCTTCGCCATATACCCTGGCAACACCACGTTTGGATATGTATGTCAGTTCTGCGGTGGCGTATTCCTGGTGCTCCAGTAAGGTTTGTTTGATATCGCCCAGTAGAGCGTCATTTTGTGTATGTTCATATTGTAACTCTAGTTCTTTTAATTTGGATTCTCTCATTTTTATTTGTTGCCGTATGTCCCTCAGTATTCCCGCTGTAGTACTAATACACTTCCCTCGTATCGTAGCTTTAAATGCTTCCCACAGAATCCCTTTGTCATCCATCGTGGGGGAGTTGAGGAGAAAATATTCCTCTATGGCATTGTGTAGTGTTTCAGTGTATACAGTGTCGTGTAGTGCTGTCGCGTTAAATCGCCAGGCAAAGGGTGGTGGTGTATAGTGCGGCAGCTGTATTGATAGTAATACAGGATTATGGTCGGAAAGTGTGCGCGGTAGGTGTCTGATGTCTGTCGCCCACAACGACACGTCCCTCGACCCCAACCAGTAGTCAATTCTAGACCAGCTATGGTGTATTGCCGACATGTGAGTAGCAGCAGTGCCCCCTGGATTCCGTGTTCTCCAAATGTCCCTTAGGCTAAGATCTTCTATAGCGTCTATCAATTCAGCACGCGCATGTTTGTGTGTTTCCACAGTGTTCGGCGATCTGTCCACCCCATCTTGCAAGGCAACGTTGAAATCGCCACCCCATATCACGTGCGGAATCTGTAGGTCGGAGATGATGTGCCATAGTTTAGTGTAGAAAGTGGGGTCGTCTGTGTTTGGCCCATAAACGTTAATGAGTGCAATAGATTGATGTCTCAGCAACCCAATCACTACGACATATCTTCCTTCTGGGTCCTTTATCACTTTCGATACTTGGAAGTTAAGACCCTTTCGAACGAATATACTAACTCCCCTGGCATATGACGAATAATTAGCGCTATGTACGGATTCCGCCCATCTACATCCTATGGTTGTTGTGACGTGAGCCGCAAAGTGCGTTTCCTGGAGAAAAGCAATATCTATTTTATGTCTGGTGAGGTATGCGAAAATTAATCGTGTTTTCTTAGGGTGATTCATCCCCCTAACATTCCAGGTGAGAAGATTCATGGTTAACGTCTTTCATAACATCAATGTGTGTCTCTACCACCGCTCAACAATTCTGCGCCCTGTTGCATGTGTGTTGTGTCGTACGGCAGTACGCCGGGTGTATGCTTAACCACCATCATTGTCACATAATACATTTCAGAGTTCGCAATGTTTCTCAGATACAGTGAAATGTATACAACTTCCCCAACAGTTTTCAGTTTCCCCCCACCCACTTCAGCAACCCAATTCTGCCAAAGCCAATACCCCAACTCAGTTAACCTTCGTAACCAACATTTAATGGGGGACACCCATGTCGGGGGTCCACCAGGTTCACACGTCTGCATCCACATACGTGGATGTGGACGGGTAGACTACCGCATCACATTAATCAAATAATTGTTTTTCGTTCTATCAACATGCCCATCAATCGTCCCACCTTTTTGCTTCATGTTATTTCACATGTGAGTACCATCTCCAGTTTCCCAACCCACTACGCTCAAGACGCATTCATATAGTTCGCAGCAACGCAGCTCGCCCATAGCATGATAATGTTTCTCAGTCATCCTGTTGTATGTAGATTATACTACTCTAGTTCAGTTTAGGGTTTCGGCCCTCACCCTTACGTGTTCCATGTAGAATGGAGCTAACTCCGCCAAGCAGTTTGCTAATGTTTGCGATCCGTCTCATTGATCGCTCAGCACTCGTCAGAGCATGCACGTGGGAACCATTGTATATATGTAACAGGTATGACTGTGGAGAGCAAAGTTCAGCTTGTGGCCGCATAATCTAGATGCCCATCACAGCTCAAACATGGCATTTACATAGTACCTCTCGTTCCTTATCGTCTTTCGTCAATCCACTGTCTCTCAGCTCTCGTCTTCCTGTCGCTCTCCGCGCTCCGGTGTTTTCCTCTTCTTTAGCAGTTTTTTGATAAATTCATTGGCCGCCTGTGGTGTTACCAAAATTGTGGATCTTCCTTCGTGATTGATTTTGAGTTTTGCAGGATATAGCATAGAGTATCGATTTTGGAAAAAGGGGGTGGTGATGGACAGAGTTTCTGAATGATGCAGAATACTCTTACCAAGTCAAGAGATCATGGTTTTAATCCATCACCTGTTTTTTAGCTCATTGCACCATCCCAGCTCAGAACCTGGCTATATGCAAATTAGTCTGTTCCTGTCCCAGTGCATGATGGGAACAGGGCAAACCAAACTACCAAGCCAATTCTTATACTGGGAAGGAGACAAGCTTCCGGGGACCGGTTTCTGGCATCACAGCCTTCGTCGGCCCGGCTTGCTTGAATCCTGATGGTGCAATGAGCAAGGGACTCACGTCTGAGTATACCCTCCCACACTTAGTGTGGATAAAATCGATTTTGGAAAAAGGGGGTGTGATGGACAGAGTTTCTGAATGATACAGAATACTCTTACCAAGTCAAGAGATCATGGTTTTAATCCATCACCTGTTTTTTAGCTCATTGCACCAGCCCAGCTCAGAACCTGGCTATATGCAAATTAGTCTGTTCCTGTCCCAGTGCATGATGGGAACAGGGCAAACCAAACTACCAAGCCAATTCTTATACTGGGAAGGAGACAAGCTTCCGGGGACCGGTTTCTGGCATCACAGCCTTCGTCGGCCCGGCTTGCTTGAATCCTGATGGTGCAATGAGCAAGGGACTCACGTCTGAGTATACCCTCCCACACTTAGGGCCTCATTAGGATGGCGGTTTTTCTGCATCCTCCGGGCCGGCGGAAGTGTCCGCCGGCCTGGAGGATGCGGAAAAACCGCGGCGGAGACTCCAAAGACCCACCGCCAAATTAGGATGGCTGGTGGGTCTGGAATTTCGTCCGCCGCTTTTCCGCCGCGGTCGGCTTCCGACCGCGGCGGAAAAGCTATAACATGGCAGGCGGTGTCTATGAGACACCGTCCGCCATATTATGATGTTGGTGTAAATATGCTTTTCCACGGCGGCTTTTCCGCCATGGAAAAGCATACGGACATTCACTTTGGGGGCCCGTTGCGGGCCCCCTGGGTGAATGGGGGGTGGGGGGTGCACATGGGGGGTACCTATGGTACCCCCCTGCATTTGCGTACACAAAGCAGCAGGCACCGTGCGGTGTCTGCCGCTTTGTGCATGTAAATGCAACACATGCATTTTTAACATTGCAGCGGGTGCAGCTTGAAGCTGCACCCGCCGCAATGTTAAAAATAGAGGATGTGACCGCCACCCTGGCGGTCACATCCTAATCAGCACGGAGGGAACGCCGCAGCCCCTGCGGACGTTCCCTCCTCCTCAAGGGTGGCGGACGGACGCAAGTCCGTCCGCCATCCTAATGAGCCCCATAGTGTGGATAAAATCGATTTTGGAAAAAGGGGGTGGGGATGGACAGAGTTTCTGAATGATGCAGAATACTCTTACCAAGTCAAGAGATCATGGTTTTAATCCATCACCTGTTTTTTAGCTCATTGCACCATCCCAGCTCAGAACCTGGCTATATGCAAATTAGTCTGTTCCTGTCCCAGTGCATGATGGGAACAGGGCAAACCAAACTACCAAGCCAATTCTTATACTGGGAAGGAGACAAGCTTCCGGGGACCGGTTTCTGGCATCACAGCCTTCGTCGGCCCGGCTTGCTTGAATCCTGATGGTGCAATGAGCAAGGGACTAACGTCTGAGTATACCCTCCCACACTTAGTGTGGATAAAATCGTCTCCGCGCTCCGGTGTTTTCCTCTTCTTTAGCAGTTTTTTGATAAATTCATTGGCCGCCTGTGGTGTTACCAAAATTGTGGATCTTCCTTCGTGATTGATTTTGAGTTTTGCAGGATATAGCATAGAGTATTCCATACCCAGATCTCTCAGCTTCTTTTTTGCCGTTTGGAACTCTTTACGTGCCAGCTGCACAGCCATGGTGTGGTCCGGGTAAAAGTCAAGTTTGTTTCCTTGGTGGGTGATGTTTCCTTTTTCCCGTGCCTTCCGTAACACCATGTCCCTGTCCCTGTAGTTTAGGAGACGTGCTATTATGATGCGTGGGGTCGCTCCTGGCTTTGGGGGTGGTGCCAGTGAGCGGTGGGCACGTTCCACCAGGAACACCGCAGAAAAGGCATCCTCTCCGAAGAGTTCTTCAGCAGATTCTCCACATATAGTTCAATTTTTCCGGTGTTTGTCGTCTCCGGCAGTCCCGCTATGCGAATGTTGTTGCGGCGGGACCGCGCTTCTAAATCCTCAGTCTTACTGCGCAGGGTGTCCAACGCTTTTTCCATGGCGGTGCAAGACTTAGCTGTTGTATTAGAGATGTCTTCTACAGCCGAGATTCTCGTTTGGGCCTCCACCAGTCTCTCCCCATGTTTGTCCATTTTTGCGGCCATGTGATCGACCCTCTGTGTGAGAGTGTCCAGTTTGCCGTTCATTTCCTGCAGGCTGCACTGTATTGCCCTCAGAATCCCCTCCATTCCGGTGTTCTCTGCAGTTCCAGGGTCAGCGTCCGTTTCGGATCCTCCAGTCGCTCCTCTGGTCTGTTTCTTGGCTTCGAATTGTAGTTTCGTTTGCTGTTTTTCGGGTTTTTCTGGCTTGCCCATATCGCCGGTCATCCCTGGCGATCCGCGGTTGGTACGCTGCAGTGTTTGGGCGGCGTGAGTATTCCTGGTCACCGTTGACATTCGCCGACAGTGAGGTCTGTGGCCGCTTTAAGAGTAGTCATGCACCCTCCAATCTCTTATTACCTTTAGAAGTTCCCTGTGTGTTTCACTTCCCAGAGTGATAGGCAGTCTGTTTGTAACGTCTCTTCAATGATTTCCACCTTTATGGCTGCAATGAGACTCGTCCCCTCTCACAGGTGGCTCCCACCAGCAGCGCACATTCCACCTTCCAATTCGTGTGTATAGGAATCCTTTGATCAGCGAGGGCAGCAAGTTAGTAGTGCGTCATTTCCCCTGCAAGGCGCATAGTTGTCCACTTATGCTGGTAGTATCTGTTTTGACATATCACTCGTTTGAACTTGGCAATCGCTCCAATATCCGGTTGTCCCAATCCTACCTCACACATGTTTGAAACAGCATCCCCTCTCCAGCCGTTAGACCGCGCGTCTAGCACTACAGCGCCACGAGATCGCGCTTCCCAGTTTTCGTCCTGTTCTGCAATGCAGCCAGCATCTGCACCTCCCTTCCAGCCACAGATGTCTCAGGGAGAGAAGCGGAGCGTTTAAATAATCCTTTTGGCAGCGTTAGTGCGGAGTTAGTATCGGCGCCGGGCACTGCATCTCCTCTGTCCCGTGCGTTTCACGCTGGCCGCCATTTTGCGTGCAGTGGAATGCATATCGTAATGTACTCACAGTTCGTAGCTTGTCAGGTCTGTACTGGCTCTACTGCACTGTGCTGTCTCCGGTCGCGTAGCGCAGCTCCGCCTGCATCCCGAGGGCTCAGAAATCAGCTGGATGTCGCCCTCCCGGTCGTCCGTCGCCGGCCAGGGTCTCCGCCATTTTGGTAATGCAGCCGATGCTCTCACCTATTTCCGTCGACAACACAATTGTCAGGGGTTTTGAAGCATTTTCCTCACACGCTAGTGATTCCCCATGTGTTCCGATGTTAAATGTCACAGCCTCTGCCTGTTTTCGAGCCGCTGATAGCACGCTGGCAGGTTTGGCAGTCTCCCGTCCGGCGGAGCTGACTTAGGAGTCAGCCATCCTGCAGTGCGCCCTCTAGCGCCCCGACAGTAAAGCGGCCTTTTTCACACTAAAAAAATGGGTCTCAGTGTTGGCTGTCCCCCTCCCTCCCAAGGGGGGTTTAGGGGGCAGCCGAGCCAAGAGGTCTGCCACTGGGGAAGTTTGGTAAGGAGGAGGGGTGGCTGACAGCAGCCATTTTTCGTTAATTAGTTTGGGCTCCGTGGGTATAGCCCAAAAGTAGCCCAAGTGATTTTATAGCCCAAAGGCTATAAGGGGTTTGCCCTCCCTCTCCCAGCCACCATTTTAGGTTTGGTGACCTGATGGCTGGGAGGGTAGCTGTATCTAGAATTTTGTCCCTCCCACCCACCCTTAAGCTAGGGTTTTTTTCTGGGCGCGTTTTTGGGCTGTACTTTTTTTAGAGTTTGCGGTTGTGTTGGGAACAGGTGCATAGGGTTACGATGGTTGTTGGATTTGCTGTCGCTTGTAACAGGTGCTGCAGGGTTGTTCTAAAGTTGGCCAGATTGGCAGAAGTTTGGAGTTACATTTTGGGAAGTTTTGAGGGCAGGGCCAGGGAAAGGTTAGGCAGGTAGGATAAGTTTACAGTAGAGGTTAGGTTGTTACAGTTGCAGAAGGACAGATAGGGTTGTTGGTTTTATTAGAAGGTAGGAGTTTGGAACTGCAATACTGTGGAAAAGGATTGTTATGGAATGTTATGTAATGTTATGTTATCGGCAGGGTGGGAGATTTTATGTGGGAAATTTAGGGGTGGGGGTGGGAAAAATGGAGGAGCAGTTTATTGATGTATAGTGAGGTTTTTGTTTGTAAGGCAATGGCCTAGGTTGGACATTGTGATATGCACCTGTTTTCAATAAAGCAGCCTTTTTCACACACAAAAAATTGGTCTCGGTGTTGGCTGCCCCCCTCCCTCCCAATGTGCTGCAGGCCACGCGCTGGTGAGGTGGTACTGAGCGGGGCCAACCGCTGTGGGTGGATTAATCGAGAAGCGGCCGCTACAGAGGAGCGTGAACTAGAAGGGGCCCTAAGGAAGCCTGAACCTGAGTTTGTAGGGTAGCTCGAAGACTCTCTGTCGCACTGCCTCGCACCCTGAGAAACAGAGTGGGGGTATTGCTGAAGGAGCAAAGCGTAACTGCTGTAATACTGCAAGCCTCATGGCCTACATCAGTTACTCAGTGCGGGCCCAGACACTGAAGTGCTGTCCTTGAACTGAGCACAGAGAAGGAGGGCTCAATAAACAACTGTTACCCTCAAGGTAGGTGAGCCCTCGTGGACAATAATGTGCAATTGCTCAAGTAGACTGCTGCCAAGCTTTATACCTCACAGTGGGGCCTTTACGAGAAAGCGGTCAGGCGGGTAGAGCTTCAACTACATAAATACCAATGCAAGAAAGGACCAGTGTACCAATATCCCCCAATGACATTGGTCTGAGTGTCTCCCCCTTCTGGAAGGGTCTTAAGGAGAATATGATCATAAGGTTGAAAGTGCTAGGCCCCAAAAAAGACAGTAGATGCTGAGCCCCGAGAAGAGAGGGCAATGTGCAGCAGATCTGTGCACGCATTGCATGACCTGGCATATCGGGCCCTTTTGGTTGCACCAGAATACAGGCCTGCTGGTGTCAGAAGGCAGCATCTGTGAGGGGAACGTGGGATTTCCACAGTACCAGCCCCTTTGCGACCATGAGGAAAGTTGAACAAAGTCAAACAAGCCTCAATTTTGAATCTAAGCACTCCACCAAATCCTTAAGTGGACCCTGACCAGGATGCAGTCTCACAAGCGGCGACTGCCCTGGAAACTACCTGAATGACCATACAACAAAGCCTCCAGTCCGTCGACGGGAAAATTGATATGCTATACATACAAATGGGCCACATGGCAGCAAAGTTATATAAGCAATTAACACGTCTCACTGTAGCAGAGCAGAGGATAACTACTACAGAGGATGAAATGCAATCAGTGAGTACGAAATGTCTACACATGGAGAAGGTCCTAGCAGTCATTCAGGCCCAAAATTTAAATTTAGAGGCTAGATCACGTTGTAAAACTCTATGTATCACTCGTGTCCCGGAGTCGACAAACAGGGCCAAAATGCAGACCTGCTTTGAACAAATGACCACCACTCTCTTTGGTCCAGAAAATATGTCACATCTGCTGGTGATGGAGCGAGCACATCAATCACTTATGGCTTGGATGCCTCCTGGAGCACCTCCAGGCCCAATCCCAGCTAAAATATTCAACTATCGAGACAGAAACATGTGCCTAGGCTGGCGCAAGAAAAAAACTCAACTATCAGGGAAACCAGATAGCGTTTTATCCTGACTTTATGGCAGCAGTACAGGTGGCACAAAAATAATATTTGCCCATCATGAAATAACTGCAAAAGGCGGAGATCCCATATGCCATTCAGTACACAGCGCGTCTGAGCATCAATCATAGTGGTAAACAGAGAATGTTTGCAAATCCAATGGCAGCAAAGGAGTTTCTTCAAACTCTCACTCTACAGAAAAATTATCAGCTTGTGGTAGACAGCAGCGAGGAGGGCATTTAATGGAATGTAAAGGCCTGCACTGACTGCAAGGGCCTCGGTCTGAAACATGATTGCATTGATAAATGCAGGAGGGGAAATGCCCCGCATCGAGTGGCGGGACTCAGCTGCCTGCCTAGCCCATGATAGATGGCACAAATTGTGCCTTCCCAGCCACATCTGGCCCACAGGAGGAGAACTGGGAACCTAGCAGCCCACCATTAAGGTGCAACTCGAATGACTATGATAATCAAATTGAGTTTCTGTGTTCAGTTCTGTAACATTATGTGCCTATTTTGGAAGTTTTGTACACTGAGAAATGTCTTTAGCAAGTTCTCGATGCTGAAGTGGGTGGGGAGAGAGGTATATGTTATTTGTTATTGACGTCACCAGTCTGCTTCCTACCACACAGCTCACAATGGACAAGATACACAATCTACCAAACAACACGATACTGCAGCTCAGATCCCGGGGATAACATGGCCCAACAGGGAGGACACATATAGTTCTACTGACCTGGAACGTACGGGGACTCAACAATCTATGTAAAATACAATTAGTGCCCTCCTATTTAGACAGTTAGTACATACATATTGATTTCCTACAGGAGACACATTTGATATGCAGTACGGAAAAAGCCATTGGCACCAGGTGGGCAGTGTATAGACTGGCATCATCCTACTCGTTTTACTCAAGAGTAGTCATTATAATAGTAAAAAAGGGGGTACTGTTCACAATGACCCACTCCATAGTTGATGATCAGTGTTGTTTTGCAATTGCACAGGGTAGTCTATGGGGTTCCCCAATTACTTTTGTCAATATGTACGACCCCACTGTGGATGACTCGGAGGTCTTTATGTCCTTTTAGAGCCACATCCACACTTGGTCCCCCCAAAAATATTGTCAGGGGAAGTGATCATAACACACATTTGGATCCCACAGGATGGTCATCTAGGAGGCAGAATGGCTGGTAAAATTGAGAAAGCCAAAGGGGAAATATCACATAGTAAAGATAACTACTCTGGAAGTGAGCCAACACCATGATACACCCTCCATACTAACAGCTTTCAAACACCTGTACAGAACTCGCACATCTGCAACAACAGATGAGGTTGAGGCCTATCTTGAAGATGTGGAGTTAGCATGGCTGTCCTCCGGCCAGCGTGAATACGGCAGTCACCCCCCTCTCTGCACGAAGCTTTAATAGTGACCTTTTTGAAACCTGACAAGGCACCTGAACATTGTGAATCATACTGACCCCTATTCCTAATCAACATAGACACAAACATCTTATCAAACATTTTAGCAACTCATCTACAACCCTTACTTCCCAAATTGGGGTTACCAGAGTAGTCTGGGATCATACCGTCCAGATCCACCGCTTATAATTTAAGCACTCTTTTTGCCCTGTTATATTAATTGAATCCCTCACTGCCTGCAGCGGTGGTCCTACTTACTGGATAGCACAAAGAATTTGATTACATTGCATGGGGACACATGTGTGCAGTTATGGTCCATATGGGTATGCCAGCAGCCTTTCTGCACTGGATATGTCGCCTCTACACTGACCCAGTAGCCAGCATACGTATTAATGGACACATATCTGAGGAATTTACCACCAGCAGGGGTGCCCTTTTCGCCCCTATTATTTGCATTACCACTAGAGCCGCTGGCTTGTGTCATTCGACAGTGACACACCGCATTTCCATCTGCGCCTTCTTAGTATTTCCTTATATGCAGATGACATGGCATTGTTCATTAGGGACCCATCAGTGCACCTGTCACCTGTCATTCGGGAATATGTCTGGTTTGAACATTACTCTGGTTTGATTATTAACTGGTCAAATTCAG
The DNA here is from genome assembly GCF_964261635.1 of Lissotriton helveticus. Taxonomy (NCBI): domain Eukaryota; kingdom Metazoa; phylum Chordata; class Amphibia; order Caudata; family Salamandridae; genus Lissotriton; species Lissotriton helveticus. The sequence continues at coordinate 1,285,330,841 of NC_136059.1, read as the reverse complement.
TCATATTCCCTCTAATGACTAGCATCCTGGAGAGCCCTCTTGAATTGTCACTGGTGTGGCATATGGACCCTGTTAAATATTTGGGGACATGGATCCATTGAGATCCTGACTTGGTGGTCAGGTCTTATTACAGCAGGGTGGTCTTGACCCTGGAAGACCAGGTCTCCAGGTTAATGAGGCTCCTACTGCCGTTATCAGATAAGATTGCAGTCTTGAAAATGGTGGCTATGCCCTGGTTTAATGTTAATGTTAATATGTTTTATAAAGCATGCAACTACCAAAAGGCGTCTTGGCGCCAGTGTCATTATACCCTATTTAGAGAGAGCAAGATAGAGGCTTGCAAGTTGTTAGCCTACTAAGACCTCTAATGAGGTGAGTTGCTGAAAAGATAAGTTTTTAGTTCCTTCATACGTATTAAGTGATTGGACTAGTTTATATACTTATTTACAAACATACTCATTGTACAACTGATGTATTTTTTTTAACTTAGGGCACATCTGCTTATATTGGTATAGGCTAGAAACCAACCAATAAATTGAATCAGTTAGGATACACCCAAGTTGCTATACACAAGTGGAGGTTTTAACACACCAGACTTCCACCCATATTCCCTATGTGCACAGGCCCATTTTCCACATTACTGGTGTGCACCTCAGGAATATGTGCCCCACATAGACGTAGAGCATGAGGATGCTTTTCCCTATCCCACTCCGGGCCCTACTGCCACATAAGAGGGAAGGGCTGACACACTCGGAAATCAACACGATACAGTCTATGACCACAGCATGGCAGGTACTGGCAGCTCGAGTGGGAAAAAAACCCTTATATGCACAGGCGCTGCCATTATGCTGCCACTCTGCAACATCAGTATCTAGGGAGGACACCACACTGCAATTGCTCAGCCGCACTGGCCTCTTTGTTATGGGAGATGCATATAATAAATGGCTCTTTTGTGTGCCTTGAGGACATTGTGCATGCCAAATGCCACACCCCATTAGTGACCTTTACATACTATCGCCTATGGGCTGCCCTGTGCAAATTCTATCCCCAGTTTCCAGGGGATCCACGGACACTCACCGCACTAGGGACACTACTCACTAGTGACACATGTAGACACCTCGGGGGAGATTTACAAGCCCCTTGCGCTACTTTTGCGTGGCGCAAGGGGCTTGTAAATCTGCCCCTCATCACTAAACCATACAATGCAGCGCAGGTAGATAAACCGCAATACATGATAAGGCACTGGAGAGCTGGAATTCAGTGCTGGACAGGCCTATGGAAATGACAGAAAGAAGGTTTTTCTGTGCACAGCTCCATATCCTCACATCTAATTGTAATCTGTAAATAATACATTTTAAATATCTGCACCAAATGTATTACAGACCTGATAAACTGTACAAATTTGGTCTGAGGGCGAATGCAACCTGTATATGATGTGGGGGAGGCGAAGGTGGACTCAAAGCACCTAGCCCGGCACAGTGACTCAATTAGGCGCTATTGGACTCAAATTGCAGGGGCGTTAACAGACAGTGCACCGTGATCTTAAGTTGTTCTTGCTTGGACTGATTAGGAGCCTGCAACCTGCCAGTCATATATTTGTGTCCATGGCTCTCCTGTTGGCAAAGAGGAGAATAACACTGCATTGGGGGTAAACTTGCAATACCCACCAAAAGGAAATGGCTGCTGGGTATAACACACTGCTAGTCTCAATTGGACCTTTATGCGGAACAACTACAGAGTACCTCAAGACCTAAAGCCTTTTGGGGGCCTCTAATAGCATACATGCTCTCCATTCCAGAGGAGCTATAGATGGTGATGTAGATTGTGAGTTGGTAAACATTCCATGTGCGATGTCAATAATTGCATATGTCATTGCGACTGGATATGTTAGATGTACTCAATTTCTGAATAAGGGGCACTGTCGGTAGTACTGGTAACGCACTGTTTGAATGTGCATTTTGTCTAACTATCATTCAAATCTTTAAAAAATACCGTAGCTAACAAGGACTTTCGTACATTGATTATATCTATGAAATCTGGTTCTCTATTAGACCCTTGCCCCTTCACAATTTTGTGCTAGCTATCGAACATAAACAATGACAACTCAATGGAAACAAGCATTGGTGGTATTGTTAGTCAAGAAGCCCTTGGACGACCCAAACATTTTGAGCTATCTCAGGAATAAATTTCTCCCATACACCCTATTTGCTGTCTTCATTCAGATACTATCAACCAGGTGGTGATCTCTTAATTCAAATGTATCCACATCAATGGATGTTCCTTCTCTCACCTGGCTGCCAAACCCTACCTTCCCATATCACGACTATAGCATGCCATATACTGTTCAAGAAGAAGTTAAACATGGCTCTTTCTACTGGACTAATTACACCAGCTAGAGATTTTATCCATAGACCCAGGAAGCCCTTTTAGGTAGCAGTTCTGTTCCAGAAGTGTAATTAATTCATGTATTCATGATCGCCAAGTGTCTTGATTCTCCTTGACAGGGTGGGCCCCATTCACAAAGAATATGTACCTTATTGCTAGTTTGGCGGTCATCCAGTGGTGGCGACACTGCACGGACCGCTGGAGGACCACCAAAGCTGATGGCAGGGGTCAGTTAGGCTCATAGGAGAGTCCAATATGCAGACCGCCGTTGTGGGAGCAAGGACTACACGTTCCTGCACGGTGTATGTGCCCCTCTGCATGCACCCTCCAAACCCAGGAGAGGCAGAGGGTCATGAAAGGGACGGTGTAGAGACAACTCAGAATATGCTTGGTGGTGCCTCAGCGAATCTGCCAGGATATTGTGTCTCCTGACCATTGCATGACCCCAGCTCGGGATCCTGTCACAACGGTCTGACTGCCACACTCGTAATACTGTGAGAGTTGGGCCTTCAGTGCAGCGGTGGTCTGGCCGCCACTGCAAGTACGGCGGTGCTGTGGACTGCCATACTCGTACTAAGCCCCTAAGTCAAATTTAGATGTTCAAGGGTATACTTTGTGAAGAAAAAGTAAAAACCGGTTTTTGTGAATTTTTACATTTGAAAATGAAGTTATGAATATGGAAATACCTCAATTTAGCAGATTTGCCATCATCCGATGTTTCATTTGGTTGGGCACCTTGCAAATATATACGTGAATACAGACAAATTCATATTTTTGTGTATATTAAGATACCTTTTTTGAGTAGTTTCACTAGTGGAAATGAAAAAATATTCACATATACAATCACTGTATTAACCTCTGCTGAACCGTCTGGTAGCTTGGCACAAAGCAGTCAAACTTAATTTAGAGGCAATTTGTAAAGTATGTATGCACCACACAAACATTGTTAAAGTAAAAACACAACACATGAAAATTCCAAAACTGTTCAGAAATATATATATTTTAATGAAGTAAAATGATACCAGAACAACAAAGATCCAGTCAGTAGAACTGGAGATAGTCTATTTTAAAGAATTAAGTGAAAAGAGTACCTAATAGCACAAAGCACCACTCATGGTTATATGGTCCCGCCAGACTGGGGAAAGCCACAAGTTCAGTACAACTGTGATGGAGTGCAGGTCAGATACAGGGACTGGGTAAGTCCAGCTCAAAAGTTACCTTTTAAGTCTGGTGTGAAGAATTCGGTTCACCGAGGAGGCCACAAGGAGGAGGCTGAGAGCCATGGCAGTTGTCGTTGTAGTACGAAGAGCAGGTCAGGTGTCGCAGCCTGTCATCACTGTAGCTTCAGGTTGGTAGTCTTCGTTGGTGTCGTTGCTGTAATGCCAAAGCAGGGCTTGCCTGGCCGACCGTCACTGGAGGTCTTTGTCGATGTGAAGAGCAGGTCAAACCAGAGCTTTGCATTGGGAGTTGTCGTGGGCAGCGGAGTCTTGGTACGTACTGGTGTGTTCAAAGTTTATTGGCAAATCGAAATGATTCATTTTATTGTTACACACATAAGAAAATAAATACAATCCTTCATGGCAGTATTCACATATCATTAAAAAAACATTAATTTAATGATTACAGTAGCGAGGAGCCCAAACTTCAGAATTTTCACTAATACTTCAGGAGGAGTATACTCTAATGCCAGCCAAGGCTCCAGGACCTGGGGAGGCATCTTTTGGGGATGAGGGACTCACTCTAGCAAATTCAGTTGCAGGTGCAGTTACAGCAGGTTAGGTGGCAATTGCAGGGAGTGCTCTGTCTCTTGTTTTGTTTCTGTGGCCGACACAGGAGGTCAGCTAACTGACAAGCAGGTGCAGTCTTCCTTCTCAGACTGCAAGGCAGTCCTTCTTCTGTAACTTCCACTGGTCCAGGAGGGTTCTTCAGAGCCTTTGAGTGGGGGGGATTCTCTGTTCGACCTCACATCTGTTTCTGAAAAGCTTTTCCCCTTCACCTGCCAATGATCCAAACTGTCTGGGGAAAGGTTAGGATAGGCCTGGTGTCAGATTTGGTTTTTTTGTGTGCAGGAGACAAAGCCCTTTGAATGTAAGTGGGGCTGGGTACTGCTCCTTCCAGTCCTTGTACCATGATAGCCCATCCTGTCTGCACCCAAGCCCTCTTTGTGTTACTGTCTGGAAGCAATAGCAATACACAAACTCCAACAGCAGATCCATTCACAGTCACGTTACCCAGAACTGGCAGAATGCACAAATGGTTGGAACAAGAAAATACCAATTTTATAAAAGTGCCATTTTCAGAAATCTGACATTACCATTAAAGAGCATTTTAAATCACAAATCATTTGAGTGTAAACTGTATGTTTCTATCTGCTCCCAATTCCAAGTTAGCTCTTATTAAATGTTACAGGGTAACACAGTGTTAGTCATTGGAGGAGATACGCCTTATAACAGTGAAAAATGAATGTATTTGTTTTTTTACTGCCCGTGCATGTAAAACTTATGTACACATGTCCTACTTTTGAAATACTATGTACCCTGCCCTATGAACCTTTAGGGCCTACCTTGCGTTGACTTATATGAATTAAAAAAAGAAGGTTTAGGCTTGGTAAGGGGTTTATTTAGCCAGGCCAAAATGGCAGTTTAAAACTGCAATGCAGACTTCAATGGGTGGCCTGAGACACTTTTTTGAAAGGCTACTTTAGTGGGTGGCTCAATGAGTGCTGCAGTCTCAATAGTAGCATTTAATTTACAGGTTCTCTGTACATGTAGTCCTATTTACGAGAAACTTACAAGTAAATTACATGTGCCAATTAGGAGTAAGACAATTATATCATGTTTAAATGAGAGAGCAGAAGCACTATAGCACTTGTTAGCAGTGATAAAGTGTGCTGTGTCCTGAAGCCACAAAACCGAATTTCGCAAACAGAGGGATGAAGGCAAAAGGTGTGGGGGAATACCACGCCAAGGATCTCAGGTTAAACAGTATACGTTTGGATGTATGTAGTATTTGTCTTATCATAAAGGCATCAAACACATTTACACATAAATCAATTGCCTACTTTACTATACTGAGATATGTGTCTCAAACAAAATTGCATCCATAATGCAAGCGTAGGAATTAAAAGTTTATAGGATTTAAGGACAAGAAAAAACATATCAAAATAGTTTCCATAGTAATTATTCATGTATTAATCACATTCTAAGTGGTTGACTAAAGATTGTCCACTTTCCTACAATACCAGAAGCCTCTTGTTCTCTTTACATTCCTCTTTGTATTTTAAAAAAAAGTAGCAAACTCAATAGGAAATTCCAATGAAGGGACAAAAAGACAGTTTACAAATGAATAATGATGGAAATTACAATCTATTGTAGTGTAGCCTTATAGCGAGGGCTATGCCAGTTGTTAAAGGCCTTAAATCTGAGGACCTGAACCACAGGTGAGGGCCTTTACCAAGTGGTATTCTTGAGGCAGAAGGTCTATAAGGCTATTAGATATCACAAACAGGTGCAATGGTTAAAGATGAAAGGTCGATTTGGTATATATCATATGTATTCCGAATCAGATCCTAAAGAAAATACAATCAAGAGAAAGCAATTATATTGAAAGAGTAGGCCTCACGCACTCTTTGTGGCATCATTCATCATACGCGGCCTCATCACACTCTAGTGATAAAACTAACTGGACAGGAATATAAGGCAATTAGAACATTCCACCCACTAAGGTTTGAATGTTCGAAAGTAATAAGGGAGAAACGAAAAAAAAAATTGGAATGTTTGAGCAGAAGGCTTAAACTAGCCATTGTCTACCCTGAGCCACTTAATTGTCTTTAATTGACCTCTCAGCACTCCAATGTTCTAATTTATGCTACTACACACCATGGGAATCTAGGCAAAGCCATAGCCGCAATCAAGTCCCAAATGGCATCAAGAAAACCTTACTGCTATCAACCACGGGAAGGATGGCACTGATAAAGATGGTAATCCTCTCCAGGCTTTTATACTACTTCACAAACCTCCCATTACATGTCCGCCATTTTACTTCCGCCCCTTAGAGAATCTGATCAAAGACATTACATGGGGAAACTCAAGACACCGAGTAGCGATCAGAAAGCTGTATCTACCGGTGGACCAAAGAGGCCTAGGGGTCCCAAATCTGGAACAATACTACCTGGCCGCCCAACTACTGTGGGCAGCCAGGTGGTTAGCGGATAGACATAGGGAGGACACAGCGACCACACTCCCGCCTGCGCAGCTCTCAGACCTGCTGAGGCTTTTCCATCTCAGCATCAAAGCTAAACCCCCAGACTCATTACTGCTGTGTGTGGCGCACAAATGCTTCCGCAGAGCGCTATACATAACTCGAACATCCACTCCATATGCTCCCGTCCTCCCACTGGAAGGAACCCCCAGGGGGATGTATGTCATGACAACGCGGGCTTTACCCCGCGCTGCCATTACGAAGCATCCTTTACAGCGTAAGTTGTTACAACGACTTGCGCTGTAGGCGCTGGATTGTGGAATAGTTTAATATTCTATTCCAACTCCAGCCCACGTTACAGTAGGGAAGGTGTTGGAATAGAAAATTAAACTATTCCTTTACCAACAGCGCCTTCCAGCGCAAGTCGTTCTAACGACTTGCATTGTAATAACAGCGTCGTAATGGCAGCGCAGGGTAAAGCCCGCGTTGTCATGGCTGCTTACCCCCCAGGGGTACCACAGTCAACTCGGAATTCGGTTTTACAGAGCCCCATACACATCCCTAGAAACATGCGTTTACGCCAGATCTAATTCTTCATCATACACAGAGCATACCTCACACCTGCAAAGATCAACAAGTATTTCAGTCGCCAAGACGTAAAATGCCCCAGATGCACACTAGCGAATGCAGACTTAGTACTCATGCTTTGGGGGTGCCCCACACTAACCGAATATTGGAAAGCAATAGCGGAAGACCTAGCGAACTGGACAAGCAGATAACTCTCTCCAGAATGGCCCACATACATACTACACCTATATCACAGGAACAGTAACAACAAAGTCACTTCCCGATTCCTAGATCTAGGACTGGTGGAAGCAAAGAGACTGATCACCAAAAAGTGGAAATCCCTGCATCCCCCAAACATTGTAATGTGGAGACGCTCAATGCTCACCTGGGCAAAAGCAGAAAGCGTAGCACTTCATATCGAAGACAGGCTGGGACTCCGAAAGACTCCTATCACTAGCAACAGGGACGAGATCCTAACAACTCTTTCACACATGCATAATAATGACGAACCTATCTCAACCCAATCACAATAACGACACAATAAGCAGGGTTTCATAACTAGACTAAACCAAGACACTGATTCAGACATAGAAAAGACGGACAAACAACCAACAGCAATAGGTGTACCCTTCACAACCAAGTAAACGCCGAGACACAGAGACCAGCCGCACATACCTCACCTTGTAAGACATAAACCCAGGGTGCCCAAGTGATAGCATTCACAACCCAGATAAAAATGTATCACGTATTATTTGTTCTTGTTATGTTATGATCCTTCCACACAGTTTACCCTGTTCTCGTGTATAATCACAGACAGACCATGGCAGTAAAGTACAAGTCATACTTATTTTAGTGGGGTCGAGCACCTTTAAAAAGTTGAAAGTAATATCGGAAAAATAAAGGGACAAAAAGTAAAAGCTGCATAACAGTCAAAAGCATGTAAAAGCAATAAGACAATAAAAGTGGTAAATATGCACTGTATAGTGAATTGCTGATGTATGTACAAAACTAACTCCTACAATACCAACTGGACATATATGTGCAACGTATGTACAACTTTTCATACTGAAAATTAAAATTTAATAAAAACAGATTAAAAAAAATACTACACACCATTACCAAATACAATACATGCCAAACAAGAGCGGTAAGCTGAAAAAAAGAAGGAACAAATGGAGTGTGCTATGTTAATCTGCACAGGTCCATGGTCCAGGTCTGTGCCAGCTGCACCTTCATTGGATAGTTTGTGCCAGTAGGGGTGACACCATAGTAGTGAAAGTTGGACCAAGAATGTCAAACTTTTACATCTTTCACTGCAAGTGGTCTGCCTTGATCTTTGAGATTGAGCATATTTCCCTCCTCCCAACAGGCACGTGAGATCTGTGACTGCAAACCCTTACAGGGGATGCCTGGGGAGTCTCAGAGTCAACACTGAGGGGGTACCAACTTTGTAACTCTTGTTTAGGTGGTGCAAAGGTTAATACCCCTCCTGAGAGCAATGTTGCCACTAATTCTGCACCGGTAATACAGCATGAGCCCAAGACAAAAGCATGTGCTTGTTTGAATGGGGCCACACCTTCATTAAAATGAGAGAACGCCCCTTGAAAAACACCCCTTGGCAAAATATTTTCCATAAATTGGGTATTAAAAAAGTTGCTGGGCAAATGCCAGCAGCCCCTTGTGGAATACGAATGTGCCCAGGGGGTTAAACAAGTGAGTACAATTGTTTGCTGGCCCATAGGGGCAATTCCGTAATCCTGATTTTGGTTGCAGACGTGTGCTAAGAAATTGTGTCTTTGAACACTATTACTTACAATGAAGTCCTTGTGTGCTGGGATAAAGTAAGACACATGCCAGACCGTGCCTATGAACTGGCTGTATGGCTGCAGCAAAATCAGTCACATGACCAGTTAATCTCACAAAGACCAGTAGTGCTAGGAGGCGCTCCGTCACAAGTATAGCTTGCCTGACAATATGTGGTAGGCAGCTTCGCTTTAGGGCGGTGCGAACAGTGCCATCGCACAGGGCGCAAGGTCGGGCAGTCGCCATTTGAATGACAGGCTGAGAAGATGTAAGAGCAGAGTGCCGAGATCTCTGTATGTTCTGCATGTTTTCAGGCAGGCACGCAACACTCATTGGAATCAAAGGGCTTCAGCCCCCCCCTCCTACCCTCCCCGTCGTGTGTGGCAGCCCGGGCTCAGACAGCTCCCGGGCACACACACAGCCGCACCCGAGCACTTCACAGGTCTTTAACCCCCTGGCTGCGGCCGGGATTCTGCGCCTGTGCGGCACATTCCGATCGCGGGCGTGGTCATGACGGCTCCTGGCCGTCATCAGCACACGCCCACCGTAACTGATGACGACCGGGAGCCGTCATCAGCACCGAAGGGGTTAAAAGACCATGTGCATGTTAATGGGGCTTTGATGTTGTGTCACACCTTCCAAGAGCCCCTGCAGCTTCACTCTGCCTATTGCTTAAAGTTTCAGCCCCCCCCCCGAAATTTTTGCTTAGCCCCCCCCCCCCCACCCCCCCCCCCGAAATGTGGCTCTAGTTGCGCCTCTGTTTTCAGGGATAATAAGTTATAACAAAAGCATGCTTACCCTGGTGATTAATGCACATCAGGGAGAGACCAGTGGTTTGCATAATTGTATTTCTAACTCATGCTAACGTTGCATGGAGGGTTAATGTCCCTGCTGAAAAGCACAATGTATAGCATGCATATAACCAATTTGTAATTTTGTAGGTAGCTCAATGGGTTACTCCTTTTGTCACAGAGATCATGTTGGTACTTGCACTTAATAAGACACCATCTTTTTCAGATAGTGAGCTATGAACGGGCATCAAAGTGCTGCATGCAAACTGCAAGGCATAGGTTTCGAACCTTTTAACTTTTTTGTCAATTTTCAAGATTCGAAGGTTGCTAATAAAAGACTTTCTTAGGGTAGCAATATACTTGTATTAGAACAGACACCACAGCCACTGTGTTACCTTTTATTTATTTTAATTTTTATTTTTTACAATATTTTTATTGGGATTTTACATGTGGTACAGCACCTTCGTATAAAAAGAACACTTACAGAGGTCTTGTATACTCTTAGACGAGTGCTGTACAGGATAAAGGATAAGAGATAGATCAGTGGGAAGAAAAGAGAGAGGTGCGAAAAAAGAAAGAGAGAATAGTATGACACAGGCTGCAGAGTACGGCTGACTTTGTGGAGTGAATTTACTAACACTTTGTGCTGGATTTGCATCACAAACTGGACACAAACTTGGCGCAAAGTATTGTTTTGGATTTACTTCTAGAGCAAATCTTGAATTGTGTACGAAAGTAGCTCTAAAGTAACAGAAAGTAGCACAATGCTCTACTTTGTGCTATTTTGTGTCAAGGGGACATACCATGCATAGTGCAACCTCTCGTAGGGCCCGATTCACAGAACTAATTTAAGACAAAATCCTAAACTTACTACCATTTACTCATGTTGCTATTCACAGAAGGAACTTACTCATTTTGGTATTCACAGAAGGCACTTACTCATTAATGAGTAAGTGCCTTCTGTGAATACCAAAATGGTAGTAAGTTTGGGATTTTGTCTTAAGTTAGTTCTGTGAATCCGGCCCTTAGATTTTGATTCTTTTCCCGATCTACTATCATTGGTGGACAGGGATTTGCATCTAAAAATGACACCTTAGACATAACAGTTCAACACACATATGAAGTGGTAAAGTGTTAAACATTGTCAACGCATAGAATTTTGTACTGGAAGAGTACAAATGGAACCAATGGAGGAAGCGTGAGTAACTTTCATAAGGGCTCTGTCTGTACTCAGACATCAGTGGCAGCTGCCATCCAGTCTGGATAATTTCAAAGTATTTGATTAGGCATAAGGGGCTCAAAACAAAAGGCAGATACCGGTTTATTGAAATAAGAAAAAATGATTAAGGCCGTCTAGTTTCCTAGAGGATGTCATCAATTGTGGCATAGAGGTGAGGGGTTCCCACAAAGGATAGAGGATAAGGGAACCCGTCTGATAGGCAATAAAGGAGGGTGAAAACGTAGGGCACTGCTGTCAGTTTCTATTCAGATGAATTGAGCAAGGTGTCGAAGGGATACCTTCCTTCTCATAACGTTAAGGATAATCTTGGAAATTGGATAAGATGCAGGAAGATCTTGAGGAGTGCGAAGTCACGGTTCGTCGATGGCCAGGGTTTGACCAAAGTGTACCCTTTCAGTTCTAAAGCTATGCTTGACATCACCAACACACACTGCCGCTACAGCGCAAGGGTGTGCACATTGGGGCAAGGCAGCCTAAGGTAAGCCAGTACTAGGGGAAAGAGCAGCAGCACCATATATCAGTACAGATGGAGCTGTTGTGCTCTCTTCTTTTCACTATTCAGACAACAGTGGTCCCATCTCAAAGAAATGCATGAAGAATAAATATAGACACAATCGTAACTATATTGAATTGTGGACTTGTCCAGCCGGACAGTGGTCCAATATTTTTACTTCTGAGGAATAGAGAGAAATATTACACAACAGTACACAATATGGGGCACAAGCCTGTACCAACCTTGCAATTGTGCAACTGACACACACTAATGACGAGGGAACAAAAGGGCTTGTAGGCACAAGCGTGAGGTTCGAAGTACTAAAATTTACACAATGTCATAGTACATCACAACATAGTTTACACCTTTACATCAATTTATAGCAGTGCAGTTTTGTATAAGGTGTCATTTAAGTCGACGGCATTTCGATCTGTTAACTAGATACACAGATCCTCATCAGGACATAATTCTTATGCCTAATATTCAGAAGCCTCTGATGCCTACAGGGAAGGAAGGTGGGAGGAATAGGAAAGAGAAGAGTAGTGAGGATTTCACATTTAAAATTCAATTCTTTACAATTATACAAAACCAGATTATTGATTACATAAACTCGTTACATGCACGTGATGTGCAGACCAGTGACATGTTAATTCGTGAGTGATGGCTATTTACAGTGAAGGTATTTTCACAACACAGCCACAGCAACTTTAATGACTGTGCTAAGTGAAAACATGGTAAAACTGCCCCTTCGCATCCCCAGAAGAAGCACTCTTAACATATAATGCCTACCACTATGGGTGAATTACGGCTCCCAGACCTTGTGGTCCTCATTGTCTTATGTCATATTTTATATACATTGATTTGCACAGTCAGTCATTGTCTCTGTATAAGTGTGTGGTGGGTGTGATGTAAACCGCTCTGACACTACATTGGTATGAGAAGCACTATAAAAGAAATAAAATAAATGGTGGGGGGCCAGGAATATATGAGGGGCACCATTTGAGGGTGGTAGTGAGGAGAAAGATGAGATCTGAGCCTAGAGTGCGCCAACAAAGAATGTCGCATGGGATATCAACAGCACTAAAGCCAGCCCTGGTGGTAGGGCTAGCCTTTGGAAGGCTAGAATGTCAGAGCTGGATCACTCATCTTTCAGGCATTTTCCTTTGTATAGGGTGTGAGAAAGTGACTCTGTATACACTGGACTAGAAGGAAGTACAGGGTGTATAGAGTCCACCAACCCCAGAGGTATAACAGAGGTTAAAGTCAGAACTGACCTTACTCTCCAAAGTGGTATCTTGGTCGAGCAGTAAGGCAGTACCAGATGACAGTGTAAAGCATTTGATGTACACACTCAGTCAGCAAAAGGTTTCACACACTCACGGACTGAACTCCAGGCCAATTGTTTGTATATCCAGAGATATGGTTGCTTTATTTTTAGAACCAACAGTTATAAAAATATACTTTTCACATTACGAGTACTCTCATGTAAATACTTTGCAGAGGAGCAATAAGTTTGTATACACATTAATCACAGGCTAACTAATAAGCAATACAGTTCTAAAACACACTCTAGCATTGAGCTCAATGGGTTTTCATAGGAAAGTACAGTTGATTACTTTAGGGATCACTTTGGTAGTCCCAGGACTAGATCTTGGATTCAGTCCTGGGGTCTAAGACAAAACCAGATTAGCAAAAACGTTTTAGTCACAGTGATGATTTTTCCTGAATATAAAGCTGTTTTAAAAGTTCACACTTAGAAACTTTTCGAGGTGATTCTCACAATGTTATTCAATGGGAGGAAATTCAGGTTACAGGTGAAGTACGATCGCTTTACTTTTGTAACCCAGCACTAGTCTCCTCGCGCCAGCACTGGGGGCTTAACTCAAAACAGGCAGGTAATTGTGTTTCAGTATTTCATATGATTTTTAAACAATATTTGCAGTTTTCAAAAGTAGACACTTAGAAGAATTTTCATAGAAAAGCAGACATTGGGTTCCTATGGAGAAAATGCAGGTAACTAGTAAACCCGCTAGGGATTACTGTTGCAGTTCAGTACTGGGCTGAAAGGTAGAGTACTGGCTTCTCTCCTGATCACAGGTGAGTATTTTCGAATTCGGATGTTGGCTGATTTTATAGGAATATTTTCAGTTTTCAAAACTGAAAATTTTCGAGTCAAAAATGGGTCAATGTTATCCAACGGCAGGTAAGTGGATTACCCGTTTCCAGGTGAGTACTTGGTTGGTGAAGTTAGGGTTCTAGGCATAGACTCAGGGGTCCCCCAGAGTCAGGTGAGTACAGTTGGTTCAGTCCCAGCGGCGCAGGGCGGCCGGGTGCAGAGGTAGATAGGCCCAATGTTATTCAATGAGGGAAAGGAGGCCTTTGGTTGGTGGCTGCTGGCTAGCAGGCCACGCGGCTCTGGGAGCTGGGCTCCTGGTCACTTGCTCTGGGCCAAGGGGAAGTAGGATAGGGCAAAGAGGTCACAGCCAGTGGCACTCGGGTGGCTGGCTGCAGGGTGCTTTTGAGCCGTCGGGCTGCAGGCTCGGAGATGCTGACTCTCCAGGGGCGACCAGCACTTCGAGAGGTAAGTTGGGATATCGGAGCACAGGTAGGTACCCCAAAGGGAGGCACAGGGGGCTGTAGGGCACCGGGTGCAGGGGTGTCTTTGGGTGTTGGAAAAGCTTACCCTCGGCTGGTCGCGGTTGGGGTGGCCCCTGGTTCTGAGTCTGCAGGCGTCGGCTGGTTCTTCGAGGAGGGTCTTTGGGAACTGGACTTCTGGTCCCAGTCGCCGGGGGGACGTCCTCGTGGTCTTGGTTCGGGTTGGCTCGGCCCGGGCTCGGCTGGTGCAGAGTGGGCTGGTCCGGAGCTTCCTGGTGGGCACCAGGTGGGTTGTTGCAGCAGAGCCTCTGCTGATGGGAGTCCCAATCGTCGAGAGGGTCAAGGCAGGCAGGTCCTCTGGGTGTCCCAAGGTTGCTGTCCGCGGAGGTCGCCGGGTTTAGGCAGGAGCAGGTTCCAGGATCAACAGGCCGGTAGGGCTGGGGCCAAGTCAGTTGTTGTTGTCCTGTTGTTAGCAGCTGCGCGGCGGGTCGTCTTCTTCTTGATCTTCTTTCTTCTTTTTTGATATCGGGATATGAGGAAGGAAAGTTCAGGGAGCCCCTAAATACTAAATTTAGGGGCGTTACAGGTAGGGTAAGGGCAGGGACCAATGGGTCCCTGTCCTGGGGTGAGTACACCCCCTAGCCTGCTCCTCTCCTGTGGGAGGGGGGCAGGAGCCTAGCTGGGATTGGGCAGGACTCCCCATCTACAAAATGGCCGGAGCACGGGGTCGTGCTTCACCTCGCCTCCTCCACCTGAGGGGTGGAGTTGGCACAGGTTGGCACACCCCCCTTCCTGGCGTAGTTTTTCCCACCAGTCTTCTCGCCAGAGTGGTAGGACTGGTGGGGGGCTGGTTGCTGGGTACAGCAAATGGTCTGGGGAAGCTCTCAGAGGCGGTAAGCCTTTGAAGCTTCCCCCTGTCCATTCTGGGGGAGGAGATGTAGCACCTCACCCAGGATGTGCTTTGTTGCAGACCCAGGAGAGCGGGGGGCTCTCCACCCAGGGGTCCAGCAACATGTCTGCTGGGTGGCAGCCTCTGCAGCCACTCAGCCCAGACGTGGATTGTAGGTTCGGGTTTTTGGAGGGCATCTCTAAGATGCCCTCTCATGCATGTTACATTAAATCCCACACTGGCATCAGTGCGGGTTTAATGTGCTGAGAAGTTCGGTACCAAACTTGTCAGTCTTCAGTGAAGCCATTATGGTGCTGTGGAGTTCGTGGATGACAACCTCCCAGCACCATATACTCTTAAATGGCAACACTGCACTTACAGTGCCCAGGAATGGCCCTGAGTACTGTAGGGGCACAGGGCTCATGCACCTGGGCCCTCACCTCTGGCATAGGGCACCAAGCTAGAGGGGTGACTGAAGTATCCCAGGGCAGTGGGTTCTGTGTGCATGGCACACAGGGATGTGTGCCATGTCGACTCTTGCTTTAGTTCTGTACTTAGACACTAAGCCTGCAAAGGCAATGTGTGGGAGCCAGGGTACAGGGCCCCTGAGGTTGGCACAATAAGTGCTGCAGCCCTCAGGGGTCTTCTCTGGTCACCATGCCCTGGGTACCTAGGGTACCATTTACCAGGGGCGGACAGGGGCCGGAGATGCCAATTGGGTATTCTGTTTCAGCATAGCTTTTCTTTGTAGGGAAGGAACACAGGCCCTGGGTACCTGATTGCCAGAGACCCAGGGCACACTCAGTCAAAGTACATCAGCAGTTAAAAAAAAAGTGGGGGCATACCAAGGCAAGAAAGATGGCACTTTCTCACATAGCGGTACAAAAGGGGGTGGTGATGGACGGAGCATCAGAACCAATTAAACACTTACACCCAGTCAAAAGATCTGGGTTTGATCCATCAACGTTCTTTAGCCCACTCTGCCACCCCAGTTCAGACATGGCTATATGCAAATCAGTCTGACCCTGTGCCTCATGGGAACAGTCCAGCCCGAACTGCCAAGCCATGCCTTTCCTGGACCGGAAACAAGCTTCCGAGGACCGGTTTCTGGCATTCCAGCCGTCTTCAGCCCGGCTTGCTTGAATCCAGTGGCAAAGTGAGCAAGGGACTCACGTCTGAGCA
Organism: Lissotriton helveticus; assembly: GCF_964261635.1. Classification (NCBI taxonomy): domain Eukaryota; kingdom Metazoa; phylum Chordata; class Amphibia; order Caudata; family Salamandridae; genus Lissotriton; species Lissotriton helveticus. Next base: position 1,285,314,696 of record NC_136059.1, on the reverse strand, counting down.
TACCCTGCCACACTTATGGCAGCCAAAAGCGGTACAAAAGGGGGTGGTGATGGATGGAGCATCAGAACCAATCAAACACTCACACCTAGTCAAAAGTTCTGGGTTTGACCATCACCGTTCTTTAGCCCACTCTGCCACCCCAGTTCAGACATGGCTATATGCAAATCAGTCTGACCCTGTGCCTCATGGGAACAGTCCAGCCCGAACTGCCAAGCCATGCCTTCCCTGGACCGGAAACAAGCTTCCGAGGACCGGTTTCTGGCATTACAGCCGTCTTCAGCCCGGCTTGCTTGAATCCAGTGGCAAAGTGAGCAAGGGACTCACGTCTGAGCATACCCTGCCACACTTATGGCAGCCAAAAGCGGTACAAAAGGGGGTGGTGATGGACGTAGCATCAGAACCAATCAAACACTCACACCCAGTCAAAAGATCTGGGTTTGATCCATCACCGTTCTTTAGCCCACTCTGCCACCCCAGTTCAGACATGGCTATATGCAAATCAGTCTGACCCTGTGCCTCATGGGAACAGTCCAGCCTGAACTGCCGGGCCATGCCTTCCCTGGACCGGAAAGAAGCTTCCGAGGACCGGTTTCTGGCATTCCAGCCGTCTTCAGCCCGGCTTGCTTGAATCCAGTGGCAAAGTGAGCAAGGGACTCACGTCTGAGCATACCCTGCCACACTTATGGCAGCCAAAAGCGGTACAAAAGGGGGTGGTGATGGACGGAGCATCAGAACCAATCAAACACTCACACCCAGTCAAAAGATCTGGGTTTGATCCATCACCGTTCTTTAGCCCACTCTGCCACCCCAGTTCAGACATGGCTATATGCAAATCAGTCTGACCCTGTGCCTCATGGGAACAGTCCAGCCCGAACTGCCAAGCCATGCCTTCCCTGGACCGGAAACAAGCTTCCGAGGACCGGTTTCTGGCATTCCAGCCGTCTTCAGCCCGGCTTGCTTGAATCCAGTGGCAAAGTGAGCAAGGGACTCACGTCTGAGCATACCCTGCCACACTTATGTGGAGTGTGAGTGTTTGATTGGTTCTGATGCTCCGTCCATCACCACCCCCTTTTGTACCACTTTCTCACATAGGTTCACAAATTTAAAGTGCCTTTTAGATCCATGTATTGAAACTAACACATACAAATGTTTTTCAAACCCGATTTAGCTTTAAACATGGAGCTGAGTACAAATTGTATTTGCTCCACTTGTACACACATGCAAGCATCTGCATGGCCAACAAATGAAAGCTGTAGTAATAGTAAGTAGAACATGCACATTAAAACACTTTGTGTATATTACTCCCCATTTTGTATACAGAAGTGTGATTAGTGTGCAAAAAATGCCGTTAAGCAATGCAAATACAATTTGTACTGGTGTATTTTACACAGGTATCTAAATCATCCCTTATGTGCTTTCCTTGTGCTTGAGTACGGTTGGAATGGCTGGCACAGAGTCAGTCACCAGACAAGTTTAGAACTAAAATAGATGAAAGTTGCAACGTTCATTCTCAAGATAGATAGATAGATAGATAGATAGATAGATAGATAGATAGATAGATAGATAGATAGATAGATAGATAGATAGATAGATAGATAGATAGATAGATAGATAGATAGATAGATAGACAGACAGACAGACAGACTCAGACAGGCGGGGATAGATAGATAGATAGATAGATAGATAGATAGATAGATAGATAGATAGATAGATAGATAGATAGATAGATAGATAGATAGATAGATAGATAGATAGATAGATAGATAGATAGATAGATAGATAGATAGATAGATAGATAGATAGATAGATAGATAGATAGATAGATAGATAGATAGATAGATAGTCAGTCAGACAGACAGACAGACAGACAGACAGGGATAGATAGATAGATAGATAGATAGATAGATAGATAGATAGATAGATAGATAGATAGATAGATAGATAGATAGATAGATAGATAGATAGATAGATAGATAGATAGATAGATAGATAGATAGATAGATAGATAGACAGACAGACAGACTCAGACAGGCGGGGATAGATAGATAGATAGATAGATAGATAGATAGATAGATAGATAGATAGATAGATAGATAGATAGATAGATAGATAGATAGATAGATAGATAGATAGATAGATAGATAGATAGATAGATAGATAGATAGATAGATAGATAGATAGATAGATAGATAGATAGATAGATAGATAGATAGATAGATAGATAGTCAGTCAGACAGACAGACAGACAGACAGACAGGGATAGATAGATAGATAGATAGATAGATAGATAGATAGATAGATAGATAGATAGATAGATAGATAGATAGATAGATAGATAGATAGATAGATAGATAGATAGATAGATAGATAGATAGATAGATAGATAGATAGATAGATAGATAGATAGCCCTAGAGTCACGCTTGTTTACTGCTGGTTGTTCAACGGTAGTGTTGTAACACGGCACACGCTTTGCAAGCAAGCTTGTTAAATCAGCTTTGAATTTTTAATGAAGCTTCCAATAGCCTGCAAGCTCTCGCTGTTGCTCTGGGGGATTCTCCAGTACAAAGGATCGGAGCAGCTCCCGTTCCCCATCTGGCTCTGGGTGTCAGGGAGAGTCAAGGAGGGATGCAGGATATCTGAATAAAAAGAAAGTTAAAGTAGGGCGTCTATTGGCGGGCGCAAATGGGGGCCGGGTTGAGGTTATGGCACCGAATCCTCCATTGTGTGGATCTATTTTCTCAGATGTTATAAGAGGTTTGCTTTTTGCTGGACGCTGATTACATTTAGTAAACGCGCTTGCTTACGTTAGGGAATACTTTAACAGCCCCCACCTCCCACTGCTCTCCCCCCTCTATGAATAGCTAAATTATCATCCATCAAACTCTGGTCCCAAAATAAAGTTTTCTCTGCCGTTGTAGTTTACATCCTTAAAGTGCCATCTGGCATGCACCTTCCTTGGACGGATTCCGCTGTGCTGCCAAGTTCTGTTGTCTTAAACTTGAGTGCAATTAATATTAACATTTGATCGGCGATCATCATGTCAAAAGAAGGGGGAAGTTGAAACCTGACTCGATTAACATTTTATGAAAGACAACCAGGAAATCAACATTTCGAAGAAAGACGCCAAAAACGGTTGTGTACTCAGATTAAATTCAAAAAGTAAAATTGATTCTTCTGTTGACTCCAAGTGACAGAAAAGCACTATGGGGAGAGGATGTGGCCTAACGGCTGGAGCAGTTGACTTGAAAGCTGGGGAATCAGGTTCGAGTCTCGGCAACGACGGTCAGAATTCTGTGATTCTGGGCAAATCACTTAATCTCCCAGCGCCTCACAAAAAAGAATGTGTCCGCCTGTTACGCAACTGGTGCTCATGTAAAGCGTTCGAATATCTTCGGGTCTAGTTCGTACTATATAAAACATCCCCCCTAAAAATAAAATATGAGTCAATTGTCAGATTTTTTTTGTGTTCAGAATTCTTTTTGCATTTGACATTTCTAACTGGAATTGTCGACAGTCTTTGGAGCCACTTTTATTTCCCGCTTTCCTAATTATTCATAGAATTTGTCAAAGTGTTAAACGATCTAGACATAAAAAGGCTGCCTACTAGTTATAATATGGAATTGCATGTAAAATATGTGAGGCGTCATGCACTTTAATATGGGGAGAATCACAAAGTTTTTTTTTAATTAACGTCAAAGTCGGAATTGAATAATAACTAGAATTTGCCTAAATGTCTGACTCCCTGAGGTGTAAAGATGTTCCCAGCATTCCGAAATCGATGTGTGTAAATTTCCATGCACACTCCTCATTTACACTTATGCCTGCAATGGGCCAGTGTGGACAAACCGCAGGAGTGAATGTTGAGGAAATATGAGTCAAACTTCTCTTATTCTCCATCAAAGATATCTTCCTCTAAACCCCTTCAATTACTTCCCTGCTAGTTTGTACACTAGGTCATAAAACATTTGAGTGTCTGGGCATTTTTCAAGCGCAATGTATACACGTACAACAGCCTATTTTGGCCTCTCAAGTTCCTGTGGAGGTTGGTGGTAATTTCAAGCCACTGATTAGTGGTGGATTTGTGGATGGAGAACATGGTGCATTTTCCACAAAGCGACGAGGATCTGACACACCCTGCCCATCCACCTCAAGCAATCCATGTGGCTGACCCAATCCAGGAAGTACCTCAAGACCTGGCTCATCGAATAATCCTCCACCCAGTCCGATCAGCAGCCCCCCTCCCCCAGCGCCTTAAGACCCTATCGGTGAGTAGGCGCGCTATACAAGACCCTGATTGATTGAAGAGCACACTCAAATTGATCCTTGTTTGAAAGATTACCTTTTTAAAAAAAAATATGTATTATTCTTTATTTGGCTTTGCCTGCTTTGTTCAAATTGACTTATACATGAGAATAATAGTCTCGTTCGGGTACCTAGCTTCAACTCATCAGCTATGAGTCTCCTAAAAATGCCATGATATTTTGGAAGGCATATTTTATCCTTTTATGTCAAAGTTATTCCCCTGGTACTTAATTTCAAACTACCTATAAAACAATCGTTAGAGCTCATCACTTCGATCTAAGGGGTTTGTCAGGTGCTGCATGCAAACTATGCCCACCATTTCTGGGCTGGTGTAAAAACCAAGGGACCTCAGAGATCCTTTCCATCACCTGGCAGTGCACAGCCAAGCAGGGTTGATGGGTACCAACATATATGAAGGACATCTTCTCCTTTATGAAAGAACTGCCACTAAACAGATCTTTGCTTCAGGTCTGTCACATTTAGTTAGCAAAAAAAGAATAAACAAACCCAAGCGAAGCAAACGGAGAATTAACATGCAAATCTTTCAGCTGTATTAAGTAACAATAAACAACTGCAAATTGGCATCTGGTAACAAATATATAATTCAGAAAGTGGTGAATCGATCTTCCTTATACTAAATGGCCGCGCACGCAACAAAATGTACTATTACACTGCTCAAAACGACAATTTTTACTGCATCAATGAGAAGGCACACCCCAACCCTCCCAAACAACCCTCTTTGATTTTTACTCCTTCCCCTTGCCCAGCCCTTTTTAATTCGAGCCCTCCAGCCAATGGTTACGTTTATTCATGCATCACCTATTGGAGGGGAGGTGCACACTCTGTGATAAAGTAAAATGTTGAACTAAAGAAACAAACCAACCCAATCTGGGGGTGTATATCGACGGCACTTCGGTTCTCATTACAAGTGGTGTCTTAGGGCCATATGGATCAACACATTTCCCCATAGACACAGAATGGGCAAAACCCTTTGATACATCTGGCCCTTAGTTTCGAAGGGGCTAATAACATTACTTACTGGCATCAATGGAATTATGATTTTTTTTTTTTACTTTCACTGGGAGTTGGCAGCAGAAAGTGAGTCTTAATCAAAACGAGGGATTCCTGGGGGAATCGAACCCTGAATTTTCAATTCTCCTGGTAATTCCTCATTTCTTATTGAGCCTTCAAGGTCAAACACATAATGGGCAGCATTTTCGCTATCCCCGGAGTTACTGATATCCCAGTGTATCATTAACTCCAGCAGTGAGTAAAATCTGGTACATTTTTAGGGCTTCTTGCAATGAGGGCCTCAACATTTTGCCTTCTCAGTGGAAAAGGCTTAGTTCTCTGATTTTGTTTTTACATCCCACTCCACTGTTACCAAATTAGAGTCATTAACTAAAGGGTTTTACCATGATCATGGGGATGGATCGTATTTCAAGTGTTCACTTCGGGCTCGTCACTGGACACAGCCTTTATGTAGAGTGATGCTTTCTGCAGCAGGACACACTGGGCCTTTCTCCAACCTAGACAAAACATGCTAAACACAGCTGCAATGCTGGAAACTCGTGCTTTGATATTACGGGGATGCATGTTGTTCACACACACTTGGAGAGAGACCTTTCCTTGGAGAAGCACTATGCTGTAAACCTTCCATCTAAGCTCTTAGATGTGCAGTCTGCTGACAAAGCCCAGAGATTTTCCTTTATATAATAAACCTCAACTAACCAAGGGGAGGGTGGTTAGGCCTCATAGTCCTTTTTCCCCTGTCGGTATATGATGACATCCTCCTTTATATTCTATGGTATTGTAACAATGCTGCTAACTGTTTTAGGTTTATGTATTTTGTTGCTGGTAGTTGCTCGTATACTGCATTAAAGAGCACAATAGTTAAAATAAACATTTTGAACTATACAGTGACTCCGACAATCCTTACTGTGGACAAGTATGAGTGAGTGAGCGAAAGGGTATGTCTTGCTTCGGCAATTCCTGAGAGAGTCAGGAGTGTTGTGTTCTGGGTTGTCTAATCCTTTGTAGCTTCGTGATTATGTAGGAGAAGGAATGAGACACTATAGCTAGTCGGTTTTGGGATTTTGGGCACTAAGGTGGTAGGAAGGTACAACCCCTATACACGAGGTCCTGTTTTCCTGCGCATAGTTCTGTGTATGTGCAGAATCCCTGCAACATGGCGCCGCCAACGTTTGGTCTGGTTCTTATCTGCGAGACTCCTGAGTAGTGCTTGTACTTGTCCACAATATCCTCACTTCTGTTTCCGGAGACAGTTGTAACAGTTTAGCCTCCTATATTGTGATATATTATAGGTTTTTCAAGCTTGAATTTTAAAAGGTCTTTCTTTTTTTTTTAACCCTTTATAGCGCTGCCACGCATAGGTTGTTATTCTCTATTATTGACTAAGTCAGTTGCAATAACAACTTCTAACCGTGCACCGCTCAGGGCTTATTTTAATCAATATGGAGTACCTGAAGCAGGTGTTGCGCTTATCTTTGTTGTGAAAACAGTATTCCACTTCGAGGTATTTTATTTTTGGGTCACCTTTCCGGCAGTCGATGGAACATAAAATGTGTTTCATGAGTATAGTGCCACCGCGACTCTGCAGGAATATAGACCTTATAGAACTCTTGAGGGTCCGCTAACAGCTTGGCAACACCAAATATGGTTTAATGGCACCCTTCCTCTCCCAATAACACTGGTCCGTTTAGGCCCCGTATAGATAGATGGGGTCACTTGGCCCGTTTTGGCTGGGTACACCCCGCATCCAACTTATCTCACTGCTTCAGTCACAGAGCTACGCATACTACACACTTCCTTGATAGGTATACATCGAGCTATTATTCAGTTCAAGTCGCGCAACCTCCGGGTGAGACCATCTGGCGTTGCTGCGCAACCACCTGCACTAGGTGGTGTGACCATCAGTCCGCTGATGGTTAATTCTGTGATGGGCAAGAGTCCCCAAAGTAAGGATGAACTTCCTTATCGGCATGCTGTTATGAGGTGACTTTACGAGATGAGGAGGAGAATGAAAACACTGACCTCTTACCCCTTTACGTTATCCTGTGTTCTGTTTACCTTCACCGTGGGAACAAGAAGTAGAGATTGATCACGGCCCATTTAACAGCTCAAGTTCCCCGGAAGTCGACGCGACCCATGTGACGGGGTCACATGGACCCAGGTGAAATGAAGACACTGCGGAGGCGGGCCATTTAAGGGGAAGTGCAGACAGTGGAAGGGCGAGCAGGGAATTTGGAGGACTGGAGGACCTGTGCACCGGAGCTACAGGACGTGAAGGACACCGCCAAAGTGTCTGCGGAGAAGAGGCCACAGCACACAGTGGAGAGACCGGGACGTCGTTGCTTCCAAGAATCCAGCAGAGGGAGCCAGACCCTATCCGGTACCACGTGCCTGCCATCACGCTCCAGGAGGAGTGTGGCTACCAGGGGTACGCTATTGAGTCCATGGGTGGTTCTATAAAGGAAAGTACAGTAGGAGGGAACCAACTGTGGGGACCGGGGAGGCATGAACGTGCAACAACCGCTTGGGGCTCACAGCGTTAGCAGTAGTGGCACTGGTGGCGGTTCTAGGTGTTATTCCCTTAGTGCTCTCCCTACAAACTGCTGGTCCGTATTGGACAACACCACTAAAATGTGTCTCTTTGTTTGTTTTTATGTTGTTTTACCATTACCCACACCCCTGGGCCCTTTTCTGTTGGGGCGACAAAGAGGACCAGAATTGAATACTTCCTCTGACAGCAAGAAGGAAGCCAGAGTCAAGACTTTGTGGCAGTGCATTGGTAAAATACTGAGAATGAATACTGATTTCATAGCACTCTGTCTCTCAGCTCGTCCTTGCCCATTTCACACGTGCTGAAAAATTTGGGCAACTCAAAGCTGTTTTTCCAAATACCACTCCTGTGGAGAAGTACTAGATTTTGACAATAAGTCTGCCGAAAAACCTGGTTCCCAAATTTGCTGATTGTAATACTTGAGGAAAGTGTTTGCAGCAGTATATTTGATGTGTTTCGGCACCCCCTCAATGACCGTTCTCCCATCCGTGATAAAACGTGTTCAGGATGAAAATGGGGCTAAAGCTGCCCTGGAATTGGGAATGAGACTGGTGGGCGTGTTTGAGATTGTTTGCGATATGACCCTTGCAAATGTTAAGGGTGATGCTGTAAGTTAACGAGTGGACTCAATGCTTGGAGGCTGTGGCAGACGCAGACAAGCAATGCGAATTGCCAAAGATTATTGCTAAAGCTTATAAAACCATTGGACACAATAGTCTGGGAATCAAACCTTTTACTCAACCAAAAACTCAAACTCAAAGTCAACAAAATGCCCACACTGATAAAAATGGGTGCCCGTTCTTTCCTAGAAGGAACTGGTGAAATAAAAAGCAGTGGCAGCAACAACAGAAGCAGGGTTTGTGTGCTGGGTCATCAACACCCAAGTCTTCTGAGTGTACTTATGACTTGCGCGATCGTGCGAAAATCAAGACTCCTGATAGATCTCAAGTCCCTGATCAGTGCTCTCCTCGTTCTTTACAGGACACATCGGACTATCAAGTTGGTGGTGGGGAACGACGAGATCATGGCAAAGGGCCGGCCACACAGCAGGGAGGACATCAACCTCAACAGTTTGACGTTACAGCCAATTAAGATGTTGAAAATTAGTACGTTTTGGTGAACATTATCTGCGCCATCTTGCCTCTTCCCCTGATGCCACACTTTTGTCGTGCGCGCCCGCCATTTTAAGATGCCCCGATCAGAACGAACCCTTTTGCATGCCGCTGGCCCCTGACATAGCCCTTTGCCTTCGCTAAGCCTGCACACTGACCACCCCCTGCTTGCACCTGCCTTGAGTCATAAACCCCTCTTCGGCGCTGCTCTGCCCCAGGCCTTCATCCTGTTCCCAGCGCGACACCTCCCTGCTTCCCTTTCATGATCTCCGGCCCTTAGATGCAAACCCCCTTTTTCCCCGTGTGCCCGTTTTGTCTTCCCCGTTCCCAGGCCGACACCCAGCTCTGCCGATACCATCTTTGCCCCTCCCCGTACAATAGAAAGCTCCCCCCATCAAAGAATCCCCGGGTTGATCAAAGCCCCCCACCCCATGAGATCCGATCAAACCCCCCACATTCCATGAATCGGCGGATTATCCAGCTGCGCGATGCTCATCACCTGTTGTGACTAGGGTGGGGACTTCAACTGTAAATGTGTGTGGGAACGGGCCCAAAGGGGCGTTCCGAGAATGTCTTTTCCGTACATCAAAGCTTTAACATGTATGTGTAATCTACAATAAAGTCATAAATGTGTGTATAAGAGGCCAGGCCTCAGGAATACAGTTAGAGCACCTCAGAACGATACCTTCTGTCCGTTTCGTTGTGTTCTCCTCCGGAGAGAATAAAAAACCTTGTTTCCTGCTTTCCAGTCTCCAGCGCCTGCCTCTTCATTGATTTAAATAACTAGAGGGTCACAGAGGCAATACCGCCGGGCAAATATCGATTGTCCCCGACCCGACTGAACTTTTTACAATTGGCGTCCCAAGCGTGGGGCCCATCAGCGACTCGTGGATCCAGTGGGAGAGGTCCCGACGACAGAGTGAACGACTGCAACGATCGGGAGAGCTCTTGCCCAATAGACCCTCGTCTGGCAGCCGATCATCCGAACTTCACTAGTTCCGAACAGACCTCTCTCGAGTGATCTACGGTCCTGACTGGGAACCATCAGGAGTGCCGTGAGAAATACGAGAAAAAGAGGACGATCGGGCGCTGGATTCGGAAGACAAGAAACTGTCCACATGGTCCGGGTAAGGTCGTGTTGCCACGACAAGTTGCGAAAAAATTTGTTTGATTGCTTGATTGTTCAAAATACTAGTATTGCTCGTTTTTTTATTTATTTTTTTTATTTTGGAGATTCACTGTCTGCAAACGGAGAAACAACAGGCTCTCTCTCTTTGCAAGCAGTGGAGGATAGGTAGGGTAGCAGCCGTGCTTGTTTTCTTTCTCCCCCACTTAATAATTGCTTGAAACTGAACTGTTGTTCGCAAAAATATTGTTTCCTGGAGATTCCCTGTCTGCAAACAGGGAAGTGACCACCCTTTTTGCAGATAGTGAAAAGGGTAGGTAACGCAGATCTTTGCGGACCTACTCATTCTCCCCATTGTTATTTATTGGTCTTTTGGTTTTTGATCCATGAGGTATTCACTACCTGCAAACAACGTAGAATAGAAATATTCTGTCTAGTCTTTGCACCTAGTGATAAGATAGGCAGTGCTGACTTTTTTAGTCCCTCGTTACGAGCCGTCATGTCTGTCTTCTCCCCACTGATAAATAGCCTGTTTAGCCCGGACCGGGTGTTAGAGGTGGACCATATAGCTCCACTAGAAGGCACCCCTAATAAGGACATGTTCATAAACTATGGGTTAGTCACCATAGCTTATAATAAATTATGGCACAGGTATACCGAAGAGAGTCAAGACAAACAGTGGCCACTGGCAGGATCCTTTGACCTTGATAAAATAGAAACGTTAGAAATAGCCCTTCGAAATAATAAGACAACGCCGATTATGCTCGACAGTCTCGGTATGTGGCGCAGAGAGGCTACGAAACGACAGAGAAAAGACGAGGATAAACCAAGTAGGGAAATATACCGACAGGACAACCCCAGGACACCGCTACCCACAACTTATCCCCCGACACTATGCAAAGGACGACCAGACTTAGGGTCAGACCAATGCGCTTTTTGTAGGTATGTCGGACACTGGAAAGCCCAATGCCCGACTCTACTGAGCGTGAGTAAAGGCAAAGGGCCGACAAGAACGACAGACCGACAGTACGAGAAAAGGCGCGAGACAAAGAAGAACCCGACTTACATAGACAGACCAGACAGAACCACCACGTTTGATTATGCCCGATGGCACAGATTTCGCCAGGAAAATCTCAGCGGCATGCTCACGTTCTCCTAGGTCGGGCAATGTCAAGACGGGAACCCAGCCTCGTTTAAAAATTCACAGACGGAAAGAGATAATTATGACCAATAACTGTTTTTATATTTGTCTTGGGTCTTTGTATGTCGTACTTGTACTGTCCCCCGTCTGAGTTTGTGTGTATGTAATGTGCAAATCTGCGTCATCCCTCTACACGTGTTTCCGTGTTACTCGACCTCTGTTAGCAGAAACTTAGCATAAAAGCAACCTGGAAAGAAAGAAATGGTGAAACAAAATCCGTAGACCATTAATGAACTTGAACTTTTAATTTAACACAACAAACAAGGAATAATAACGATAAACTGTAGAAAATGAAAGTCAAACAGAACATTCGCCCCCCCCCCCATTCTGGAACCTTCCAAAGTAGGGCAGGGTTACGGCTACGCCCAACCAACGGCAACCCATATAAGGCGAGCCCGGCCGCCAACTCTTGGTCAGGAAATCTTAACGTATGGGGGAGCCGGAGGAGAGGCAGGAGCCCGCAGCCTGGGCATTTGCAGGTAGTCCCGCCACATGTCTCCTTGGCCGGCCGCAACGGGCCTGGAAAGACTAAGGTAGTCCCGCCACATGTCCAGAGGAGGACGAGGCACCTCTTCCTTTTCTCTTCCGTCACAGCCGCAGCAGTCCTGGACGGCGGGATGTCCTGCACGTACCTCCACAACAATTTGTCCAAGTTGGGCTGGGAGGGAGAGGCGACGCGGACGAGCCTCTCCCACCTCCACCGGTAGGAGGTTTCCCAGCCCCCAGCCCGACGCCGAACACCCCCAGTCAGGCGATGGTGCCAATACTTCCACAGCACCGAACGTACAATGGTGGCACCCCAATACTTCCACAGCACCGAACGTACAATGGTGGCACCCCAGTACTTGCGCAGCACCGAACGTACAATGGTGGCACCCCAGTACTTGCGCAGCACCGAACGTACAATGGTGGCACTTGGGGAACACCGGATGTGGAGAGGCCTTCATGCGGGGCGATGAAAAGGAGCGGCATGGAGTACACCGGGAGAAGGAGACGAGGCGAACGAGTCTCCCTTGCCCCCAGGTGGGGGCATCACAGCCGCACCCCAGCCGAACGTCCCGCTTTCACAAAACAGGGACCTCTTCCTTTCACTCCGAAGGGTCTCTTCCACTCTTGCAAACTCGACGAGAGTGGCCCCGGTAGGGCCTCAAAATGGCGTCTGGGTTCGCTGGAAGGTGGGCCCCGGCCACTAGAGTAACTTTGACCAGCAATATAACTCGAACATTTGCCCTCTGGAGCACGACCCCCCATCTCCGACAGCATCTCCGCAGCCTTGAAGATCCTACAAGGGTCCCCGGCGGAACCTTCGGCCTTTGCAGGTTTCCGGTAAGGGACGGCTGCCTTGATCGCCAACGAAACAAACATGACATTGCCACACCTTCTGTTAGCGTGAATTCTAGAACTGCCGAAAGGGACTCTGGTCCAAACTGCCAGTAATGGAAACATTTCCCCCTGATGCTGCTTCTGGACTGAGCCGGCCCCGCCCAAAATGGCGCTGGTATCAATCGGAACTTACGAACACCTCGTGGTGTTCCTTCGCACTAATATAAACTTGATGTTCTGAGATTTTATATGATCCTTTGTACACTTGGCTAGAAAAGACAAGGAGAACTTACTCGACGAACAGTATGAAAAGATCCCCGTTACAAATGTTGATTACGAATGTACAATGTATTATATTTTTATAACTGGTGTAAACCCCATTTACGACGCACACGTACGGTATGCATATAGGAAATCTGATTACAACTGTTATGATTATGCTTCTAAATTATGAAAATATATGCCCCCGAACCCCCAGCCAATTAATAGACGTTTTAGTCTCTTACAAATGAATGAGTAAAACTTTCCGATGTTTTTATTGCTGCAAACGACACCCCCCACTGTACGCACTTTAGCCATTGCCACGACCGGCCAAATACGACCGCACCCTCATAATCCATATGCTGAAATGATTTTGCAAAATAAAGTCTTTGAAACTATGGACGGGTATTGCATGCTTTATTTTAAAACAATATGGGATGGGTGGGAAAGTTCTTTTCTGTGCACCCTACTCTGCTCTCTCTTTAAGGTTAAAAGAAGATGGTTGCCCAGCCCTGGAGGACGGATCGGATCGACAACACGACACTCCGCCTTCAAGGTACGCGTCTGACTCATGAACTCTCGCGTAGAGGAAGACCTTGACTTCCAAGGATGGGTAAAACGAATGGTGTAAATGAGGGAATGTAAAAGGAGGGTGAAATGAAATAATGTAAATATTATAAAGTACAACGTTCCAAAGTAGCAGGGACCCAAGAACCGAAGAACCTTAGAACGCCACAGCGTTGAAAGAGGTTTAAGGACCCCGATAGTGAGATACATCCTTTGACTAGATACCTCGCACTAGGCACCTCTGGTTTCCTTTTTATGTTTCCCCGCACACGCCCTACATGAACACACTACCCCCCCGACTCCAGAAACCATATCCCCGGGGACCCTGCCCCAAGGAGGAAAGACGAGTAAGAGGTAAGTAAAGGACTTATGAATCCATGTATTTGAATGCGCGCGAATGCTGTCTCCCCCACCCCCCCCTTTTTTTCCTCCTTCTGCAGGTTACATCAGAGATTACAGCCGAGGTGTGGCGAAGATCTGAAGCCTTGCCACGTCTAATACACGAAGCGGACTAGCGCCGCAAGGTGGTGTCTAAGCACGCCTGCAGACTACTCACGTACCGAACAAACCCGAAAAATTAGCACAACCTGATAAAAAGTGATCACCCTTAAACCAGACCGGACGAATGAACCCATGTCACGTATGATGCGAAACTATGAGGGAATGTGTGTATGTGTGACTGAGGCGTTGGCCCAACTGGTCGAAGGACCGAGAATGCGAGAAAGTGCGACAACATGGTACCTCCTTTCTTCTTTCCTTTTTCTCAAGGCATGTCCCCTCTACCCTGTTTAATGCTCAAACTGCATGATTACAAGATTCTAACCCAGACCCGTGAATGCCCTTTGCTGTGTAATGCACTAAATAGCCTTTCTTGAATACACTGCCACTCTCTCTGTTGCACGTGTACTATTTAGCCTGCCGTTGCACTCTCTCTCTCTCTCTCTCCCTCTATTTTTGCACTCCCACTCTTCCGAGTGGTTAGCCCCGAAATTGGCAGACTGCCACCCCTAACACCCCACCTAATTGGCTTCAAATACCGCCAGTATTTGCACAAAAACTTGTCTTTAATACAATCACCCTGAGACCGCGTCATTACCTCTCCTTTTCCGCTAGAAGTCAATGAACCCAGGTTGGGCCGTAAGGGAAAGGACAGGTAAAACGACAGAGGTTCCCTAATCTGACCCGAAAATAAGGGAACTACATGTCAACGGCTCCTATAGTATAAGACAAGGACCTCAGAATACGCGACCCTCCCCTCCCCGAATTGTCGCAATACCCAAACCGGAAAAATGACCACCCCCGTTACCTCCCCTGTATATGTCCCTGGTTGTTTCCCATAAAACCCCTGTCCTTCCTAATTAAGTAATCGGGCTGTAAAAGGTTACGTAGGACCCAGAATGATGTTTTACAAGGTTAACAGACTAGTTCAAGGTAAAGAAATCATCGAAATGAACCCCGCAGTAGTTGCAAAACAGGATGCACCGATAGAAAGGAAATGTTTAGCCATGTTCGTCTCTCAGCAAAATACCTGTGTAGTACCATGTTGACGACTCACTGCACCCTTTTGTAAATGTAAAACTCTAGAGAACGGCATATCTTTGCCAGATTTGTCTCACAAGGGTGGGTTACCATCAGATGAACTGCCATGCCTGTAATAAATAATTATGAAGGAAAGTCATAGTAAATCCAACAGAACCCGTCACCGGTCATTCATATGCCAGTTGTGAACACTAAAATAATGGGCATTTTTCATTCTTTGCCTGGAGCTGGGAGAGAAATAGACTTTTTGATTATCTTCATCTGCAAATTTTCTAAAGACTGTCTTTTCAAACTTGTTTAAGGGTACCGCTGTTGGAGGAGAAAAGGACCGGATGTGGGAGCACGAGGCCTGACTGCAGACTAAGGAACACCTGCGACATTAGCCAAGGCGAGACCACGACAGAAAAGAGCTGCAGGACGAGGCACTGTTTTCGACAACATGAGAAGAAAGGGTCGACCTGATGCCCCTGCTCGATGTCCAGAGCCTGTCGACAAGTCCCCGCTCTCTGAATTCGGTCACGCGCTCGCCTGTTTGAAGTCTCTCGTTCCCTTAGTTTGTCCCTAATTTGGCCTTGCTCCATCCCCCTTTTCCTCTGACCTACCCTATGGACTGTTTTTGTACGCTCTTCTTCCATCTGAACTTTCTGACAATCACCTCAAAGGACACAGGGCGAAAAGGACCTTTTTCCGACCAGAAACGCGAGGAGAGGGTCGTGCCCTGCAACGCAGAACTTAGAACAGAGCTGGACTTGTAGCTCCACCGCCGGTGCTCAACAGCGCCAACGAAAGACCACAAAGAACAATGAGAACTCGTGAAACTTCGAACATTTGACATCCTCAATCACCGTTTTTTTATGCCTCATTTCTCTCCCAGCCGCCATTGTATTGATCCTGCTCCAATCCGAATCTGAAATATGTATTAACCTGCCAGTGCACGTTATGATATGTACTTGCTGCTCGCCGTTTTTGTATTACATTCCTATGACTTTCCTGCTGAACAAGTTTATCAAAGTTTATCAAATAGGCCCGCCTCCTGAAAACTAGAAAAGTTAAAATGTATCGTTTACAACTCTTTTTATCTAGGGTTCCTACCATTTTCCTTCTCATGCCCACCACAATAGAACCGAGTAGAAAATGAACCAGCAAGATGTCTTGAATATGTTAAAGGGAGGACTGTTGAAAATTAGTACGTTTTGGTGAACATTATCTGCGCCATCTTGCCTCTTCCCCTGATGCCACACTTTTGTCGTGCGCGCCCGCCATTTTAAGATGCCCCGATCAGAACGAACCCTTTTGCATGCCGCTGGCCCCTGACATAGCCCTTTGCCTTCGCTAAGCCTGCACACTGACCACCCCCTGCTTGCACCTGCCTTGAGTCATAAACCCCTCTTCGGCGCTGCTCTGCCCCAGGCCTTCATCCTGTTCCCAGCGCGACACCTCCCTGCTTCCCTTTCATGATCTCCGGCCCTTAGATGCAAACCCCCTTTTTCCCCGTGTGCCCGTTTTGTCTTCCCCGTTCCCAGGCCGACACCCAGCTCTGCCGATACCATCTTTGCCCCTCCCCGTACAATAGAAAGCTCCCCCCATCAAAGAATCCCCGGGTTGATCAAAGCCCCCCACCCCATGAGATCCGATCAAACCCCCCACATTCCATGAATCGGCGGATTATCCAGCTGCGCGATGCTCATCACCTGTTGTGACTAGGGTGGGGACTTCAACTGTAAATGTGTGTGGGAACGGGCCCAAAGGGGAGTTCCGAGAATGTCTTTTCCGTACATCAAAGCTTTAACATGTATGTGTAATCTACAATAAAGTCATAAATGTGTGTATAAGAGGCCAGGCCTCAGGAATACAGTTAGAGCACCTCAGAACGATACCTTCTGTCCGTTTCGTTGTGTTCTCCTCCGGAGAGAATAAAAAACCTTGTTTCCTGCTTTCCAGTCTCCAGCGCCTGCCTCTTCATTGATTTAAATAACTAGAGGGTCACAGAGGCAATACCGCCGGGCAAATATCGATTGTCCCCGACCCGACTGAACTTTTTACAAAGATGATATGCCTCGTTATAGACCACTGTATCAGAAGAAGAAAGTTGCTGCTTTAACAGCGAAATATGCTTCAGGCGGTGAGAACACGTCTTCTAGACTGGATATGGGCAGTGACTCTGCTCGACAGTTTAGCGGAGGTTACCATAGTGGTGGAGGCCAGAGCAACTGAAACATTCATTACAATGGAGACAGAAATTACACGGGTTGCCCCCCTGGATAGACTCTATGAAATTGCCTTCCAACTTGAAGGTGATATGCCGCGTACAATCACAGCGGTTTTCTAGGAAAATCTCACCTCTTCATACGACATTCTGTTGGCAGAGGCAGATTGGCCTCCACCATTTGTGCTAGCCACTTCTAGAGGGGAAGACGTGATACTTCTGAGTTTTTTGCGTTTCGTCCCCGAGGAACATGCAAAGGCTTTCCTATCTGAGTGGCCTTTGGCCCTTGCCCCGGCGGTGTACCATAATGAGGTGGGCTAGGATAGAGATTTCCCAGAACATGAGATCATGTTATGGTCTATGCCACAGCCACAGCAGCAATATCCAATCAAATGAGAAGCTAAGGCTCCCCTTTGTGATATTCTGACTCAGTTGGAGTATCAAGGAGTGATTGAATCCTGCATCACTGATGAATAATCCTCTTTTTCCGGTATCAAAACCTGACAGATCGTATCGCATTGTCTTAGATTATCGAAATTTGAATAGTCATTGTCGGACATTTGCGGTACAAAACAGACACAGCTCTGCATTAGTGAACAGTCTAATTCGTAAAAAATACAAAACTACACTGGATATATCCAATGGTTTCTAAAGTCACAACCTGGCTCCTGAGAGCAGTGACTTGACAGCGTTCACCGCCGTCAGCAATCAGAAAAAATGTACACGTTTGCCTATGGGGTATAAGAATAGCCCCGGGGGCTTTCGCTGCACGTGTTGTGTCTTTGTTAGACAGCATAGACCTTGATGCATTCTTGTACGTTGATGATATTTATCTGACGGACGATAAACTGATGTCACATCTTGTCCATTATTTTGTCGTTTGCCGACTATGGATACAAATTTGATTTTGGAAAATCACACATAGCACATTTTGCGGTGCTCGTTTTGGGCTATGAGCTCAATAATGAAGGTAGGGGGTTGGCCCCCACTTTCTGTGCACAGTTGCGACCTCCTTCTACACTGAAAAAGCTTCAGTCTATGCTGGGATTTTTGAATTTGGGGAGGACAACATACATTCCCGATTACGCCCAGCGTATCAAACCCCTACATGCGTTGATACAACCAACATTTTCTTCGGCCAGCTGGCTTCCAGAACATATCTCTATTCTGCAATCTTTGCAATCAGATTTACTTGCAACCAACTACCTGCTGACGCTTGACAATACCACGAACCTGGTGATACATGTAGTACCAGGGACGGTGGATTTCACTTACTTGACGTTCAATGAGGGAGACACCATACCTATTGCATACAAATCACATTTATAAACAAACATGAGCTAAAATGCGATTTTTGAATATTGAGAACGTTTTGACAGCGGTCCAAATGGCGATTCTGAAAGAATGCTCGCTTGCGCAGGGAAAATGCATTCTTATGGTCACTCCTCTTCCTGCTTTAGAAGTAGTGAATAAGGCGAGTGTACCAAACTCTAAGGCTTTACATTCCTGTTGGATACAATGGGCTACTTTTTTGACATCGGCGGATGTCACGTTCATCTTTGATCCTGCTCTTCAGACACAGGAGTTTTTACAGTATGAACATGTTTGACCTCCTCCACTGTCATTTCTTTCTTTAAATGAGGTCAACCGGCAATCGGTTCCAAACACGCTTACTCGGTGGCTTGTGCTATTGTGGCTGGTTCAATTGTCAATGGAAAATTTAAGTCTCCATAGTGCATACACAGGCACTTGGGGACTATACAGCACAATTGGCGGAGCTGTGTGCTCTTGTTCTTGCTCTTGAGTTTCCTGATCCTAATGTGAATACTCTTATTGTATATGATTCTTACTACTGTGTTCAGTCTTTTAATGACAACTTATTATTTTGGTCACTAAATGACTATAGAGATTCTAGAGGCAGCGCGAAAAAGCATAAAATGCTTTGGGTTTGAGTGGCTGAATTAAAAAAAGTCTCCCACTCACACAGGTTATCCTACTCTTGGCTATCAGCATGTGAGAGCACCTGCTGTTGGTAATTCTTTGGCTGATAAAGCGGCCAAATCTGCAATTGCCATTGTTCTGTAGCAGCAGTTACAAGGTCCATGAGTAAGATAGATAATGATGTTTTGGCAGGTATTGCTGCTACGAAGGATGGAACTGCTTATCCACAGGGATTCCCTTTGAAATATTCTTATAATTTATCTCCCAAACAAGTTCCTTAGCTAAAATTCCATCAGTTGGGGATCAGCTGATTCCCAACAAAGACCGCAGACCTGCTTTGATTGTTGCCGCACACGAAGGCATGGCTTCTGCACATGCCAGAGTGTCTGCAACAGTCTCTATTTCACAGTAACATTACTGATGGTGTCGTTTATATAAACAGACCCGTAATTATGTACTTTCGCGTGACATTTGTCAACAAATCAAACCGCCTACAGTTTCACACCCACCACAAACACAGCTATGTATATCCAATCAGCCATTTGGCTGTATGTATCTTGATCACTGCGGTCCGTTCTCTTCTGATACAGCATATAAATATATTTTATTTGCAGTTGATTCATGCACTAGATTCCTTTGGGTTTGGCCACAAAGCAGTGCTGATGCTCGAAATGTCATTAGAGATTTGCGTGTCTTTGTCGGGATGTTTGCCTGTAGCACCTTCCTTTCTGACCAAGGTCCAGCGTTCACCTCTAAGGCATACAAGGACGCAATGATGTCAATGGGGTTGCTGGTACAGTTTTCGTCTCCAAATAGGCCTGAGGGCAATTCAAAAGTTGAGCGAATGAACCATGACTTAAAGCAATCGTTGACAGCTACAGTCTTAGGTACTGGCAGGAACTGGCTGGCCCGCTTGTATAAGGTTCAACATGCACTAAATAATCTCCCTAGAAGATCTATGAGTGGGCGGACCCCATAGGAAAGGCTCTTTGACATTAAAATGTTTGTGCCAGAACTTGATAGTCTATACGCTGTGGGGGCCGCCGCAACCTTTGACGTAGATAATCATTCTACCATGTTACAGGACCTACAAAAGACCAGTGACAGCTACGTAACTGAACATTTACCCCCTTCGAATGATGCAGCTCTGCTGATTCGAGTTGCCGGCTAGCTTCCTAAGATTGGAGATCTGGTACGAGAAAAGCTGGAGAACAAAAACAAATTTGGTCCCTCTTATCGTGCATCAGTTCCAGTCCTTGGATTGAAGGGTTCTCGTACAGTCATTTGCCACCTTTACCTGTCCGCAAAGACAACAGATACATCTCAGTGGATAATGTCAAGTTACACCGTCTAGCCGACTCTGAATAGTTTCACGCCACGCCTGAGTGGAGAAGTGTGGCTCAATGGTTAGAGCGGCAGACCCTGATACAGAGGTCTGGCCCGGGACCAGTGTTCAATTCCCTGCATCGGCGGGTCTTGGGCTCAAAATTCCACGGACCTGATAATTCTCGCCTCGGTGCCTACTCTAATCATGGAGTCCCACTCTGCAACTCTGGGCAATAGCTTGCTTAATCTCCACAACGGCCCCCACAACACTAAGGATGCCTGGCCTCAACCTTGGGAGTGCCCAGGAGTGGACACCTCACAGGGAAAGTCAGGATGGGTTCCACAGCGGTATTCGTACAAGCGCCTTGAGACCCTTGCGGGTGAGTAGTGCGCTATACAAGTGTCAATATACATACATACATACATACATGCAGTTTTGTGCAATGCAATTTCATTGAATCCAGTGACTTCATCCGCTTCCACTAATGCCTGTGTGGTTGAATAATGGAAACTACTATTGACTTTTCACCTGTTCTGCCTCCATCCTCTTCCAATACAGACGTTGAGTATACTTACCCTACAGATGAGTCTAATAGTGAGGTGCCGAACTGTCCTCGACAACATCACTCTGATCCTGCCCTACCACGTCTAATTAATATGAGTGCAAGCAGTTTCTTTGGAGATCATGCCAGCTTCTCTTCTGATAGTTTGACATGTATTTCCTGTGGACACAGGAACCACTCCTTCCTTGCACTCCTTTATAGTTTCATACAATTATTACTCGATTCTTTCACTGTTTGTAAATTTTATTTTCATTTCCAAACTTGTTTTGTAGCGAGTTTTGCAATCATTATATTTCATTTTTCCTTTATACATTTCTTTTCACATTTCATTAAGTCCCAATGCATTTCAAGCAAAACAGCGCTTCATCAGGGGATAACTTTCTTTAAAACTTCGCCTTAACTTCAAAAGCCGTCGAGCCGGTGCGTCCTGTCAGTGTTCCTTTCTCGCTACCTCGGCGTTTGTCGTCTCTTCTGACTCATCCTCCTCGTCTTCCACTGTTTATCTCTTCGTTCAAAAAGACTTACCTGGTCCCACCTTGGACCTATATCTGGTTGGTAGTATCCTGATTTTCCTCTTCATGTCAATTGGATTTGTGACAGTGTTTTTCTTGCTGATCAATGGCCATTATTTTCCAGAACGCTCTGCTGTGAACTTGGTTGAAGGAATTCTGGCACCTTATACATCGTCCCATATCATGAAACGTCATCAAACTCTTGTGAACATTTTGGCTTCCCCGGTTGCAGATGGCATCGTTTGGGATAAAGTAGCTTTTGAGATTCACGGTCCGACGGACGTCCTTAAGATACCATACGTGTTTCTCGTCTCCTTAGGAGATGTGGTAACACAGGACATACATTCCGATGATTGGGATGTGTAAGCAGTACATTCATTCTTTTCTGATTTAAAATATTATGCTGCTTTTGATGCTGAAGATTTATATTTCAATGCTGCCAACTATGCTGATTTATTCTATCAACTTTATGGGCATCATTACTTACAAAAGACCAACACATTAAGACCTGTCTTTATTTACACCCAATGGGAACATTGTCCAACTCCCATCCAGGAGAGTTCTAAAACACTTTGGGATAAGTTTGCTTATTTTACCGATTATAACGTCTAATCCGGAATCCTATTTTTTTCAAGTGCATTTTTCATCACAGCCCAATTTATTCTTACCCATACTAAATTGATCTATTCCAACTCCTTTAGAACTGAATTGAAAAAAACAGGGTTATGATCACTTGAAAGATACCACTGATTTAAAATCAATTTGGGGCACTAAAGCTTGGCAGGTTCAGGGTACTGAAGCTCTTCATCGTGCCACCCTGATTCCCACTCAAATGTTGGTTTTAAACAATACAGTACACCAAACCACTTGTTTTAGCTTGGCGACTGCAAAAAATTTTAATATCTCATCCATCCCCTCCTTAGCAGGATATGACAATTGGCGCACACACACTAATTATACTATTGATGTATTACAAGATTTGTTTCAAAATTACACTTTTAATCTTTCTGAGACTGACCGATCCAGTTGGTTGATGTGGCAAACAAGTTCAAATGCATGTCAACTGCATTATTATAATTTCACACCAGGTTTCATAGAGACTCAACCAGATCCTCGTTTTCCAAATTCACATACCTCCATCACATACTCAGTGGGTAAATTGTGCCAACAATGGTTGGAACATTCCACTTTGTCGTCAGTAAAACAACACTTTTCACTCTTGTCGAGCAACATAAATTTGGCAGATTTTATTTTAGGTCCTAGAGCCCCTAGAAATAAAAGGTTTATCTATGAGGCTTACAATGAAATTTAGAAACTTTCGCAGATGGAAGCAGCTTTTCGTCTGCATCAAATTGGTCAGGCAAATTTGGAAAATGTCCTTGCTGTGGTCAACAATAACATCAATACACTGTCTTCACACATTTATACCTAGGATAATATTGTTTCATCTGTTATTGATAGTGTTCAGAATGATGTATCTGTGTTATATCATGGTCAAAATCAATTAAGATCAGTTATGCAGTGTGCATGGACATTACAGACTCTCAAAATGAGAAAAGTACCTTGGGATTATTTAAATGCTTCGGCTTTGTTTTCACATTTTAATCTGACTGATAAGCAGAGATTTATGTCCATGAAAGATGCTACATACATGCTATTGCACATCAAACAGTTGGAACTCTCACCATTTTCTGTGGCGGAGACAAATTCAACTGTTTGGTTATATCTCTCCCATGCTCGCTGTTTCAATTTAAATCATGTATGAAATATTTTCCAATAGGCCTCTTTGAACCATTGGGTAGCTAATTTTTCCATGAATTATGGTTCCTTCCTTTCACTTATGGATGTCAACCAGAGGATAAGGAAGTTTTCCTAACAGGGGAGGATTGTGATTCCACAGTAAGACATTCCTTAGTTTGTAAACACATTAAGTTGCATGGCGCTTGTAATGTATCTGCGCCTAATCTTGCTTGTGTTTTTTAAAGGAACTCCTATCCCATCCATAATTCCAGCTTTACCTTGCTTACAAACAGCAGTTATCCTATTTTGAACAACCACTACTGCTGTGGTTTATGGGCAGGGATCCCGTATTTAGTTATAGTTTCACAACGTGTTACTTGTTGTAGCAATGTGCTTTTTCCGCCCCGCATGTGAAAGTAGATAGTTCCATTTGGCCTTACATTCCTACAGATTTCATCAAATTAAGCAGGCTCAATGCGCTTTTGTTTCAGCAAGAAGTGGCCCTCACTTTAGTTCGAGTGACCTTCGAGTTGCAGGTGGCTAGAACATCTAGCTAGATTCAGTCACTTCTGAACACTAACCTCCCACTTTACTTTGGAGATCTTATACATCAAATATTTAATGCGTCTGATACCAAAGGCCTTGCTCATTCTTTTTAAATTGTGGGATCCAGCCTCGACGATATTTGGAGTAATACCGGCATTTATTCATTCTATCTTTTCTTGCATCTTCGGAGGGTCTCCTTTGTTACTCGTGCTTGCTGGTGGAATTCTGGTCCTTCTGCTTCTACTATGCAATGGCTGCTCATCTTGTGGTAATGCACAGACCAGGCCAATTGCAACTGTACCGTGATTGCATGCAACAACTTTTTGGATGCTTGCCATTAGCAACGCTTAGCGAGAGTTATGGATTAACTTTTCTCTTTGCCTACTTCACTTGTGTGAAATCTGTATTCTACTGTCAGCGGTGCCCCTTCTATTGGGCTTTGGATTTATGCCTCTCCAATACGTCATGTACAGACCTGGATTTTAACCAGTTAATGGGTCCCTACAAGGCCCCTGAGCAGGCCTGTCTCCAAATGGCCATATGGCGCGAGCAGCTGCACTTGGGGTCTTGGCTGAATGAGATATCTTTGCGGCTGCTCAGAACCTCCTGCAACTAAGTTTTATCGAATATCACGCAAGTTGTCTGGATATGCTCTTGGAAGCATCGCATTTTGAGGAGCATGTCTGTTCCTTCAACATACTTAATTGGATGGGATCCCCTTTCTCTACTAACAATAGGGATGACCTTTTGGAATGAATTGCATTTCTAAGTTCATGTACTTTCATGGATTTTTCACCTCCTTCTTAATCTTGTTTTCCCTGAAACGACAACATTTTAAACAACATAAATATATATCTTTTTTACGATTTTGTTTGCTAATCAGGTTTTTTCAAGCGCTTCTGAACTCTGCTTAACTTTGAACTCTGTTTTAGTGTTTTGTCTATGTTCTACGACCTTACCAAGTTACCAAGGGGAGGGCGTTATATGGCCATAAGGGTCATTCTCGACACTGCTAAGTTAGTATGAGCTTTGCTGCCATGATGCTGCTTTTGAGTACGTTACTACATGACTTTATTTTGCAAGGCAATGTTTGTGCCTTTTACATGAGAACTGTCTGCTTTCCGTGTTCTCTAAATTAAATTATTACAAGTGCAATAATTTAATTTAGCAGGGGCTCAGTGATCTCGTAGGAGGCAAGACTACACCCTGGAGCCCCTGAAGAGGAACTGCCACTGACTGGGAGCCCAAACAGAAGTTGAAAAGGACTAAACCCTCTCCTTTCTATGGACTTTTTCTGTAGGTGAACAAGAGCCATGGAAGGAGAAGATCCCACTTCCACTTGAGACTCTCCATGCTCAGTTATGGCACTCCAGAAAATATGCAGGGGTCC
Source organism: Lissotriton helveticus (assembly GCF_964261635.1). Taxonomy (NCBI): domain Eukaryota; kingdom Metazoa; phylum Chordata; class Amphibia; order Caudata; family Salamandridae; genus Lissotriton; species Lissotriton helveticus. The sequence continues at coordinate 1,285,289,457 of NC_136059.1, read as the reverse complement.
ACCAAGGAAGAAACATGCCTGCATAGGTCTTTTGTCAGCCTGTGTGGTCAGCCCGTTTGGTCAGGTCAGGATGAAAATAGTGGTCAATGTGTTTACAAAAGTGAACTTCCTCCCTCTGGGTTTGTAGTGATGAGTACTGTCATCTACCACAGTACCTGTATCAACTGGATAGATCAGTCATTGGGTCAATACATCTGCTCATGTTCCTCTAGCATCCCAAGGCATTATCCAGTTGTTAAAGCTAGTGACACAGCTGTGTGGTGGACAGTCTGTGGCAGGAGGTACAGTCCTGGGGATTGTCCAGTCGCTCTTTCCAACTGCCTCTACTACTGAATTTACAGTCCCTTCCAAGATATGTCTGTATAACCCCATAGGGGCCAATGCCAGCCTATAATACTCATCAACAGTCCTAGCTTCGACATTTTGCAATGGTTTCCTGACCTCTCCTTTTGTGAGTACCAGTTGGTTTGCCCTTGAAATCCCAGAAAGGGTGTTGTCAGTTTATCGACAAGACATGGAACATGAGACAAACCTGCAACACATCCTTTCCTTTTGTTGCACTACTTGATGCCAACCTTGGTGCAATCAAGGGGATTGCTGTTTAAATATCTGAATTTCCCCTTTGATGGGGCACTGTGTCAAAATATGGGCCGTCTTAAACCCTCGTATTTACTGTGTTTTGGTATGGCGTCTTCAGCCACGCCTTCCTTGGTAATCCTGTGTTCGTTCTTGTAATAACTGTAGGTGTTTGAATACAATGGCAGAACAACTAAGGCTAAGTTTCTGGATGAAAGGGCACCCGTAATCCTTTCAGCACACCTTTGATTAGTGACACAAACTTGACACAAGCATTGTCACAGGGGGATGGCTGGGAATCACTAGCAGACCTAAGGAAGGCCCAAGTAAAAAAAGGTTATAAAGGGCTATTCCGACCGAATATTTAAGAGCAATAAAACCCCAACAGTTTGCTTGTAAATAATGAACCTCATATTTTTATTTATAGGATAAACTCTTTAAGAAGGATCAGTCGCTAATAGCCTGGCAGTGTTCCGGCAATTAGATAATCCTATTCATTAATAGAGAAAAAATCAGAGGCTATGCTCTTTCTATAAAAATGTGTTTTATTGCCATTTATAATAGACAAACATATATCATAAAAGTATTGGGTCATAGCACACAATCACAGAGGGTATCATATACAAGTTAAGGACGAACGTGATGATCAGGCCGCACCACTAACTCAATATTCTGGTCCCTTGGGTCACAGAGGCCTCAGGACTCCACTCACATTTTACACAAACTCAAAATATGAGTGGTTCTAGTTGTGAACAATTTCACTCCCACAGGAAAACCTCCTCAAAGGGCCAAGACACCGGATCTGCAAGGCTATCGCCCTTCGTCCTTGGCCCCAGCGTCCCAAGACTTAAGCAGCGTTGTGTCCCAACTTCCAGAATTCACAGTGTCTCACGGTCGCTCCAACAGGCAAGCCAGACGACAGACCAGGTGCTGAAATCTCAAGGTAAGCGCAGAAGAGCACAAGTCAGGAGGACGTCAGAGTTGCTCCCCAAAGGACTCTGCAAGGCCCCAAAATGATTCTCGGGCCATCCCCAAATCTCAGTATTCACACCAGGGGCAGGTGTGCACTCGCTGGTCCCCATTATTAAGCCACACGGCCCTGTGCTCTCTCCGGCATGGCAATGCGCCCAGGCCACCCTCGTCAGCTCTCACATGATGGTTGCCTGTGAGTCAATAGTGACACTCAGATAGCAAGTAAGACCCAAAAGGAAAGTCTGGCCCAGCTAACATGACCACTGGACCTACCGGCACCAGGTCCGGCTGCCCCCAGGTAGGCACTACCTGGCCACATTTGATCAGCCAAGTCCTCTCATTCTCTCACACAGTATCATCGAGCCCTGACATGGGCTCCGAGATCCGACACCCTGTCCACAGCCACACTGCACCACTGTGCTGTCCCCCTCAGTCACCAGCCTATGTGGCGGGCACCAATCGCCTCATCACCTTGGGGCCCGAGAGTGCCAGGGACTCTACCTATCGGGACTGCAGGCTGCAGCACTCAAGGCTAGGCGGGAGCCACCATTTTACGGGGCCTGGCATCCAAATCAGTCAGCGTCGACTACAGCTGCCTGATCACATCCGTGATCAGGCACACTCCCAGGGGAGCTGCCTCACCATCCTCACATCTCAGAGCCGCCTGTGGAACCACTGGCAACTGGATTGTTCAGGATTAATGCTGGGCTGGAGCAGAGCAGCAGGCTCTTGCAACCACAATCTTCAGTGCCCTAGCCATGCCCCCATTTCAGAGGCTATGCTCATTAAGATCAAGCCCATTGGAGACTACCAAAACACAGGTTAAAATCAGCTCCTTTAGGAAAAACCTGAGGAGATAAACAAAGAAGTCACCGAAGTGAAAGAGTTTCTTACACAAAGCAAAATTAACAAATTGCAAAAGGACATTAATAAAGTTTAAATTGGAGAACGTCTATCCTTACACTCAGAATGATACATGAACAAGACACAAGCTCATACATCAACCAAAAGCAATCCTAACCAAACAAATTCGAAATCAAATTTGGATTCTGAGGACTGGTCTTATATTGACTCTAGAAGTAGTACAAGAAGTAGGGGCAGAAATAGTAGGGAAAAAAGTATAATTACACTTACTACCAACAGGCCCCCCTCCATAATTTTTTATTGGCCTCTTCCCTTACCCCCACCAGTCTTTCAAGGACATCGTCCTTTGTTAGGCACTGGAGGGTAGAGAAGTGCCTCTGCGACCTCTGACCCTGTTTACCAGGCATGTCGCTCCCCTCACCGCCACGCAGCCCCCTGTGTGACCACTGACCGCTGCTGCATTGTGTCTACCTGCGTTAAGAGTGACTGTGCCCTCCTTCTCTTCTGTACCCACGAGTGAGTGATTCTCCCCCACTGTACCTGTGTATGTTGCTGCCTTGATTGTTCCCCTTTCCTTTGGTGCCCAGATTGTGTCCCTTTTTTTCTTCGGTCATTCCCCGCGTCTCCCCCTCGCCGCCCGTTTCCCGCCGCCGCGTCCCGTAGCTCCGCCCCCCTCGCACCCTATTGGCCGCCGCGTCCTGTAGCTCCGCCCCCTCACACCCTATTGGCCGCCCCGCTCCCACCTTCCAGCTGCTCCTCCCTCCCTCTCCCACTCATATGGAGGCCGCGCAGCGGACGCGCGCAGCGGGCGCGCAGCTGGCGCGCCGAAGGCAAGCCCGTCTGCGCCCGTCCGTGCCTGGCCCGCGCCCAGCGCCAGGACCCCTGTCTCCCGCAGACACCAGCCCACCCGCCGGACCTACGACGCCACCGAACTCTACGCACTCAACGCCGGCCGAATCCCGGGCTGCTATCGAGCCACCCCGAGACGCACCCACGGACCCTTCTGCTGCCACTCCTGCAAGTTCACCTGCATCCGGACCTGCACTACACCAGCACCGACCAAGCCGAGCACCAGCAACAACCACCTCAAGTGCATCCTGCTCAACACCCGCTCCATCCACAGACACGCCGTCGAGCTCTGGAACCTGCTCGACACCACAGCCCCAGACGTCGCCTTCCTCACGGAAACCTGGATGAACGCCTCCTCAGCGCCCGACATCGCCATCGCCATCCCGGACGGCTACAAGATCATCCGGAGGGACCGCGTCAACCAGACAGGAGGAGGCATCGCCATCATCCACAGGAACACCATCCGCATCACGACCAACACCGACGATACCCTCGCACCCGCCGAACACCTGCACTTCCAGATCCACATCAACCCCAAGACCACCCTCAGAGGCACCCTCATTTACAGACCCCCAGGACCACGCACACAATTCAGCGAAGACATCGCCGACTTCATCAGCCCGCACACCCTCCTCTCCACTGACTACATCCTCCTAGGGGACCTCAACTTCCACCTGGAGAACAACAACGACCGCAACACCACCACCCTGCTGGACAACCTCGCCAACCTCGGTCTCAAGCAGCTGGTGACCACCCCCACCCACTACGCCGGACACACACTCGACCCCGTGTTCTCATCCAGCAAGGACATCACCTTCAGCCACGCCACCGGACTCCACTGGACGGACCACAGATTCATCCACTTCAGCTTCAGAAGGACCACGATCCACCACCACCAACAACAGGTGGCACGCAGAAGCTGGAACAAGATTACAGCCGACCAGCTCGCGAACTCCCTGAGCATGAACCCTCCCACCAGCGCAACTAACCCTAGCCAGGCGGCCACCAACCTCACGAAGTGGATCAGCAACTGCGCAGATGACCTCGCACCTCTGAAGACCCCGCCTAGCAGACCCGGCAGCAAGAAAGCCCCATGGTTCACCGACGAACTCAAGAGCTCCAAGAAGAACTGCCGAGCACTCGAGAAAGCCTTGCGCAGAGACCCAACACCGAACAACATGACTGCCCTCAAGCTCGCCACCCGAAAACACCACCAACTGATCCACGCCACCAAGAAAACTGCACTCAAGGAACGACTGGACAACAACGCACACAACAGCAAGGAACTCTTCAACATCGTTAAAGAGCTCTCCAACCCCAACGCCGGAAACAACAACATCACCCCTTCGCAAGACCTCTGCAACTCCCTCGCCTCCTACTTCCACAACAAGATCGCGGACATACACAACAGCTTCAGCACTCAACCGACGCACGCCACGACTGAACCACCGCCCCCCACCACCACCCTCCGCGCCTGGACCCCGATCAGCACCGAAGACACCATCCGCCCGATGAACTCCATCCACTCCGGATCTCCGACCGACCCCTGCCCTCACCACGTCTTCAACAAGGCCGACGCTGTCATCGCACCCCACCAGCGGGACATCATCAACACCTCCTTCAACACCGCTACCTTCCCGGAGAGCTGGAAGCACGCCGAACTCAGCGCTCTACTAAAGAAGCCATCAGCCGACCCCACCGACCTCAAGAACTACCGCCCCATCTCGCTGCTCCCGTTTCCTGCAAAAGTCAACGAGAAGACCGTCAACAAGCAGCTGGCCGCCTTCCTCGAGACTAACGGATCCCTCGACCTCTCGCAGTCTGGCTTCCGGGCCAACCACAGCACCGAGACCGCCCTGATCGCAGCCACCGATGACATCCGAGCCCTGCTCGACAACGGAGAAACAGCGGCCCTCATCCTCCTAGACCTCTCCGCGGCCTTCGACACTGTCTGCCACCGTACCCTAGTGCGGCGCCTCAGCAACGTCGGAATCCAGGAGAAGGCACTGGAATGGATCATCTCGTTCCTCGCCGGAAGGACACAGAGAGTCCGCCTCCCCCCGTTCAGATCAGAAGCCACCGAAGTCATCTGCGGCGTTCCCCAAGGCTCCTCGCTCAGCCCAACCCTCTTCAATGTCTACATGAGCCCCCTCGCAGCCATCGCACGCCAACACAACCTCAACATCATCTCCTACGCCGACAACACCCAGCTGATCCTCTTCCTCACCAACGATCCCGCCACCGCCAGAGCCAACCTACACGAAGGGATGACAGACGTAGCCAAGTGGATGATGAACAGCCGCCTGAAACTGAATTCGGACAAGACGGAAGTCCTCATCCTGGGATCTTCACCCTCCGCCTGGGACGACTCCTGGTGGCCCCCCGCCCTGGGCAACGCACCCAAACCAACAGACCACGCACGCAACCTGGGCTTCATCCTGGACTCCTCCCTCTCCATGACCAGACAAGTCAACGCCGTCTCCTCGTCGTGCTTCAACATCCTGCGCATGCTACGTAAGATCTTCCGGTGGATCCCCACCGAGACCAGGAAGACGGTCACCCAGGCCCTCGTCACCAGCCGTCTGGACTACGGCAACTCCCTCTACGCTGGAACCACCGCCAAACTCCAGAAGAGACTCCAGCGGATTCAGAACGCCTCTGCACGACTCATCCTGGACATCCCCCGACGCAACCACATCTCCGGACACCTGAGAGATCTGCACTGGCTCCCGGTCAACAAGAGAATCACCTTCCGTCTCCTCACCCACGCACACAAAGCCCTACACAACCAAGGCCCAGGATACCTCAACAGCCGCCTCAACTTCTACGCCCCCACACGCCAGCTTCGATCGACCGGCCACGCCCTCGCCTCCGTCCCCCGCATCCGAAGAGCCACCACAGGAGGAAGGTCCTCCTCCTACCTGGCCGCCAAGACTTGGAACTCCCTCCCGACCCACCGCCGCCTGACCCAGGACAACCTTGCCTTCAGGAAGCAGCTCAAGACCTGGCTGTTCGAGCAGTAGCGGACCCCCCCCTCCCCTAGCGCCTGAGACCCTCCGGGTGAGTAGTGCGCTATATAAATGCATTGATTGATTGATTGATTGAGAAGAAGGAGGAGATATAGGAAGGAGATCAGATGAGTAAAAACAGGGTACATAACAAAAGAAACACAACCAGGAACAAACAGCATGTAGATTAATGTTTTAATTTAACACCAGAGGTCCTAACAACAGAAGAAAGAAACATTCTCAACAAGGGATTAAGTTTCATTCCCATCAACCAGACTCATATGTTTAAACTTAGATACGAATTGTCTGAATTCTTTCGAAGGATTAGGTTCAAGGCCTTCTTTCAGAACAGGTCCCAATATGCCATATGTATCCTACATTGAACTCAAGAAATAGTCATTCTTTAGTCCATGATGCCACCAGAAGCCCTAGGCTGGTATTAAGGATATTGAAACTCTGGATACATAGCAACTAAACTATCATAACTTGACTCTAAATGAGGGACCCGCCTTAGAATTTTTCAAAAATAGAAGAGATCTGGTAACCAAACCAGCAGATAAGGGGAAGCTAAAGTTCTACATGCTAGAGAAGACTATAATCAGGGCCACTGGTATTATGTGATTATGCGGCCACAGCATTTTCACAATAGTATAAATGTACAGCATTTGCCATTATCTGCTGTATAATCTGCAGATTTTAACAAAACATAAAAATTTGGTTCTAGCTCAAACGGTTCAAAAGTTACTAAAACGCAGCGACACATGTTGCTGCGCAGTGGAAGGCCCTTTGCAAAGTTTGACTGATCAGCTCTTTGTTGTTTATTGCTGATTTGGGTGTTAAACTGATACTAATGAGGTGCATCCAATGCCCAGACAGTGTTAACAAGTGTAAAATGACAAAATAATGTAGTAATATATCATAAAAAGTGCAGCATTACGCCATAATTTGACTTTTCTTGCCGCCAAATTTACTCAACCTTGTTGCATATTTTGGCCTTCCCCAGCCGCATAATTCCAGTGGTCGTGACTATAATAGAGCTTGCGTCAACCTCCTCTAAGGTACTAGAAATTACAGAATACTGAGCACAGACTTCACAAAGAGATTACAAAGTACTAATAAAATTTGATAGGGGATGCTCTGACTCACGACTGGATCAACAAAAAAATAGCAGAGTTTCTCACTATGGAAAAATCTAGGATTCTCTATTTTTAGATGCTGCTAAAAACAGAAATGCAAATAGATCCACCACCAGGCCTACCAATAGTTTCAGGTATAGGCTGTATTTTAGAAACTCTTTCCAGTTTTGTGGATTGGTTTCTGAGAACTTTAGTGAATACTATGTCATCACACGTCCAAGACAGAAAACACATTATGAACCTATTAAAAGATATTGAGCTTGATCCTCCTACAGGGCTCATGATGTGTATGAACATAGAAGCTCTTTATACCAGTATACCTGTTAGACCTGACATCCTTGGTGTGTCTTCCCCTAACTTTTTTCCTTCATATCTCCTGTTTTTGCTGACTTAGGGGTTCATTACGATGGCGGAAGGCCTGCCACCGCCAGCTGTGTGGTGGCGGGCCCTCCGCCATCGGACAACAATTTTCCCTCCACCACATTACGATGGCTGGGGGAATCTATTTCCGACCGCGCCTGTCACAAAGACCGCCCACCAAGCTTCCACCACAAGCAATCGTACTGATTGCCTGGTGGAGCAGTCAGCATGCCTAAAATGGTGGCAGTGCCTAGCAGGCACCGTCTGCCAAATCACGATGCTGGCTGTTGCTAGCTTTCCATGGCGGCAAAACCGCCATGGAAAGGCTGGCGGGATTGGTATTGGGGGCCAATTACGAGCCCCACTTGTGTTGGGGGGAGGTGGTTGTGCCCTGGGGGGTACCATGGTACCCCCTGCATTTCCCTGCACAGAGTGGCAGGCACCGCGTGGAGCCTGCAACATAGTGCAGGGAAAGGCACTCCATGCATTTTTACGATTGCGGCAGGTGCTGCAGCCAGCAGCACCCACCACAATGGTAAACATGCAAGATGCGACCGCCACAGTGCCGGTCGCATCATAATTTCACGTGCTGGACCGCTGCCATACAGGCGGGCGGTCCCAATCACCACCTCGATGGCGGGGGGACTCAGTCCACCCGCCATCGTAATCACCCCCTTAGTTTTTGCTGGCCTGAGGATTCTGCACCTTTTACCACTGCTGGCCAGTTCTAAAGTACTTGTGCTATTTCCCTTAGACGTGGTAACGTTGGTTCATTCACAATTGGCATATTTTGTTTGCTTATAAGTCCCTAAAAAAGTGTATTACATGTGCTTTGAGCATGTGAATTAAATGCTACTAGTGGGCCTGCAGCACTGATTGTGCCACCCACTTAAGTAGCCCTTTAAACATATCTCAGGCCTGTTATTGCAGAGCCTGAATGTGCAGTTTTAAACTGCCACGTCGACCTGGCAAGTTAAACCTCTTGCCAGGCCCAAACCCTACATTTTAAGACACATAGGTTACCCCTAGGGTAGGCTCTGAACATCCCAGAGGGCAGGGTGCAATGTATTTAAAAAGCAGACATGTTTTTTTTAAGTTTTGCATGTCCTGGTAGTGAAAAACTCTTAAATTCATTTTTCACTACTGCAAGGCATGTCCCTCTGATAGGATTACATTGGAGTTGCCTTATTACATTTGATAAGAGTAATTTCCAAATGGGAAGAGATGACCCCTTGTAGTGTTTGGAATAACAATTCAAAACCCTTACTTATGGTGAAGTTGGATATTAAATTGCAATTCTTCAATGTCACTTTTAGAAAGTTTGCATTTTCTTGCTTTAGACATTTGGTGACTGCTGCCTGTCTCTGACCACATGTCTTGAGTGGGTGACAGCTGGGCTCTGTCTATACCCACTAGACAGCCACACACAATGGGGTGCCACTTGATGGGTCATCAAGGCAGGATGGTAGTGAGAAGCTAAACCCAGCCTCAACTGCACCTGAAAAGGCTGTGTCCTGTTCCCACATAAAGGGCTGCATACCCCCGTGCTGTGAATCTGGGGGCCAGGGCATCTGTGCATTACAAAGACATCCCCACTTCAAAGACACCACTAGGTATAAGAACTGGACCTCAGACACCACCACTTCAGTACATTTCCGGACCAGTGGAAACAATGTCAGGAAGACAGTCTCCTGTGTTACTGAAAGGACTGCCACTATGCTGGATTGCTAGTCTTAAAGAGCTGCTGCCTTGCTGTGCTGACCTGCTGCCTGCTACCCTCTTGCCTGGGGAAGAAGAACTGGACTGGAACCCATCTTTTACCCAGGACCCAAGAGTGATTTAAAGGGCTAGTCTGCTGGCCTCCTGAACTGAGCCTCAAGGACATTACAGGCTCCCTACAGCTCCTGCACCTGTCCTCAAAGAGACACTGACCCCCAAGAAGTGCCTCTCAGGTCCTGGGTCCTTGATGTTGCTTCCAAACCCTTGAAGTCAAGCTTTTGGGCTCTTCAAGTCCACAAACAGGGCTGTTCACACCAAAACCTAGCCGCTCGCAGAAAGAATCAGCATGAGCTGCACAAGGTTCATCTTTTTGCACAGCAAGCATTGTCCGCCAGCATGGATCGCCACTGTGAAGCTCCAGTCCATCCATCCATGAGGCCTGGCATGCTCTTCGCTCCATGCCAACCATCGCCAGCGATGCTCTCCCTGCTCCCAGTGAACTTCTTCCCCATGAACAAGAATTGTGGCACAACATTTGAGAAGATAAAACGTTCAGCAGGAATAATCTGGGATAATATCCTACCTCCGCTCCACCGCGGTCTGCTTAAACATTTGGATTTAACCCGTCTAGCGTAACCAGATATCCCCAGTTGGCGCTCTATGTATCTATGCACAATATCGCAATTTAATCTTTAAAAATGTATAACTCCAGATCTATTTATATGATTTGTCATTTTTGTCTTGTTTTCTTCATTAAATTAAGCTCTATTTTCCGAACCTGTGATGGGATCTTTTTGCGTGGTGTTTTCACCATATTACTGGTCAAAGTCCTGCACAAATTATTAATGTGGAGTGTGCCTATGCCTTACCCTGACTAGGATTGTGGTTACTGCTTTACCAGGGCTTATACCCCAGTCAAACAGGGATATAACTAACAGGACGTGTGCTTGTGCAGTGCCATTCAGTAATTTGTTGTACATTACCATTGCATATAATAGACCAATTTGAGGAAATTCGCCCTCACTGGCCTTTTCCTTTTTCCACATTTGTCCTCTCTCTACTTGACTGTTGTGCCTGTGACCTCCCCTGCAAAGCATGGTGTTTGAACTGGCTAACATGGAGTCTTACAATGTGGCCCAGCTCAGGGAGGTCTGTAAAGAGAGGGTACTTTCCGCAAAAAGCACCACCAGGAAGGTGGAGCTGCAAAAGGCTTTGAAGGCCTAGGTGGAATGCCACCAATCGCTGGCAACAGAATAGATGAGGAGAAAGGATTGGATGATGAGGAGGAATTGGAGCAGGATTAACAGGAGGATCTTGGAAGGCAGTCTGTTAAGGAGGGGTGTCATCTACTCCCAGGTTGGACATCCCTCCCAGGCCGGGGAGCAGTGGGTCTTCCAGAAGCCTGTCCCCAGAGGAGTTGGAGGATAGGAGGGGGATGAGAAAGCTCAAGTTGCAGCTGGCTAAACTGAAACTGCAGAAAGAAAAGGCTGAACGAGACTTAGAGGACAAGAAATTAGCCATGGAGTAAAGAAAGATGGCCCATGAACTAAATCTCAAGGAACTGGACATCAGAGGTAAGGAAGTGGAGTCCAGTGGTAATGGTGGCAGCAATTCTTCCGTGCCCTCAGGACACAAGAGTGTTCACATTCCTAAAGGTATGGTGCTTGACTTTGTTTTGGCGGACAATTTTGATATGTGGTTTGATGCTTATGAGATTGCCTATTGAGGAACAGAATCCCTGAGGATGATTGAGGAGCTAGTCTGTGGAGGCATATACCTAGCGAGGGAAGGGGCACCCTAATGGCCTTGGAAAAGGAGGACAGGATGAGGTATCCCCCCATGAAAGAGGACCGTATCAGGGAATATAGTTTGACCACAGAAAAGTATAGGCAGAAGTTCAGGGACAGTCAGAAGCTGGCCCAACAGACCTGGGTAGATTGTGCAGATTCTTTTTACAAGGCACTGGATGGTTGGGTGAAGGCAGTGAAGTAAAAGATTGTCAGGGACTGTACAATTTGATTGCAAAGGAGCACATGTTCAGTCTTTGCTTTGCAGATCTGCGCCAATACTTGATTGACAGTTAGCTCTCTGACCCCAGGGAGCTGGCTGAGGAGTCAGACTTCTGAGTCAGCACCAGGGTGCATAGGAAGGTATCTGGCGGGGATCACTGCTGCCGCCTTGCCTCAGGAAGAAGAACTGGACCTGGAACCCACCTTGAACCCAAGACCCCAAAGTGACTCAAAGGGCTAGTCAGCTGGTCTCCTCATCTGGGGGTGAGGGGCATAATAACTGGCTCCTCACAGCTTCTGGGCCCATCTTTAACAAGCTCCTCACCCCCAAGAGGCACCTCTCAGGTCAGCAACCCTGTGGTGGCTCTCAAGCCCTTTAAGTTTCGCATTTGGGCTCTTCGCTACTGTGAAAGTGTTTGTTCGCACCGGAACCATGCCACTCCCAGGCAGGGACAGGCAGTTATTTAGAGGACACTACCCCTGTGGGAATTGCTCAGTATGTTGCTTAACAGAACTGCCTGAGGTCCCCCAAACCCATGTAAGCAGCATAAACATACAAATTGTACCTCTACAGATGCCCATGTAAACTTATATGCAATAGGTATGACTTCTAGGAACATAAAAGTATGAATATTAATTAAATCCTCTATGACCTAAGTTGAAGAATTTATGCTACAGCTACCCTGGGGTCCTTCAGAGTCAAGTATAATTATTGATTTTCATTATAGAAATAAGGATAGATATGGTTCTAATTACACCCGTCTAAACATACCGTAAAAGGCAACCTAAACATAGTCCATACAACCCTATACGTATGTTGTTGGAAATCTGGTCTCTAGTTGGCTGAGGAGTGCACCGTGTCCAAGTAGAGACCACAATTCTAGTCAGGGTAAGTCAGTCACAAACTTAAATCACCCTGCAACACCCTCTGGTAGCTTGACACAGAGCAGTCAGGCTTAACATAAGAGGCAATGTGTAAAGCAGTTGTGCATACGTGGATAACACAGTGAAAACACCACAAAAAGATTCCACAATGAGGTATGAAAATAGTATCTATTTTACTCTTCAAACAAATAAAAATTCAAGGAATCCAATTAAAGCATCTCAAGTTACAAATACTTCAAGAATGTACAATGCTGAAATAGACCTTTCGCGTTCAGTAGGTTCTTTATGGTTATGCTAGGGAAATGACAGTGATCTAGGGCGCGGATCGGGAACAGACTTTCTCCCCAGGTCAGTGCAAAGCAATGCTTCCAAATTTATTACAGTCAAAATGCAATGTCAAGTTTGTGGGAGATTGATCTACTTGCTTTGTTCGGGGCAACCTGCGAGAGCACTGATGAGGGGCAGGGACATCGTAAGTCCAGGAGTGCACAGTGCCTTTCTTGGGAGATTGCAATTGTGCCATTAGCCTCGGATCATTACCCGCTTTGCTGGGGTCTCCTCCTGCTGGATACTATGTGGTGATTGGAGTCACGGAGGGCAAATGCACATCTTTCCTAGATGCATGAGAGTCTGCCAGGTTGCACTGGACTGCCTCCAGGTGCTGTGGCTTTGGCAAAGTTGACAAACATGATGATATGTGCTAGAGCAGACAGACACAGCAGTTCTTGATTGTTGCACTGTGCTGAGGCATGTGGATGCCAAAAAAATGGCTGCCGACACTCTCTAAAGGCCCAGGACTGGTTGAGGGCAAGTCAGGCAGACTCCAGATTAGCAGCGCCTAGCAGTGGTCGTTCGTGTGAATGAAATCTTTGATGGCCCTGAGATGTCCTGTACAGGGGGCATGCCAGGGGGCAAGCCAGCAAGCCCTTAGAGATATTTTAGTTGTATAAGGTTGTAGAGAACAGGTCCAGTCCTTCTCACCCAGCTGCAGCCCGTGCAGGTAAGAGCGGTGGGGTTGACGTGGGGTTGGATTTCAACAGACGACGACGAGGGGAAATGTATTATTTATTTATTTACTTTTCCCTCGTGGTCGTCAGTTGAGGACATTTAGGGGCTTATTTATGAGCCCCTATGTAACTTTTGCGCCGCCGGTGTGTCATTTTTTGTGACGCACCAGCGGCGTAAAAAATGTGCCTTGTTGCACCATATTTACAAAGTGACGCATCTAGGTAGATGCGTCAGTTTGTAAATCCCTGCGCCACATTATACCTGTGCCAGGTATAATGTGTGCAGGGGGGCGTTCCGACGCAAGTAAGGGTCATAGAAGTGACGCAGTGAAATCTATAAGATTTCACTGTGCCACTTCTAGGACGCAAATGCATCAATATCTTACCGCTGCCTCATGGCAGGCTTAAGACTGACGAAGGCATATTTCACATGGGACTTGCCCATGTGTAATGACCCATTGCTAGAGTTGCGTCACTTTTGTGACACACTCCAGCAATGCGTCATTTCTGCGCCTACAGATACGTCAGAAATACTGACGTATCTCTAACTCCTTGCGACATGTTGCGTCATACTGTAAATATGACGCATCATTAGTGTCGCAAGGAGGGCGCAATGAAAAATGACACATCGCTGTGTTCACGCAGCGATGCGCCACTTTTCATAAATGAGGACCTTAGTGACTTATAACTAACTCCATACGGGGTAAGAGTTGTCCCGAAAAAGCCCAAAATCCTGAGCGACCATTAACACTAGAGCTGAACATGTGGACATAAAACAGTGGGGTGTAGGGAAGATTAGGTACCCTATAGTACCCAAATAAAAATAAAATTTTTAACCATACCTGTGAATTAATGTTTAAGAGATGTCAGGTGTTCCTAAGCTAGCTCTGTAATATCTTTAAGTGCTCCCTGGAATATGGCAGTGCCCATCCTGGTTTATAAGGACGAGGATGAAACCAGATGATGATCCGTGCCACTAATAGAGTGAGTGAGGTTCCTATAATGAATAAAAAAGGATTTCTGATAGATGTTCCCCAACCCTTATGCTTGGTCTGGAGATAAATAGGGCAATACAATATCCGTGCTAATAGTATTTACTGAGGGAGATTATATCCTATACTTCGATGTAAAGGCATGCGTTGTAATGGCACCTGCGTTGTAATAGCTTGCGTTGTAATGGCATGCGCTGTAATGTTACCTGCATTGTAATGGTGTTGTTGTAATGAAAATCTACCGTTCAATGGAAATAGTGATCTATTGGTCACACTTGATGTTGAAGCACTATATAGTAACATCCCGCAGAAAGGAGCACTAGAGGCCACTATGTGGTTCATTGACTTGCACCAAATACCATGCAATAAGCAATTCATTCTTGATTGCCTCTCAGTAGTGCTAAAGGAGAATGTCTTCCAGTTTGGGGACCACATGTACCAACAAACAAAAGGCGTGAGCATGGGGGCAGCCATGGCTCCGTCCATAGCCAATATATATATGGCCCTTTTTGAATCCCGCCATATACACAATGAAATGGCCCCATTCTTTGAGTCTGTTTCCCATTGGTACCGTTTTATTGATGATATTTTTTTCATCTGGACCAATGGGGAACAGACTCTAAAGGAATTCCTAGAATGGATTAACCTTGCAGACAACAATCTTCGCATCACTGCTCACATCAATGCGACCCAAGTGGAGTTCTTAGATATATACATCAGAAATTAGTCCAACACACTAGAGGTAGACCTATACACAAAGCCCACAGCCAGGAACACACTGCTCCATTTTTCAAGCTATCATCCCAGGAACCAAAAAGATGGCATTCCTTTTTCGCAATTCCTCAGAGTGAGGGGAAATTGCACAAACATTAAGGACTATGACTCTCAATCTGTAAAAATGAAGCAAAAATTACTTGAAAGAGGATACCCGCATCGCCTTGTTCGCGAAGCATACAAAAGAGCTCGATTCTACGATCGAGATGCTCTCCTCAAACCAAATAAAGAGGTTCAGGAACCAAAATTGGTTTGCATTACAAAGCATTCCACATTAAATGCCACAATTAGACAAACCATCAATGCCAATTGGCATTTACTAAATATAGAACCATTGAAGCCTAAACTCAAGAGACCGATGTTTGCACATCGCCGTAACAAAAATCTGAAAGATCTAGTAGTAAGATCAAGATTTACTGGAACAACTGTTAAAGCTCCTTTCGTACACAAATCCATACAAGGCAATAATGCAATTAAAGGTACCTCCAGAGGCGGTGCATGCCAATCATGTGATGGTATTATACCAGGAGAAACTTTTACCTTCAATCAATGTAATATACAAGCGAAAGAATTGTGGACATGCAACACCTGCAACATAGTTTACCTGATTTTATGCCCATGTAACATGGGATATGTAGGTGAAACCTCTCGGGCAATAAAAACCCGTCTTACAGAGCACAGATCTGCTATAAAAACACGTAAGCTAACAGCCCCATTGGTAAGCCATTTTCTAGAATTCAAACATGCTCCTTCAGACATCAGATGGCGTATCTTGGAAAAGATCCACACACCCAACAACAAAGGAGGTGAGAAAATAAGAAAAAAGAGAGAAGTATTTTGGATCTTTTCGTTAAAGACTTTTGCCCATGGCCTCAGCAATGAATTACCATGGGAAAATGCGATCCTATAGGGTAATTGTAAATATTTTCAATCACCTTATATAAATAGAATCTATCAGGAATATGCATGACTTTTTGTCCTGCTGCAATATAAACCAATCTAAAATAATAAAAATAAGATAATTGTGTTCACTCCGATGTGGAGTCTACATTAATGTCCGCATTACCAGGATAAAATGTTGCTATTTGACCGCCATCTTAAAAAAGATCAACACTTCGTTCTGGGACATATACCTTTAAGAAACCAGGTAACAGCCTCAACCAATGACAACCCGCCTTATATAAATTGACTAAAACAACAGCGCGAGGTTTCTTTTCCTGCAGACCGAAACGCTGAACAATATCCATCCGGCACGCTGTTTAACTACCTACTACCGGTAAGACACCGCTGCAATGCAACGCCAGCCTTAGTAAATAACGATATTCACAAATAATATATGGGGTTTCTCTTAAAACAGACGGGACGCTTACGCGGCTAGAAAACGAAACGTGAAAAACCAGTACATCTCCACGCTGTCCACTACTGTTAAACTGCAAGTCTGCGCTAAGCATTTGACACAAGACCGGTATCACGCAAGGCTGCACGTTCTAGGTAAGAGGCAGATACACCAACAGGACTTGGCTAATGCTTCACCAATGCCTTAATTTAAACCGTTTATCCGTTTATTTACATAGATAAAAGTGACCGGATACACGGCAACTAAATATCAAGACAATTGAATATCTAGCACGGCGAAGCTTTACCTCGCAGAATATCAGTAATCGTATTTAAGGGTAAGACATAAACCAAATCGAGTGTTCTTTAAAACTAAGTAGAGGTAGAGGGAGAACCTTCTCATATACGATTCTCTGTCTGCAGGCAGCCGTCCCTCAGTGAACATTAACCGTACTATTGATTCCGAAATAGAACCGGCACCTGGAAATATACCCTACATGCTCAGATAAGGTGAGAAATTTAATACTCTCAATTAGTATGTAGCTGTAGCCTACCACAATCGACGAATAATATCAAAATAAAGTCAAACATGCTTTGATTACAGAGAGTCGGCAAACCAAAATCGGAATGCCCTACCGTGTATACCAACCTGCCTCATAAGGCTCGAAAGGTAAGATTTCTAAATAACTGAGCCCTAGTGAGAAACCAATACTTAAAAATAGACCCTCTAAAACTATATACTTTTATTTTCAGACGGTCAATTATCCAGACCATACACAGTATAGAACCGGCAGGGCACTGAAAAACAAAATTTATTTGAACTCCTTCAGACAGGTACTGAGCTATGAGATTTTTTGCAACAGTTGAACTCTAGACATAAAAGAACCTTCATTTATTAAAAATAGAAACGAATGAAGTATAGGATAGCAATTATGAAACACTTTCTTTCCTTCATCTGTAAGGTCTCTTCTACTCTCTTAATCTTTCCATCTATGAAATAACACCTGTTGTCTATGACCCACATCGCTTAATACGAATGATGGCACATGAAATGCTAACATTTTGTATATGGACAAAAGAAAAGTTATATAATGATCACTGTGCTAAGTGCTAAAATTCACAATATTTACCAAAAGAGAATGTTCAGGAAATGTTAACTTTTTTGTATTCACAAAAGAACAGCCATATAATGATCACTGTGCCAATTGCGACCACTGGATATAGACATATGTGACTTGTTTTCATTTTTCTGATTCATGTAATAATATACATGCTCTAGATACTATTATGTATAATTGAGTTTGAGGCGGTACATCATGTATTTTTAATCATTTACTGGCAGTAGAAATCTGGCAAACGGTAACAAATATTTTTCAACTGTTTCAGCATAAAGAGATTAATTAGTAAAGTGTGTTTACAATCTCTCCCACAGCACCATGATGGTAAAGTCCTGATGAAGACACAGTCTACGTGTCGAAACGCGTTGACAGGAAACCATCCACTATCTATATTATATCCCTTTTTAATTGTGAATGCATATGTAACAATGCAATGACGTTTTATCAAATCTTATCAGTGAATCAATGATTTTATCAAATCCTTTTTTGTATATTAAAATGTATTTTCTAATCTGAAACAGTTGTACACTATTATTAATTATGGTTTGTTTGCCATTCAATTTATGCCAGTAGTTAACTTGTCTGCCTGGGAGTGTTATTTTGCATACATTACATTGTAATACCTGCATTGTAATGGTAGTTCCCCCTATATTTCTGGTGTAAAGTCCTCCCCACCCCTTTGACATAGGTGTGCCAATTTAGGGGGATTTTGTGTGACTTTGGTATCAGAAGGGAGTCACGAGTGGTTATTTTAGTCAGAGGTGCTGTGTCATGAATTCCTGAGTTGCTTTAGGGGAAGGCACTCATGTTATTGTAATCCATATGTGCTTTTCGAATTTTCTATAGTTTGAAAGGGAAAGTGGCGAGGCATTTCATGGGGTTGACTCTATCTTTGATTGCCATACAAATTTGCTGATAGATGGTTTTGAGATACTGAATTATGTTCACATTGACTGTAAGGATGAAGTGGCATTGTACTGCAGTACCTATAGGACCTCTTCCTCAGCATTCCTCGTTTGAGGTATGTTGGTTTTCGTTGTCACAAGGGTACATAATGTGGAGTAAGAGGTCACTAATGGGTAGAACATGTTTGTACCTCCTTTCCTGTGAGCTCTTCTACTCTTGTCAAGTTGTGAGTGAATATGCCTGGTAAGCACAACTACATGTGAATGAGACTGAGGCTTCCTTATCTCAGCTGTATGCCACAGCCGATAGCAGCCAGCTTGTTTCTGCATTAAAAGGTTGGTGTGTTGACTGTACTTTAATGTAGTTGCTTTTATGGAGTGCTTTACACCTATGATGAGTCTCCGAAGGTGCATTTCTGTACTAGCAATGCTACTCTATAGGTATGCTTGGTTTGAAGACTATTGGACTCTAAGGTGGCTTACAGGGGGTGTGTTTTGATGCTGTATGTGAGGGCCAGACTTGTGCTCTTATCACATAATTGTTCCTGAGCCTTTGCACGTAATGTCCTCCCTATCCCACATAGACATCCTTCCCCCTCTCTAGATCCTCACAACCAATCTTCATACCAGTCTAGGCTTTCTGCAACTCCGCTCACACCCAATGACCAACCATCTCCATTGGAATACGCCCTCAGCGCCACTGATCTCTCTAACACACCTATACTCCCTCCTCCCTCTCCGGATCTCTTCCTTCAACTTCCGCCCATCTCCCACCACCCAGATGTGCTTGCACGTTTGGATGATATCTCCCACCAATTGCACCTTCTCTCCAACAAATTCCAGGTCCTGAAATCACTTTCACTGGAATATCTCCCTTTGTTAAGTCCCCTCCTCTTTCATCCAAACTGGCCCAATACCACCGCAAGTGTCACAGATAAAGCTCCCCATGACCATTCATCCTCCCCTTCTGTCATCCCTCTTCTTAACACAGCCTCTCTCGCCAGACGCTCATTGTCAGTGCCTGCACCCAACAAATCTGATAGCCTACTCAAGCCCTTTTCTTCAAATACAGACACCAACTCAAATACAAAGGGAATAATTCAAAAATTCACTCTAACCCGAACAGAGAAGCACACCATAACCGCAGTGTCATAAATAATGACAACCTCAGGAGAGTGAACATCATTCAGCCTCCTCCTCCCCAGACTCAGGCTACACTCAAATGCATATTACTCAACTGTAGGTCTGCCAACAAACACGCCTCTGAGATCTTTGACCTCATACAACATAAAGATTTAGACATCATTATACTCACAGAAACCTGGCTCACCCCCTCGTCCACTCCGATTTTAGACCTCTTGGTGCCCCCCTCCCATGACATAATTGGTCTGGACAGAATTAAGAAAGTGGGAGGCGACATAGCCTGTATGCATCGAAATACACTTGCGATCTCCCTTTCAGAATCCTCTTCAGAATCCCTCTTAGAATCCTCTTCCCCATCAACCTGCGAATATCTTTGCCTCAACATCTCCAGTAACAAACAGATGGTTTGCAAACTTCATATATTCTATCACCCTCCGGGTGACAATCTACCGTTCATTGAACAATTAATGGAGATCATAGCAGAAAATGCGGATTCAGTGCAGCCCCACATCTACCTTGGAGACTTTAACCTCCATTGGTCAAATCCTAATGACCCAGCGGTAGCATGTCTCAATTCCTTCATGAAGGATCACGATTTGGTTCAACACTGTGACCTGCCCAGCCACAGTAAAGGGGAAACTCTTGACCTTATTATCTCCAAAGGACACTCAATCACTCTGGACTCCATCATACCCTGTGATTGGTCAGACCATCACGTTATTACCTTCCAAATCAACTTTGAATTTTCTTAGAGTAATCCTCAATCTACCAAATCAAAGATCTGGAGACATGACCTCAGAAACATAAACGCAGTTGACTTAGCAGCCCGCTGCAAGCGTGCCCTCTATCCTCAAAGAGACTTAGTTGAAGTACATGCACTCACTGACTTCTATAACTCTTCTATTTCCAGCATCATGGATGACATTGCTCCACTCCAACATAAAAAGGCACCCTCAAAAATATCTAAACCATGGTTCAATAGCAACCTAAATTCGGAACGTCATAATCTAAGGGCATTAGAGTGCTCCTGGAGATCCCAGGTAACACCGATTCTAAAAAAACCTACAGCAGACAGTTCAGATCTTAACAACTTCCGCCCCCGCTCCAGCATCCCCACTCAAGCCAAACTCCTGGAAAAATGTGTCCAGTCTCAATTATATGCTCACATTGAAAATTTCCACCTCCTGGACCAACACCAATCGGGCATTCATAGCAGGCATAGCACTGAATCGGCTCTCACTCATGTAATGGATGACATCTTAAGAATGCTTGACAGAAATGAATCGTGCCTTCTTATCCTACTAGACCTCTCCTCAGCTTTTGACACTGTCAATCACTACAACCTACTAGATATATTGGAGCAAAGGATGGGCCTCTCTGGACAGGTGCTGAAGTGGTTCTCGTCCTTCCTCCATCATAGATCACAAAGAGTTAAGGTGAACCATACTTTATCGCAGCCATACCCTGTCACCATGGGGGTTCCCCAAGGATCCTCCTTATCTCCCATTCTATTCAATTTGTTTCTGGAACCACTAGCCAATGTTCTAAACACCATGGACATTAATTTCCATATGTATGCTGACGACACCCAACTCTACCTGAAAATCTCCTCCCCAGAAACCATCCCTTCACTCAACTCCACCTTATTAACTACCCAAAATTGGCTAACTATGAACCACCTCCTGCTAAACACCTCCAAAACAGAATTCCTCCTCATCTCTCCCCCGAAACACACTCCTAATATTGACCTCTGGATGAACCAACTCACAGCCTTCAACTGCTCCCCACACATTATTGACTCAGCTAAATCTCTAGGAATCACACTGGACAAACATTTGAATATGAAGACCCAGATCAGTAACGTAAGCAAGGGAGTTAACCACCTTCTGAGAACTCTCAGGAATCTCAAACCTTTCCTGCCTCAAGCAGATTTCAAACAGGTGGTCCAAGCGCTTGTTCTACCGAGGCTTGATTATGGCAGTGCTACACTATGCAGCCTCCCCAAATACACTTTGGCTCCTTTAAAGGCATCATTGAACGCTGTGGCCAGACTCGTTACGGGCACCAAGCAAAATGCCCACATCTCCCCGGTCCTAAAATCTCTATACTGGCTGCCCTACTAAGCTAGAATTCAACTAAAGAATGCATGCCTAGCGCACAAGGCCATCCATTTCAAAACCCCCAATTACCTGGCGCTAAAATTAATACTATCCGGAGGGGGTAGACCGTCGAGGAGTGCTAACTCCCTCCTCCTGGAACCAAAGAGCTTTCGCAAAGAGAGAACTTGTCAACGAGCCTTCTCAGGTTCTGCTCCAAAAATTTGGAACTCTCTCCCACCGGAAATCTGGAGAATCTCCTCCAAGGCTGCATTTAAATGGGAAGCAAAACGATTCCTCATGAACAAGTTCTTACCTTCGTAAGATGAGCGAAGATCAGCTATTAGCGCATTCATCACACTTCAAGAAAGGACATCATTCTGGTTCTTTACTATTGTAATGGCTCCCCTTGGTAATTCTGTTTCATTGCATAGCCAATTATACTCCTAGCCAAGGTCTATCTTGAGTCTTCTATGTGCACCATTGTATTGCTCTTGTATATTCCCAATTTGACTCTCGTACTGTTATGTTACCTCACTCCGTCAAGTGTAAAGCGCTCTGATATCCTTCGGGATTAAGTTTGCGATATATAAAACTTTATAAATAAAATAAATAAATAAAATGGAGTGAGCGATAGGATAAATAGTCCTATAAAGCCCTCTGATGCTAGTGGCTAATTTTTTTGTCATATCACATGTATCATTTTGCAGCCCTTTGATTGATGGACTTTCTTGATAGTAATTTTTATCTGGTTTTACTTTCTGTGTACTTAGATAAAAGCTAAATTTGACTGATGTCCATGTACCTGTTGAATCACATTGTAGGAGTTAATTTTCTGGATATTGGGTCTTTGAATACTTTTTCTGTTGGTCTTTAGATTTTGTAGAAGTATTTACAATGTAATGCAAGTGTAAGTGCACTTGATCTCTTTTTTCTTTATTGTAGTGATTGAGTTCTTGGTTGGGTGTGGTCATTCAGATGTGTTGATAATCAGAGAACATGGTCGCCAACTCATTTCCCAAAGATGGTGCTGCTATTTCCTGGCCTGTTTTATTTATATGTAGGTTGTGTTGCATAAGCAAAATGAGATTTTCATGACAATGGGCCTCGTTCAGGGTTTGGTACAGGAGGAGGAAAGACATGAAGTAGAGGCTCTCGGTCCCACCAAACCTGTGCTTCCTCCCAGCCCATTTATTGGTGGAAGATCGGTGGAGTTACCACTGTTTAAAGCTCAGCTTGATCGATAGACCTTGGGTCCTGTCCACCCAAAACTACAGGGTCACAGTGATCGTTAAACTCCCTATGTAGAGGGGGATGACCAACAATAATTTTCCCTTCTTATGTTTGCCATCAGAGGAATAACGGGCCTAGGCAGTTTAAAACTCCAAGCACGTTAGAGGCATTTGACTTTTTTCTATAACATATACTCATCTTGTGGCTCCCTTCATAGCACGAGAGGTGAGGTTCTATATATAAGCTAGACAGTCCTCCACCAGGGTGGCAGAGTTCATGGCCTCCATCCCCTTGTGGGAATGTAGACTGTCCATCAGAAACTTTGGATCGTCTACCAGTGTCCAAATATCCCACTATATATACAATAGCAGCTCAATTTGTTTACTTTGAATTTTGTGGCTATAGCGCAATTAGGCCAACGGTGTCTGACTTCAACTGCTGTAACAGTAATTTCTGATGACATGGCAATAAACTAGGTACAAATGTATCAAAGGAACAAGTCAATTACATTCAATATGAAGCAGAACCCTTTTTATACACTTATAAGTCCATAAAAACACAAAAGTCTTCCAAAAATAAAGAGATACACTGTTAAAGGCCTGACTGTACCAAGTCTGCGATTTTCAGGAAGAGAAATATCTGCACACATAGATTTACTTTAATGCTTGGGCAAAGAACTTAGCTCAGAAGGTAATTGCCAATTCCAGGTAGAAATAACTGCCCATTCGTAGGATTTACCAGTCTCCACTCCCTCACTTAAGGGAGTGGAAACTTTTGCAATTGTATTTGTGACTGTTAGAAATTGGGTTACTGGTAGACAGAGGTATGCACTCTGTCTAAGCAGGAACCACAATCCTAGTCAGGGTAAGTGCAGTAAACACTAAATGTTTACCTGTGCTCACCCTCTGGTAGATTGGCACAGAGCAGTCAGGCTAAATTAAGAGGCAATGTTTAAAGCATTTCTGCACACACACACACGCACACACAGTGAAAACATCACAAAAGTACTCCACATCAGTTTAGAAAAATAGCCAATATTTATCTGTGAAAAACGGCCAAAATAATAAAATTCCAATATCCACAAGTCAAGATATGAATGTTGCAAGATTAGCCAATAATGCAGTACTTAGAAATCAGTAGCTCCAACTGGGGCTATCTGGTCACACTTGATCGGGACAAATTCAAAAATTCAGTCTGACCGCGATGGAGCGCTGACCGGATTCAGGAGTCACGCAGACCTACTGACAGTACCTTGATGCACCGACGATTATAAACGATGCATTGAGCAAAGGAGGGGAAGAAGCGGTAGGTAGAAGTCCAACAAAGCAAAGCAAGCAGCAAGGCAAGACGCAAAGCAGCAGTCTCTCCTAGCTGCCCAAAAGCTCTTCTTCCTGGTAGAATATCCTCAGTTCCAGTAGTGTTCTGAGTACCTGGTGTTAGTGGTCCAGTACTTATATCCATTTTTGCTTCTGAAGTAGGGAGACTCTAAAGAAAGCTCTTTGTAGTGCACAAGAGTGCCCTTCCCAGCCCTAGCTCCAGATGCACTACAGTGGGGTATTCAGTGATATGTGTAGGGACAGGCACAGTCCTATTCAGGTGCAAGTGTCAGCTCCTCCCTCTCATTTTAGCTCAGGAAGACCATTGTGCCTGTTGATGAGCCATCAGGATGTGAGTTGCACACCTCAACTCCCTTTGCATATGACTGTCTAGAGGGAATGCACAAAGCTTAACTGTTGCCCAATCCAGACGTGTATTTCAGAGACAGGCAGAAGGCACTGAAGGGGTTAAGTAAGAAAATGTAATCTTTCTAAAAGTGGCATTTATAGACCTGCAATTTAAAAATCACTTCTGCAATGGTCAGCCGTGAAAAAGTGCATAGAATCCTAAAGCCAGCAAAAACAAAGCTCAGCACAAAGTCAAAAACAGTAAGTAGGAAGGCAAAAAGTCAGAGGAAACGACGCCAAAAGATGCCGTGTCCAACACTGACCATAAAGTTTCTATGAGTAAAACAATCGAATTTAAGAATTACAAAATGTATTTATCTTTTTTATAGATCACTGTGGGAAGCTCCACACACCCTGAGTGGAACACAGGAGGTGTCCATGTGGCAGGAGTTAGCAGACTCTGTCAATGCATTGAGGGGACAGATACCATGGGGTATCAAAAAAAATGTGGCAGAGGATGAGAGAAGCAAGGTCAACGAAAGGTATAGCAGGATTTACTTGGAAAAGAATCTTCCTGGATGTGGAACTGGATCCTGTCTCTGCCTCACCCCCTCCAGTGTATCTAGCTTTCCCATCTTTCACCCAGACCTACTATAAAGACTGCCTTTTCCACGGATTCGAAGCATCAGGCCAGGTAAGAAACTGTGATCATTTACCTATCCCTCACTTTATACTTCCCTATCATATCATATTCTTCCTCCTGCCAAAAATCGGCACACATCACACCCATCTAGACACTCTCAGCATTAACCCACTCTATTTTCCTCCCATTTCAAGTGTATTGATACAAAACGTTGGAGGAAGAGTAGTCTATACGAAGGCAGAGTGTCATTCAGATTCAAATGTACACAAATTCCTACGCCTCACACAGATATGTTTCATCGCTATCCGTGTCACTAACACATCCTGAAAGATAATACGCATTTGTTCATTGTAACAAAACACTGACATATATGTACCTATTAACCCCTCCACCGCGGGACTATTTCCCCTGCATGGCCGGGGGGAGGGGGGCAGCGCGCGGCGCCGCGGTACTCGTGACAAGCTCAGTTCCTCACGCAGCACGGTGGCGCTGTGCTCATGACGAGCTCATGACGAGCTCGTCATGACCACGCCCGTTTGAATGGAATGCCCAGCACAGCAGGGGAATTATCCCCACGTGGGCATTCCCGGAGGTCATGACGAGCTCAGCTCATCATGAGCACAGCTCCACTGTGCCTCATGACGAGCTGAGCTCGTCATGAGCACCCAAGAGGTTAAAATACATTTTGAGACAAGATGTACTCAACAGATGCTTACAACTTAATCGAATAGGCCTGTAATGTGCTTATATATATTGTCTCATCTTTTACTTAGAGTTCTTCTGTTTTCTGCCCATCAAACACGTGCCACCCTTTTCTACTTCCAACAAGTGCACCAACATGTGGACTGACCAAATACACTGCATGAATGGCAGAGCCTAGTAGGTCTTCAGCAACATCAATTACAATATGTATAACCATATGTCCCTTTGTGAAAGTGTCAGGCTATGTAATGAATAATCCCTGAGTATAATACAAATCAAATGTTCTTAGTGGATGTAATTATATTTTAATAGCTAGACTAAATATGTTAAGATCCCATCTATAGTAGACATTAACATCAATTGTCTCTTGGACTCAGCAAAGGATTACATCAGAAGCATTCTAGAGTGTACACTTAACATTCTAATAACCAAGGCAAGAAACTAATAGCAAATGAACCATGTATGTGAAGCACATTAAAGAGAAGGATACCACACACCTTCCCCCAAACCATAAAACATAACACAATAAATATACATTGTTTCAGAATCTCAAACAAGAAATAAAACACAAGAAGGTTATTTCAAAACATAATCACGTAGGGTTGTAGGAACTCTAGTCACACGAGAATTTTCCTTAAAGGAATATCAACACCAGTTTGGCTACTGCTGTTAGTCGAACTGAGGGAATTGCGTGTGTTTTTGAATACCAACCCAGAAATGGGAGCAATGTGATTTAAATTCCATATACGGCCATCATTTAGTTTAACAGCATTGCGAAAGAGTTTGGTAACATGAAAAGGAGAAGAGAACTTTGACCCAGAGGACTTAAAAGGAAGACGAACTCTCACACGATCACCAACAGAAACATTTGTGTGAGCAGCAGCATGTCTGATGTCAAAGTTTAGCTTCCTATTAGTGGACTTAACCTGCTGTCTGTCCAACCCCAGGGTTTTGTCCGAACTCAAGGCCTCAACACCTAAGTTTCTCATCCAAGACTGAAACATGTAGGTGTTCGGCGTACGACCCCTTAACAAGACAAAAGGTATCTCACCAGTGATGAAATGCGGTGTGACTCTATAAACCATAACTCTTTCAACCAAATTCGCTTTCCAATCTGTACCTTGTTCTTTAGACACCTGAATAGAATATTTGAGTACACGGTTAAACCTCTCTACCATCCTGTTACATTCCGGGTGATAGAGTTTGATACCCTTTTTGATTAGGAAGTCCTCCATCTCTTTTGACACAAACTGGACTCCATGGGAAACATCCTTTACAACGCAACTTTTACCACGCAATGCTTTTACATCGCAACTTTTACAACGCAAACCATTACAACGCATTACGCTGGGGGGCGCTCTAGGATAGGGAATAGATTTAATTTACTATCCAACACCTTCCCTACTATCCACGGGGACTGGAGTTGGACTATTAAATTAAACTATTCACTATCCAGCACCCCAAAGCGCTATGCGTTGTAAAGGCATGCGTTGTAAAAGGTGCGATGTAAAAGCATGCGTGGTAAAAGCATGCGTTGTAATGTCATACATCCGGACTCCATTATCCATGAGGAGAGACTCAGAAAATCCCTCTCTACAGAAAACGCCCTGTAAACATTTTGTAATACTCTTGGTTTCAATGCTTTGAGTGGTTTTAACCTCTGGCCATCTTGAGAACATGTCGATCAGGACCAATACGTAAAATTGACCACTTTTGTTAAACACAGGTCCTAAAATATCTAGAGCTACATCTTGCCAACATCGTGTGGGAACTTCTCTTATAATCATCGGTTGCACTCTTGTTTTGCAAACTTTGTCAGAAGTATTGCACTCAACACAATCTCTTATCATACGCTCTACAAAGATGTCTATGCCTGGCCACCAGAAATGTAAGCGCACCCTTTCTTTTGTCTTTGATATTCCCTGATGTCCTTGATGAGCTTATTGAATAATCTTCAATCTGATAGAAGAAGGTGGAACAAGTCTAGTGCATCGCCAAAGTAAATTCTCTCTCACAGAAAGTTTGTTCTTTACATTCCAAAACTTCTTAGCATTCTCATTTGAGTTGTTAAGACAAGGCCAACCTGTAAGAACTAAATAGCAAATTTCTTGTAAGTCAGCATCCTTATACATAGCATCTCTCCAATCAGCTTCTGGAACAACACTTTCAACAATCTCGCACACTTTAAACTCATCTACTTCCCATGAATCTTCAGAGTTCAAGGGAGTTTGCGCATCATGTTCAGGTACAAACCTGGAAAGACAGTTAGCAACTTTGTTATTAACTCCAGGTATATACTTTACTACAAACTCAAAATCCTGGAGAGCAATAACCCATTTACAAATTCGAGAAGAAATCACATCAAGACTTTTTTTTACAGAAGACATCCTTCAAAGGCTTGTGATCCGTACCAACTGTGAAAGGATTGCCCCACAGAAACTTTTTTAACTTTTTGATAGCCCAAAAGATACATAAAGCTTCCTTCTCAATTACTGAGTAACGCAACTCTGGACCAACAAGAGCCCTGGAAAGAAACAATATGGTAACTTCTTTGCCTTCCCTCACTTGTTTGAGTACAGCACCCAGGCCACGAGAACTTGCATCAGTGACAAGTATAGAGTTAAAAGAAATATCAAAACTTTGAAGAGAAGGAGCCGAATTAAGAGCTTTTTTCATGTATTCATACTCATCTTGGCACTGCTGTGACCATGTAAACTTTACTCCCTTGTTTAAAAGAGATCTCATATTAAAGGTTTTGCATGCAAACGCGGTATGAATTTATTATAATATTCTGCCATGCCTAAGAAAGTGACAAGCTCTTCTCTAGAACCTGGCGTAACGAGTTTGCTTATAATAATAATAATAATAATAATAATAAAAACATTTTTAAAGCGCCTGGTTACACTGTAACAGTGTGTCCCCGCGCTATGGATACAGTCCACTAAGTGAGCATACCTTCCAACAATGGGCATTGGGAGTCTAGAAAGAAGACTCTACAACAGGGATTGAGTTCGCGGGAAGAGGTATGTTTTCAGTTTGAGGCGGAACCTTGCTTCCGACGGTTCCATGCGGAGTTCAATGGGAAGTTTGTTCCATCGTTTATAGGCAAGGTACCTAAATGAGCGGCCTCCCATTCTCGCTTTATAAATACGGGGAATCTGAAACAGCATGCTACCTAGTGATCTCAGGTTGCGTATAGTCTTAATCAACTGATCTTTAGGTTTGACTCCACCAGCTGTTAGACAGTGGCCCAGATAATCAATTTCCGAGATGTTAAATTTACACTTATTCTCTCTAAGTGTCAACCCTCCCTCTGCAAAACGCTCAAGAACAGACCTTACCCTGAAATTGTGTTCTTCCTGAGAAGATCCATGAACCAGTACATCGTCCTGATATATTTTAACTCCTTCGATACCCCTCAGGACATCCTCCATGACCCTTTAAAAACACGGAAACCACGGAAATCAAACCAAAGGGCAAGCGTGTGAATTTGTAGGTCCCGAAAGGAGTTATAAAGGATGTAAGATTCATGGACTTCTCGTCAATCTTATCCTGGTGATAGGCTGCTCTAAGATCCAGAGACAAAAATACACACGCATCACCAAGTTGAGTTAACATCGTGTTGATGTTGGGTAGAGGGTATCTATCGGCTACAACCTCCCTATTGAGGGCCCGAAGGTCCACACAGAAACTAATCTCACCAGAGGCCTTACGTGCCAGAACTACTGGAGCCAACCATTCGCTCGCTTCAGTCTCAATAATGATACCCTCTTTTTTAAGTTTCTCCAATTCTGAGCGCATGGGTTCTTGCATAGCCACAGGTACATTACGTACTTTACATGTAATAGGAATGGCATCTGGTTTGAATATAATGTTGTGAACGTAGCCTGAAAGACAACCCAACGTATTACTAAAAACTTGTTTGAATTCAGAATGCCAGTCAGGATGCGATTCACCACACGACACTGAGTTCAACACATTAGGAACATGGAGCGTTTCTTTGTTTGATGAAACAGAGCTTGGTAAAATACCTTCTGTGTTATGGGGATTTAAATCAGATCTAATGTCTCTGAGGACAATACAGGGATTCCCACCTGGAACTAAAGAAACAGCCAAATCAGCTTGGTGGAACCAACTGAGTATACTATCACCCCTGCAAGAGATGTAGATTGTACTACCATTCAGTCTTCCTTTGCACTCAATTTCACCATTAAAATAACCAAAAAGTTTAATTGGTTGACCCCGGTAAGCCAATGGTCTTATATCGGGTTTAAACACTCTCACATTTGCAACAAGATTTTTGTCAAAGAAAACTTTAGGTATTAGGGTAATTTTTGCCCCAGAATCAAAAAGCATTTTGACTTCACAATTATTGATGGAAACATTATCTACAGCCCCTTTACACTTTTTATCACTTGGTAAAGAAATTTCACTACAATGTAATGTGTCAGAATCAGAATCACTTTCCTCTTCAAGTGATACCACTTTAACACGTCTATTTCTCTTATTAACTTGTGACCTGCAAGCCTTCGTAAAGTATCCAGCTTTGCCACAGTTTAGACATTTTGAGGACAAAGCCGGACAGGTTTTGTCATTGGCAAGGTGATCAGAAGCGTTACAACGAAAACATTTGGTTCTTGCACCACTTGTGGGTTTGAAGAAGTTGGAAGAAGAAGGAGAGGGATTATGTTGTTTCTTAGTAGATTTAGATGTTGATTTATCAACAGATTGCTTCTTTGTAACATAAAGTACTTTTTCTTCAGGGATAGTTTTCTCTTTCTTAAAAACGTCAACACAAGCGAGTGAATGTTCTAACATCTTGGCTATGGTAATTACTTCATTCAAGTCTGGATCATCCTTTTGCCAGAGTTCGTCTTTTATTTTTTCTATGCTGCATCCTAGCATGAACTGATCGCGGATTCTCTCCTCCAAGGTACTTCCAAATTTGCAAGTTGAAGCCAATTTATGCAAGGCTGAGATCCCATCCACAGGAGACATTAACATCAACTGTCACTTGGACTCAGCAAAGGATTACATCAGAAGCATTCTAGAGTGTACACTTAACATTCTTATACCACGGCAAGAAACTAATAGGAAATGAACCATGTATGTGAAGCACATTAAAGAGAAGGATACCACAATGTTCCTGTACTGTACTGCTTTAATATTAATTATATGTTTACGTTCTTTAGAAATCACTCTACGCACCCATGTATGTATTACATTAAATTTGTAAGTGATATTTTTTGTCATACTAGCTTAAAGTCTCCTACATCATGTTAGTGTCTGCCTACAAATAACAACTTTAATCCTCTGTCTTTTGAGCCAGGAGATTGGTAAGTGTTAGTTTATGAATTGTGTCATTCACATGTTACTATGCACTAATACTATTTGTGTAGGCATATTGTCTAATTCTGTATATATTTGTCTCTTCTCACCTTCAGTGATACAAGGGCCATTGGTGTCCTCACAATGTCCCCATCAACATACATAAGGGGATATACTGCAAGCAGCAAATCAGTCTCTTCCATCCGTTGGACAGATAAAACTGTGACATCAATACATTTCAAGGGCGGCTCCTCCATTAGAGTGGAGGAGCGCCGCCCCACTTAAAAATCCCCAAAGATGAAAATTAAAACGAAAAGTTACCATTTTATTTTATATCCCCCGTCTCAAGCCAAGGGTCATGACGGGGGCAGGGCCCCTGCAGAGAGACAAAAACATGTCACCCAGCAAGGAGGAGTGTGGGCTGGTATGGCACTGTTTAAAGTGTGAATGTCTTTAGTATCAAGGTTGATTGAGAAGCAGAGTCTGATTTTGAAGTTACATCATACGTATCTGCATGGGTCAAGGGAGAAGGATGAGAAGAAAGGCAATACACCTTGGTTCATGTAGAGGAGACAGGCCATATCATGTTGATGCCTGTGTTACTCTGCATGACAACGTATATGCCTTAGTCAAATGTTGCACAAGAGCAACTTGCAAAGCTCATTACTCCCACAACCTTTACCAACAATCCACCAGCATAACCATAAACACACCTCAACCTCCTGCAGGACAAGTATATTTTAGCTGGCCTTGAACATGAACATCTCACCCCCACCCCCAGGAAGAGGGTAACAAACCCCACCCTTGAACTCCTTATTTAGCACTCAATCATCCATCATCACTAACCACAGAGCCAATTGTTTAAAAACCTGCCCGCAGCATTTCTTACATGTACTTTTATTGTTAAACTTTTTCAATAAATGTCTCAGGCACTTATCTTTCAGCAGTGTGTCGACTCTTGTGTACCTAGCCAAGAACTTGTGTGCATTACAATATTATAATGTAGTATTTTAGACATTGTGGACAGACCCTGACAACAACTCAATCACATACATCAAAATGCACTGATGCATGTACAAATACAATAAGACTACAAACAGGTTCAAACTTGTTTTTTAAATCTTTTTTAAAATGTTTAAAAAAAATTAGCAACCGCTTTGTTCAAAAGGCAACTGACCTTGGGAAGAGAATAAGTCACAGAAGCAGAGCATAAGTTCTTGGAGTTAGTGTTAATATGGAGGTTGAGGCCAAATATCTAAAAAACACATCAGGGATATCTGGGGACCAGTTGATGTTCAAACTCAAATGAGAACAATATTCATATAAAAAGCTGATGGTAAAAAGTGTACAGTCTGAAAGAAAGTTCAAGATGGCTTAAATGAAGGTTTGATTGAAAAAAATTAAAGTCCGTCCCCCAACCCAGAGTGTCTAAAAGGCTTTCCTGAGTTGAGGGAAGAAATTCCTGGCCTAGTTCCTCTTCCTTGTCAATGACTAGAACTAAGTGGACCTCCTTCACAAAACAGCCACTTGGTTTTGTGAGGTGGAACCAGACCCACCCGAAGGCATTCACACACTAGGGTAGGTTTATGGACAAAGGGGGAATTCATACTGGAGGACACAAAAATACATATATCGAAGGGTTGAGAGACAGAACATGTAGGTAGAGCTGCAATCTAGAAGGACAAGGCATCAGACCTCTCTGTGCTGATGGGCATGCTTCTTTTTCAATGTCTTCATCTATACGGCCACCTCCTGAAGGTCATGAGGGATCGCGTACTAATCAGGAATTAACTGCTTCATGATCTCTTACGAAGTAGCCACGGTGGCACACTCAGGAGGGGCGGGTGGAACATCATGTGAAGGTTCACGGGGTTCAGGAATTAGTCACACCCTTGGCCACGGACTTTTGGGGTGCCACTTGCACTTGGAAGGGAGGTAGCAGAGGTTGCCTCTGTTGCAGTGAGGCCCTCTTGGCTAGTAGAAGGAATGACTTCAGGACCCAATGAGAGAGGGGTCTGTTCCTTAGGCACAGCAGATAAAAGAACATACTATATGTAAAGGAAATATTCGGCCTTAAGGATATATGGACACTGATATTTTTATTGTTACTTACCTCAGTTGTACTCATTTTATTGACCTTAGAAGGTTAAAAGGCAGAATGGGCCCGCCGGCGGTTCGAACCTGTAACCATGAGGGTAAACATATGTTACTGGAGTGAGTCCAATAGTCCACTGAGTCACCAGACCCAGATGATCGTTATTGTCCAGTGGGAGACCCATTTTCTGCCTTCTTCTGGCATGTGGTGTCCAGATCAACCACCCCATCAGTCATCTCCTCAGACTCTGACCAAAATCACTTAGCTTGTGATAGAGTTGCTCTCTGAGCAGGAGCACCCTCCCTTTTGGAGGAGGAAACCTCCTCCTCTGTTGTGAAGTAGTGGTCTTTCTCCTGTGGCCACCTTGTGGCCTAGATCCTGCTTCTACTTCTACTTACAAGTGCTTCTGTTCAATACTTTCTCCTTTGGTAGCCCTCTGAAAAGGAAAGAGATAAAGGAAAATGTCTATGTAATTGTATTAGATGTAACATTGTATAACAAGCATTGGTAATGCATAAGTTTGCCTATATAATAAATAAAAAATGTTTCCTCAATCATCCTCTGGCAGAAGGAAAGAGCTCCCTGACAGATAATACGGGAGTGGAGAGGATGTGGTGCAGTGGCCAGAGCTGTTGACTCGAGAACTGGGGATCAGCTAGTCTCGGTGGCGCCGAGCAACATCCTGTGATTCTATGCAAATCACTTAATCTCTTCGGGGATAAATTGTTATATAAATATGCTGCAATAGTAAAAAGCAAAACTTTATGAAACTATAGTTCAGGCAATGCAGATGTTAACAGTATTTCGGCAGTGTGATATCGATAAGAGAAGCAGACTAGGAACAAGCATTTGTCAATGTAGGAAAATATGCTACAGCCAATAGAAATGGAGGAAAGCGAAGTGGCACGCACAAGAACCAATACGAAGCCAGGAAAGAGAGGAGGTGGGATGTAAGTCCCTTTTAAATTTGTATTAAAAACAATAGATTTCTCAAGCACACTGCAAGAGCTGTGCAGGTGAAACCTAAAAATGTCAAACAACCCGCTGCACTTTTAAATGTCAGTGTCAAAAAATCAAGTTGTCATTTTTAACAATACGTGCAATGCTTACCAAACATACAAACCAATAGCATTTTTTTAAATGTATTAAAAAAAATTATCACATATGATATGCAAACAAAAATGTTACCTAAGCATGCCTAGAAATAGAAAGTAACTGTTGCCCTAACATTCACCTAATCAATGATGTTATTTAATATGTCATGAGGGATGTAATATGTGAGGTCATAAACAGTGCCTGACGGGAGAGCAAGTAGTTAGTTCACTAAACTATAGCTGGCAAATGTCAGTGTTTTTGGTTTCTAAACGTTGGTTCTTATCTCTTTTCAACACCTACCTATATCCTCTCTTTAATCCTTGGCTTGACAGTTAATTTGTTTTTTTTTATGTGAACTAAAATCTTATTACCATACAGAATTATAATTTCGCATTCATCTTTGTTTTTTCCAGAGAATTCCAGTTTTTTTTTAACATATTCTAAGTTAAAGTTAAGCATACGCCAACCCCCCTGGGCAACCTACACCCAACTCCCTGTCTGCATGGCCCTCGGACACACTCTGACCCCAACTCTCCACCCTGGGTGTGCCCTATTCCCAGGTGGTGGCCAACTAGTGGCTGCGCATGGGCTTCAGTCATGCCAGCAGGGTGTGGGCTGCAGGGCCTGGAATCGGTTTAAAACGTCACTTCCAAATATAGGGGCATATTACCAACGATTAGCGATATTTATCGCTAACAAGGCTTAGCAACGATATTTTTATCGCTAAGCATCGCCGGAAATTATCGCTGAGATAACGTGCTATTAGCTACGTTTATCTCCAAAGCGATAATTTTTCCAGTGATAGCGTGAATATCGCTGAGAATACAGCGATATTCACGCATTAGCGAATAAATGTTCTTAGCCATGTTATGCACCTCCCATTGGATAACATGGCCAAGAACTGGTCTGGGCAGGTGTTCGTTTTTGGCGATATTCGCGCTTAGCGCGAATATTGCCATCGCTAAGCCTGCTTTGCTAATAGGCGTTAGCGATGTTAGCGACTGCTTTCAGTCGCTAACGGGTTGGGAACGCCCACTTTGCATGTCATTAGCGATAATTATCGCTAACATGCAAAGCGGGCCCCCAAACCGCTCGCTATCGCCTACAAGCTGTCGCTAACTGCTGTTAGCGACAGCTTGCTAATAGGACGATCGAATTTTCGCCGCTTAGCGGCGGAAAACGGCCGCTAAAGCGGCGAAAATTGCCTATCGCCCCCCTTGATAATATGCCCCACAGAGCTTCGGAAGGGCTCTTAGCATAGCTGGCATTCAGTTGTTTTCCCTTGGACGTCTCTTTCAGCTTCCAAATCCAATCCCTTTGTCTAGATTGCGATTTGTACAAACTTGACTGATTTCTGTGCCTTCTCTTCTGTTGTCAGTCTTGAAAAGAGGAAGTCAAAAAACTTTCATCTGCCATCTCACCTAAGCCATTTTTTATTTTGCTTCCAAAATAATAAGCATGGTAGTATTCAGACTTACCAACAAAAAAATGGAATAGCTTCCAGATTTTGAGGCATAACATTTTATGCCTTATTGTTTAAAAAAGTTACCTGACGCTCTGGCTACATTTCCATGAATATTACCGTAGCTTTTTTAAAAATTACTGCATATGTGTGGATAATAAAGAAAAAACAAAATAAAAAAATAGAAAAAACGCGTCGATAGCTGAGTAAAAATTATGTCTCCTGAAATAATAACCCATGGCGCTTTTATTCTTTGACTGCACTTTGACCGACATGGGGTTCAGACTCGCACAGGGCATGTCCTTAGACTGTCTCCTAATGACGGGGCAGAGACATATAGGTTTTCAAATCACGCTGAGGTAAATGGCGCTACGGCTGCGTCGCCTTATAAATATATGACTTCATCACATTTATTCACCAGGATCTTTTGTTTTTGATTTGTAGACACGATATAACGTCAGTTACATCAAGTTCAGGCTTTGTCTCCAGAGGTCAATAGACCCAACCTGCAGCTCATAAATTGTACATTTATGGGGCGGTGGTGATCTGCACACAAGTAGGTGACGGCTTTTGAACTCTGGAAACCCGAGCGAGGGAGCGAACATTACACTTTCAGAACCACAATTCCAAGCAGGGTGTGCTTTTGACACCGAGTGCAACGTAACACGTGATGACATCTTCTATTACACAACTTCCTTCCTCTTGAGTTCATGTTTCATTTTCAGACCATGGAGCAGTATGTTCGACCCTATTCGCTTTGCAAAAATGTTGTTTATCTTGTAACATTCATCATGTCTTCAGTGTCTCAGCAGTGTGAGCTTTTGCCCACAAGAAGGTGTATACTCTAAACTATTGTGTTTTGTTGCTTCTAGGCGACCCCATGTCACTTGTCCTTTTCAGTATCAAACAACTGGGCGAGGCAACCATGTGCTTAAACCTCGTTTTGAATGGTATCAACAGTGCATTGAAGAATAAAGGACTGGATGGCAGGAGACATAAAAAAAGCATTTATTCAACTAATGGCTCTTATTTCTTTATTTTTTTTAAACGAACGAACTCCTCTGGTTTTTCGAGTTTCCTTGTGTGATTGTGTGAAGTGGATGAATGCATGGAATAGTCGGCGCAGAAATGGATGGAGTGGTGAATGGGAAGATGAATGAGTGCATCAGTGGATTACTCTGTGAGTGAGTAATTAGCTGGATTAATTGTTGGATGCCTGAGTGGATGTATGACAAGGTGGGGGTTGGATGGATGCATGGATGAATGGATAAATTCCTATGCAAGTGCATGAATGGAAGAAGGATTACTAGGAAACAGTGTACTGGAAAAAACACATATGAAACTTAACTGAAAATAACATAGCCACCTATGAAACCTGGGACAATCCAAGCTGGGGAGACTTGGATGTCAAACATCAGTTGGTCGCAGAATAGACATACACATATATACATATATATATATATATATATATATATATATATATATATATATATATATATATACCTACTGGCGGTCGCCAGTAGGTAGTTATAGTTAGGATCTACTTTCCATAGGAAATCCGCAACATTGTATTGGGAATAACTTCGGCGCCGGTGGACGAATCTTCGTGAATTTCTCAAATTAGATGGCCAGCTCCGCTTCTTCACTGAAAGTTTGGGGGGGATTTGTCAAGTGGGGGCCGAGATAAAAGGGGGGTCCCAAAACGTGTTTTCCCCATGTTAATTTCCATAGGGCGGTTGGACTCACTTTTAGCCCGAACGGCTGAATGGATTCCCACCAAACTTGGCAAAATTGTAGGGACTGGTAGCCCGATGTGCCTTTGCTATGTCTCAAGATATGCACTCCAGTGGATTTTGAGTAATTTAGGTTCAAAAAAATATATATATCTATAAGCGCGTCCCAGTAAGCGCACCGGGGAGCGCACCAGGCGCGTAACGTGAGTAACGCGAGTTCGCGCGAGGAAAGCTGATTGGCTCTCGGGTGTCTGTCAACATTCCAAACAGTCCGGAGCGGCCGCCATCTTGTGTCTCGGTAGGATCGAGACACAAGAGGTGGCAAAAAGAAAGGGGGAAATGACCAAAAGGGGGCAGGGTAGACCCCCCCGACCCCCTAGGTTTTATGTGGGGGCCATAAAAGCCCCCCGCGGGGCAAAAAATAAATAAAAACAATTCCGATTTTTGCGGTAGGAGCGCCCGATACGCGCACCGAATAGTGTACCGGGGAGCGTACTTTGGTGAAAAATAGTGAAAAAAGTAAAATAATTATTTTGAGTGATCAGAGGTAGGGTAGCTTAGAAAAGAGCTTTTAGGTTCTGTGGCTGATTTAGGTACCTATAAGTACATCCCACACACATCCACATGCACACACCCCCCACACACACCCACACCCACACACACCTCACACACCCACACCTCCACCCTCACCCAAACACCCCACACACCCACGCACACACCTTACACACCCACACCCCCACCCAGACCCACACACCCCACACACCCACACACACACCTCCCCCCACACACACACACACCTCACAGACACACCCCACACATCCCCCACACACACCTCCCCCCCCACACATGGGGAAAACTCAGTGAAACAGTAAAATAATAATTTGAAGTGCTTGGAGGTAGGGTAGCTCTGAATAGAGTTGTTGTGTTGTGTGGATGATTTAAGTACCAGCAGTGAAAAAAGTTAGTGTAGAATAATTAATTTGAGTGATCAGAGGTAGGGTAGCTTAGAAAAGAGCTTTTGGGTTCTGTGGCTGATTTAGGTACCTATAAGTACATCCCACACACATCCACATGCATACACCCCACACACACACCCACACAGACCTCACACACCCACACCTCCACCCACACCCAAAGACCCCACACACCCACACACACACCTTACACACCCACACCCACACCCCCACCCACACCCACACACCCCACACACCCACACCCACACACACACCTCCCCCCACACACACACACCTCACAGACAGACCCCACACATCCCCCACTCACACCTCCCCCCCCCACGCATGGGGAAAACTCAGTGAAACAGTAAAATAATAATTTGAAGTGCTTAGAGGTAGGGTAGCTCTGAATAGAGTTGTTGTGTTGTGTGGATGATTTAAGTACCAGCAGTGAAAAAAGTGAGTGTAAAATAATTATTTTGAGTGATCAGAAGTAGGGTAGCTTAGAAAAGAGCTTTTGGGTTCTGTGGCTGATTTAGGTACCTATAAGTACATCCCACACACATCCACATGCACGCACCCCACACACACACCCACACACACCTCACACACCCACGCCTCCACCCACACCCAAACACCCCACACACCCACACACACACCTTACACACCCACACCCCCACCCCCACCCACACCCACACACCCCACACACCCACACCCACACACACACCTCCCCCCACACACACACACACACCTCACAGACAGACCCCACACATCCCCCACTCACACCTCCCCCCCCCCCACACATGGGGAAAACTCAGTGAAACAGTAAAATAATAATTTGAAGTGCTTAGAGGTAGGGTAGCTCTGAATAGAGTTGTTGTGTTGTGTGGATGATTTAAGTACCAGCAGTGAAAAAAGTTAGTGTAAAATAATTATTTTGAGTGATCAGAAGTAGGGTAGCTTAGAAAAGAGCTTTTGGGTTCTGTGGCTGATTTAGGTACCTATAAGTACATCCCACACACATCCACATGCACACACCCCACACACACACCCACACACACCTCACACACCCACGCCTCCACCCACACCCAAACACCCCACACACCCACACACACACCTTACACACCCACACCCCCACCCACACCCACAAACTCCACACACCCACACAAACACCTCCCCCCACATGCACACACACCTCACAGACACACCCCACACATCCCCCACACACACCTCCCCCCACACACTTGGGGAAAACTCAGTGAAACAGTAAAATAATAATTTGAAGTGCTTAGAGGTAGGGTAGCTCTGAATAGAGTTGTTGTGTTGTGTGGATGATTTAAGTAGCAGCAGTGAAAAAAGTTAGTGTAAAATAATTATTTTGAGTGATCAGAAGTAGGGTAGCCTAGAAAAGAGCTTTTGGGTTCTGTGGCTGATTTAGGTACCTATAAGTACATCCCACACACATCCACATGCACACACCCCAAACACACACCCACACACACCTCACACACCCACGCCTCCACCCACACCCAAACACCCCACACACCCACACCCACACACACACCTTACACACCCACACACCCCACACACCCACACTCACACACACACCTCCCCCCCACACACACACACCTCACAGACAGACCCCACACATCCCCCACTCACACCTCCCCCCCCCCACACATGGGGAAAACTCAGTGAAACAGTAAAATAATAATTTGAAGTGCTTAGAGGTAGGGTAGCTCTGAATAGAGTTGTTGTGTTGTGTGGATGATTTAAGTACCAGCAGTGAAAAAAGTTAGTGTAAAATAATTATTTTGAGTGATCAGAAGTAGGGTAGCTTAGCAAAGAGCTTTTGGGTTCTGTGGCTGATTTAGGTACCTATAAGTACATCCCACACACATCCACATGCACACACCCCACACACACACACACACACAAACCTCACACACCCACACCTCAACCCACACCCAAACACCCCACACACCCACACACACACCTTACACATCCACACCCCCACCCACACCCACACACCCACACACCCACACCCACACACACACCTCCCCCCAAACACACACCTCACAGACACACCCCACACATCCCCCACACACACCTCCCCCCACACATGGGGAAAACTCAGTGAAACAATAAAATAATAATTTAAAGTGCTTAGAGGTAGGGTAGCTCTGAATAGAGTTGTTGTGTGGATGACTTAAGTACCAGCATGTAGGTACCAATACAGAGTCTTAAATTCAATGTACACCGTCTCCTCTGTAGATATCTTGCATGTTGTTACAGAAGTTATTGTGGTATATGGAATCTATACCATAGTCTGTCAGGAAAGCCGAAACAACATGGAGGCAGGAGATGAAAAAGAGATGTCAAATACACATTGGAGATAATATAGTGGGAGAAAGGAAGTAACTATGAGCAAAATTATTATGTAACACAAAAAAGTTGCACAGTGTACTATAAGTCTCACTTTATGTTATATTCATTTTGGTACTATTTCATGAATTACATATAAAAAGAATAATGTCTAGAGCAATTTTTAATTATTAAATAAAAATGTATTGCTCTGATTTTTCAAAATTTAAAAACACTTCCAACATTATATCGTCAGGAATGTCCTCATTTTCAGTCCATGATTCAATTTCTTCCACACAATTAACTAACTCTTCGTCTAGAGACTGATCCATAAAGTCCAAGTCTTCCTCAGGATTCTTTTGAAGAACTATTTCGAAAGAAATATTTGCTTCTCCTTCCATTTTCTTGCTGTAAATTGCATTAAAAATAAATATATCAGTAGAGTTAGGGCAGTGTTGGGTTTAAGTTGAGACAGGTACTTCTGAGTTTTTAACAGTGAAGTTATCTTTGGGCAGTGTATGGTATCAAGCAGGAAGTAGACATATCAAAAAAGAGTATGTGAAGAAGCCTAAGTAATTTCATAATTATACCAGAGAAGCCTAACTCAATCTATAACTATAACAGAGAAGCCTATCTCAATCTATAACTATAACAGAGGGACAGTAAATAACTATCAGAAAACGTTTTTACAAATTAACTTAAAGTGCCCCTTACAAATTAACAACTTACCTTATTAAAAGGTGATGAAGATAAATGGAGAAAATTGTTTCAAGATGTACCTCAGGTAGGTGTAGTCAAAATGGCCGTGTTTCCCTCTCATTTTTCATTTATATTCATGTACATAACCAATCAAATGTCAGGAAAAAAATAGTAGAAAATGAAAGTAACATTTTAATTGGTTGTAAATCCTAACTCTTCATATGTGTTTTTGTCATGTAATTTACCTCAGGATATTTAGACAAGGCTACAGGGCAAGTGGCTCAATGGAATTCCACCAAATTTGGGAAAATGGTAGGGACTGGTATGTAGTATGGCCTATTCTATATTTGGTGAACATCTCTACAGAGGTTTTTATGTAAATTAAGTTTTACAATTTTTGGGAGCGCTTACCGGTGAGCGCCCCAGTACGCGTACCGGCAGCGCAACGGGAGTCCTCCATTTTGTGTTTCGGTAGATTTGAGACAGAAGATGGAGGACAAACAACGCTGGAAATGGGTATAAGGGGGCACGGTAGGCACCCCCTAGGTTTTCTGAGGGGGGTTTAGGAGGCCCATATAGGTAAAAAAAAAAATTAATTAATTTTCTTGGCGGGAGCGCCCGGTACGCGCACCGGGAAGCGTACCGGGGAGCGTACTTTGGAGAAAAATAATAAAAAAAATTAGAGTAAAATAATCATTTTGAGTGATTAGATGTAGGGTAGCCCTGAAAAGAGCTTTTGGGTTCTGGGGCTGATTTAGGTACCTACAAGTAGGTTCCAATGCACAATCTTAAATTCAGGAGGAATATTCTATTCCCCTCATCTGAGAAGTGCACACCATCTCCTCTGTAGATATCTTGCATGTTGTTACGCAAGTTGTTGTTGTATATTGAACCCATTCCATAGTCTCTCATGTAAGCAGAAACAGATTTATTCACATGTTTCCGTGCTTTCTCAAATTGTGGACAAAATTGGTTGGACCACTTCCATTTCTGTCTTTGGCATATATTGGAATATAGAGAGATAAACGGTTAAGGGGGGGTCCGAGGGGAAAAAAATTATTATAGACCTACTGGTACCTAGTCCCCCAACTAGACACTAAAACACACGGAAGGTACAGAAGGTCTCAGAAATACAGAGGGAGAGAAAAGAAAATAGCAAATCTCTCTATTGGGACCTAATAGTGTCCTCTTTACATGCCCAGAATCCACAGTTAATCTGGAAACAACCAAGAAAACAAAAACAAGAGAAGATGCACAAGGAGAGGAAAAAGATACCCATCAGCCCACTCATAAGTGGAATCTCGTCATCTGGGTATATGTTGGTAAATGGTGTCCTCTAGGGTCTGCCTTGGAAACAATCCATAGGACTGCCTAGTGATGGACCCAGAACATTTCACCAACAGATGACAGTATATGAGCGGGAGGGGTTGAGGTTGCAGTGCTCAAAGAAAAAGAAGAAGAAAAGGAAAATAATCCAAGAGATTCTAAAAATACCTACGATGATGTCATGAAATACTTTATTAGGGCTGACCATCAAAGTGGTATGGTTAAAAACAGTATGCTGATAGCATGTAAGGAATTGCTACCCACCAATGTTGTTATTCGGTCAACATGTTTCAGCCTCAAGGGCTTTCGTCAAGACCTATGGTGCTACTGCAACACTTACTTAAGTGATGTGAAAGTGGGATCTACATCTGCTTTCCAAACTGAAAAGAGTGTATCTTCTCCTGCATAGACACAATACAAAAGACAGAAACAGAGACATGGACAAATTATGTCAACAAAAAGAAGTGCACAGACTGCAAACTCTCGTTTC
This sequence comes from Lissotriton helveticus, assembly GCF_964261635.1. Taxonomy (NCBI): domain Eukaryota; kingdom Metazoa; phylum Chordata; class Amphibia; order Caudata; family Salamandridae; genus Lissotriton; species Lissotriton helveticus. The sequence continues at coordinate 1,285,245,922 of NC_136059.1, read as the reverse complement.
TATGGTCTTTATAATATGGCTATGAACACTTGAAAGACACTCACCCTTATTGTGGGGAGAGAAAACCTCACCTCACCTGGCCACTGCTCAGGAAGAAAGGGAGGCCACGCACTGGAAATAAACAGAACACTTAGAAAGTTATAACCAGTGGTAGTAGAAACACAATCTACAGACAAGAAAAACTGGATTCAAAACACATAAATCAGAGACACACATGGTGACACAATGGCCAGACTGGTTTCCTCTTGCATCAGGAAAGTATACCACAAAGCCTCACTGACTGCACTGCTTGCACAAACCTGTAGACCTATAAAGTACAAAGGCCCAGGTAGCCAGCCGCAGTCACTGGGAATAGAGGCGCCTACTCCTGTGCTTTCCACCTAGTACTCAAAGACCAAAGACCAAAGCAATAATGCTATTGACTGTACCACCACCAGTGACCTCTCCGTCGTTGCCTCGGAGTGAAAACTGAGCCGAGGGGGAGGCGACGACTGATGGTCACACGCGATGTTAAATACACTGCAGTGGACCTGAAAGGAAACTCCTTTGTTTCAAAATTTGATTGGCTCATGTGTAGGCCAATGGGAATCGGCTCACAGGCAGCCAACCGTGACCTACACTGATAAGCCTGCAGTGGACCTGAAAGGAAAATCCTTTGTTTCAAAATTTGATTGGCTCATGTGTAGGCCAATGGGAATCGGCTCACAGGCAGCCAACCGTGACCTACACTGATAAGCCTGCAGTGGACCTGAAAGGAAACTCCTTTGTTTCAAAATTTGATTGGCTCATGTGTAGGCCAATGGGAATCGGCTCACAGGCAGCCAACCGTGACCTACACTGATAAGCCTGCAGTGGACCTGAAAGGAAACTCCTTTGTTTCAAAATTTGATTGGCTCATGTGTAGGCCAATGGGAATCGGCTCACAGGCAGCCAAACGTGACCTACACTGTTAAGCCTGCAGTGGACCTGAAAGGGAACTCCTTTGTTTCAAAATTTGATTGGCTCATGTGTAGGCCAATGGGAATCGGCTCACAGGCAGCCAACCGTGACCAACACTGATAAGCCTCAGCCACATTAACAGGCCGACCGTGAGACATACCTCACGCGCATATGCGCACCAGTCAAATCGTAAGGCAGTAAGATGGTGTGTTGTATTCTATCCAAAGAAGAGCCATAAGAAGAGCTAGGTGTGTTTATTTATTTATACTGAATCTCTTGGATTATTTTCCTTTTCTTCTTCTTTTTCTTTGAGCACTGCAACCTCAACCCCTCCCGCTCATATACTGTCATCTGTTGGTGAAATGTTCTGGGTCCATCACTAGGCAGTCCTATGGATTGTTTCCAAGGCAGACCCTAGAGGACACCATTTACCAACATATACCCAGATGACGAGATTCCACTTATGAGTGGGCTGATGGGTATCTTTTTCCTCTCCTTGTGCATCTTCTCTTGTTTTTGTTTTCTTGGTTGTTTCCAGATTAACTGTGGATTCTGGGCATGTAAAGAGGACACTATTAGGTCCCAATAGAGAGATTTGCTATTTTCTTTTCTCTCCCTCTGTATTTCTGAGACCTTCTGTACCTTCCGTGTGTTTTAGTGTCTAGTTGGGGGACTAGGTACCAGTAGGTCTATAATAATTTTTTTCCCCTCGGACCCCCCCTTAACCGTTTATCTCTCTGTTCTGTTGTGCAGCCTTGGCTGCGGGTCCTTCATCTTGAATTAAGGCACTGACCATTTGGTGCATCCCCTGGATTCTTCACATTCTGATTTGACGACACCATGGCGGACTTTGGCGGTCTTGGTTTCGACGATGAATTCCTTTCATCGATTTTATCTGAAAATCCTAGTATGCTAGACCAGATCCCCACTCCAGCTCCAGCTATTGTGGGAGACTGGGAAACGATATTAAACCTGAAAAAAAGTCACTCACGTACCATCATACACGGTCAAATAATGGCAGAATATTTACATGGCAAATGTTCACCCACAGGTCTCATAGTTACCAACGCGCCTAGGCTCTTCCTCACTGACAAGGTCTTTGTCAAAGACTGGTCCTTAATAGCCTGGCGCTGTACAAGAGACTGGCTGATTTTACTTATCACTACAGCCAAACGTATTGCAGATGCCATCTTGGTCGAGATTCAAATTCTAGAAGGGCAAATTAAGACCACCCTAACAACCAAAAGATTTGAGAAACAATTAGAAGACTCCAACAAAGCAAACAAGGAGTATAAAGATCCAATTTTTCTCGCCAAGATAGAAAAGTTCAAGAAAGACCTGGCTAAGTTCTCACATGAGAAGGTGTATCCCTACACCAGTGATAATTACACTCCCACTGATACCAATAAACCCAAACACACTGCAGACTCTTCATATGCCACATCATCTGAGACTGAGTCTTCTGGCTCTGAGAGTGGAGACAATAGCCAACCCAGAGGCAGAGGCCGTGGTAATCGACCGAATCGTCGATACAATAATCGTGGAAACATGTACCAGACGGGGTCATGGTGGCCACCAGCCCCGTGGGGTTATCCCCAGTTTCCCCCACCAATGTCTCATTACCCGATGCAGCCTCAGTATTTTGAAAACCAGGCTTTTTTAGGACAGGGCCGAGGTTGGAACAGAGGCAGGCGGAGAGGCCAAAACCAAGTTCAGTGGTCAGACAACCAGGACTCGACAACAACACACAACAAACAAGGGCAATGAGCGAGTCACAAGAGGATGAAGACTTGGTAGTGAACCTAAGTAGTCGAGTGATCACTCCTACTGAACAGGATGTTCTAAACAGAGGCCTAGGGTTTGTCCCGACCAACAGTGGGGAACCCTTTTTGATAAGAGGGGAGATCGAACGATTTTTCAGAACCATCAGGCTGCACTATTTCTTCAAAAACAAAGAAACAGATACCCCGACTGAAGATACAAACACAGGTCTTAAAGTTAGATCCACTTTCATGCCCCTGTTGCAACAAGTACCATCCAAAGTTGGCACTTTTGAGGCTGCAATACTACAAGACCTCAAATCTATGGACTTTTCCAAAGAGGGGAACTACCAGAATATATCAAAAAGAGACAGATCAGCCCTGGACACTCTCTCGAAAGACACGGGGATAGTGATTAAACCAGCGGACAAGGGGGGTGCCATAGTTGAGTTGAAAAAGCTTTATTCGAGTTGTACACTCATAAAAGCACACACATATAAATTACATACATTTCTTAAAAACATCAAACAATCTATAATACTTAGTTTATAATTAAAAATACATAATACACAAACATAAAAAATTATTTGTCAATTGGGATTAATATAAGCTTTTTCATACAATGCAGAAACTACATGCATGTTACAGTATAGAAACCTCCGCGTTACGGACCATTCCCGGATTTATACAATAAAACTCGTAGCATACATGTTATCCGCGTTTTGAGTTTAAAATTCATATATATCTCCCAGCTGCTATCTACAAATAAAAATCGTACACAGGAAATTGGGAGGATGTAGAATTCAGAAGGTACTGGTGGCTAGAACCCTCCTCCTTAAGGACCACGCCCACCCCAAATATTTGGCAGTTCCGACTACAATGAACATTTCAGTGGAAGAACAAATAATTCTTAGCCCCTCAACACCACTTAGGACACCGAGATTCCTACAAACTGGGGCCAACCAAGATTTCCTTGGATTTACATAAGCCACACATGAGAATAGAAAATGTGCGATGCTTTCATTAGGGGCCCCGCATGACGGGCAACACGCACTGCCGCCAGTCTTCCAACTGGACGTCATACACCTCAAGGGGAGAGAGCCTGCCCTTAACTGGAAAAATAATTTCCTGTCTGTTGGGAGAGTTATAGTGTCCCAATACTTTTCTAAGGATGGCTGATGTTTAATTTCCATGAATCTACCCCCCAAGGATTCCGAGGTTACGCTTCTCCAAAGTTTTTGGTCAATGTGGTTCCAATATAGTTCTTTAATACTGGATTTACTGGGGAATACTTCCCCTAAGGGGTTTTCCCACAGTTTGGAGAGCCCAAGCTCAAAAAGTGCATCTCTTAACATTTTTAGCCATGCGATTTTATGGAAAACATCAAGTTTGGCTAAGGCTAAGAACCCCTCGGCGTAGTGTCTTATTTCCACGGTTGTCCATAAACGTCTCCAATATAGGATAGGCCTCAATCGGGCACGGTCAGTGAGCGATCTTCTACCTAAGTCTAAACCAAGCGGTATAAGTGGGGTGCTTTGAGGGAGACTAGTTATCCCTCTCAAAAACCTGTTCTCAGATCTCTGAAGGGTGGTGAGACTCTCAAAGCCCCAGACTTCAGCCCCGTAAAGGGCTGCGCCCAGGGCCTTTGCGTCATAAACCATGAGAACAGGTTTTATGGGCCTGGTTTTAGATTTTATTTGCTCAACCCTGAGTACACCAGAAATCTGCTGGTGTTTCAACACCGCCTTCTCTATGTGTCGTGACCAACCCGGTTTGCTTGATATCTCGACCCCGAGATACGTGAAAACTTCTACCGACTCAAGCTTGATATTGTTCAAAGAAACATTGGGTCGAGAATGGCACTTTTGCCCAAAGGCCATCAACTTAGTCTTGTTTACATTAACCTCTAGGCCCCGTTCCTTGCAAAATGAGTCGAAAATGTTCAATGCTCTCTGGAGGCCCGACGGGGTTTTAGACACGATCAGGGTGTCATCAGCGAACATCAGAATAGGGACTCTGATGCCCGCTAACGAAGGTGCATCGACCATTGCGTCCGAAAACCTATCCACAATGCCATTAATGAACAGGGAGAACAGCAGGGGTGCCATAGCACATCCCTGCCGGACCCCCCGCTCAACTGGGAAGTTAGCAGTGGATTCCCCATTCCTCCCCCACTGGACCTTTGCGTAGTTACTTTCATGCAGACGCATTATCAGCGTGAGCAAATCAGGTGGGACCCCTAATTTAAACAGAACCTCCCACAGCGTGCGCCTGGGCACCAGATCAAAGGCGGCCCTGAGATCTACAAATGCTACATAGAGCCTGCCTTTGCCCAGGAGTACAGTCCCCCACCGCAACATGGTGAAGCGAAAAATTTGGTCGACCGTACTGGTTGCACGTCTGAATCCTGCCTGGAAGGGGGATAACGCATTGTTGTCATCTACCCAGGCCATAAGTTTGTCGACCAGCATCTTCCCCACCACTTTTTGCATGGTGGCCAACAAACTTATTGGTCTATAATTTGCTGGTAGTGACCGATCGCCTTTCTTAAAGATCGGTATTATTATTGCCCCCTTCCATATATTTGGGATTTTAGCCCCCTTCGCTAGGCCATTTCCCAACAAGGTCGCGTATTTTGCCCACAGGGCCTTGTCGTGTTTAAAGATATCTGAGGGGATTCCATCCAGCCCAGGGGCTTTCCCCCCCTGCAAGCTTGCTATTACGTGTTCCGCATCCTTGCATGAAAATAAATCACCCTTACAGAATATCATAGGGATTGGTTCTATGGCCATTAGATCCCTGCTCTCAGCATACTGGGGTTTAAAATACTCGACCCACAATGCCTCATCGACATTGTTGTCGGGTTGGTTAGAGACGCCCCCTCTTCCCCATTTCACGGTTTTCCAGAAAAGCCTGGAATCTTTCTGTCCTGAAGCAGCAAGTAGCTCCTCCCAATACTCCTCGTCCCACAGCTTCCTGGCCAGGCGGATACTATCATTATAGTGTTTCCTACTGGCGCTAATCGTAGCCCTAACCCTGCTTTTAAGTGCTCTGCCCAACTCCAGTCTGGCTACCCTGCACTGCTTGTTGAACCAGGACGCCATAGTGATTGGCGCTTTTCTGTTATACTTTGCTGGTTTGGTAAAGTGCGGTTTTATCACAGAAAAGAAGGTGTCGTGTATATCAGTTAATTCAACCGAGTCTGGTAGTACAGGGTCTGCTTTTGTCAAGGCAGCAATAGCATTGACTGTCTCCAATTTAATGGACTCCAAAGTGGACAAATTGGCCAGGACATACGGCCATCTCACCCGTCTTAAGTCATTAGTCATGACAGGTACATTCCCATTACCTGAAGCTAAATTAGTTCGTGCGGACCTCCACCATGAGTGGGAGACACAAAGGGGGTTATGATCACTTTCTATTCTCCCCACGATTTCCATGTCACCCACACCACACCATAACTCAAAACTACAGATGACGTAGTCGATCCTACTTTTGTTATGCCCATTATCGAATGTGCAATTGCCACCTTGGTCGCTTTTTGTCCTGCCATTAAGAGCCCTCAAACCATACTCTAGACATAGCGCGTTCAACAAAAGAATGTCTTTTGACCACCGCTTCACAGGTACGAGGTTTAGATTTGGGATGCCCCAGAGGGCATCTTCCTCCATTCCTATTGGGTGTGCAGTATTTTCTAGAGGCTCAAATGTCCTATTCAAATCACCAGCCAAAATTACTCTGTTTCCAAGTGAGTGGGAATCAAGGGAGGCGGATAAGACCTCTAAGGTGGCAGAATTCCCAAGGCTCGTGCCCCTGGCATATATATTGTAAATGTCTATCACGCCACCCTTTCCTACAGATAACCTTAATAATTGTATGTCCTTGCACCCTAGATCAATCACTTTAATTTTAACCTTTGAATTTTGTTTGATCCAAATTGCGAGGCCACCCATGGGTCTGCCCCTGGGGCCTCTCGTAGCTGGTATACAAAAATTTAAGTAACCTTGGAAATATATTGGGTCACAAGCCCACGTCTCTTGAAATAGGCACATTTCGAATCCACTTACAAAGTCAATCCATTGCTGTGACAATAATCTAGCCCCCAGCCCCGCTATGTTCCACGACAAAAAGTTCTCCAGGGTATTTTCTATACAAGTCCCCTTCTCAATAGGTACCATGGGCAACAAATCAACTAGCGTCCTACAATCACAGTTCTCTCCAACGACAGTATCTATACAATTAGCAACTATTCCCTCCTTGATGCTAATAGAGGTTGGGATAGCTAGTTCACCCACATAGCCCATAGGACTTGCAATAATACTCCCATCGCCCATATTCTCTATTTCCGAGGTTAAACTCGTTTCATCTTCATTATTTGACATTTTTCCGCCAGTGTTACTTCCCCCAACCCAATCCCCCACCGGAGGGGATTGGACATCTGTGCTCTGTCAATATCCCCACCTCATCTGTCCCTGCCCATTCTGTGGGATACATGCCGGTATATAATACTTGTTTGTACTTGCGGTGGGCATAGCCATGGGACCAGCCTCTACCCCAATCGGAATAACAGATCTCGGGTACTCCCAACAACCCCCTGGCTGGGTGACAGGTCTCGGGTAGAAGAAAGTTAGGTCCACAACCCCAATCCCTCCAATACTAATATTCCATCCTGGTCCCGTTATCAGCCCCACAACCCTAGGATCCTGAAAATTAATTATGATGCACTCACCCCCCTGCTTTTTTAGGGTGTTCCCTATCCAATTGACTCTTCTTGCCCCAATTATCAGGCCGTCCACTCCCCCTGGCAAAGGTCTATTGACACGAAGCCAGTGCATGGCTTTGTTTTTTAGCATGTCAAAGGTTTCTTTTTGACCCTCCATTAGGGGTGGGACATTAGTGAGTATGGCCACATATGGGTAGGAGTCCGGGGTGAGCTGTACTGGAGGAGTCTTAGCCAGGAATTTAGTTATATGGGGTTTTGTGGGCGCTTGCTCCGGGGGAGCACGGCAATGTATAAGGGTGTTTTCCACTGCCGCAACAGCATTGGTCCTATTCCCAATGCTAGGGGCCTCCCTCGTGGGACCACTACCCACTCCTGTATTAGTTGTAGGCCCCACCTTGTTCCCAGTGCCATTACTGGAGGGCGATTTACCATTTTCTGGCCTTTTGGCCATGGTTTTCCCCTGCCCAATCGGCACAAACGTGGTATTTTTTCTAGTTGTGGTGGGTGGGGTTTTTGCACTAACATTACAACTCCCATTAACATTGTTAGAGGATTTGGTGTTCCCACTGTTAGTGCTAATTTTAGAGGGAATTGTATTGGATACATTCTTACTGTTCACCCCTTTGGTTTCCTGGGCAGGGGTGACACTTACAGGCGGGGATTGCAAGTCCACCAGCACAACTTCCTGGTCTTTAATAGCTAACTGTGAGGGTTTCCCATTCTCACACAATCTATTTCCAGACTTGATTAAAGATTTAATGGAAAAGAAATTATCCAAGCTAGCTTGCTCTAGATGATCAAGTTGGTCGGCTAGCTTTTGGAGTCTAAGCTCAACAGGGTGTAAAAGGGAACGCATTATTTTCCCCACTTCTACCAGGAAATCGTGATTAGGAGAGGGTAACCCCGGGGGTTCTGAAAAATTTGGATCACTAGCTGGGACTGCCAAGTTTACAGGAGGCTCCAGAATTATTGAGTCCACTTCTAGTTGGACTGCTACTTCCTCCCCCCTCGTCATTCTCAACACTACTGACTACCGAGCTGAATGCCTGAGACAACTAGGCAATGCACAGTCCTACACCCTCCTTGCTGAAAATCCCACGCCAAGACTAACTAATGAGATCAAACATCTGGTAGAGGAAGCCAGCGCAGAAGGCTGGATTACTCCGAAAGAGGCAATCTTTTTAGTCACCAAGTGTCCCATCACTCCCTACTTTTACATCCTCCCAAAGATTCATAAGCCTGCGAGACCCCCTCCGGGCCGTCCGATCATTTCGGGCATTGGATCTTTGCTCGAACCTCTGTCCTCCTTTGTTGACATCTTTTTAAGTCCCATTGTTAAGACAATGCCGACCTACCTTCAGGACACCAAAGATGTCCTGCGCATTCTACCTGAGGTGACCTTCGACATTAATACTGACATTTTAGCTAGTTTTGATGTCGAATCTTTGTACACTTGTATTCCTCAAATGGATACACTACAAACTGTACAAGAACTTTTAGAGGCTTTCCCTTCTACCTTGACAACTCCCACTCACTTTGTCATGGAATTAGCTCGGATTGCTATGACCGAGAATTTTTTTGCCTTTGAGGATTCCCTGTATTTACAAACCTCGGGGACATCAATGGGCAGCAAATTTGCCCCCAGCCTGGCTAATTTGTATGTCCACCAGTTTGAGACCCACCACGTGTTGAGCACCAACAACCCTCATCATCCTCAATTGATGATGTGGAAGCGGTACATCGACGACATTCTTGTCGTCTGGCGTGGCGATGTACCTTCCCTCTTGTTGTTTCAAGAGTGGCTGAATGGTCAGAATGCTTTTTCGAGGTTTACCCTTGAGCATAGTAGAACAGAGCTCCCCTTCTTGGATCTTGTCATCTTTCCAGAAGATGGCCATTTGGCGAGCTCCTTGTATCGGAAACCCATGGCTCGGAACTCCCTGCTGAGATTCGATAGCCATCACCCCCGGTCCCTCCGTGAGAACCTCCCCTTTGGACAGTTCTTGAGGGTCCGGAGGAATTGTTCAAACATTCCAGACTTCCGCCGAAAAGCGAAAGATCTCTCCATGAAGTTGAAAGTGAGACGCTATCCGAATAACCTTGTCCGGACTTCAATGAAACGCGCTGCGAACAACCATCGCGAAGCGCTGCTTGAGCCTCCAGTTGTCAAACCACCACTAGACAGATTGGTGTGCGTGACAACGTACAACACATCATCTTCTAAAATCCAAAAGATGATCAGGAAAAGGTGGCGCATTCTGAACAGCTCCGGTGAGACCATTCCCCTTCCACTCTTTTCTTTTAAAAGAGGGAACAACTTGAGAGACTCTCTTGTGCATACACGACCTCGGCAAGAAGTATGTGAACCCCCGCAAACTCTATGGGGTCTGCCCCCGGTACGAGGACATCATCCCTGCGGGAATTGCTCAGTATGCCCACTGACCAGCAAAACACTTGAAGTGGTCATTGGGACCTCGCGACCATGGCAATTGAAACACCACACTAATTGCAACAGTGAGAAAGTGATATACCAGATTACCTGCCCCTGTGGACTAAGGTATATCGGCATGACCGCAAGAAAAATCAAATTGCGCGTGCAGGAACATATGAGCACCATGAGACGCAGAAAACAGGCAACACGGCTCACCACTCACTTCCTTGACAAGAGACATAGTCCAGATGAACTGAGATGGTTGGTTCTAGAACAACCTTACATACCTAGTCACGTCACGGATGTTTCACTTTTCCTATTGAGGAAAGAACAGAAGTGGGTTTTCAAACTTCATAGTGACACAGAAGGATTGAATGATGACATTCCTTGGATGCAGCTGTGATTGCGCAGATTGTTTTTCCGAACACAGAGTCCTTGTGCTAACAGCCTTTGGCATAAGGGTTACCTCCACTGAGCTCTAACACCCTCGCTGGGTAGGGTTCCCCTTCTCATGTTCTATATATATTGAATATATGTAGCCAGTGTCTATATCAGTTTAAGCCCCCGGTACTATCCGACTGGAAGTTGGCAAACGGCTAAATTAGCGCGCGACCTCTAAACAGTCAGTCTAACGCCTGCTGTGAGGCAGGCGCAAGATTTTGACGTAACAGCATCCTAAAAGTGACGCAGTGAATTCTCATAGATTTCACTGCGTCACTATTACGAGGCTTTTTGCAGGGGAACGCCCCCTCTGCATACATTATACCTGACGCAGGTATAATGTGGCGCAGGGGTTTAAAAAGTGACGCATCTACCTAGATGCGTCACTTTTTAAATATGGCACAACAAGGCACATGTTTTATGTCGCCGATGCGTCACAAAAAGTGACGCATCAGCAACGCAAAACTGACGCAGGGCCTCATAAATGAGGCCCTGAGCTTCTTTGCTGTTGGTTTGTGTCATGCTTTTTGATAATGCTTGGTATCTACATTTGCAAGATAGAGGATTTTTATTTTGTGAAATAGTGAGGTTTAATTAGTGAAGTTGAATGGTTGTACATAGGACCTGTGCTCTGTTTCTAAAATGTTATTACAAAAACGATTTAGGGGCAAATCAATGGCTTTTATATTTTTGAGAAGGAATAAATAGTGTGTGCATGATTACATAAAAATATTTGAACCTTTCACAATTATGTCACCTGTGTTTCCTCAAATTATGAAGTGGATTGTGCAGATGAGGTGAGGTATGTCCAGGGGTGCAAAGGAGTTGAGGCCTGTGTCCATGAGTGCAATGGAGAGGACTTACCTCCTCTGACCCTTAGAGAAGCATTATCTAATCTGTGCCCTTTGGACAGGCCTCAATACATTGAGTATAATTGATGGTAACAGGGTACAGATGAGATGAGGCGTGTCCAAGAGTGTATATAAACTGAGGCCTGTCTAATGGTGCAGATGAGTTGAGGTGTATTCAGGGTTGCAGATTAGGTAAGGATTGTCTAGTGGGGCAGAGGAGGTGATCCCTGTGTTGAAGAGTGTAGCGCAAGAGAGGTCTGTCCAGGGGTGCAAAGGAGGTGAGGGTTGTGTCTAAGAGTGCAGTTGGGTATAGGCTTTATGAAGTCCTGTCCACTGCAATCTTGGACACAAGCCTCACCTTTTGTGCTCTCCTGGACAGGCTTCATCTCATCTGCACTCCTGCTTAGGCCTCACAATCTTTTTTTAGAATAACATTTGAAAAACAGATAAAAGGTTATATGTATAAGCTTTTCATTACACTACTGAAATCTCGCTAGTTGTGATATAATAAACATAGTTGTTGTGATATAAACTTAGATATGTTGTAAAGTAGTGTTTATATCGTTTGCTTATTGTCATTGCTTTGTTCTTTGGTAATAGTGGTCTACAATGTGTTATCTTTTTTCTTTATCACAGATTGATATCAAGATTTGCATAGTAAGGAAATATGCCGTCAAGCCAAAGGAGAATAAAAGATGTGAAGCGGAAAAAATTAAAAACAGCAACGGAATTAAAGCACTCTTCTACAACAAATACTTCAAAAGACAGGAAAAAAGCTCCTGGTAAGACAACTAAGTTTTTCTTTCGGAACATATGTAGATAAAAAAAAATGTTGATGAGAATGTAAATAAAGAGAAGGAGAGAGCAAATTTGAAGAGGAAGGAGAGGCCCCACAAAAATGTTAATACTGCAGCAGGAGAGAATAATATGTATAGGAAAAGAAGGCAAAACCAATTTAGGGACATTCGTAAAAGAATGTTTCGCAATAGGATAGTTTTAAATTTGTTAAAAAACATTAAGAAAGGTAAACAAAGAGCTGCTTTTTACAAGAAAAAGAAAAATGTAGAGAAAATTGTTGATCAGGCTTTTGAAGTTAAGAAAAAATTATTTATTTTAGTAATCAATAGAATTAGGACACTTAACAAGACAATTGATGTTTTCAAATCAAAGAGTAGATGCAAAAGAGTAATTAATCAGAGTAATTTTTGTAAAGTTTTTTCTGGAGAATGGATGCATAGTTCAAGTTGTCAGCCATTTTTTAATGAGGAGAGTTACTTTCAGGAGAATGATTTGGTGCATGCAGTTAACACCAGTGGTCGAGCATATGAGGTGAAAGATGGTTGTCCGATTGAAAAAGAGAAACTTGTGTCTACAGATGCAGAAGAGGTGTTAGCTGATGAAGTTTTAGGGAGACGTACTAAGGGTCCTGTGTACACTTGGAAGTGTAGTAGTATTTGTAGTATGCAACAGGAATCAATCGATTTACTTCGTAATTTCTTACGTACATATAGTAAGAAAAGTCTAAAACAAAAAATAAAGATGTTGCAAGACTTAGATCCTTGCAGAGTGAGAGAAAAGACAGGTTTGCAAGGCTATTCACTGGCTTGTCTTTCAAGAAAAGTATGTCAGAGTCTTTTTCATCATTTTAGGATGTTAGCAGTGCATCATAACAAAATGAGGAAATTAGTGAGAAGGTTGTATTATGCAAAAAGTCCAGCACTTAAGCTTAAACAGTTAAACAGTGCTCTTTTGCATGGAACTGAATTAGATGTGAAGATGATTTGTGAAGACATTGAGTTTTGTTATTTTGGTGAAAAAGAGGACAGTGTAGAAATTGACACAGTAATAGAAGGTAATGTGGAAGACAATGTACAGATTTCAAGTACAGAAAAGTTTGACCAGGAAATTACTAAGTTTAAGGTAAAATCAAGTGAAAGGCCTAATTTTATTTGTGTGTGTTGTCGACGGACTCATTATAAGATTCAGACTAGGTTAGTTGATTTATATGCAAAAAGTGAAATGGAAATTAATAGTGAATGGAAGAATTTTGCAACTTATTTGTTGCTGGAGAATTCTTTTGATTTGAGTTCTGATCAGCGTATTTGTAAATATTGTTATAATAAATTAAATGAAAACAGAATGCCTGCAAGAGCTGTTCATAATAATCTTGAGTTGGTAGACATTCCTGCTGAATTGATGGATTTAAATACATATGAATCTATTTTGATTCAATGTGTCCTTCCTTTTCAGGCTATTGTTCGCATGGAGCCTAAGATAGGGAAATTGCCTCCTTCAGATTTGCAGAGAGGATTAAAGGGAAGAGTTGTTTATTTGCCTCTAGATTTCAAGAAAAATATTGATACAATTGGTGTAGAAAAAGTAGAAGAGGAACCTTTAGTTATTCAAGTTAATGGGGTTCCGACAAAGAGTAAGAAAATCTGGCAAGATTTAGTGGATGTTAGGAAAGTCAAAAAGGCAACGTTGTATTTAGTCAAAAACAATGAGTACTACAAACATGTATGTGTTGGAGCAGAGGAAATAGCTGCAGAAGAAGACAGTGATTGTTCAGCCGGCCAAATTGAAAAAGTTGTTGTGTCTAGAAGTGAAGAAATATATGAACATTATACTGTTCATCCTTTGCATTCCAAAGACGTAATGGGGAATGCAATTGAATTGTTTCAAATGAAAGCAGCAAAATGAAGTCCCATTAGTGTATGGGAAGAAAGTTTGGAAGCTCGTTCTTTTCCACAGCTATTTCCAACAGGTCGAGGTGGACGATATGACGATTGACCACTTCAAATTCCTGCATCTGAATACCGAACTTTAAGATTATATGCTGAAGATCCAAGGTTTCGTCAATGCATTCCATATTTGTTTCATCTACTGTATGAAAGTGACTTGTCTGGGCTTTTTTATGCAGTAAATCATATACTGAAAAGTGGAGCACATCTGCAAAATGTTTCGGCGAGGGACTTTATGGAGAAAGTCAATCTGCAAGATAATATTTTGGAATCTCATCTAATCAATCTCATGGCATGTCAGCGTGGTGCAAACTAGTATTGGTACCGTCGTCATGGGGAATTGAAATGTATGCTAAGAAACTTAGGAACTCCTACATGGTTCCTCACTCTTAGCTGTGCCGAGTATGCATGGGACGATTTACTTCAATTTATACGCGAGGCAAATGCAAATATACAAAATATAGAATTCAAAACACCTGGAGAACTGTGTTCTTTGGATCCAGTGAATGTATGCAGATATTTTAATCATAGATTTGAAGCTATGATGTCTTTTATTACCAACAAAAAAAATCCTCCCCTTGGAGAGGTTTTGGATTTCTTTTGGAGAAAGGAGTATCAAGCGAGAGGTGCTCCTAACATACATATGTTGTTGTGGATTAAAGATGCACCCAAATTTGGAACAGATTCGGATGAAACAGTGATGAGTTTCATTGAAGAGTATTCCACATGTGCTGTTCCGAAAACTACCGAAGAAAACAGTTTAAGGCAAAAAGTTTTACGCTTTCAATCCCATCGTTGTGGAAAGTACTGTCATCGAAAATTCAGAAACAAGGACAAGTTCTACACAAAATGTCGTTTCGGGTTTCCATGACCAGTGATTTCTAAAGGAAGAGTAAATAATTTGATGTCTTCTCTACGACATACTGTGACGTGGAAATCACCCAAAAATACAAACAATTTAAAAAGAAACGAAGAGTCCAAGTACATCAACGACTACAACCCAGTGATTTTGTCCATGTGGAATGCTAACATGGATATTCAATTCGTTGCTGACAACTCTATTGCTGTGGCTCGATATGTGACGTCATACATCACAAAAAAAGAAAAGACAGAACTGAAGGAAATGTGGGAGGATATTTCACATGAAAAGAGTCTAAGCAAGAAACTATACAGTTACAGTCTGAAGATGTTGTCACATCGAGAAATTGGAGCATATGAATGTTCTGATCGATTGTCATCAGCAAGTCTATATGCCAAATCTAGAACCATCATTTGGGTGAGTCTAGGTCTTGCTGCAACACGAAACCGAGTTTTGACATCTGTAGAAGAAATAGAGTATTTGGCGGAGAAAGAACCAGAAAGTACAGATATTTTGAAGACAAACATGTTGGATACATACTATCCAAATAGAAGTCCTCACCTTGAGAACGCTTGTCTCTATGAAGTTCTGCAAAGCTATATTTATAGGAGAAACATCAGAGAAGATATCAATAATGGAATATATGCTGTCATTGGATGTGAAGGATGTCTAGTGAAACAGAGAAAAGGTCATTTGATTAATCATCGAAAATTGAGTTGCGAAAATCCAGACAAAAGGGAATTTTACTATTTGGCTCTTTTGCAACTCTTTAAACCATGGCGTACAGAAGAGGAACTACTTGGGGATTTTCTCTGTTACGAAGATTCTTTTAATGCAACCAAGAATACCATAGAATGTCCTGTTTTTCCAAATTATCTGCAAATGTTGAACGAAGAAATAGAGCAAGAAGCCACAATTGCTGCAGAGATTGCTAGAGACAGTTCTCAAGGCAGTCAGAGTTCTACTTCTTTGAGTCAGGATCCACTAGGAGGACCAATTATTCAAAATGAGGCTGCCACTGCCATGGATGAGGTGGAAAGAGCTATGGAACAAGCTGAAGAAGATGTAATTAACTTAGAAGATTTGGTGAAACAACTAAACATTGAGCAGAAACAGATACATGACGAAGTCACAGAACAGATTGAACATGGATTCAGTCATGAGAAAAAAGAGTGCTCATGTACATCATTTAAGCCTGTCCGACTGTACGTGAGTGGAGAAGCGGGAACTGGAATAAGTTTTCTGATTAAAGCAATTGCAACTTATTTGTAGAAAAGGACTGAATCACCGCTGTCTTGTGTTGTAACCGCTCCAACTGGGCTGGCAGCACATAACATTAAAGGGATTACATTACATCGTTTACTGATGCTACCAGTTGAGCATGATAATAAATTGCAATACCACAAGTTATCTGGAGATGCGTGTTCTGAATACTGAAGAAAATGAAACTTCTTATCATTGATGAAGTAAGCATGGTCTCAAATCTAATGCTTGCTTTTGTGCATTTGAGAATGCAAGAAATTCTTAGAACAGACTATGATGTCTTATTTGGAGGAAAACACATTATTGTTTTTGGAGATCTACTGCAGTTGTCTCTAGTGAAAGGACAACCTGTGTTTAAAATGCTCACGCATGAAGATACCAGGAAGTGCCTAGGAAGCATTGGAAACGTTAATATATGGTTAAACTTCAAATATGCAGAACTGCTTCAAAATATGCGACCGGCAAAGGATGAAGATTATAAAAATATTCTACAAGATGTAAGAATCGGAAAACTAAGTGAGCATGGGAAGGAAGCTTTACATGCACGATTAATTTCAAACTTGTATCCAGATGAAAGCATTCTTCCAGAGGATATTTTTAAGAAAATTACTGACAACAAATCTGGGATATGTTTGATGCCAACTGTGAAAGAATGTTCTATGTTCAACAACAAAATGTTAAAGTTAGAAAATGAAGAGATTGTGAAACTGGAAGCTGTAGATAAAATAGAGCATATGGGAGCAACAATTATTTTGTCTGAAAATTTGAAATCAAAATTGGATTCATTAGAGAAGAGTATATCTAAAACTGCTGGTTTTGAAAAGACTCTGAATGTGTGTTTAAATTGTCGTATCATTTTGAGAAGGAATTTACATGTTGAAAAAGGTTTGGTAAATGGAGCAATGGGTCATGTTGTTGATTTTCTGAATTACAGAAATAGAGATGGAATTGAATTTCTAAAAATTAAATTTGATTGCATTGAGGAAGTACAACACATCAGTCGTTGTTCTGCTAGATTTTTGCTTGTGAAAAACTTATATGTTCGCCCGAAAACAGTTCCCTATTTGTCTGGCATATGCGGTGACAATTCATAAATCTCAAGGTTTAAGTGTAGATAGTGCTCTGGTGAACATTGGAACTTCTGTGTTTAAAGAAGGTATGGCATATGTGGCATTATCCTGAGTCAGAACTTTATCAGGATTGTACTTGGTTGAGTGTGATGAGACAAAGATTTGTGCAGATCTAGATTGTGTTAAAGAATACAATAGGTTAAGAAGAGAATATGCTCCACATTTGTCTCAATATCCTCTGTTTGAAAAACGTGTGGTAGGCCGAAAAAGAAGAAATGAGAATAATTGCAGTGAGGTAGTAGCAAAAAGACAAAATGTAGATGAAACTGTAATTGTAAGCAGAAAGAAAAAGGATTCTGTTGAAGATGTTGTTGGATTTCAGTTTGAAAACAGTTCTGGTGTCAACTGCTATGCTAATGTAGTGCTTAATGTTGTTTTTTTTCTTCAAAATTTACAAGAACAGATTGTTGAAAATCGGGATGAAACATTCTGCTGTTTATTGAATTCTGTGTTTGAGAAATGTAGCAGTGATAGAGCAAAAATAGAAAGTGTTTTAGAAATTCTAAATCTTCTAGACATATGTTCTGGTCAAAATCAATTTTCACAGAATATTCAGCAGGATTGTCAGGAATGTTTAATGTATATGTTTGATGTATTGGAAGATGAAGGTATAGATATAAAAAATCTTTTTAGCCTTTCTTATCAATGGCAGCATGACTGTGACAACTGTAGTTTATCAAGTAGTACTAGAATAGACACTGAAAGATTTATATATTTGACTTTACCAGACTGCAAATCAGTGTATTTTACTAATCTAGTTAAAGCAGCTGATCACAATATGGTGTGTACCCAATGTAAGTCTGCAATGCTGTCTACATTATTTCTACAAAGTTATGGTCACTATGTCATTTTAATGTTCCAACAATGTAGACCTGAAGGAACGAAATTGACAACTTCTATTAAAAATGTTGTGGCTTCTCAGTTATCAATTTCAGGAAGAACCTTTGCAACTGTAGCTATTATTTATCATGACGGTCCTTCAACAACATCAGGGTATTACACATGCTATTTAAAAAGTCGTAAAGGTTGGACCCACTGTAATGACACTCATTTGACTTTCAAACAACGTTTGCCTTTTGACTTAAAAAAATGTCTTACCTAGTGTTTTTAGAACCAAAATTTAAGTAAATGTAATTGGCCTATGAAGACGGGAGCAGTTAATAAAAGTTAGTTTACTGTTTAAAATTATATTCTGAGTAAAAGTGATCAAGATAATATAAAAAATTGACTTGTCATATAGGTACTGTAAGTGGATCTCATAGTAAGTGATATCATTATTATACAAAATGATGAACATGAGTGACTCAGAGATGGTTTTACGAATATTTAAATATTGTGAATATGTTGTATGAGCCTTTCTTTCAGAACATCGAAAAACGGTAAATTCAGAGTTTCTTTTAATTAATTTGAAAATATACTCATACATCTGACAGTATTTGGCCTTAAGGAAAAGTAAAGGAATGAGCAAAGAGTCATGACTGAAAAAAAGGAGTATATGAAAATAATGAAAATATTTCAGATGTTCTTGGAGCTTTTCTTCTAGAAAGTCGATGAAATTGATTTTTAATGAACAGCAGAGTACTTTCCCACGAAAAGGACCTTCATGATATACTATTTGGCCTAAAGGAAAAGTAAGTGAATGAAGGATTAGTGTAAATTTGTGATTTTTAAGTTTCTAAGGTTTTTTTTAAAACACAATCTTTTAGATTGTGTTTTTTTTCCCGCTGTCATATGATGAGTAGTTTGAACTCACTGTTTTAACTGAAATTCAATATATTCTGAGAGCAGCAAAAATAAACTATGTAACATGTTGTACAAGTTATTCTATAGTTTGTATTCTGTAATTTAAATTGTATTCCCATTGTCTCACACTCACTTTCCTTTTTCCACCCTCTTTCAGCTCTTTTTACTCACTTATAATGTCTTTCTCGCACTCTCTTTCACAACCCCTCATTCTCATTTCAACTGTCTGCATCCCCTCTCTCCCTTGCATAACTATTCAGCTTTCAGTCTCTCTGCTTTACTTCCCTTTTCCGTCTTTTCCTCCTTTGCTCTTTTAGTAATTCCTCTTTACTCACTCAGCAGTATTGTCGCACTCTGTCGCTATAAATCACCCACTCTCCCTCGCTTATCTTTGTTTGCTCCTTTCTTTTGATCTCTTCTCTCTATTTTCCGTTCACTACCTCTATGTCCTCAGTCCCTCACTCTCCTTGTGTTATGTTCACTTGTGTTTATCTACCTTCTATCATTTCTCTTACAACAACTTCACTGCTCCTCTCTCATCGTTCTTCAACCCATTTCTTTTAGTCCGGTTCCATTACTACCCCTAGTTTCCTATCTTTAAGTGTCCTTCTCTTTACTTTCATCACCAAATCACTTTCTCTCAGTACCACTGCTTTAGTCCTCTTCTCCTCTCTTTCTTTCTTTTGCTCCCTTACTCATTTTTCTTTCCTCACTCATTGTACTCCACTTCACTCATTCCTTCCCTTAGTCTCTCTGTCTACTAACTTCCTCACTCCTTTTCCCTCAATCCTTCTATATTATCCTCTCTCCCTTCATCCCTTCACTCTATGACTCTCCTTCACTTACTCTCAGTTATCTTCCATTCCTCATTCTTCTAAATGCATCCTTAATTAGACTCCTTTCCCTCTCAGTCATTCTCTTTTTACTTACTCCTGTTTCCTGCTTTAGTTTTGCTAACTCACATTCTTTTAGTATCTTTCTTACCTTCAGTTCACTTTTCTCTTCTTCTCTTCCTATATCTATATGCCTTACTCTTAGTAATTTATTCTACTTCTATTTCTTTTTCCCTCTTTTTGTCCTTCTACCTTTCTTTATTTCCCTTTCTTTGTCCTTCAGTCTTACTTTATTTCTAAATACACTGTTATGATTTTTAACCTCTTCATTTGTATCTTTTATTTTAAAATACATATTTTACTAATTATAACTTATTTTTTCTTCTCTCTTTCACAGATACAAAATGTAGTAAAAAAATGTAATTAAAGTTACATTTATTATATGGTAAGTGTGACAAAAAAATGTAGTTTGTCATCACCCTTTGCTTTAACCTCACTACTATTTTCTCAACCTACCTCACTCCTGTTTCTTTACTCTGATTCCCTCACTTATTCATATTGTCCATGTTTACTACCCTTTCCCTATTTTCCCTCCCACATTCAACTTCTTTCAGTCCCCATTCTTTAGTTCCCTTACCCTCTGTTCCCTTCCTTTGCTCCCTCACTCATTCTCTTTCCCTTAATCATTTATTTCACTCCTACACACACACCTCCCCCCAACACACACACACCTCTGACATACACACCACACACACACCTCACACACACACACACAGCCACACACACACTCCTCACACACACACACCCTCACATCCCACACACACACACACTCCACACACATACCACCCACACCCACACCCCCCCATACATATCTCACACACCCACACCTCCACCCACACCCGAACACCCCACACATCCACACACACACACCTTACACACCCACACCCCCACCTACACCCACTGACTCCCTATAACTCACCCACACTCCCTCACTTACCTTTCTTTGCTGCTTCACTCAGTCCCTTTCAGTCACTCCTTCCTTTACTCTATCTCTCTTTTCTCTCTGTTACTCCCCATGTCTTACCCTTATTCAATTTTATCCACCCTCTTTCACCTCTCTTTACTTACACTCACTGCTCTTTTCTCACCTTCCCTCACCGTTGTTCATTTATTCCGGTTTCGTCACTACATCTCATTCCCTATTCTTAACTGTCCTTCCTTTTACTTTCAACACCCACTCACATTCTACCAGTACCTCTACTTTAGTTTTCTTCCTCTCTCTTCCCTTGTTTTGCTCCCTTATTCATTTTCCTTTTTTCACTTACACCCTATTACACCTTCTCTGTTTTTTACTATGTAATAAACAATCCCTCTGCGTTGCTCCCTCTAGCTCTTTTTCTCTTAACATTACTCTTTCTGTGTTCTTCCCTCATACTCACTCTTTCTTTATTTATTTTTTTCTTGTTTTTTTTGGTGCGTGCCCTGGTGCGCGCCCCGGTGCACGTACCGGTACGCGTACCCTGCAGAAAAAAGATTGACAGAGATTCTTTAAAAATATAGGTTTATTTTTATAAATTAAAGGTAGTTCTAAAAAGAACTGGTTTTTTTTATTCTTTTTGTTGTTTTATATTTTTTTTATTGTTTTTTTGAACATTTTTTACTTTTTTTGCCTTTTTTGAACAGTTTTATATTTTTTTTGTATTTTTTATAGGGAGAAACAAAAAAAGGGAATTGTAAATGGCTCAACTGGAGCAAAAAAAAACAGGAAAAATTAGGGTTTTTTCGGGCACTTATGGTTATCACCAGCAACGATGATAAGTTCTATACTTTGCTCACCATAGCAAAGTGTCTTTCCACAATATTTGCACACAATTTTATAATCGGCAAACTTGGGTTGAATGGTAGGCATCGTGTCTCCTGCCCCCGGACCTGATGGAGTGGGTTGTTAGATGTTGAGGGTCTCGATGTTGATGGGGGTAGCTTACTGCAGAGGTCCCTTAACTCTGCATTAGAATAGCTGTTTGGATGCAAACACATCATGTGGCGAATCATGGTATGATTCCCGAAGGAATATTTTTTGTTAGGGTTCCCCCTGGACAGCTCAGCACCACAAATCAAACAAGTCACCTTAGCAGCGTTGACTTTTTTGAAACCCCTTGGGATTTTGTAGAACTCCCATATAAAGTGCTCTTTTGGTTTGTAGGGCTTTTTATCTTCAGGCAGGAAATGCCTTGTCTGTCCTCCTCTTCATCATTTTTCTCCTCTTCCTCTTGACCACCAATGTAATCTTCTGGTGGTCTTTTTGATGGTGGTGGTGGTGGGGCAGATGCTCCAGCTGCTGCTGCTACTCTAGCCATTTTAAAGTAGAAAAGATTAGAGACAGAACTCCAAACAGGTCTTCCTCAGTCAAAGGACAAAGTCAGAATAAGGAAAAAAGGTGGGGCTTTCATCATTTGGAAAACAAAACTGTTCTGGACCAATGAAAAGTGTTATTTTCAAGTCACATGATCCAGGCTTTCATCATTTGGAAACCAAAACTGATCTGCACCAATGAAAAGTGTTATTTTCAGATCACATGACCCGATGCGCTTACGCTACGCGCCCCGGGGCGCGTAGCGTAAGCGCATCAGGACGTTGTGCGATCATATACGCTCGTGTGCTTCCGGGTGCGCTTACGCAGTGCGTCATATGACGCATCACGCGGTTATGCAAAACGTCACGATGTTGTTTTCGTTCGCGAGAATAGCGCTAACGGGACGCTCACCGGTACGCGCCCCAGGGCGCGCCGTAACATTGCGCTTACCCGTGTGTTCACCGGTACGCGCCCCGGGAGCGCTCCAGGGCAAAAAAAATAAATAAATAAAAAACATGAACAATATACATAAAAAAATAATATTACATAATTATACAATATAAAATTCGTTATAAAAAATATTACTTTTCATACCTATAGAGATTTGCTATTAAAAAACCTATGAAATTCACTGAAAAAACATAGGTTTCACACCAGTTATAGTTAGGAATTAGCATTTAAAAAACCTATTAAATTCACTGAAAAAACCATAGATTTCACACCTATTATAGTTAGCTGGAAGTTTTACTCGCATAAAACCATTGAAATTCCCACGGAATAGTTAGATGGACTCACTATAACTTGCGCGTGCAATGCACTGCTGATGACGTTGATAGAGCGCGCGAGGCCACCCGACCAATAGTTTTCGCCGTTTCCGGCTTCAGGGCCCATATACTTTTCAAATCACCATATACATCGATCAGGTGACTTCACGAGCTCTACCAATTTGGTGTGTGTGTGTTCCCTGCTACCAATTCTCAGTGCACCCGACTTACCATCCACCGATGCAGGTGCCTAATGACCACAATGAATCAGGGAGCTAGCTGTAAAGGAAAGGCAACAAAATACAAACCCAACCAATAATATTCAAATACTGTGTAAATGACCACGGACAACTGGAAGTTTTAAAATGTTTATCTAAAGTTCAGTATTTTCTTGCATGAGATACAGTAAAATAAGGCAATCAATAACCAAGATAATGTAAATCACATATGCATAAAGAAATAATGGCAGAGTAATCATCAAAGTACTAATAAAATGTAACGAGAAAAGATACTTATGCAAGTCAGTATTATCTAAAACAGTGATAGACTAAGTGTGTGTGATTATAGAAGAACTTATAATGAATAACACGCTTCACTTAAGGTGAAAGGGCCTTTGAACAACCTAGGCAACGAAGTTCTAGACCATATCAGGAAATGACACACTGCTATGCAAAATATAATTTCTAACAAATGAGAAGACATAGAAATAACTTTGCAAAATTTTAAATGACTTTCAATAGTTGCGGAAAGGCATGGAAAATATCACATTTGCAATGTTGAACTTTATTGAAGCAAAAGTTAGAAATTCAGAAGGTGCAAGAATTTCAAGAGATTTCGGAGCAGTATTTACCTAGAAAGGTGTGGAAACCAAACCCTGGCCACGGGTCAGTTAAAGTCAGGAAACCCTCAAGGAAGGATACCCCTCAAAGGACAGCAGGTGCAGAATGGACACCCAGGACAGGACAGGATACCCTCGGAATAAGAGTCAGGACAGGACCTCAGGACAGGACAGCAAACCCTCAGGACAGGACCCTCTTCAGGACAGGACCGGAACCCACAGTTAGGAAGCAACGCCTGCGCTCCACCCGCTCTGCAGATATAGATCAAGACCCCGATTGGGTCAGCGAACTCCCAGCTAAGTGCCTTGCCAGCACTTTTAAGGTTCAGTAAACCTTAGTCTATGGTCAAATTCGGACAGAGTGCTCCGCAGCTCTCTGTATTTTCAGTCACCTATTGAGTGCGTTGGGTCAGTGACAGGTCAGCTAAACCAGACAAGTCGGACGGTTCACTAGGTGAACCCAGGGTAGATATACAGTTTTGGGACAGTGTACCACCCCCCAATGTTGCAAAGTGTCAGAATCCCTCAATTTCGATTGGTCCTAAGGTAGGATTTGGGTAACACACCAATCACAATATACGATTTGAAGCCTTCATTTACATATTTTGGGACCGCCTAGCATGTTTGGGTTCCCATGAGCTAACAGTAGCACATCAATACAATGTAACATATAAGAAGCCACATTCGCTGTTCTCGCAGGGCAGAGGTGACTTTCTCAGGAGCATCTCGCCCATCACTACCAGCTGGCTATGTTCCATCAGCCAAGGTCCCTCGTGCTGCCGAATGTCGCACAGGCGCAGAAGGGACCTCCAATATGGCTCTCCTCTCACTCAGACCCCCATTGCCCGCGGTACATGAAAAGTAAGCGAAAACAAATTAATACATAATAATGTCATTATGAAAACACATCGCAGGGTTTGTACTTTTAACTCATCATCAAGAAATAAACTTATGCAATTTAAATGTTAGCTACATTTAGACGAAATACAAGAGCAGTGGCACGAGCAGTACCACATGATAAGCACAGCTATGAATTACGCATGCGCATAACTTTCCCTCCACTTCTGCAGACGCGTCAGGACACGTGAGTGTGGCTGACGCATGCGCAGTAACTAAAATACAAGCGGCGGCCATTTTTAGAGGACATGGATTAATTTCATTAGAAATACACATAGGCAAGCGTCTCAAACTTTACTCAAACTTAATATAAACGTTAGTAAAACATACACGGGTTACCTTATTACACATAAATGAGGTTCTTGATTTCGGCAAGCCGCAAAATATGCGAAGCTTTGCTTCATCAATCCCCTCTTTGATGATATCTACTATCATCACAAATTATACTGGAACCAGATGCCAACTTTCTTTCACACTTTATAAAGTTCTATTTCTTCCAGCAACCGTTCTAGCTTTTCTCTTTCAGTTTTAGCAGGGTGAGAAGTCTTCACCTTTTTGTATATCTGATCATTCACTTCCTCTAATTCAATCTCATCCATACTTCGTTTCACCCCTCTTGCATTAACCTCGTGCTTTCTGGTGCGCTTGCGGTATTTACAGCATAAGAAAATGGAAAGTATAATAAGACCTATAATACCAATAGGCATCAGAATTTTGAATAATAAGCTTTTACCTATGCCAGCAAGCCAATGACCTACATTTGAGAGACCATCTACCAGTCTCTTCCAGGCACTATCAACCTCGAGTGGTTTGAGTTCCTTTGCCAAATTAGTAATGTTTCTCACATATCTTTTGATCTGTACACTTTTGTCCGGAATATAAGTGCAACAATGTTGCGCCTTCAACATCCGGCAGACTCCGCCCTCTTTCGCTAATAAGGTGTCAAGAGCAAGTCGATTTTGTAAAACCATTGATCTGATCGCAACCATTTCAGTATTGACCAGCAGGAATCCATGAGCTGTTTCAGTAGACAGCACATCTACTATAGTAGACAATTTGCAAATTCTGTGAGTGTTCAGAACCACTCCCACTCCAGGTATCAGTGCACTGAAAATACTACCCATAATTTCACCTATACTTTCTCTTTTACTACGCACTAAGCCATTAGTATCTTCATTGCTTCCAGCTTTCCCATTCACATGGTATATTTTCGGGAAGACAATGCCAAAGTAGCAGCTTCCATACCAGTGATCCGGCAATTTGAAATAAGCCTTGTCCCCACAAATATAATAAATTCCAGGAAACACAGGCTCTGACCCATTTTTGAAACCCCAACCTCCAATTACCTTGTAATTATGTTCGCATTCACTGGAACCAATGAAAACATTATTATAATAGCTAGTCTTCTCGCGGTGAAGACATAGCTTGCCTTTCTTTTCAAAATCCAGCAACAGAGCAGGACCCGCTCCACCAGATGAGGTGCCTTCCATGTTTTCTGCCCATTTTGGCTTTTTCTGACTTTCGTCATTAGCCTTCTTCTGAATTTTAATTCTCCTTTTCTCTGCCATGTTCAGGAACATCTTTTCCTGCTCACGCAAAGAACAAGTCAAGTTATCTCTGTGTGCGTCTGCTATGTCAATGTTCCCTATAGTCAGAAAGTAGTCTCCCATATATCTTATGGTGTCAGTTTTGGTATGTACAGGATTCAAGTTCCCACGTATAGGTAGTTCAGAAAAGATCACGTCATTGTTAGAGTAATAATACTGTAACGGTCCCCTTTTGTAAAATAAACTAGCTAAAATGCTACAGGAAATTCCATAAGTTAATGGCAGATGATGGTATGTCACGCCTTCAGCCACCGAAGTAGGTAGCTTCATGCAGACATAGCAATCCTCAATTTCCATAGTCTCTACATAGTGTATTAACAAGTTTGCGAAAACATTTAAATGTGTCCTGTTCTTCATGCCATGATAATGTAGTCCTTTCTCATCTGATGCTTCTAAGTCTCGTTTAGTTTGTCTCAATGCTCTCTCATGTCTTTCTACACTCTGTGTTGTCAGTTCCTCACTGTCAGTATTTACAACTTCAGTAGGGACAATGTTAGTATCTTTACTTACAGCAAAGGGAATGAAAATTGTTAATCCTATCCAGATAACTATCAGTACTACTATACTACATATACACACCTTGCAACACGTCTTAAAACGGCTGCAACTAGGTCTACCATTCACTGTTGAATCAGACATTTTAGCTCAGAAGGAGTCTCTTGAACCCCTCTTTGTTGCTTTACACAATTAGCTTACTTTGTGCAAATTCACGGTGGCTCGTCTTCCTCTTCAGCTGAGTACTCTGGGACAGGTTCTCCGTCACTCACGTCAGTTATATCAAGATCTTCAAGCTCCTCCAAAACCAGTGTCCATTCAGGAGACTTGTACTTTTTGTTTTGTCTTTTTATTCGCTCACTCCTTCTTTTGGAAGATTCTTCTTCCTGCTCTGCTATTCGAGCACTTCTTCTTGCTTCTGCACGTTTTTCTTCCACTGTCTTTATTCTTAGTCTTAGTCTTTTTACAAACCTAGGCTCAAGGTTGTTTCTTTTCTTTATTCTCTTAGTTGGTACTTGGACTTCACTTTCTTTTCTTCTTCTCTTGTTCTCTTTATCTTGTGGTAATTCTTCTCCACTTTCTTCTCCTACTTCCCTTATCTGACTAGTTCCAGGGCTAGCATCAAATTCTTCTGCCTGGTTGCTAATCTGGCCTTGTTCAGGAATATTTTGTTTTTGGCTTTCAATTGTCTCTGTTTCTGTTTCTGTTTCCTGAACCCGTTTTTCTAACTCTATCTGATCCTGTTCAAGCACTTCGATCTCTTGATTTTCTTCTGCTCGAACTATTACTCTATGTCTCGTCTGTCCCTTATCCACATCAGGAGTTAATGGAGGAGTATCGAACACTTGCTCTGTATCCTGCACTTGTTCAATATCAGGTACTTGTTCAGTCTCAGGTACCTGTTCAGTATCGGGTACTTGTTCAGTCTTATTCACTGGATCTGTATCAATCACGTGCTCTGTCCCTGTCTGACCTTCTCCTTCCTCAGTTTTGATTTGGATCTCAAGTGGCTGAGGTTCTTCGCCTGTGCCTTGCTTTTCCTGACTAGTCCACTCTCTACCTTCACTAAGTCGTTCTCTTGTTCTGATAGGATCTTCGGTCAGATCAATCATCGGTATCCATTCTTCTGGCCATATGCTTGGCAGCTCGTCTTCAGCTACTCCTGGCTCAGTTTCCTGGACTTCTTCAGCAGGCTGGTTTCTTGGCAGTTCGCAGTCAACTACTCCTGGGCCAACGTCTGCTGTTCCTGCAACCTGACTGGTGCTGGGCTGCTCGTTGTCAGTTGCTACTGGTCTGGCTTCTTCAGGGTCCTCTGCTGGTTGCCCTGGTTCTTCAAATCCTTTGTCTGGCAATACCTTCTGGGTGTGTCCGGCGTGGATCCACTGGGGAACACCTGCGACTTTCACTGCAGTGGTTGTCACCAGGATTACTTGGCGCTTCTTTCCCCACCTGGGTGCCAGACAGCTTGATCGAGTGTGCTTCTTTATCTTGACCCAGTCTCCTGGAACCAAGTTGTGGAGAGGAGTCGTTGGATTAAGGATGCCGTCGTCTCCAATCTGGCGAGAGATAGAACGCACTTGGTCACCCAATCTTCTGCAGTATTCAAGCACCAAATCATCAGTAATACTCAACAGTTTGCTTCCTGGCACCCATGCTTGTCTCATCACTCTTCCCATAATGATTTCATGGGGACTTAGGCCTGTCTTGCGGTCTGGAACACTTCTTAGTCCCATCAGGACCAGGGGCAGGGCCTTCACCCAGTTCATGCCAGTAGCATCTGTCAGCTTTGCTAGTCTGTTTTTGATAGTTCCATTTACTTGTTCCACTATTCCAGAAGCCTCTGGATGGTATGCACAATGAAGTTTCTGCCTTATCCCAAAGGCCTTACACAGTTCAGCCATTATTTCATTGTGGAAATGTCCACCTTGGTCTGATTCAATAATGTATGGTATTCCGAACCTAGGTATCAGCTCTTTTAGTAAACATTTTGCTACTGTCAGTGCGTCACTCTTGGGAGTAGGGTAAGCTTCTACCCATTTTGAAAATACACAAACAATGACAAGGACATATCGTTTCCCTTCACAACGGGGCATGGTGATGAAATCAACCTGTATTTTTATAAAGGGACCCCCTGACCTCCCAATCTTGCTCAGTTCAACCATGGTCCTCTTGCCTGGGTTCATCTGTTGACATGACAGGCACCTCTGGCAGAGGGACTCTGCTACCTTCCTGAATTTCTTGCTGTACCAAGTCTGTTGAAATACCAGAATCATGGCATCCCTACCAATGTGTGATCCTTCATGTATTAATCTTGCCATTGTGCCAAGCAAGTGTCGGGGTAACACAGGCATACCAGTTGGGCCCAAAATCACACCATCCACACGCCTCGGTCTACACCCATCCTCCTTCCATTTCTCTCTTTCTTGCCAAGGAGCCGACTCCTGCCATTCTCTCACTTCATCCCATGTAGGCACTTCCTCAAACACCTGAAGCTGGCAGCTGGTTCCTGGCCCCCCTCGTTTTGGATTTATAATATATCGATCTTTGGCACACCATTGAGCCACTCGATCAGCATAATCGTTTCCCAGTGATACTCTGTCCATGCTCCTTTGATGAGCAGCACATTTTACCACTGCCAGTTCTTTGGGCAACTGGATGGCCTCTAAAAGGTCATGAACAACCTTTGCATTCCGAATGGGAGTACCTGAGGAAGTCATGAATTCCCTCTGCATCCATAATTGGCCAAAGTCATGCACAACGCCATAACAGTACTGACTGTCAGTATACACTGTTATGCGTAAGTCCTTCCCAATTTTGCAAGCCATTATCAGGGCTATCAATTCGGCTACTTGTGCAGACTTGATGTGATATAGGTAACCTGCTTGTTCAATTTTTTCAAAAGATACTACTGCATAAGCAGCACTCAAGCCTCCTAATTCATGTCTTAGGCAGGAACCATCCACAAACAGTTCTTTATCATGCTCAGGCAATGGTACTTCTTTTATGTCAGGGCGTGGCTTGGTACTGAACTCTGTCAGATCAATACAATCATGTTCATCATCATCCCCACCTTCCATTTCCGAGGGGTCGGGGAGTAAGGTGGCAGGGTTCAGAATACCGCACCTAACAATGCTCACATTTGCTGCACCCACAAGAATCCTCTCGTATTTAGTCAGCCGACTAGGGGTGAGATACTGTGTTTTAGTTCTGGTCAATAGAATTACCACTCCATGTGAAACATAGACAGTCACAGGATGTCCCATGACAATGGACTCACTCTGTTCCAAACTTGCACAGGTAGCAGCTACTGCTTTCAGACAACCTGGTAACCCAGCAGCTACTGGGTCCAGTGTGGCAGAGAAATAGGCCACAGGCCTCCTGGTTGTGCCATGTTCTTGAGTCAGGACTGACAATGCGCAATTATCGCGAGTGTCACAGAATAGGGCAAACTCTTTGGAATAATCTGGCATTCCCAACGCAGGGGCTGTACACAGACAGTTTTTCAGTCTTGTGAAAGCCATTAGACTTTCATCATCCCACTGTACAACATCTGGCATTCCTCTCGTGGTCATTTTTATCAAGGGCCTGGCTAAGGCTGCAAATCCCAGAATCCACTGCCTGCAGTACCCTAAAACACCCAGGAACATTCTGACTTCCTTTTGAGTACGGGGCAACTGCATCTTTTGAATTATTCTCACTCTTTCTGAAGTGACTTTTCTGACACCCTTTTCTATCTGGTGTCCCAGATATTTCACTGATTTCGCACAGAACTGTAGTTTGTCAGGGGACACTTTATGCCCTTTCTCACACAGGTGATTTAGGAGGGCAATGGTGTCAACTACACAGTCCCTGTGACTTTTAGACGCCAATAGAAGGTCGTCTATGTACTGCACTAATACAGAGTTCCCAGGTAATGTCAAAGTCTCTAGACATTTCTTCAAGATCTGATTAAAGATAGAGGGGCTCTCTGTATACCCTTGAGGGACCCGGTTCCAACAATACACGTGACCCTCGAAGGCAAATGAGAAAAGAAATTTGCTGTCGGGGTGCAGGGGTATCGAAAAGAATGCATGACACAAATCAATCACAGTGAACCACTCAGCATCCCAAGGAATCTGGTACAGAATTACTGCAGGGTTCGGGACAATAGGGCAGCAAGGAACTACAATCTTGTTAACCTTTCTCAGGTCCTGCACTACCCTATACTTGCCACTAGGCTTTTTGATGCCCATAATCGGTGAGTTGCATGGGCTGCTCATCACTTCTTGTATGATGTTTCCTTCCAATAATTTTTGTATTTCCAGAGTGACACCTGCTTTCACTTCAGCATTCATTCGGTAGGGCCTAGTGTTAGGATATACTGCATTGTCCTTGATGGCTATCTGTATGGGGTCCACATCTTTCATCAAACCCACATCTTTTCCAGTGAAATCCCACACTTCTGGCTTTACGGCTTCCTGTAGTTCTTGGGGCAAGTCCTGCAGGGTCAATCTTTTAAGTTCTGAGTCAGGTCTAAGCAACAATAATTTATAAATGCCGTCTTCATCTGGGGTCTGTATTTCGACACCCTTTGGTGTGCAAAAGATGGTACAGTTCATTTTGCACAGCAAATCACGTCCCAGTAAATTTACTGGACTGGTGTCACAGACTACAAATCTATGCATCTGTTTAAAATTCCCAATTGAAATCTCCATTGGTTCGGTAACAGGAGTACTAATCAGTTGATTAGATACACCTACTACTTGGATGTTTTCTCCCGAGAGGGGTAGGTTTGGAACGTCCACTGTTCTTACAGTAGAACGGGTAGCGCCAGTGTCCAACAGAAAGGTGACATCATTTCCGTCAACCTTTCCTTCAATGTATGGCCCAGACTGGTCTACCGGCAAGGAAGCGCCAAGTACGCACTCCTCGTCCTCCCCTCTCAGGCCCCGTCAGTCCTGATCATTACAAAGGAAGGTATCATTTAGCAGATACTGCGAAGTTGCTGTATTTCTGTTCTCCCCGCTTTCCCAAACCTCTATCTCCTCATTTTCTGCCTGTTTTCCCCTGTATACCTGTTTGGGTGCTCGAGGCACCTGAACTGTTTTTACCTGCGTTTGAGTCTTTCTTGGTCTTTCTTTCTGCGTCTGTGGAATTAAATCAGGAGTTGTCTCATTAACATCGACTAATTGGGGACACTCGTTTCGCCAGTGTCCAATTTCGCCGCACTGATGGCAGGGAAATTTTTTCATAGCCTCTTCCCTGCTAAATTTGGGCCGGGGCTTTCCTCCACCCCCTCCCCCAGGACTTTTGTTCTCAGCATTTTTAACCATGTTACTCAATTGTTTTTCCTGTTGTTCTGCGAGCTTCACCTGAGCCCACATAACCTTCTCCTTAAGGGCCTTTTTCTTTTCTGCCATCTCGTCCTCGCAGTACTTAGCGTACCGCAGGACCTCATCCATTTTCTTAGTATGCCAACAGATTTTATTGTCTTTTATCCACTGACAAATTTCAGGTCTTAAACCATTTACAAACCTGTAAATAAAGTGTGTCATATCCTTCAGGTCGATGTTGTCAATACCACTGTATGTTTTAAATACCTGCAATAACCTCTCATAGAAGGAGTGCACTGTCTCGTCCCTTTCCTGTGTTGTTCTATCTATTTTTGTCCAATCAGTTTCCTTGGCGGGCACCTTTTCTTTCAAGTGCTGAATTACCTGCTCATATTTTCGCATGACTTCCTTTGATGGCTCCCCTGTGTCCTTGTCTCTGGGATACTCTTCACTGGGCCAATTTATGTTTATTTTACACTGGGTCCATAAATCTACTGGAACCACAATGTCGAAAAACCCATCCAGGTCTTTCCACAGACATTTCTGTACCTTCACGAACCTCTCCACCTGCCGGTACCAGTCAACTGGTTTCTCTCTTAATTTTGGAAAATCGTTCGTGAAGGACACAATATCCTGCCTAGACCAGGGGACATGCACATATTTCCCTCCTGGAACTTCGCGCATGGGGCATAACTGCTCAGGTTTTTCTACCTCTCTTAAAGCAAACTCGGGAGTCACTTGTCGGGAGCGAACCTCTTCCCTCTTTTTCGCCCACCTGCTTCTCCATTTTTCCACATCTCCCCATTTCTGCAGTACCCCCATTAATTCTTTAATCTGTAGCTTCTTTCCTGCCACATTCAGATGTTCTATATCCTTGTCTGAGAAGTCTGCTCTGTATGGTTTCTGTAAGGGCTTGGATTTTGAGATATCTACCCCCATACTCATTGCTGTTTCGGTCAGTTTTTCATGGAGCACTCTGGTGTTCCTTGTAAAGCTTTTACATATGAACGACAATTCTTCCTCAGAGTAGGTATTCAATCGATTCAACCCCACATTTCCTGCCATTAATTCTTCTATTTCAACCCTCAGCTTGTAGAGGTCTAAAGGCTTTGTTTGCGGAGTCTGCTTCTCTAATTCACGGCTCCAACTCTCAATTTCATCCGGAGTTACCAGAGAGACATTCCTAGTACCTGTTGCTGTCTCTAATTTAATTTCCTTTGCATTAAAAGGGTTATACCTCAGCTGTGTTCCCTTTGCAGTCTGTTTGTTTGGCAATTCCAAGAATGCAACTTCAGACTCGCACTCACTGGACTGATCATCTATGATGATTGGTTCCTGTCTCGGGGTTGCTATGACTGGGGTCATGACTGGAGTAATCGGATTTCCCTGACCATTTCCGTATAACGGGACCACCGGTCCAATAGTTACTGGAATAGTCAATGCCTCAGGACTGGTATTTATCTGAGAAATTTTCTGAATTATTTCTGTTCTTTGTCTAGCTAGAGCCTCTTGCTCCTTTTCCACTAGTACCCTTCTTAGAGTTGTGTCATGTAATATCTGTGGGGTCAATGGAGGAGTAAAACTCGGGGCAGTAGGCGGAGGAGTAAAACTCGGGGCAGTAGGATGCGTTTCACTTGGTCCTCCACCATAATTTGGCTTCGGGAATAAAGTTCCAGTATTAAAGGACCTGCGCTCTTCCCCATATGGAGGTTGAACAAAAGGCAGTCCTGAATTCGATGGTTTCTCTTCGCTTTCATACAAGGGTCTGGGGAAAAAAGTTTTTGTACGTGAATATTTTTCTTCCTGACTTGCGGGCACTTTGGGATATATATCCCTTGTTTCCGCCAGTTCGGGTTTCTCAGGATAGGGTAATACTTGACCACCCCCTCCCAGTCCCAGGGACCTGTCTTCTTCCTTTTGGAAGGGGCGTCGGGGAACATCTCCTACACTGGAAGGTCGGGTTCCCTCATTGTAAGGTGGCGGACTTCTGGTACAGATGTCATCTATTAGTTCATCATCTGAATCCCCTAGGGCCCCCCAATGCTTACATTTTTCAGTACTTTTCCCCCCCGCTGCAGGGTTATGACATGCCGGCATCATGGGAAACAGACCCTCAACAATCATGCTCTGCCTCCACTGTTTCATCCTTTTATCCCTGGACTCCTGTTTCAGCCTGGGGTACCACTTGGTCAAACCCTTGTCCATTCGGGGTCTTTCTCTTTCAAAAGCCTCAATCTCCCATTCCTCTAATGCTTCATACTGCGTTAGTCTCGGTCTGGGATGCAGTTCATTCATTCGGGTTCTTAAATTAAATAAGATCCTACCATTGAAAGTACCATCTAACGGAAAAGCCAATACTCCGTCATCTTTTGTGTACTTCACCCAATTCTCCAGCCACACACAGGTATTGTACCCTCGGTCAAACATCATGAATGAGGCAGGAGTATTGGGTGCTGGGACAAGAACACCTTCCCTAGATTTAATGGGTTTGTCCGTTTTAAAATAATTTTTCACCTTATTTACAAGGGACATTTTTCTCTTGGTTCCGTACATAATATCGTATCTGTTAGCCTTCCACTGATCCCTTTCAAACCCTAGATGCCTTGGATCAGGTCGCGTCTCTGTAGTCCGCGAGTGCCACATACGACTTCTGCGCTAACTTTGTTTACAAACTACCTCCAATCAGAATGCGCTTCAGAAAATTCGTGCAACCAATGGGTGCGCGACACAAAATAAGCTCTGCCAATGGGTGCGCGGCCCCTTCGTGAGACAGTTCCCACGCTCCGGCGCTCACCCCTCCTTTACAATTTCAGCTCCGCTACCCGCCCGCTGTTTCTACCAATCCCAGCGCGGCACAGAGTGACGTCAGAGGCGCTTCTCGACTGACTCCCTCCCTTCACAAGGTAACGGAAACTTTCTTACTTTTAAAGTGCTCAGTGCTTGGTTATTTTACAACAAATACACATTCGCCACAGTGCTCAAGTGTCTAGACAGAGATAGAATTCTATTACTGCAAGTAAACTACTTCCATTTACTTTTCACTTGCTGCGGGCAGATCTCTTCCGCCTACCCTTCACTCTAGCATCGGTGAACCTGTTATTCCCCTAAACTCATCCACTTCTTTCCGGGATATGTTCCGAGTTTAAGGTTTCTCAGCGGACCCCTCTGCTTTCACGCTAGCTCCGAGGAACCTGCTACTCTTCCGATGTGACCCTTACTAGGTTACGCCACTATGGGAATTTTGCCAATGAACCCCGTTACTGTCATTTATTCACACATGTATTCAGAAAACCCTAGTTAGTGCTTCCCGGTTATCCTAACCTGCACCTAACTTTCCTCGAACCTGTGACCTCAGGACAATGGATTCTATTCACCACTTGCCCTTTCAATTCCCCGGGGAGTTCGGACAACACTTAACAAGTCGATTTACAAATGCATTGATTAGTACATATAACAATATAAGAACAAGAATAATGACAATACAGTAATTCATAAATTTCAGCAGCGTATTCACAAGAGAGTGATCAGTTCCCTCAGAACAGCCGCTCTTGTAGCAGCATTAATATAATAGCAGCTTCCGACTTAACTAGCCTAACTAGTCCCTGCCTTACTCTCAACTAGTCCCTAACCATCCTCTGATCTACCAGAAAAACTGATAGAGCGCGCGAGGCCACCCGACCAATAGTTTTCGCCGTTTCCGGCTTCAGGGCCCATATACTTTTCAAATCACCATATACATCGATCAGGTGACTTCACGAGCTCTACCAATTTGGTGTGTGTGTGTTCCCTGCTACCAATTCTCAGTGCACCCGACTTACCATCCACCGATGCAGGTGCCTAATGACCACAATGAATCAGGGAGCTAGCTGTAAAGGAAAGGCAACAAAATACAAACCCAACCAATAATATTCAAATACTGTGTAAATGACCACGGACAACTGGAAGTTTTAAAATGTTTATCTAAAGTTCAGTATTTTCTTGCATGAGATACAGTAAAATAAGGCAATCAATAACCAAGATAATGTAAATCACATATGCATAAAGAAATAATGGCAGAGTAATCATCAAAGTACTAATAAAATGTAACGAGAAAAGATACTTATGCAAGTCAGTATTATCTAAAACAGTGATAGACTAAGTGTGTGTGATTATAGAAGAACTTATAATGAATAACACGCTTCACTTAAGGTGAAAGGGCCTTTGAACAACCTAGGCAACGAAGTTCTAGACCATATCAGGAAATGACACACTGCTATGCAAAATATAATTTCTAACAAATGAGAAGACATAGAAATAACTTTGCAAAATTTTAAATGACTTTCAATAGTTGCGGAAAGGCATGGAAAATATCACATTTGCAATGTTGAACTTTATTGAAGCAAAAGTTAGAAATTCAGAAGGTGCAAGAATTTCAAGAGATTTCGGAGCAGTATTTACCTAGAAAGGTGTGGAAACCAAACCCTGGCCACGGGTCAGTTAAAGTCAGGAAACCCTCAAGGAAGGATACCCCTCAAAGGACAGCAGGTGCAGAATGGACACCCAGGACAGGACAGGATACCCTCGGAATAAGAGTCAGGACAGGACCTCAGGACAGGACAGCAAACCCTCAGGACAGGACCCTCTTCAGGACAGGACCGGAACCCACAGTTAGGAAGCAACGCCTGCGCTCCACCCGCTCTGCAGATATAGATCAAGACCCCGATTGGGTCAGCGAACTCCCAGCTAAGTGCCTTGCCAGCACTTTTAAGGTTCAGTAAACCTTAGTCTATGGTCAAATTCGGACAGAGTGCTCCGCAGCTCTCTGTATTTTCAGTCACCTATTGAGTGCGTTGGGTCAGTGACAGGTCAGCTAAACCAGACAAGTCGGACGGTTCACTAGGTGAACCCAGGGTAGATATACAGTTTTGGGACAGTGTACCACCCCCCAATGTTGCAAAGTGTCAGAATCCCTCAATTTCGATTGGTCCTAAGGTAGGATTTGGGTAACACACCAATCACAATATACGATTTGAAGCCTTCATTTACATATTTTGGGACCGCCTAGCATGTTTGGGTTCCCATGAGCTAACAGTAGCACATCAATACAATGTAACATATAAGAAGCCACATTCGCTGTTCTCGCAGGGCAGAGGTGACTTTCTCAGGAGCATCTCGCCCATCACTGCCAGCTGGCTATGTTCCATCAGCCAAGGTCCCTCGTGCTGCCGAATGTCGCACAGGCGCAGAAGGGACCTCCAATATGGCTCTCCTCTCACTCAGACCCCCATTGCCCGCGGTACATGAAAAGTAAGCGAAAACAAATTAATACATAATAATGTCATTATGAAAACACATCGCAGGGTTTGTACTTTTAACTCATCATCAAGAAATAAACTTATGCAATTTAAATGTTAGCTACATTTAGACGAAATACAAGAGCAGTGGCACGAGCAGTACCACATGATAAGCACAGCTATGAATTACGCATGCGCATAACTTTCCCTCCACTTCTGCAGACGCGTCAGGACACGTGAGTGTGGCTGACGCATGCGCAGTAACTAAAATACAAGCGGCGGCCATTTTTAGAGGACATGGATTAATTTCATTAGAAATACACATAGGCAAGCGTCTCAAACTTTACTCAAACTTAATATAAACGTTAGTAAAACATACACGGGTTACCTTATTACACATAAATGAGGTTCTTGATTTCGGCAAGCCGCAAAATATGCGAAGCTTTGCTTCATCAACGTCACATATTACATCACTCATGACATGGTCAGTGACATCACTCATGACATCACTCATGACACCATCCTTGTGACAGAGTGACAGACCTCCTTTCACTGTAATGTAACCCTTGAAACACATATTCAAAAATAGAAACTAAAAGTTTCAAAAAAATGGAGATACCCATACCAGTTACAACAACCAATTCAGTAATTCCATCATCAATATACGCATCCACTCATTCACCAACAGTTCTATATAGTCACTCATACATATACTCACTCATCATATGTAGTGATACACCTATACATCCTGTTATACACCGACAGTCATCCAAAAGTTACTCACACATGCAAATAAACTATTGAACATCCATTTATTTGCATATAGAGCTATACACACACTACCACCTTATTTCTAAGGAAATTTACACATATTTATTCTCTTAAACAATCACTTATAGAAACACATACTAATTTAAACAGGAACTCTTACAATCTCTTACTCTCACATATACTCACTTATATACATCAATATTCACATATACTAGATTAAAACATATGTAGTTACTGATAAAGACACTAGTGAGACAGTCATTCACTCACTAACACACACATATACACACTCATCCACCCAGACAGTCCTGCACATATGTTGTCTTCAAAACTCATACAGAGAGTCAGTCATTTAAGCATCTATGTGCTAAGAAATACCCCCACCAAACCATACAGACACTCATACTGATACTAAAAAAAACATCTAATAACCCATATACATACACTAACCCATGCAGCCACTTATACAGAAAGTGAAACACTGATACATATATTTAAATATTTAAACATTACTCACTAATATTTATTTTTCAGAAAGACACACATTCACTGGATGGTGTCATCAGTGATGTCATGAGTGATGTCACTGACCATGTCATGAGTGATGTAATATGTGACGTCATCAGCAGTGCATTGCACGCGCAAGTTATAGTGAGTCCAACTAACTATAACGTGGAAATTTCAATGGTTTTATGCGAGTAAAACTTCCAGCTAACTATAACAGGTGTGAAACCTATGGTTTTTTCAGTGAATATATATACCTATATATACATATAGGTAGTTATAGTTAGGATCTACTTTCCATAGGAAGTCTGCAACATTCTATTGGGAATAACTTTGGCGCCGGTGGACGAATCTTCACGAATTTCTCAAATTAGGTGGCCAGCTCCGCTCCGCTCCTTCCCTGAAAGTTTGGGGGGGATTCGTCAAGCGGGGGCCGAGATAAAAGGGGAGTCCCAAAACGTGTTTTCCCCATGTTAATTTCCATAGGGCGGTTGGACTCACTTTTAGCCCGAACGGCTGAATGGATTTCCACCAAATTTTGCTAAATTGTAGGGACTGGTAGCCCGATGTGCCTTTGCTATGTCTCAAGATATATGCTCCAGTGGATTTTGAGTAATTTAGGTTCAAAAAAATATATATATCTATAGGCGCGCCCCGGTACGCGCACCGGGGCGCGTACCAGTGCGCTACGCGAGTACGCGAGCGGAAAGCTGATTGGCTCTCGGGTGTCTGTCAACATTCTAAACTGTCCGAAGCGGCAGCCATCTTGTGTCTCGGTAGGATCGAGACACAAGAGGTGGCAAAAACAAAGGGGGAAATGACCAAAAGGGGGCAGGGTAGACCCCCCCTGACCCCATAGGTTTGATGTGGGGGCCATAAAAGGGCTCCGCTGGGCAAAAAAAAAAAAAAACGATTTTCGTGGGGGGAGCGCCCGGTACGCGCACCGGGGAGCGGACTGGGGAGCGTACCATGGGGAAAACCCAGTGAAACAGTAAAATAATAATTTAAGCCACTGCTCTTTTCCTACCCTTCCACACCCCCATTCCTATACTACATTTTCTTCGCATATTCACATTCCCCATGTTTACTCTCCTTCTCCTCACTCTCCTTCCCCACACTCACCTTCTTTCAGTCCCCCTAGTTCACTTCCCTTCTCCTCTCGTCCCTTTCTGTGCTTTCTCACTCATTTTCTTCTCGTTTATCAATGCACTCCACTCCACTTACTCTTTTTCTTTTTTTTAAGAACACAGCTCTTTGATGAGAATTGGAGGTAGTTCTGAAAATAACTTTTTTTTTCTTCTTTTTTTCTTTTTTTAGAACAAAAACAAAAACAGTGAATGGGAAACTGCTCAACAGGAGCAAAAAAAACAAAACAAAATTAGGGCTGGGAATGGCAGTAATGGTTATCCAATGCTCGAACCATGAGCAGAACACTTTGTTCCCCATAGCAAAGTTACTTATCGCAATATCTGCATTTAATAACGCCTTTATTAAAAGCAGGCTGGATGTTGGGAATCTGTTCTTGTGATTGCTCCCTTCCTGATGCAGTTTGTCCTCCGGTTGAAGTAGAGGCCCCATCACTGGGAGCCCCTCGTGCCAGAGCCCTGACACTCTCCCGGGCAAAGTTCTGGGGGTGCCTCCTCTCGACATGTCGAATCATCGTCAAGTTTCCAAATGAATATCTCTTTCTGGGGTCACCCCATGACAGGACAGTTTTACAAATCCTGCACTCCACCTTTGTAGCATTTACTTTTTTCTGATCAGGTGGAATGGAAAAAAACTTCCATATGAAAGGTTCTTTTATTTTCGGCTGAGGAACCTCTTCATCCAGAAATCAATCTGACTCATCTTCACTGCAGGATGCTCTTGCAGCCATGGTAATGGAAGATATTAATTCAGCAAAGAGCCGACAGCAAAAAGAGAGGTCTTGCAGTCACAAAAGTGAAAGAAGAAGTGAAGGAAATGGGTGGGGGTTTCATTCTTTCTAAAAAAAACTGTTAGCAACCAATGAAAAGTGTTATTTTCAGGTCACATGACCCGACGCGCTTACGCTACGCGCCCCGGGGCGCGCCGGGGGCGTTTACGTAGCGCGATCGTATGTGCTCGGGCGCTTCCGGGTGCGCTTACGCCGTGCGTCATAAGATGCATCACGCGGCTACGCGATACGCCACGATGATGTTTTCGTTCGCGGCAATAGCGCTAACGGGACGCTCACCGGTACGCGCACTGGGAGCGCCCCCAAAGCAAAAAAAAAACATGAACAATATACATAAAAAAAATAGTATTACATAAATATACAATATAAAATTCATTATAAAAAATATTACATTTCATACCTATAGAGATTTGCTATTAAAAAACCTATGAAATTCACTTAAAAAACCATAGGTTTCACACCAGTTATAGTTAGGAATTAGCATTTAAAAAACCTATTAAATTCACTGAAAAAACCATAGGTTTCACACCAGTTATAGTTAGCTGGAAATTTTACTCGCATAAAACCATTGAAATTCCCACGTTATAGTTAGTTGGACTCACTATAACTTGCGCGTGCAATGCACTGCTGATGACGTCACATACTACATCACTCATGACATGGTCAGTGACATCACTTATGACATCACTGATGACACCATCCTTGTGACAGAGTGACAGACCTCCTTTCACTGTAATGTAACCCTTGAAACACATATTCAAAAATAGAAACTAAAATGTTCTAAAAAATTGAGATACCCATATCAGTTACAACAACCAATTCAGTAATTCCACCATCTATATACACATCCACTCATTCACAAACAGTTCTATATAGACACTCAGACATATACTCACTCATCATATGTAGTGATACACCTATACATCCTGTTACACACCGACAGTCATCCAAAATTACTCACACACATACTCACACATGCAAATAAACTATTGAACATCCATTTATTTGCATATAGAGCTATACACACACTACCACCTTACTTCTAAGGACATTTACACATATTTATTATCTTAAACAATCACTTATAGAAACACATACTTATTTAAACAGGAACTCTTACAATCTCTTACTCTCACATATACTCACTTATATACATCAATATTCACATATACTAGATTAAAACATATGTAGTTACTGATAAAGACACTAGTGAGACAGTCATTCACTCGCTAACATACACATATACACACTCATCCACCCATACAGTCCTGCACATATGCTGTCTTCAAAACACATACAAACAGAGTCAGTCATTCGTGCATCTATGTGCTAATACCACCACCAAACCATATAGACACTCATACTGATATTAAAACAAACATCTAATAACCCATACACATACACATGTACCTACTCACCAACCCATGCAGCCACTTATACACAAAGTGAAACACTAATCCTTATATTTAAATATTTAAACATTACTCACTAATATATGTATTGCCTAAGATACACTTAATAAGCCAGTTAACCAATCAATTTTTTTTTAAAAAAAGACATCCATGTAAACACTTATTTAAACATTTATTCTTCCATCAACTTTTACATATACATATATAACACATATTTATTTTTCGGCAAGGCACACATCCACTGGATGGTGTCATCAGTGATGTCATGAGTGATGTCACTGACCATGTCATGAGTGATATAATATGTGACGTCATCAGCAGTGCATTGCACGCGCAAGTTATAGTGAGTCCAACTAACTATAACGTGGGAATTTCAATGGTTTTATGCGAGTAAAATTTCCAGCTAACTATAACTGGTGTGAAACCTATGTTTTTTTCAGTGAATATATATATATCCGTTCAGTAGTTTCTGAGAAAATCATAAGTAAAAAGATAAGTATATCTATAGAAGCTTACCGTACTCTGTACTGTACTCTGTACCTTCCCGAGAACGAGCTGCATGGTCATTGGCTGTCAACTGTATGTCAACACTCCAAACCAAGTAAAACAAACATGCAAAAACACACAAAGGGGGCAGGGTAGAAACACCCTGACGCCCTAGGCCTGCTGCAAGGCCAAAAAAAATGTTTTTAAATCGGGGGGTACGCCCTCTGTACTGTACTCGGTACTGTACTCTGTACTGTACTCTGTACCTTCCCGAGCACGAGCTGCATGTCAACACTGCAAACCAGGAAGTGTACTGGAGGTTCCTGGTGGGCCCCCAGTATGCAAGGGGAATTAGTTCCCCCTCTGCAAACGCACCACAAATTATGCATTTACCTCGTATGCCTTTACAATGCAGTCTTTACCATGCATCAACCACTACCATGTACGTCATTACCACACAAGTCATTACCATGGATAGATGTGCATTATAAGTACCTTTAACACACATACACTTACCACACATACCTCAACAGCACAATTTAATAATATGTTAAAATCATTTGTTTTGTAGTAAAAAAATAAACACTATTGAGCGATGCAAAACTAGGAAAAACTAGGCAGCACAGTAACATTTTGGTGCACATTTTTTACATTAAATAAATATTTTTAAAAACATGTCAACATAGAGCAAACATCTGAAAAAATGCATTTACATTTTTGACATGTACACAGTAGTCCTTCATTCATCAAAAGTATATGTATGTAGATGGTACTCAACCAAGATGGCTGTTGTGAAATGCGAAGAAGGTAAAAAATGCATTTTTTATACAAAACAATTAAAATATACATTCAGTCAAATTGTAAACCACATTATAAAATAGATTCCAAAACATATTTAACGGTGAATTATCGAATACTTAAAAGAAAATATACATTCAGCCAGCAACCATTTCGTGCTCAGTGGTACACTGACTTCTATTGTAACCACAAACACCATTCAGAGTACAAAAGAGAGAACCACAGCCAGTTGCAAACACTGCCATCTGGACAGACAAGTAAGTATGAACGTGACCAAGAATGTGCTCTAACAATTCTAATATTATCTCGCAAACAAATATTTATTCAGAATTTTTTTAATTTTACAGACTTTGAGAAACTTTACTACAGTGGACTTTTAAAGTTCAGTTACTAATTATGCACCACTAGTTGGTAGATAAGTAAGACAATGTTATTTTTCGTTTAAATATCCCCTACTCAGTTTGATCCTGGACAGTGACTGGGGGAAAAATACTATTCTTACTTCCCCAGATACTTACCTCAGGGAAAGTGTTGGATGGTCACTAGTGGGTAAAATTACAATTCTAACCCTGTTGGGTACTTGGCTGAGGTAAGGTGCAGAACTGTGACTTGGGGCAACATTATTATTCTTACACTGTTGGGTACTTACCTTAGAGAAGGTGCTGGACAGTGACTGTTCTTACTACACCAGGAACTTATCTCGGGGAAGGTGCTGGATAGTGACTGGGGCAAAATTACTATTCTAACTACTCCAGGTACTTACCTAAGGGAAGGTGCTGGACAATGACAGGGGACAAATTACTATTATAACTTCACCAGGTACTTACCTGAGGGAAGGGCTGGACTGTAACTGGGCAGCAAAATTACTATTCTCACTCTGCCGGGCACTTTCCTCAAGGAAGGATCTGACCAGTGACTGAGGAAAAATTGCTATTCTTACTCAGACCGGTACTTACTTCAGAGAAGGTACTGGACAGTGACTGGGGGCAAAATTACTATTCTTACTCCACCGGGTACTTACGTCAGGGAAGGTGCTGGGCAGTGACGGTGAAAACATTCCTATTCTAACTCCACCGGGAACTTACCTCAGGGAAGGAGCTGAACAGTGAATGGGGGCAAAATAAGTCATACAAACAGAAGCAAAATGTATAGTTTTTTTCCCATATAAACAGATAAACTATCAACAAA
This sequence comes from Lissotriton helveticus, assembly GCF_964261635.1. NCBI lineage: Eukaryota > Metazoa > Chordata > Amphibia > Caudata > Salamandridae > Lissotriton > Lissotriton helveticus. The sequence goes on along the minus strand of NC_136059.1, from coordinate 1,285,201,574 downwards.
ACCACAACAGTAGAATTTTTAGGTTTAATTCTCTTTATTGGTTTGATAGACAAGACAATTCAAAATGCATTAGGCAATGATGCCCGACTTGTGGCCCATGAGCAATGAAATGCTACATAATGCATTTAAAACAGGCCAAAAAATAGAAAAACAGCCCAGCCTCCCCCCTACCTCTAGTCCTGCCCCTCCACCCCCTGTCCTGCCTCACCCCCCCCTCGTCCCCCTCCCCCCTGTTATGACCAAGGAAGTATCGAAGGCCTACAGCAGGCAGGTTGGCGGCCCTACGTATGGTTGGAATCTTGCGACTAAGCAGGAAGTCGCAGAAGGCGCATGTACCTAGGAAAAGTGAGTTAGCAGAATTTGCAGCATAGGAGGGCGATGAAAGGGCCCAACAGATCCTAAAAGGAAGTTCCAGCAACATGGAGAGAGAAGGAAATGCGATCCATACCCAGCACATACCATAGCCTCTGCAACCATCCCTGTATTGAGGGTGCCCTATCCAAACCCCATGTTGACAGTATACTCTGTAGAGCCACATTGAGGGGTAATGTAAATCAATCAGAGATAATATATTCCGGAAATCGTAGGATAGTTGTGTCAAAGTGGAGGTCTATTTCATCTAGGACCTGTGTCCAGTACGACTGAAGATTGGGACATTCCCACAGAATGTGCAGCAAGGTGCCGACCACTTAATCTCATGTTCACGGGGAGGGGGGGGCTTAAGATGTGATGAGTCGCTTGGTGGATTGCTTAGATAATAACCATCGTTCTTAGGGGTAAGCCTTCTTTCGGCTCCTTGTCGCATCTGGGGTTGCATCACCCAATGCCGTATCTGTTGGTAGTAATACAGCTCGGTTTAGGGCATGGACAAATCAGCTCTAAGATCTTCGAAAGTCATGGGCCCCTTCTCATTAAAAAAGTGTCCTATAGACCTGCTGCCTTTCTGTTCCCAGTGGCGAAAAGTCATCTGATCGAGGCCCGGGGTTTAAGTCAGGGTTGCTGTTGATAGGAGTTAGAAGTGACGGGAATGTGGTGAGGCCGTTGTGAGTGGCCGTAGCTTCCCAAGCTTTCAGAGTGGCTTGCACTATCGGAGAGCCATAGAGACCTGAAGGCCTGGAAGCTCTACAGAGAAAGGGGAACTTCCACAGAGGCTGCGACAGCGCTTGCTCCATAAAAAGCCAGTGCTTCTCAGACTCCGGCTGGGCCCACTCCAACAGGCAGCGAATCTGGGTAGCCTTGTAATAATAGTCTAGGTTGGGCATTCCCTAACCTCTATCGCCAGGGGATCAAAAACTCATGTCCCTGCTCATTCTTGGATTCTTGTCTGCCCAAATAAAAGAGGAAAACTCAGTCTGGAGCAGCTTCAGAAATCCCGGGGGCAGCACCACATGCAGTGTCTAGAAAAGGTAAAGGATTTTAGGGAGTGTGTTAATTTTAAGAGCTGCCACGCGGCCCAACCACGAGAAGCCGAATGGGCAGCAGTGTTGCGAATCCCGCTTTGTCTGTGCTAATAACACGTGTGTTTTAAGGAGACTGTCTCCACAGTTGAGACAGCCAGCGTTATACCTCGATTGGGGATTGATTTTTTGATCCCAGCTTATGGGACATACCAGGGCTTGGGTTTCGATAGTTGATGACTGCAGAGAGAAATCTAGGGCCGGTGATTTGGAAACATTTACTAGAAAGCCAGAGGCGGAGGAAAACTTCTCCAGTTCCGCAAGGAAGGCCGGAACAGAATGACTCAGGGGACTCAAGCATAGCGATTATGTCATCAGCAAAAAGGCTAATGGTTTGTCTTTCCCCTCTAAAAAGAACCCCACTGATTCTCTGATTTTCCTGTACCTTCTGGGCCAGCGGCTCCATATAGAGGGAAAACAGGAGTGGGGAGTACCGGCAGCCCTGTTGCGTCCCCCTGGCTATCGGAAAGGGTTCCGACATGTTCACTTGTACAGTGGCTGAGGGGTGGCTATACCCGCTAGGCACCCGCCTGCGGAATCGAGTACCAACCCCAAACCACTCCAGGGTGATCTCTAGGAAGGGCCAATGTACCCTGTCGATAGCTTTTTCGGCAGCAACAGATAGTACCACTTGCTCCACTGATTGGCGGTATGCCTTGTCTAGGAGGTGGAGCAACCTCCTGGTGTTAACGTTGCACTGCCTTGTTGCCACAAATCTGGCCTGCTCAGGTTCAATTAGTCCAGACATCAACGTGCCGAGCCGGTCGTCAATATTCCTTTAAAGATCTTAAGGTCGATGTTCAATAGGGAAATAGGCCTATACAAGGCATAGAGTCTACAATCCTTTCTGAGCTTGGGTAAGACTACCACTGATGCCGTCAGCAACGTGGGGGCATCTCTGAGGTATCTCAGTTCACGCTGAATAGCCGTGTTAATATTGGAGCTAGGACTGAGCAGAAAGTTTTATAAAAAAATTACTGTAAACCCATCTGGTAACCAAAAAAAGGGAGGTACCCTACTATTTAGAATAGGGACAGGGTCAGTACAAATCACAAGTCAAAATATAAACTTCCTTTTTGAAAAAATTATTTTTCCCTTGTCTCTTGTGCCCCAAAAGCTTATGTTTTATTTAAACAAGACGGTGGCTCCATCAAACGTCTTACTGTGTTGAGCATTGACTCAGCGGTATGTACTATAATATTTTCTTTTAATCCAATTTATAGAATTGGAATAAGAAACCCCTATTGTAGAATCACCCATCATTGATTGATTTTTTGTTTCATACAATATAGGTTGTACCTTGTGTGACAATATTATGATTCTGTTCCTTCATCTTATAGGCCTAAATCGTGATAAGGAGGAATCATAGCCCTCCACAGACCAGTGGTATGGCAGTTATAATGTGCTCCCCCTGTATTCATCTAGATATAACAATCATAAACAAGTAATAGTATATTGGACACTAGACGGCTGTTAAGGTTTTTATAATGTTGTAATAACTGTGTAAAAATAAACAAATTGTGATTTATTTGCTAGACCACTTGAATGTATATTCAATAGAGTTTTATATTTGTATAGAATAGGATTTTTAATTGTTAATAGTCATGATAGAGGTTGTCGTCAGCAACGCAAAAATGTATAAATAACAAATTGTTTTCCATTATTTCGAAAACTGTAATGAAGAAGGTGAACATCTACTAACTCACCGAAACGCAGCATCGACTCTGTTTTCTAAAAATTTTCATTATGAAATGTTTTTATGTATGAATTATTTTTAAACTTTTGATTGTTATAAATATATGTAACAACTTTTTTATATTATTGTACTTTCTGGTTTTTATTGTTTTGTGCTTTGCTGACGTACTTTATCTCATGATAGTTTGAGTTGTCAATAGGTCTTGATTGATTAGCTTTAGTCCATAATTTGGGTAATTTTGTGCCTTTGAGTTAGGACTTTTATTGACTTATGATTTGTAAACCCATCTGGGCCGGGTGATTTGAGGAGCTTAAGCCTTGCAATGGCTGAGATTACCTCCTCGATTTAAATCGGGCTATCTAACAAAGTGGAATGATCAGGTGACAGGCGCTAGTGTGTTATGTCCTGAATGTATGCAGAGGACTTTTGCTCTGGTATTTGCTGTGCCGAGTAGAGATTGGCGTAAAAATCCCCGAAGGCGCCAAAGATGTCCGCCTCTCGGGAAAGTTCTGAGCCCCCCTCGTCTATGATCAATGGGTCCGCCGCTGCCTAGCAATTCACGTGGCTAGCAAGTGACCACATTTGTCTCCTCCTGTATAGAACATGTGTTTGAACCTGAGGGCCGCGTTTTCAGCTCTGCCTAGGCCCAAGCTAGCGAGTTGAGCTTGTGCTTTCTTTAGTTGCCTCCATACCCTTTGGAGCACCTGTTCTCTTGTGCATCCCCTTTAATTCAGAGACCTGCCTTGAGAGCTCCTCCCATGATCTATTGACTTGGTAAGAGTATTCTGCATCATTCAGAAACTCTGTCCATCACCACCCCCCTTTTCCACAATCGGTTTTATCCACACTATGTGTGGGATGGTATGCTCAGACGTGAGTCCCTTGCTCATTGCACCATCAGGATTCAAGCAAGCCGGGCCGAAGAAGGCTGTGATGCCAGAAACCGGTCCCCGGAAGCTTGTTTCCTTCCTAGTATAAGAATTGGCTTGGTAGTTTGGTTTGCCCTGTTCCCATCATGCACTGGGACAGGAACAGACTAATTTGCATATAGCCAGGTTCTGAGCTGGGATCGTGCAGTGAGCTAAAAAACGGTGATGGATTAAAACCATGATCTATTGACTTGGTAAGAGTATTCTGCATCATTCAGAAACTCTGTCCATCACCACCCCCCTTTTCCACAATCGGTTTTATCCACACTATGTGTGGGAGGGTATGCTCAGACGTGAGTCCCTTGCTCATTGCACCATCAGGATTCAAGCAAGCCGGGCCGAAGAAGGCTGTGATGCCAGAAACCGGTCCCCGGAAGCTTGTTTTCTTCCCAGTATAAGAATTGGCTTGGTAGTTTGGTTTGCCCTGTTCCCATCATGCACTGGGACAGGAACAGACTAATTTGCATATAGCCAGGTTCTGCGCTGGGATGGTGCAGTGAGCTAAAAAACGGTGATGGAATAAAACCATGATCTATTGACTTGGTAAGAGTATTCTGCATCATTCAGAAACTCTGTCCATCACCAGCCCCCTTTTCCACAATCGGTTTTATCCACACTATGTGTGGGAGGGTATGCTCAGACGTGAGTCCCTTGCTCATTGCACCATCAGGATTCAAGCAAGCCGGGCCGAAGAAGGCTGTGATGCCAGAAACCGGTCCCCGGAAGCTTGTTTCCTTCCCGGTATAAGAATTGGCTTGGTAGTTTGGTTTGCCCTGTTCCCATCATGCACTGGGACAGGAACAGACTAATTTGCATATAGCCAGGTTCTGAGCTGGGATGGTGCAGTGAGCTAAAAAACGGTGATTATTAAAACCATGATCTATTGACTTTGTAAGAGTATTCTGCATCATTCAGAAACTCTGTCCATCACCACCCCCCTTTTCCACAATCGGTTTTATCCATCCTATGTGTGGGAGGGTATGCTCAGACGTGAGTCCCTTGCTCATTGCACCATCAGGATTCAAGCAAGCCGGGCCGAAGAAGGCTGTGATGCCAGAAACCGGTCCCCGGAAGCTTGTTTCCTTCCCAGTATAAGAATTGGCTTGGTAGTTTGGTTTGCCCTGTTCCCATCATGCACTGGGACAGGAACAGACTAATTTGCATATAGCCAGGTTCTGAGCTGGGATCGTGCAGTGAGCTAAAAAACGGTGATGGATTAAAACCATGATCTATTGACTTGGTAAGAGTATTCTGCATCATTCAGAAACTCTGTCCATCACCACCCCCCTTTTCCACAATCGGTTTTATCCACACTATGTGTGGGAGGGTATGCTCAGACGTGAGTCCCTTGCTCATTGCACCATCAGGATTCAAGCAAGCCGGGCCGAAGAAGGCTGTGATGCCAGAAACCGGTCCCCGGAAGCTTGTTTCTTTCCCAGTATAAGAATTGGCTTGGTAGTTTGGTTTGCCCTGTTCCCATCATGCACTGGGACAGGAACAGACTAATTTGCATATAGCCAGGTTCTGCGCTGGGATGGTGCAGTGAGCTAAAAAACGGTGATGGAATAAAACCATGATCTATTGACTTGGTAAGAGTATTCTGCATCATTCAGAAACTCTGTCCATCACCAGCCCCCTTTTCCACAATCGGTTTTATCCACACTATGTGTGGGAGGGTATGCTCAGACGTGAGTCCCTTGCTCATTGCACCATCAGGATTCAAGCAAGCCGGGCCGAAGAAGGCTGTGATGCCAGAAACCGGTCCCCGGAAGCTTGTTTCCTTCCCGGTATAAGAATTGGCTTGGTAGTTTGGTTTGCCCTGTTCCCATCATGCACTGGGACAGGAACAGACTAATTTGCATATAGCCAGGTTCTGAGCTGGGATGGTGCAGTGAGCTAAAAAACGGTGATTATTAAAACCATGATCTATTGACTTTGTAAGAGTATTCTGCATCATTCAGAAACTCTGTCCATCACCACCCCCCTTTTCCACAATCGGTTTTATCCATCCTATGTGTGGGAGGGTATGCTCAGACGTGAGTCCCTTGCTCATTGCACCATCAGGATTCAAGCAAGCCGGGCCGAAGAAGGCTGTGATGCCAGAAACCGGTCCCCGGAAGCTTGTTTCCTTCCCAGTATAAGAATTGGCTTGGTAGTTTGGTTTGCCCTGTTCCCATCATGCACTGGGACAGGAACAGACTAATTTGCATATAGCCAGGTTCTGAGCTGGGATCGTGCAGTGAGCTAAAAAACGGTGATGGATTAAAACCATGATCTATTGACTTGGTAAGAGTATTCTGCATCATTCAGAAACTCTGTCCATCACCACCCCCCTTTTCCACAATCGGTTTTATCCACACTATGTGTGGGAGGGTATGCTCAGACGTGAGTCCCTTGCTCATTGCACCATCAGGATTCAAGCAAGCCGGGCCGAAGAAGGCTGTGATAACAGAAACCGGTCCCCGGAAGCTTGTTTCTTTCCCAGTATAAGAATTGGCTTGGTAGTTTGGTTTGCCCTGTTCCCATCATGCACTGGGACAGGAACAGGCTAATTTGCATATAACCAGGTTCTGAGCTGGGGTGGTGCAGTGAGCTAAAAAACGGTGATGGATTAAAACCATGATCTATTGACTTGGTAAGAGTATTCTGCATCCTTCAGAAACTCTGTCCATCACCACCCCCCTTTTTCACAATCGGATTTATCCACACTATGTGTGGGAGGGTATGCTCAGACGTGAGTCCCTTGCTCATTGCACCATCAGGATTCAAGCAAGCCGGACCGAAGAAGGCTGTGATGCCAGAAACCGGTCCCCGGAAGCTTGTTTCCTTCCCAGTATAAGAATTGGCTTGGTAGTTTGGTTTGCCCTGTTCCCAACATGCACTGGGACAGGAACAGACTAATTTGCATATAGCCAGGTTCTGAGCTGGGATGGTGCAGTGAGCTAAAAAACGGTGATGGATTAAAACCATGATCTATTGACTTGGTAAGAGTATTCTGCATCATTCAGAATCTCTGTCCAACACCACCCCCCTTTTCCACAATCGGTTTTATCCGCACTATGTGTGGGAGGGTATGCTCAGACGTGAGTCCCTTGCGTATTGCACCATCAGGATTCAAGCAAGCCAGGCCGAAGAAGGCTGTGATGCCAGAAACCGGTCCCCGGAAGCTTGTTTCCTTCCCAGTATAAGAATTGGCTTGGTAGTTTGGTTTGCCCTGTTCCCATCATGCACTGGGACAGGAACAGACTAATTTGCATATAGCCAGGTTCTGAGCTGGGATGGTGCAGTGAGCTAAAAAACGGTGATGGATCAAAACCATGATCTATTGACTTGGTAAGAGTATTCTGCATCATTCAGAAACTCTGTCCATCACCACCCCCCTTTTCCACAATCGGTTTTATCCACACTATGTGTGGGAGGGTATGCTCAGACGTGAGTCCCTTGCTCATTGCACCATCAGGATTCAAGCAAGCCGGGCTGAAGAAGGCTGTGATGCCAGAAACCGGTCCCTGGAAGCTTGTTTCCTTCCCAGTATAAGAATTGGCTTGGTAGTTTGGTTTGCCCTGTTCCCATCATGCACTGGGACAGGAACAGACTAATTTGCATATAGCCAGGTTCTGAGCTGGGATGGTGCAGTGAGCTAAAAAACGGTGATGGATTAAAACCATGATCTATTGACTTGGTAAGAGTATTCTGCATCATTCAGAAACTCTGTCCATTACCACCCCCCTTTTCCACAATCGGTTTTATCCACACTATGGGGCATATTATCAAGGGGGTTTATCTCCGCTTTTTGGCTTTAAAAGCCAAGAAAGCGGAGATAAAATTATCTCCCTATTACCTAGCTGTCGCTAACACCAGTTAGCGACAGCTAGTAGGAGATAGCGCCTATCTTGGGCCCCACTTTGCATATCAGTGATATTTATCACTAATGACATGCAAAGTGGGCGTGCCAAGATGTTAGCGACTGGAAACAGTCGCTAACATCGCTATCTCCTATTACCAACTTATGGAGATATTCGCGCTAAGCGCGAATATCTCCAAAAGCTAACACCTGCCCAGAGCAGTTCTTAGCCATGTTATCCAATGGGAGGTGGATAACATGGCTAAGAGCATTAGCTCGATAATGCATGAATATCGCTGACTTTTCAGCGATATTCATGCATTGCGGCTGATTTTTATCGCATTTGCGATAAACCTTGGTAATACCAAGGTTTATTTGCGATAAAAATCGCCACCACTCAGCGGTAAATTTTTGTCTCTAACCAAGCAATAGCGATAATTCTCGCTATTGCTTGGTAATATGCCCCAATGTGTGGGAGGGTATGCTCAGACATGAGTTCCTTGCTCATTGCACCATCAGGATTCAAGCAAGCCTGGCCGAAGAAGGCTGTGATGCCAGAAACCGGTCCCCGGAAGCTTGTTTCCTTCCCAGTATAAGAATTGGCTTGGTAGTTTGGTTTGCCCTGTTCCCATCATGCACTGGGACAGGAACAGACTAATTTGCATATAGCCAGGTTCTGAGCTGGGATGGTGCAGTGAGCTAAAAAACGGTGATGGGTTAAAACCATGATCTATTGACTTGGTAAGAGTATTCTGCATCATTCAGAAACTCTGTCCATCACCACCCCCCTTTTCCACAATCGGTTTTATCCACACTATGTGTGGGAGGGTATGCTCAGACGTGAGTCCCTTGCTCATTGCACCATCAGGATTCAAGCAAGCCGGGCCGAAGAAGGCTGTGATGCCAGAAACCGGTCCCCGGAAGCTTGTTTCCTTCCCAGTATAAGAATTGGCTTGGTAGTTTGGTTTGCCCTGTTCCCATCATGCACTGGGACAGGAAACAGACCAATTTGCATATAGCCAGGTTCTGAGCTGGGATGGTGCAGTGAGCTAAAAAACGGTGATGGATTAAAACCATGATCTATTGACTTGGTAAGAGTATTCTGCATCATTCAGAAACTCTGTCCATCACCAGCCCCCTTTTCCACAATCCGTTTTATCCACACTATGTGTGGGAGGGTATGCTCAGACGTGAGTCCCTTGCTCATTGCACCATCAGGATTCAAGCAAGCCGGGCCGAAGAAGGCTGTGATGCCAGAAACTGGTCCCCGGAAACTTGTTTCCTTCCCAGTATAAGAATTGGCTTGGTAGTTTGGTTTGCCCTGTTCCCATCATGCACTGGGACAGGAACAGACTAATTTGCATATAGCCAGGTTCTGAGCTGGGATGGTGCAGTGAGCTAAAAAACGGTGATGGTTTAAAACCATGATCTATTGGCTTGGTAAGAGTATTCTGCATCATTCAGAAACTCTGTCCATCACCACCCCCCTTTTCCACAATCGGTTTTATCCACACTATGTGTGGGAGGGTGTGCTCAGACGTGAGTCCCTTGCTCATTGCACCATCAGGATTCAAGCAAGCCGGGCCGAAGAAGGCTGTGATGCCAGAAACCGGTCCCCGGAAGCTTGTTTCCTTCCCAGTATAAGAATTGGCTTGGTAGTTTGGTTTGCCCTGTTTCCATCATGCACTGGGACAGGAACAGACTAATTTGCATATAGCCAGGTTCTGAGCTGGGATGGTGCAGTGAGCTAAAAAACGGTGATGGATTAAAACCATGATCTATTGACTTGGTAAGAGTATTCTGTATCATTCAGAAACTCTGTCCATCACCACCACCCTTTTCCACAATAGAACATGTGTTTGAACCTGAGGGCCGCGTTTTCAGCTCTGCCTAGGCCCAAGCTAGCGAGTTGAGCTGGTGCTTTCTTTAGTTGCCTCCATACCCTTTGGAGCACCTGTTCTCTTGTGCATCCCCTTTAATTCAGAGACCTGCCTTGAGAGCTCCTCCCTTTTCGCTGTACGTATCTTATTGTCCGCAGAGGATTTGGCTATTAAGTCACCCCTGGCCACAAATTTGAGTGTTTCCCACAGGGACACTGTGAATGTTTCAGGGGTGTCATTCTCAGCTAAGTAATCCTGTAACGTCTTAGTGAGGCGGGCAATTACTGCAGAATGTTGGAGGAGTGTGTCTGATAGCGCCTGAGGCTCGATAACCAAGTCCTGTATGAAGGGAAGGAGAGATCAGAACCCCATGAAGTAATCTAATTGGGCATAGGTACCTCGGGAGTGTAAATAGAAGGTGTGATCCTCTGAATTGGGGTGAAGGTGGCGCCACACATTGGATAGCCCCAGGTCGTGTAACCACTGCCGGGTGCTGTCAGAGAGAGCGTCGGACTGGCTCTGCCTCTGAGCCGAACAGTCCCGCTGACCATCAAACACAATATTCAAATCGCCCTCAGAAGTATTTGCCTGTTGGAGTAGGACGTCAAGTCCACCATCGCCTCGCGTAAAAATGCCTCTTGGCCCACGTTGGGGACATAGATGGTAGCCAGCGTGATTGTGTGCGACCCCACAGTCAGACTGAGCACCAGAGGTCTCCCCCTGATCTCTAGCACCTGTGCCCCACCACAACAGGGGAAGAACAGGAGATGAGAATGACAACTCCAGCCTCAGGGAAAAGAAATATTGCTGAGGGAAGGCCTTAGAGCGTAGCTTATGTGTATCACTGCACAGTAGGTGGGTCTCTTGTAGCAAGCAAGTGTGAGCTTTGGAATGCTCCAAATAAGACAGGATGGCCATGCGTTTAACAGGATTATTAAGCCCTTTCACGTTAAGGATCAAGATTTTAATACTCATCGGGCAAGTGGAGGGGACAAGGCGCGAAATCATTGCTGTAGGGCAGAACGCTCATTCCCCAGTCGGGCCTGTGTGGGCAGCTTCCATGAGGTCTTAACTAGGCCAGTGTAGCAAGCGGGCAGACAGACCAAGAGATATGCGTTGCGTAGGAGAGGGAACCCATAACATACAAGAAAAACACCCCAACGAAACAAAAACATTAATGATGGTGAATCTCAAACAGTCAATGTCCAGAGAGTACTGCTCCCTGCAAATATAGATTAGAGTACTTGTGGCCAACAGCTCCCCGCTCCCAGCGGCCGTCAAGAGTTAGAACTGCAAACTTTCAGAGCTTCTGCCTTCATGTGTCCATTTACACCGAAGACGCCCTTGCAAGGGTCACCAGTCCTGCCTGCCATTCTGTGGCCATAGTGTCCGAGTCAGGGCATGTTGACGGGCTGGGAAGTTTGTTAGTGGTCCACCCATGCCCCCTTCGGTTACTGGGTGGGGGGGGGGGGATTCTGGAGTTATGTGCCTGCCGTAGGGTCCTCAATTTCTAAAAGATTACACGCTGCAGAAAGGGACCGGATTTGCCTCAGTTCTCCTTTGAAGTGAAAGATCAGTCTAAAGGGGTATTTGATACCAGCATCTCTGAGTTAGAACGTGATCGGGCAGAATGTTTTGCATTTGAGTAGAGTGGAGGGCGCCAAGTCTTGGTATAGTGTAGGCTTTGAACCTTCGAAGGTGAGATCCCCGCAGCGCTAGGCTTTCCTGAGGATCAAGGGGCATATTACCAAGCAATAGCGATAATTATCGCTATTGCTTGGTTAGAGACAAAATTTTACCGCTGAGCTGCGGCGATTTTTACCGCAGATAATCCTTGGTATTATCAAGGTTTATCGCAAATGCGATAAAAAACGGCCGCAATGCATGAATATCTCTGAAAAGTCAGCGATATTCATGCATTACCGAGCTAATGCTCTTAGCCATGTTATCCACCTCCCATTGGATAACATGGCTAAGAACTGCTCAGGGCAGGTGTTAGCTTTTGGAGATATTCGCGCTTAGCACGAATATCTCCAAAAGTTGGTAATAGGAGATAGCGATATTAGCGACTGTTTCCAGTCGCTAACATCTTGGCACGCCCACTTTGCATGTCATTAGTGATAAATATCACTGACATGCAAAGTGGGGCCCAAGATGGTCGCTATCTCCTACAAGCTGTCGCTAACTGGTTTTAGCGACAGCTAGGTAATAGGGAGATAATTTTATCTCCGCTTTCTTGGCTTTTAAAGCCAAAAAAGCGGAGATAAACCCCCTTGATAATATGCCCCCCAGTCTTTTAGCTGAAAGTCATGTACGCACGTCAGGATATCCATTGGCTCACTCTCCTGGGGCCCACCCTGTGGGTGCTGTCAAACTTGATTGGGAACTCAGGGGTCTACCCCAGAATGAAGCAGAAAAGGCCCGCAACCAGGGCCTCAATATCTCCATCCCCTTTGACCTGAGCCATGCCACGAAAACGGATATTGTTCCGGTGCAACCGGTTCTCCAGGTCCTCTGTGTGGGTCTGGAGATCCAGGTTCTGTTCCTGCAGTTTAAGGACCTCTTGCTGGAGGTGCTTAATTTCTTTGTCCCGGCCTGAATCATGCTCCTCCATCGCTTCAATTCATGCCCCCAGAAAATTCCATTTCCATAGGATTTCCTTCAGGCCCCTGAGAGCTCCCGCTTCATTAAGGACAGATCCTTGCGGAGCGAGGAAAACAGCGACTCAATGAAGGATCGGCTGATCGGGCCCTGGGGTCCCTCACTGCCTTCAGCCTCGTCCGGGTGCTTCTCCGGTGGTGGGCCCTCCGCTTGCTGAGACGCAGGCTTAAGGAGCAAATCTTTAACTGACTTGTCTTTCTTGCCTTTAGAGGCCACCATTTCGCACTTGCTGTAGGACCTTTTTGAATGGGTGCTGGCCCGGGTCTAGAGGCCTGCCGGGCCTGTCGGCGCAGTGTGGGCTCTTGTGTGCGAGGGTGCCATTGCAGTGAGCTCACCCCACCCGCCACTCCTGCCCTCAGGGTCCGCTGCGCTGGTTCTCCACCATCAGGGCTTGTGGACTGCCCCTACTCCCCAGGGTCTTTGTGCATGATTTCTGTCACCCCAGGAGGAACTGCCTTGCTTGTGACCTTTGAGGAAAGTCTGCTCGGGCCGGGTGGTGTAGCCAGTCCTTTGTTTTATGGGTGCAGGCTTCCGGCCCCTTAGTTCCTGGCTACAACAGGGAAGACCTCTCCAGGCTGTTCAAACCGGGCCCCACATGGAGCATGCACCCCGGGCTCACTCCTTCGGGGAGAACTGTCTGGCGCTTGTGTTATGTGGTGGTGGCGACCCCCTTGTATAGCTCCTGCGGGCCTCAAGGAGGCCACTAGGCCTTATGGGGAGAGTCTGTTCAGGCCAGGCGGTGACGCAGGGCCCCCTGGCCACTGAGCACTGGTGTCCGCTCCCTCATGCAGGCGTTGCTAAAGTTGAGGTATGACCAGATCAGACGGACCGCGAGCCCCAGACGAGGCGCATTGTTTGAGCTCACCTTGACTGCCTCCAGTGCTTGTCTGTTCCAGTGGTGCCTGGTATGTTGTCTGATGGCGGGCGTAATTGAGCAGCGGCGGCCCCATTTTACCTCTCCGGTGATCCACCAGAGAGTCCACTGTGGCTTTGGGGTGGGGTCCGCACTGGTCGGACAACAGATCAAGCCCCTCTTCTGCTGGGCGCTGGTGACCATTCCCCTGCAGTGCTCCTTCGCAGGAAAGGCCCAACCAGGTCAGCCGAGCCAGGGCCTTGAATAGATCAGGCCTCCCGGATCCTCAACCACCGCCTCCGGAGTGTGCCTGCGTTGTCGCTTTTATGAACGCTAACCGGCAGCGGATGTTGTGTGGCAGTAGTGGCCCCCTCCTACACCTGCATAGGTGCTCTGAGCTGAATGCTCGCCGCCGCGGGCTCTTCCGGGATTCTGGCGCGATACCTGCCTCTCTGTCACAGGCTCGCTACCGCCTCTACATGGGAACCAAATCACCACCGCGTCCCAGGATATGCCGCCTCTCTACTGCGACCGCTCGGGCAGGCTCCGGTGCGCCTACAGCCGCTGGATGTGCGGTTAAGGGCCTGGTGGGAGTGGAGAGCAAAACTGCTGTGTCCTATCGAGACTCCATCTTGGCCACCAACTGGGTGACTATTTTCCACTCAAAACTGAACCTTTTTTTAAATGTGCATATTCGTGGATTTTGGGCCATAGCTGAGCTGCCACCTAGGCAAACCTAGCAAGCCTGTACCTTTTTGAAAACTAAACACCAGGAAGTGGTGGCATGTATGACTTGCACCAGGGTCTGTTTCCCAGAATCTCTTCCAAACCTCAGACTTGGTAAAAAAAACACATCCTACTCAGAATTCTGTGTTGGAAAATTCTGGAATCTGTGGGGAGCCACAAACATCCACCCACCCAGCATTTACCCAAGTATCCCAATAAAATGGTACCTCACTTGTGTGGGTAGGTCTAGTGCCCACAACAGGAAACTACTCAAAATGTATTTTGGTAACATCAAAATTAGCTATCACAGAACAACCTGGTTTTAGAAGGGGTAACCTGTGTTTTTGGTCTCAGGCCAAGATGCCATGTTGAGAAAGTTACAAAACACAGATATTTTTAAAAACTAGACACTTGGGAAAGTGCAGGGAGGTATGCCTTGTGTGGATCCCTCATGTTTTCATACCCAGAATCCCCTGCAAACCTCAAATTTAGCAACAAAAATCAAATTTTGCTCATATTTTTGTGCGGGAAAGTTGTGGGATCACCACACCGGCACACATTTCCTACAAACCAGTGTTCCCCCATGTCTCCAGATAGAAATGCTACCGCACTTGTGTGGGTGGGCGAAGTGCCCGCGACAGGGGAGGGCCAAAAACATATTGTGGAGGTATCAAAATTATCAATCATGATTCAAACAACCTGGTTTTGCAATGAGGTCACCCATGTTTTTTGTCTCGGGCTCAGTCGCCATGTTGGGAAACCTACCAGACCCAAATATTTTTGAAAACTAGACACCCAGGGAAGTCAGGGGGGTATGGCTGGCACTGCTTTGGGCACCAAAACAAGTGAGGTATTATTTTTATAATGAACCTGAGGGGAACACCGGGTGGTGGGAAATGTGTGGCAGCACAATGATCCCACAACTTATCCACACAGAAATGTGAGGAAAGTGCAACTTTTTAGGTAAATTTGAGGTTTGCAGGGGATACTGGGTAATAAAACGATGGATGATCCATGCAAGCCACACTGCAAGCCAAGCACCATCCACACACACCCTCAGCACACCACCAGCCAAGCGACAGTCCAGGCTTACCACCAGCCAACAGTTCTCCATGCACACTGCCAGCCAAGTGCATCCATACACATCACCAGCCAAGCGTCATTCATGCACACCGCCAACCAAGAGCTATCCACGCACATCACTAGCCAAGCAAAAGTCCACAAACACTGTTAGCCAAGTGACAGTCTATGCACACTGCCAGCCAAGCGCTAGTCCACACACATTACTAGCTAATTGCAAGTCCACACACACCACCAGCAAATTGCAGGTTCGCACACAGCCAGCCAAATACAAATACACACAGACCATCAGCCGAACTCCAGTTCACACACGCACAGAAAGATTTACTAGTGTCTAGTGGTTTTCTGCCACCTTGGGAAATATCGCTGATCTTCCACCAAGGATGGCAGAAACGGCCCAAATGTGTGCTCAAAAAAGGGGAGCCACACATGCCAAAGGGGGCGCTCTCTGACATGCCCATAAACATATCTCTGGTGTTAGGTGGGCGTTCTGCCCCCCCACGGACAGATTGGGGGCTTTTGCCCCAATGGGGCAGAAAGACTATGGCTATTTTTTGAGAGGGGTGGGAGCATTGGCATACCGATTCTGGGCAGCTCCCACTTCTAACAATACAAACAAAAAAGTCCTTGGTGCCTTGTGGGCTTTCTGCCCACCAGCTGTGCAGATTGTTTTTGAGTGGGGTGGGGGCACTTACATGCCCATTGTGGGCAGCTTCCACATCTAATATGGATAAAAAAAATGACTCCCCAGTGATCCATGGGCTTTCCAACCTCTGGGGGGACAGATGACTGTGGCTGTTTTTTAGGGAGCATTGGCATCCTCATTTTGGCCAGCCTGCACCCCGGAACTACTAAAAAACATAGTCCCTGGCTTCCTAGTGGACTTTTGCCCCCCAGGGGGCAGATCAGGGGCTATAATCACCATATGCCCCAGGGGGGAAGAAAGACTGTCCATTTTTGTTTTGGAGTTGGGTGGGGGCATTGGCATGCCAATTCTGGGCAGCCCACGTCCCTGACCTACTCACAAAAAATAGTCCCTGGCTTCCTAGTGGGCTTTCTGCCCGCCCCCTTGGGGTGGGCAGAAAGACTAAAGTAGGCCAGGAAATTTGGGGGGAGCAAAAGACCTTGCCCAAGGAGCCACTTCTCCCTCTCTGGTGTCTAGTGGTGGATTCCCGATTGAGGATCACCCTCCTGCAGGGACACTCAAGCAGGGATTCATTAAGGAAAAGTACCATTGGAAAGGGGAGAGTCTCCCATTAGGCACAGGGTTAAGACTCATTTGCATATATCTGGGTCTGAACGGAGGCGGCGAAGTGAGCTAAAGAATGATGATGGATTCAACCAAGATCTGTGACTGTAGGTGAGTGTCTGAAAAGTTTCCGCGCTCCGTCCATCATCTCCTTGTGTTTGCAATAGCCCCCTGTTGCCCTATTAATTTCCTAGTTAGTCCGAATTTGACTTGGAGAGGAACTTGGAGCTAGGTTCACTGCCTAAAAGGACTGAGTCACAACCTTACAGGGCCTCACTGTCTAGGTTAAAGTTGGCAGGAGTTTTGCTGCCATACCTTTCAGGAGAGGATCAAGTGTTGGACCTTTCAGTTTCTTGTGCAGGATGCTAAAACCGGCAGTTAAGGCATTGATCTTGTTTGTGATGGCTCGGAATTGTTGTTTGGCCAGACCATTGTCATCTAAAAATAACCCTAGGTATTTATATTATTTTACTGTTTTAGGGTGTTTGCTCCAAGATGCCAGGTACCGTTTTTCTTGCATGCTCTGCTAACCAGCATCACCTTGTTTTTTTTTTCGATTGATGACCAACTCAATCAATCATAATCTTTATTTGGCACAAATCCTGTTAACATAAAAGTTCATAAAATATGTCACCAATAAGTATTACATTTAAAAGCAATATAAAATCAAGAGCAGCTGGATTGTTTCTAATAATTTGCACCACAATATAATGTTTTTCCTGAGGTGTATAGCGCCCCAAATATAGAGCTCAGTTCTAAGGCATACAAAAGGATTCTCAAATGCAAATAATAGCACGCAGCAATTTTAAATTCCCTAATGTGTCGTGCAAAAATAATTGATTTTAAATAATGTTGTCTTAAACTTGCATGAAAACCCCAAAATAAAATTAAGTGCTGTGTACTTTGTATAGATACACTATCACAGGGACCAATAACCTGATCATCACAGGGACCAATGACAAACTCATTTTGTGTAGCGTTCAAGTGGAGTGCGTTTATCAGTCTCTAAAGGCCTACCTTGGATAAGCTACACTTGACCAGGTCCTCTTCGCTTTCAATGATCCGTTTGATATTTTTATAATAATATTTTGTTTAGGTAATCTTATTTCACAGCATAATAAACATATTTTTGACAATACTTTATTAACATGAACTGTCTTTTTTTCCTCTTCTCTTCTATTTTTCCTAAATACCTTATTTTTATTTTCTTCCTATTGTTCTATATAAAAATATTACAAAATTCCCACTTTTGTTACTTCATATATCTTATCTAATTATGATTTTTTTTATCTTCACTTTTGAAATGTATAACTTCAATTATGTGTTTCTAAAATTCAATACAACTTGGCAAACATAAAATATCTCTTGCTTCCAACATAGACTTAATCTGAGCTTAGTGCCATTGATTCAATTGCTTTTTGCTTTATCTCAGTTCTGTGCTGCTGATTTGATGAGTTGCACCCCCTTTCTTGTGTTTGTCGCACTCAAGGAGCATTAACAGCCTGATTCATCAATCTCCCGTTTTGCGAGCCCCTAATAGCGATTCATAAGGAATCGCTATTAAGGACTTGCAAAACGGGATTCATGTAGAAATTGCATAAAGAAATGCGATTCCTACACATTCCTTATTTGCGACTAGCAAATTGCTAATCGCAAATAAGGAATAACTCCCCATTCATTCCTATGGGCCTAAAGGCTCAAAGGAATGAATGGGGAGTCATTCCTTATTTGCGAATAGCAATTTGCTAATCGCAAAGAAGATAGCGATTTCAAGGGTGCCAGGGGTGTCCAAAGGACACCCTGTAGCACCCCTGAAATGTAATCTACATTGGTGTTGCGCACACACATGTCCAAAGGACATGTGTGTGTGTAACATGCAACTTAGAAAAATGCATTTAAATGCATTTTTCTAAGTTTTCGCTGTTTACCACGAGGTTTGACCTCGCGGTAAATAGCGGCCCAAAATTGCGATTTCGGTATTTTAAAATGGTTCATGAATTGCATTTAAGGAATCTCAAATAGAGATTCCTTAAATGCAATTCCTCGCAAATATGCGAATTCTTTAATAGCGAATTTTGCATTTGGGATGATGAATCCCAAATGCAAAAATTGCACTCGCAAAGGGCCAGATTCTCAGAATCTGGCCCTTTGCGAGCGCAATTAAGCTTGATGAATCAGGCTGTTTGTCTCACTGTTTTGGTTGGGCGAGTTGCATCCTTCCACTGCTGATGTACAGACGATTGCAGTGCATGAGGAATTATTTTCTTTCACTGTCTTTTCCTGCTCTCCCGCTCTTTTACTTCCCATTCCCACTCTTTAAGAAAAATAATGGCCCCACCCAGTACCTACTTGCGTCTCCTGCCGCCATGGGCTCTGAATGCTGCTCACTGGTGTGTTGCCGGATGCCAAACTTATTTTATTTTGACCATCCCAAAGTGAGCATCCAGGAATCTTGAAATCTTGTTGCTTATGCTTTAAGAAAAATCATTCCAAGATGACTGCCATGTGCACGTGTTGTGTCGTGGTCATCTTTGAATGAATTTTCTTCAAGCAAAAAAATAATAATCCCACAGTGGCCACCATGCCTGCACAAGAATGTGTAGCAGCCATCTTGGAATGGTTTTTACTTTTGCTTTAACAAAAACCATTCCAAATTGGCCGATGTGCACGCACACCCACTTGGGATGCCATTTTGGCCCAGTTTTCCTTATTCTTCATGAATAATTATTGCAACTCAGGAACTTATGGTCATTCATACATTTACCAGATGAATCATGCATTATCCACTGACTTCTCTCACCTACGTGGACTTTACTGCTGCAGAATTGTACACACGTGGGAGGGATAATTCTGCAGCTGTAATGGGTTTTTGACTGCAAGGTCCCTTTTGTGAATATATGGAAATCTGTAAATCCAGCCACGTGTGCTAGGAAATAAAATGTATAATTGGCCTTTTAAAACGATTCCAAAATCTTTCCCAGATGTTCTACACAGCTAATTACACTCTAGTTCTAGAACAGAATTTCAACCCTAATATTTCACATTTCATTCATTTATTAAATACGGGATTGCACCGGGTTATTTTCAGAGACACCAGTCATTATCCTTGTGAAACCTAGTACAAGCCGGTTGCTGCAGAAGAATTTCATGGCCATGTCCATCATGCAGAATTTGAACTACATTTGTGAAAAGTGGGATATTTTGGTACATGAGGGAGATGGTATATCATGTTCCCCACTTGTTCTTATTGAGACACCAATGTTCAACTTCACATGCTAATTTACTGACAACATCCATCACATTTCAGGGATACATGACCATGGTTAAACATTATACGTGGATGCGGAAAGTATATTAGATAGGGCCCAGTAGAAATATTTGAGCTTTATTCTGGACACCTGGTGAAAGTTACCTGTTGTAAGCAACATATCTATCAGAGAGCAAACCAACAGGTCATCAATTGTTGTTCATTATGTTTCTGCCTCAGCTGAACGAGGAACCTTCTCTGTCAAAAAGTATTAATTCACTTAACTTTTTCATTTTTTACTGTCACATTTATGCTGTCTCTCTACCTGTTCTCTGCACATTACTTTGAAGTAACAGATGTTTAGGAATCAACCAAAGTTCCTAAACAAAAATCGCTACTGCTGATTCTTTGAATATTGAATGGGCTTGAGCCCAACTTTAACATGTGCGTCCATAGTCAGGATTTTTAATTGTGTGCTTATATTTTCATGTTTTGAAGAGTACTAGAGAACGTATTCACAGGCAGCTTGGGATCATGTCTCGAAGTCAGAACCTCCTATCCCACAAGCTAATTTGAGTTGAGCTCTTATTATAGGGCTGACATGACCCTAACATTGAGCAACCAAGCGCCTCAACTTAGGTCAAATGATCATTGCATCAGATTAAGTCAATAAATTTGTGAGATGTATTTGATACATATTTGATACATTTGATACATATTTGATACGTTTGTGCAGAGGATGCTATATTGGCATCTACGGATTTCCCCCCAAAATGGGAGACGCCAACATTTTCATGGATCCCTCTGGTTTACAGTAAGGAATGCAGAAGGTAAACAAGCATGGATGTCTATGCATTGTTCTTCATTGGACTTCACAGAAGATGGAACCAGAGAAATAAAAAAAAAATTGTGTCAGTCAAATGTAATTTTATTTGATTTCATTAAAAAAATCATAAAAGGGTGGGAAAACCACCATAGGTAAAACATGCAGAAGTATACATTGTTGTTATTATTAAAAAAGGTATAAAAAGGCTATATTTTAAAAAGAATTAACACATAAACAAGGCTGTCAAGTGATTTCAAAGCCACATGTTCTAGCACTGCATGAATTGGTTAGCAGGTTCTGCATTGGCCAGTTCTTTTGCCGCATTTTAAAAAAAGTTTATGGCTATGCAGGACTGTGGGTAAGATGAGCCCCTAAGACAATGAATCACTGCTGCTCTGCAAGTTCTTATTTGTTCATTCCTGAAAACCTCCCGACGGCCCATTTTGCACGTTTCTATTAGAGCGGGACAGGTGCATATTAGATGCAATAAAGACTCGTTCCAAGTTCCGCAGAGGCGGCATTCCTTTGATTGCCATGCGTATTTCCATTTAGGGGTTAGGTCCTTTGATGGATAAGACCCAAGCCTTAGTAGCGTGAAAAAATGCTTTTTCTGATGCAGGAAATGGTCTAATAAGTAAGGTTGTTTTTTTTTTGCTAGGGCTGTTGTATCTAATTTATGGCTTTGTTAACCACAGATTTGAAGCCGGGGTAGGTAGAGGCAGTAAGCCAGGGCTCCTCTAACTTCAATGCCAAGAGTGAAGCCTTCAGAGCTTCGTAGATTGAATTTTTGAGTCTGGCTTGCTTTTAAATTTCTACCCAACATCCCGCATCCTCCAGTAGTACTTGACTAATGCGCCCTGTCTATCGGGGATCTGATTTCTTAGGCCATATTCAAGTCAGATTTGAGCTTGTGGAATGTGGCGGGGGATTGCAAACACTTTCTTGAAAAGAATTGATTGTGCTAAGTTCAGGCCTGTGGTGTCCTTGCCGTTCAATATTTCTGTGCTGTATGAGATGGAGGGAAAGAATTTTGCTGCTATGACCTCTAATAGGTGACCTGTGACGCCGCCTGCAAGCTTGTTTTTTAAGATTTTGAAGGCAAACTGCAGCTGTTGAGATTTTGTGCAACCTTGGTGCAAATGTGTCTTATAGGTAAGTTTGCGATCAATTTGGAAGCCTACGTATTTGTATGAGTCCACTTCGGTCAAAGGTCGCTTATCCAAGATCCAAGTGAATGTGCGGTCTGCTTTATGGTGTTTGTTAAAGCAAATCACCTTCGTTTTTGGTGATTGATGGTTAGTTGGACCGAGGTGGTATAAGCTCCAAGTTTGGTGATTAATTGTTGCAATCCAACTGGCCTTTGCGTTAGTAAAATGATGTCATCCGCATATTGAAGGCTGGGGATGGGTATTGTGCCAAGTTTGGGAGGGTCAGATTGAATTGACCGAAGGTGCTCGTCCAGATCAGCAGTGTAAATGTTGAAGAGGCAGGGTGCCAGCACACACCCTTGTTTTAACCCGTTGAGTGTTTGGATCTTCTCAGTAATGCTGCGCCCATCTCCTTTCCTGATCTGGACCCATGTTTGAGAGTACAGGTTGATTATGGCCTCACGCAACTTAGCTGGGACCCCCAGTTGTACATTTTAGCCCCTAGCTTGGCTCTTGAGACCATATCAAAGGCCGATTTGAGGTTGATGAAACATGCATAAAGTGGCCTTGATTTTACGAGGACTTGGTTGGGCGGAAGGGTTACAGCAGAAATGTTCGTCAGAGTACCCATCCCGGCCCTGAATCCGGTTTGCGTATGAGGAATCAGGTTTATTCGCTTTGCCCAGTCCTCTAGGTCTGCCAGAAGGTTTGAAGCATATATTTTAGCCTCCACATCAATTAACGCGATCAATCTGTAATTTGAAGGATCGGAAAAAGAGCCAGATTTATATATTGGGCTTAAAATACTTCCCCTCCAGGAGTCAGGGATCGTGTTGGAGGCTAGGATGCCAAAAAAAGAGAAGTTAGGTTATCCCCACAAAATGATGGATTGTGCGGAAACAAGGCATTTGGGAGGCCATTGGGCCCTGGGGCACCCTCAGATCTTAGATTTTTTATTGTTTTTAAGACTTGTTCTTTGAGGATCTATGGCGGAAGGTCTAAATCGGGGAGGAGTCGTTATTTTCTTGATCTCTGGCAGTAGCTACATTATTTAGTTGGAAGCCGCAATCGACGATGCCTGGAGGTGGAGTTTCATTATATAGTAATTCAATGTGGGCTCTCCATATTTCCTCTATGATGTCAGAGTTGTGGTGTCAGTTCCTGCCGTTGGTTAACTGATTGATAATTTCCCAGAAGAGCTTGGAGTCTCAAGAGTAATGGAGTTTCACCCAAAGATGTTCATGGAATGCTTTCGTAGCTTCCTTAATGCCTCTTTTAAAGTTTTTTCTGGCTTTGGAAATTAGGAGCAGTTGGTCTTGGATGGGCGATGAGCCCTGAGTTCTTAGTTGTCATAAATATTTATTCAATTGTTTTATAAATCTGAGGTGTTGGTGAACCATGCTGCACCCAATGGTTTTCCTGCTTTTCTGCCAGTTGTTTGTTTAGAACACTTTTGATTTAGGTCTCTGTTAAATGACTCCTAGGCCTGGATTCTAGATGGTTCGCTTTTGGATTTCTTCAAGATGCTAATACATGAATCCATAAAGTCGCTTATTGTGAGAAGTTAGCCTGGTATATGATGTCCACTAGTTCTAGTGGGCACCTTGCACCAGTCTAATCGACCCTTATTGATGGTAGGTTCTAAAGTCATTCAATGGTCGCAGGACTATTAGGGCATAGTCCTCTCACCCCGGGCACAGGACGATTGCTGGATCTCCAGCTATATTCAATATAAACAAGGCTTCATAATGATTGTCTTTCAGTGAATTTATTCCATCATTGTTATTCACATTGATCAAAAAAGAATTCTCATATCTGATGCTTCTTTCAACACCGTGTGTATAGTTCACAAATTAATCATATCCAATGCATTTCGGTGCTTATAGCACCTTCATCAGGGCAATCTGTGAATTAATTAAACAAAAAACTTGCTTTAACCTCCATTATAGTTTGTCTGTCACAATATTCAACATTGTTTAACATTACCGCCCTCTTAACATTTAGTTGCGTTAATTTCCTTTTCAAAGCGCAAACATGGTTAACATTGCTGTCACATAAATCGTTCTGCGAGCCAAACGCTTTAAAACGCTACCGCGTGAAACATTCTATACGTTTTATCCTGCGTTCAGTGCAACATTGTAACATATCCGTTGGGCTCATGCGTGATACTGATATGCTGCTTAACTACGCGCTTTCGTCCTCTTTAAGCCGCTAACTTGCTTGCATACGTTCTTACTGATGGTCATAAGTTTATAAAACGCGCCTCCCTCTAACTCGTGCTCATACTCCCAACGCTCACCTGGTTCTTTTGGTTAGCCGCTCATGTTAGCTCCTTACTGCATTCTCTAATGGCGCCGGGCTCAACCCTGTTTGTTTTTCTACCCGTTATTCACGCATGCGCGTTACCATGTGCCGTTTTTTTTCTTTTTCACTCATCTTTATTAGCGCACACTAAACTTTTCCCTAGCTTGATGTATTGGTTACATGATGAATATGTTTCACTGCGCGCCTCTATAATATGGTGCCTGCCAAGGTTAAATGATATGTTAGAAACTACCAATTGCAACACTATCTAGTGAGTTTCTTAGCTATTCTGATCAGTAAAAAAATCACATTTGTTCACAGGTAACACAAAAATTCAGTTCGATCGTTAAGCCCATTGGAAACTCACTAGATAGTGTTGCAATTGGTAGTTTCTAACATATCATTTAACCTTGGCAGGCACCATATTATAGAGGCGCGCAGTGAAACATATTCATCATGTAACCAATACATCAAGCTAGGGAAAAGTTTAGTGTGCGCTAATAAAGATGAGTGAAAAAGAAAAAAAACGGCACATGGTAACGCGCATGCGTGAATAACGGGTAGAAAAACAAACAGGGTTGAGCCCGGCGCCATTAGAGAATGCAGTAAGGAGCTAACATGAGCGGCTAACCAAAAGAACCAGGTGAGCGTTGGGAGTATGAGCACGAGTTAGAGGGAGGCGCGTTTTATAAACTTATGACCATCAGTAAGAACGTATGCAAGCAAGTTAGCGGCTTAAAGAGGACGAAAGCGCGTAGTTAAGCAGCATATCAGTATCACGCATGAGCCCAACGGATATGTTACAATGTTGCACTGAACGCAGGATAAAACGTATAGAATGTTTCACGCGGTAGCGTTTTAAAGCGTTTGGCTCGCAGAACGATTTATGTGACAGCAATGTTAACCATGTTTGCGCTTTGAAAAGGAAATTAACGCAACTAAATGTTAAGAGGGCGGTAATGTTAAACAATGTTGAATATTGTGACAGACAAACTATAATGGAGGTTAAAGCAAGTTTTTTGTTTAATTAATTCACAGATTGCCCTGATGAAGGTGCTATAAGCACCGAAATGCATTGGATATGATTAATTTGTGAACTATACACACGGTGTTGAAAGAAGCATCAGATATGAGAATTCTTTTTTGATCAATGTGAATAACAATGATGGAATAAATTCACTGAAAGACAATCATTATGAAGCCTTGTTTATATTGAATATAGCTGGAGATCCAGCAATCGTCCTGTGCCCGGGGTGAGAGGACTATGCCCTAATAGTCCTGCGACCATTGAATTATTCGAGTACACTCAGGGAGGAGAGTGATACCTACGGCGCACGGCTAATTCAGAAAAAGAATATATGGACTGTGCACATCCCATACCTTAAAAGGTTCTAAAGTCAACCTTATAGAAAGGTATCCTTAGTGGTAGCTGTGGAGAGCATCCTTCAGGCTAAGACTTGGAGAAGAGTTAAGCAAGTTGTTTTACCATTTATCATCTCTTGACTACCAAATGAAAGCACACCACATAAGGTATGTATCAAATATATATATATTTATTCTAAACACAAACCCTCTGGACTCTTTATGAGGTCAGAGGTAAAAGTACAATACAATGAACTTAATTAGCATACGATAAGTTGCACAGTATACGTTTTGCCCTAGGGGCCTCACAAACCATATACTAAAATAGTGGTATGAGAACCACGTGAGGAACAGAAAGCAGGTCTAGGGCCTGTGGAATCGCTGGAGCTACTCAGGACAACCAAAGGTTAGGATGTAGTGGACCCAAGGGAGACGCGTGCAGTTTCTAAACACAGCTGTGGGTTACCTTTGAC
Source organism: Lissotriton helveticus (assembly GCF_964261635.1). Lineage (NCBI taxonomy): Eukaryota > Metazoa > Chordata > Amphibia > Caudata > Salamandridae > Lissotriton > Lissotriton helveticus. The sequence continues at coordinate 1,285,175,839 of NC_136059.1, read as the reverse complement.
TTTCTATGGGGAGCACACAAGTTACAATTTTAAAGAAAAAGGGTACAAGGAGGTGAACTGTGATGGAACCCTTTTAGACAAGGACACTTGGAGAGTCAATACCCATGAGAGCACCGGAGTACTCGTGTTACCTCACCCAGGGAAGCCGGGTGCATAGGTGTCTTTTCGTGTCCGGTTTCGTCGTCGATTCCAATGGAGAGCTGCGAAGAAGTGCTGCAGGCGACCAGAGGAAAAGTGTCCGGGTGGATCGGAGATGTGAAGAACCTGAAAGCAGAGGAGACAGAAACTGGGCCACTAGCCAGTGACCAGGGCGGCGATAGAAAGATGCCACCAGATGTCGGGTGATTTCAGGTGAATAGGGGAAGTTTGTCTCTTCAGCCACGAGGTCCAGTCTTCCGTCTTCCAGTCGATATGGAATGTCGAAGGTCCAGGATATATGTTCCAGAGTTTTGTCCAGGGTAATCTAAAGTCCTACGGACTGGGGTTCTATACTTATAGTAAGTTTAGGGGTTGGACTAACTCTAAGGTCCCTCCTATGGGTGGACCTGGAGTGGGGGGGGTTACACCCCTTCCCCTTTGTCCAGTTTTGCGTCATAGCTGGGGCTGAGTGCCCCAGCAACCGGTTTGAACTGGGAAATGCATGGACCACCTAGTGTGCCCCAGGCAGTGTCTGAAAAGCATTCACTGAATGCAACCCTCCCTGCCCCAATACACAAAAGCCTGTCTGGGGAGGTGCCAGCACCTCCTTGGACAGGAAACCTATTGTTCAGGCCTCCCCTGCCGGAGTTTCGTCCAGCAGCAGGAGGGCAGACTCATGTCTGTGACAGCAGCATCCATTTTGTGATGCTGAGGCTCTGTTTAAATTTAACCAGGTGAACCATTAACTACAAGTCTTCTCCATCTAGAAGGGAGGAATGCTACCCCCGCCGCCAGGACTGGCGGGGGGGGGGGTAGTATTCCAAAGTGTTTGACACCTTACACGACATGTTTTGCTAAAGCCAAACCAAAGTTAGCATTAACCGCAAGAATTATAATTCACTTAAGAGTATATGGTATGGCTATATCATAGAACAGCTATAAGGAGATGGTTCTGAAAGCTGCAGAGGGGCTCAGCCCATGCTAAGGCACCCTCTCACATAAAACCAAGCACTCTGCCTCCAGGATTGTCAAGGCCTACCATAGGAGTGACTTATAGGTGTATATGTGTCTATTAATGTATATAGATATAGGTATACTATATCTAAGTAAGGGTTGATTACACCACCTTACCCAGGCTGTAAGAACAGACCTGTGGTGTCAGTTTGGAAGGCAAACCAGGGGTGGCATAATACATGCTGCAGCCCCTGGTAGGCCTAGGGTGCGCCTCTGCCCTGGGTACCTATGGTTTACTATACAGGGGCTCACAAGGATGACCCAGTAACCAATCTGGTATGTACCTAAAGTACATGGTGTCAATTTAAAGAGAAAACAGCTGGGCTGTGGGCCTGATTAGCAGGTCCACAGTCACACTAAAGTCGAAAAACCAGAGAATCACAGCAAAAGGTGCGGGTAACAATAGGAAGCAGACCATACTCTCCTACACTTATTTAGTGCTTTTTCCAGGTGAGTCATTTAAGGTTATGGCAATGGACTTGTTGCGACATTGCATTAATATGAATTGGGTTTATGTTTTTCCTTAAGAGCGTGAAGGATTGTGGTTGGTAGTCGCTCTCTGCTCTATCCAAGATTTGAAAGTCAGGCGAAGAATAATCAATGATTGAAGATGACTTTTGAGTGACCTTTGTGTATGCTGCTGGATTGTTTGTCCGGATGTGACCATTGAGCATTCGCATTGAGAGGTCATACAGGTGAACTGCGCATTACTTGCCAAAAGTGTCACGTCGAGTTTTGGCCTGAGTGTGCCCCCTAGTGCCTTTGGTTTCTTGCAGTAAGGTCATATTAAAGTCCCGCGACAGAATGATGTTGGCATCGGGATAGACAAGTTTTAATGTGGCCAGTTAGCCTATTAAGTGGTGAAAACTTGCCAGTTTTTGTTTGGGCGCTGGGTGTATATAGATGTTCAGGATCAATAGGCTGGTGAAAGATGGGGTGTCAAGTTTGAGGCATTGCAATCAGGGGGAATCAAGGTCTATGGCTGAAGCGAGTTCGGAAATATCAATCGAAATAAAGGTGGAAAGGCCCCCTTTTGCTGTCCCTTGGTTAGTCCCCTTTGTAGCCGGGTTCTGAAATTCCTTGTAGCCTATTAGGGGAGTGGATTTTGTTAGCCATGTTTCCTGGAAGAGGAGTATATTGTGTTGTGTAATGAACTCCATGAAGTCAGAGTCTTCTAGTTTCGCGCCGAGGCCAAACACGTTCCAGGAGCTGCATTTATAGTTGATATGGCTCAAAGAAGGGAGTGCTTTAAATAGTTTTAACAGAACGCTTCTGTTAAGAATATCGTGGTTACCCCCTGAGGCATAGTGGGGGATAAAGTCCAGCTTTTTATTGTTTCGGGAGGTATCAAGCTGCGGCACATTTTTGGCACCATTTTTCGTTGTTGTTGCTCCCCCTGTGAGCCCTGGGAACGTAATGCGCCAATGCAGAGAGACGCTGGTATTGTTTTGTGTGGGAGGTTTTTTTACCTTTACATTGGTAGGGAAATTGCTTCCTGGTCTTGACTTGTAGGTTTTCTCAAGTTTGCAACAGTCTTTCTAGGCATTGTCATTTATCATATCGACCTCTCTGGGGCACGGTAAAGTGCTTCTTTCATTTCAATCCTGGGTGGAGATAAAATTTTTGCTGTTTGTTTAACCGAGGTGTTGAGGAGTTGCTTCGCTTTCCTGGTTGAAGGTTTGAATAGACTATACAGGTTATCTGGCAGCGTTTGTTTCCTTTTAATGTGATTTGGGCTGCTAAGTATAACGAGGGGGTCGAGAGGGGAGGCTAGGGATTACTTGTTGCTTATTGCTTCCAAAGTGTTTGGGACATCATCCTTTATGCTTTATTTCCTTTCCTGTTCAGGTTGGACGGGAGTTACGTTAATTGATTATATTGGTTGTATTCTTTTTCTCGCTTATCTGAGGCGTTTTTTTCTCCCGCTTAGTTAGTGGCTTGGTTCCTTTAGACAGCCTTCCTGGAGGCTGATCACAGTAGTTAGAGGATTGGGAGGCCAAAGTATTAGACTTATCATGGGAGTTAGCGACCATCGGTACGGATGTATTTACTAGGATTGAGGTTGGAGAAGTACCCGTGCTGCCGGTGATTTGTCCTTCCGTGTGCCTAGGGCTTGCGTTTCCTTTTCCCGTGGGGCCTCGTGAACTTTCCCTGCCTTGGGAGGATTGATTGAAATGGCTTCCCTGGTGGTACCCAGGAGGTCTGTCAGTAAGGTTGGTACCGCAGCTAGTTTATCGATGATTTGAGTACAATGACAGTGGCACGGTTGGTATGTAGTTTTTTGGTCTCGCTGCACCTTCATGATCAACTCGTTGAAGCTGTGTAGTTTTTGTTCTATCCCCTGGATGTGAATTGCTAGAATATTTAAAAGATCTACTTGGGTATCAAGCTTGTCCGCGTGGAGGGACATTGCTTTACTGATTGAATCTAAAGTATTAAGCAGGAGTGGCCAGACAAAAGATGTTGGGGAACAGCTGGATTCTCCAGAGGGAGCCTGGCGTTTGGGGTTCCATTTTATTGGCAAGGGCTGGATGCGGGTCGCTCTGACGGGAAACAACACTTACAACGCAACTTTTATAACGCACTACCTTTACAACGAAACTTTTACAACGCAACATCCATTGCAACGCATGCCATTACAACGCAACCATTACAACGCATGTCACTACGACGCATACCACTACAACGAATGCCATTACAACGCATACACATAGTACCCTTACACTATCCAACACTTACCCTACTGTTGCACCCCCTGGAGTTAGAATAGTAATTTTTACCCCTACACTATCCAACACTTACCCTACTGTTGCACCCCCTGGAGTTAGAATAGTAATTTTTACCCCTACACTATCCAACACTTACCCTATTGTTGCACCCCCCTGGAGTTAGAATAGTAAATTTTACCCCTACACTATCCAATACTTACCATACATGCAATGTAATGGTATGCGTTGTAATGGTATGCGTTGTAAAGGTAGTATGCGTTGTAGTGGAATGCGTTGTAAAGGTAGTCTTTAAAGATGCGTTGTAATGGCATGCGTTGTAATGGAATGCGTTGTAATGGATGTTGTGTTGTAAAAAACGCGTTGTAAAGGTATGCGTTGTAAAAGTATGTGTTGTAGTGACATACATCCCGCTCTGACATCTAGGGGACATGCAGGATAGGTCCCTTATTCTAGTGTCCTTGATTTGAAGGAGTGGCAGTATGGGGGGTTGATCTGTATGTTTCAAACTGAAAGAACGACTCCTCCGGTGATTCAGATTGGCTGAGATATTGTACTTTGTGGTGTGTGGCTTCTAACTGGTGCGGAGATTGTTCGAGATTGTCTCTGCTGTTTGTGTTTGGGTTGGCAGGCTTTTCCACCTCAAGGTGGCAGCCTCCTGATAACGTGGTCAGATTGCCAAATGGACTCATAATATTTGTGGTCGGTTGATGAATGGTGGTACCATCATGGAGTCTTTTAGGATCATGGAAGCCTAATGAAAATAAGGGTGAAAGTGGTGGCTGCAAGCAGGGGGGGAGGGTCTGAAAGAAACTGAGGAGGCTGTAAATGATGATGGATTTGTGCCTCAATTACAACAGATTTTGGTCTTTGGTGCAGGTCCGGGGGATGGAGTACTTTTGAGGATAACATTTGAAGACTTGGGACTACGGTGGTTATTATGGGTTTAGCTGCCCAACCGTCAGTCGGACAGCCGCTCCTGTCGTCCTCACTCCTTATGATGATTTTGTCGGATGAGGGACTCATTTGGGGCCTCACTTATGGAGGATGTGGTAAATTGAGTTGATATATTTGCTTTCGGAGTCTTGTGGTCATTCAGGTGTCGGTTTTCCGAAGTAGTTTTGATGGCGATTTTAAAAAGTCAGTGATCAGGGTCCGTTTGCTACTATTTTGGCCTGAGTGGGGCCTAGTGTGAGTAGTACGTGAAACTGTGATGCCGCTTTTCCACTTGGCGTCTGAGGTCGATACAGTAAGTTGCTTCGGAGTAGCTATTGGCTCAACACTTGCCTCGCTTTGGGTTGCGCCGGCTGATGCTGTTGGGAATTTTGTTGGGAATTGTGTGGTTCCTGGCTCGCACAGCAAGTCCGGATCTCCACTGCATGGTGGACCGGATCCTGGTGGGAGCATACTGAGAAGGGCAGTGGTGGGTGCCGTGATTTCCTCCTTAGCCTTGTGCTGTGGTTTGAGTGGATCAAAAATAATTGTGTGTTGGATTTTCTGCATTAATGTGTATTGTTTAATATGATATCACATGTCTCAATCTAAATTACATGCCACATGTTGTAATGGTGTCTGTAAGTGTATTTCCATAAAAATATAATTCGAGGACCCATGATATGTGTTAATATGTAAATGTATGATCCATTCCTACTGCATTTTGACATCAGGTATGTTACACTAACCATTTTGCAAGTGTTGGCCAATCTAGATTGAAAAGACTACAACTACCATGAGGCCCTGTTTCTGTAACTCAAAACAAGATGAAATTGTGTTTGTCCATTCTCACTTGTCTGACTTTATACAACTGAGGTACAATTCTCTTGGACTGAGAAATCTACATACAAAAATATACCCAGAGGCATTCTGCATACTTAGCTTCATGATGTCCTGGTCTCCACAACTGAAATTATAGATGGCATGAGTGACAGCATACCAAGTGTGTAGGTGAAATATTTGTAAGGCATGAAGTTAACTCAGCTGTTAGAAGTGGCAGGTGGCACATTGACTCTGCACTGCTCACATGATGACCAATGCTAAATATACAACCAAGTTGTGTGATCGCCTGTTTTGTAGACAGCTAGCCCTTGGATTAGTCAAATACAAGTTACCTCTCCACCGTTTTCGCTTAAATGTTTGGGAGATGTCATTTTTATTCCTAAATCCAAAATGCCTGATCTCAGGACATCTAATGAGCTGCTTAATTTCAGTACATGCATTTAATTTCTTCAAATGTCTTGTTAACAAAGTTAATGCCGCTGAAATATATCATAATAGTAGTCGCTACCTACTTTGTTCTTTCTAGGTTTCTACTTACTTTGTCACAAAACATTTGGATGTAGATACCATACTTCCACCATTAGCAATGTTCTCTATTTCAGAACAGGTTGATCTGGCTGAGCATCTTCCCAGAGCTTGGCCACAGAGGAGACACCCACTCCACCCCAGGATCAAGCCGTCAGTGATGACAACACTCCTGGTGATCTGGACGTGGATGACGGTGCTGGTTCACCTGGTCAGCCTGGGCAGATGGCAATAGTGAGTCTCACTGGGCCCACAACAACACCTCCCATCCCAGCTGCAATAGCTCAGCCACCCATAGTACCCGCAACCTGTGTACATAGCATAGTTACAGCCTTCGCGTGCACCTGTGTCTTGGATCCTTATGTGACAATTACCACAGCAGCATCTAGAGAGGAGCCAGGGCCCAGTGGGAGAGAGCACCCTGGGCCAAGGGCACAGGCTCATGGGGGTTGGGGTCATGGGAGGGGTATTGTGGGATGTCAGAGTGAGGCCACTGGGGCCACACACACCCAGGCCACCAACAACCAAGTCTTGGGACCAAATCATGAGTCCCAAGGCATGATGGGCCAGATACTCACCGAACACCAGGAGATGAAGCAGCGACAGAGAGATATACACCATGAGATGGAGGTCCACAATTCAAACATGGTTCCTTAATTGGGGTTCTGCAGGACATTCACACACACACACAAACCTGTGCAGGGCTTTTCCAGCACCATCTGCCTCTCCCTGTTGTCCAACAACATCCAGCCCCATCAATATCTGCGGCATCCACAGGTAGAGAGGCCCTGCCAGAGGAAGACACATTTGCAAACACCCCTGTCCCTGAAGCTATGGATCCCCCGCACTAGCAAGCAGAGACGTCCACACACATTTCCAGGAGGTTCAGATGATAAGCCCTCCACCACAGTCAGCAAGTAAACTTGAACCTAATTTCCTCCAGCATGTGTAACACATTCACTCTGTTGGCTATTTCTGGGCACATTGACCTTTCTGTTGTCAGTGGTAGTTTGGACATTAGACTTAAAACTATTTGGCATCTACAACTATGGTTTTATTCACCATGAGTGACTTCTTCACTTTTCTGTTTTCCTGTTTGGTTTTCACAATGTTTGTTTTCTCCTTGTTCACATCAATAAATCCACCAGTCTGAAACGTGTTGCCTGATGTAGTATATCTCACATCTAGCAATGTATATATGTACTCCCATCTTAACTTTACAATGCCAAAAATATTTACATGTGTAAACATGGACATGTTGCATTACACAATGTTTACCTCAGGATGACAACCATGTCTCACCGACACATAAATTCAAGTGTGTTCTCATATATCATCTTTATTCCATTGTACCAACAATAGGCTGGCATTATACCAGAAACAGCAAATCATGCATGACTCAAATATTATGTGTCAGTGATCATATTTTCAGTTGCAGACTTTAACAACATGGAAGGAGGGAATATATCAAATAATGTAATATTGCATAGGCAAATTAAATTGGTTAATGTCATCAGCTGGAGCAATATTGCCTAGCTCACAAAAGGAATCCCTCATCAATAAAAAATATAGACAAACACATAGCAGTTCTCCATTTTCTAATCACAGGATCATTCCAATCCATTGTTGCTGTACCTGGTGGAATATCACAACTAAATGTCAGTGTTGTACCAAAGCACTTTGGCCTACAATGAGGAGACACATCAACAGCTACATACACATTACACACAATGAGGATTTAGCCAATGTGAAGGGAGAATAGTATGATTTGGTCCCACAACAACAATTTGTTGGAGCACATGATGACCCAGATATTGCATTAGGGCCACCACATGACAAGGAACAAGTCCAATGGATTCCTCATAATGTCCATCCTATCACTGTCACTTTGCAAGCTGTATTGGTACAGGATTTGCACATTCAAAGTCTGTGACAGTCATTCCCAGTAACAACCCATGTCCCCTTAATACTTCCAAACAGCATCATATACCCACCAATGTCACAACTCTAAAATGTCCAAATGAAGATGTCATGATGAAGGTACCTAAAACAAACCATACGTATCAGACAATTTACATAGTCATCTTCTGGAGAACACAGTCCATGACAAAAATCAATGAAAAACAAAGCAAAACAAACAAAATGACCATCCGTCAAAACCTTGCTCAAAAAACACCTTTCACCTGGATTTGCAAAAGAGTGACCTTCCTAATATTTTACCTTAACAAACTCCTCTCTTCATCACAACATGAGTTGCTGTAGCAGTCAAAGTCATGACATTTCATAAATTACACTCATGAGAAGAAGTTGTTGATGGGATCTTGCTGCAAGTCATCTCCTTCCTCTTCACCACAACCATCATCATTTGGCATTTCCGGATCCTCACCTGGTGGCACTTCAGGGTCTCCATCCTCTGCAATATATGGGATATTCCATTGCAGGGCTATGTTGTGGAGAATGGAGCAGGCCTCTGTGATTTGACACACCTTCCAGGGTGAGTAGAAGAGGGAACCCTCTGTTTTGTTAAGACATCTAATTCTGGCATTCGGGAGCCAAAAAGCCCACTCCACTAGTCACCGAGTCCGTCCATGGGCCTCATTGAAGCAGGCTTCCCCTGCCGTTGTTCAATTCCTCAGCAGTGCTAACAACCATGGACAGTCTCCTAGATGGAAGGCAGACGTAAGTGCAACAATAAGTTGCACCCTTTCTGAATATATTACCTGACATCACCCACACAAGGTGGGACAGATCATACTTACCAACAAGTCAGGCACTCTCCGGTAGTAGTTGTGACAGCAGCTGGGGTATGGTGCTGTTCTGCAGTATGAAGGAACCATAGGCTTATCCTGGGAACATGGCGTGTGACATATACAAATCCTCTAAGCAGACAACTAGCACCTTGATAGAAGGGAAGTGCTTTCAGATATGGTAAACTTGATCCCTGGCTTGCGGTGGTACTAAGACAATATGGGTGCCATCAATGGCTCCAACCACATGTGGGTGGTGACCAAATCCAAAGAAGTCAACCTTCATATTGGCAAAATCCTCACATCTGGGGAACTTGATGTAGCAGTCAATGTGTCTCATCATTGCTCAGCATTTCTTGTAGTACACCACTGAAAACTTGTTGTGACATACCACCAGATATTGCCACATTGTATTGAAAGGAACCTGTGGCCAGAAAAAACAATACTAGCATAGGTTTCAAAATTGTAGGATACATGTGGGATTAGTGTTGATGACATAAATCCAGTATTGTTTTCCTATTTAAACAAAACTTCTTGATGATAACCCTTTCTTGCATGATATGAAGGTCTGGAAATGGGTAGTACACTGGAGGCTGTCATCTCCTCCCTCTCCCAGGAAATCTATGAGAGGAGTGAAAACTATTTTGAACATTGGTCACAGTCGCCGGAAGGACACAGAGAGTCCACCTTCCCCCGTTCAGATCAGAAGCTACCGAAGTCATCTGCGGCGTTCCTCAAGGCTCCTCGCTCAGCCCAACCCTCTTCAACGTCTACATGAGTCCCCTCGCAGCCATCGCACGCCAGCACAACCTCAACATCATCTCCTACGCCGACGACACCCAGCTGATCCTCTCCCTCACCAACGACCCCGCCACTGCCAGAGCCAACCTACACGAAGGGATGAAAGAGGTAGCCGAATGGATGAAGGACAGCCGCCTGAAACTGAACGCAGACAAGACGGAAGTCCTCATCCTGGGATCCTCGCCCTCCGCCTGGGACAACTCCTGGTGGCCCCCAGCCCCAGGCAGCGCACCCAAACCAACAGACCACGCACGCAACCTGGGCTTCATCCTGGACTCCTCCCTCTCCATGACCAGACAAGTCAACGCCGTCTCCTCGTCGTGCTTCAACATCCTACGCATGCTACGCAAGATCTTCCGATGGATCCCCACCGAGACCAGGAAGACGGTCACCCAGGCCCTCGTCACCAGCCGACTGGACTACGGCAACTCCCTCTACGCCGGAACCACCGCCAAACTCCAGAAGAGACTCCAGCGGATCCAGAACGCCTCAGCACGACTCATCCTGGACATCCCCCGCCACAACCACATCTCCGGACACCTGAGAGACCTGCACTGGCTCCCGGTCAACAAGAGAATCACCTTCCGTCTCCTCACCCACGCACACAAAGCCCTGCACAACCAAGGCCCAGGATACCTCAACAACCGCCTCAACTTCTACGCTCCCAAACGCCAGCTTCGATCGACCGGCCACGCCCTTGCCGCCGTCCCCCACATCCGAAGAGCCACCACAGGGGGAAGATCCTTCTCCTACCTCGCCGCCAAGACTTGGAACTCCCTCCCGACCCACCTCCGCCTGACCCAGGACCACCTCGCCTTCAGGAAGCAGCTCAAGACCTGGCTGTTCGAACAGTAGCAGACCCCCCCTCCCCTAGCGCCTTGAGACCCTCCGGGTGAGTAGTGCGCTATACAAATGCTTTGATTGATTGATTGATTGAGTGTAACATAACTGGTTCAGAAAGCATTACACACTATTCACATGTTAATTGTCCAATAATCACCATTGTGGCCTTCACATGTGTCTGTAACATAAATGTGCACATTTTGCATCCAAAAATGAATGTATTATTAGCACCTTAATATTGTTTAAAAAAAAATATTTTCAGTCAAAATACCATCAACGGTGGTGTAAAGTGCACCACGCCAATATTGTTTTTATGCACAGTAACGCACTACACAGATGATTTGTGTCATGGACATTACATGGCATTGAAGTAGTTTATATTTAAACATGTAACCCCTCATTTTTAGGGGTGGTGACAAACTTAACAGTCACCATAATGTACTTTCAACTGCTAAAATGGTCGTTGTCTGACTTTACATATTGGACATTCTGAACCTGCTGCCATCGGTGGGCATTTTAATCCACAACAGACACCCATAGGCTAACATTGTTGATTGTGACAGCAAAGGCCCAATGGCTGTACCCTCCTCCCCTGATTATCACGTATGTTAGGTACATTTACCGCAGGCTTTGAAAAACACCTCACTTGCCTTCTGACACTGCTGACATCAACACCTCTTCCACCTTAGCTGCTGTTTGCTATCTTTGGGAGCAATTATGGCAGGTCAAGCAAGTGAGAGGGTGACTGTCATCTCTGCAGAGGAACTGGATATGCTTACTGATGATGTTTGTTACCTGTACGGCTAGTTCTATGGCTCACCAGAGAAACAGGGAACTATCTGACATACATATATTACTCTGTGTAACTCCCTCTTTGCCATTTCCAATGGCTACAACATACCCTACAGTTCCAGAGTTAGGTCTATTTACTGCTGGATCATTTGTTGGACCCTACATTGACACTCATGTTGGGGATGGTTGAGCACTATACATTGTGAATGTAACATCACCATTGGTATGTGTAGTGTGTGTATAGCCCTAGTTTTTACTTGTTCTGTATGTAGCTATCTATACATTCATGAATTGCACCTGAATACCTGAGAAACTGATACAACTCTGATAATGCTAAATATGAAGACAAGTGTTTAGCCTTTCCAGCATGAGCTGTGTATGTACTCTTGAGCAGATGAGGATGCTGTTAACTATATGTACAGTCCCACATATTACTCAGCCAAAATCAGGGCTCTCCAAACGGTTGTATAAGAGATAGCAATAGCTCACAGACCCCTTCAGAGTGCTACACAGCCTTGAGGTCACTTACTGGATGGCCTCAAGCTGACCTTTTTCATTTAGAAATGTTGGAAATGTGCTGATCATTTGACATCAGTATGCTCAGCCTGTAGAGAGCAAGACTTGAAAATAAGCTGTGCACAGTCTGTGGCAATACAACAGATGCACAGAGTTGCATCCCTGTTGACCTGTAGGTCCTTGGATGCTTACCAATTGAGTTGTCAACTTGTCACACACAATACTACCCCAGATTATTATCACATAGACTACGTTTGGAATGGTGATTGCAGTTACCCCTTGACTTGATACTTCAGTCCATTGACCTACATTTCCAAGGTATGTGATTCCCTAAGGACAGGCTCTTACTTCCACATCTCTCTTTTCACTGTTCCAAGAGTATTGCTTGCACTATACAGCCCTTTCTTACATGTGACACATTAACAGTGCAGATAGTTGGTCACTTCATAACAGGTGTTGTTTGGGTGAATCAGCAGCTTGTTTATATTCAACCAATCCAACAGGACATATAATGGTATGTTGATGTCATTCCTGGAACAGTGCCAAACATGGAACAAAGTGTATCCTGTGATGCTAGTACATGCCACACATACTTTATCACCCATAGTATGATATCCCATCTATGAGAACATATGTGCACACATCCCCAGAAAGCAAGCTCTAACTAACACACATGGCAGCCCTTTCATAGTGACCTCAGTCATAGGACGTATTCTATACAACGGTACCAGGTTCTATGGATCATAGCCAACAAATCAATGGGCCTGGCAGTAAAGGTGTCAGTACGAGAATGCAAAAGTTGGTTTGCCTTCAATAGGCCACATTGTTTTCTATGGAATCATAGTACCTCACATCACAGTACATGTAAGATGGGCCTGGCATTCATGATGCTAGTGGGCTGCCTTAGATTGGGACATGAGCACTTATGAGGATCGTCAGAAAATGGATACAAATGTGTAAATCCATGTATTATTAGTGCTCAGCATGTGAAAACTACACAAGATGTATGTTGACTTTTGAGTAATGAGTGCGCTAGATGTATTCGCAATGTATCACATCAAAACTGATATACGAAAAGTTTCATTTACAATCTGGTTCTCTTCTCTTGTATCCATACAGGTCTACTCCAGTCAGAAGAGGGACATATGGAAGTGCATCGCCAGGAAGGTGCGGAGCCTCAGGGTCTACAAGTGGCGCAGCGTCCATTGTGGAAAAAGGCAGGAGGACCTGAGGCGCTGGAACCCAAAGATCGCAGATGTCTAGCTGGGGAAGTCCTCCGAATGTATGCGGGGTGCTCGCCACACCCTGACAACCCTAATGGCGTGCATACCAGCGGTGGCCTATCCGGAGCTGGATGGGCCGTTGAGGGACCAACAGCAGCTACAAGGAGAAAGTCTTGACCAGAATTCAACATGTTATATTGCCATCATTTTTGGTAACAAGCAGCCATTTCCCTATCAACATTGGGGGTGACTCATGTCCAATGCACTAGCACAATTGTTGAATGTGTAGATCTCGGAGTAGGTGTATGTTGATGTACTTTGCCTATTGTCTTTTTGACCAGGGACAAAGCAGAGTCCAGTCAACTATCAGTTTTCTGTCTTTAGCAGAATCATGGCTGACTAAAGTTATAAATCACCTAAAGTTGCTTGATGTTCTGGGTGACAGTTGTCTCAAACATCCCACTTGTCTTCATTGTGTCAGGAGTGAGGCATCCTCACTACGATGTCTCGTGTGATGGTAGCCCCATTACATGTGACATAGCATACAGTGTACTTTGAATGCAGTGACTGGGCAATACTTGCTGTTGTTAAGTTGGAAATCTACAGTAAAATGAGAGTGCAAACATCACTGGTGCCATCAGTATTAGTGCCCACATGTTGAGATGTATACCTTTCTGTGTTGTAGTGTGATCTGCACTATTTCATGCCTAATCTAAGTGTCTTTATAGGATTATGTCTGATTCCATCACAAATGTGTGTGTAGGCCAATCTGTATTTGGTAACAGTTATTTGTGATAGGTACACAGTTCATGTGTTATCGCTGACAGCGATGTGTACACATTGGTGGGTGGGTGACACATACCCTAAGCCCTTACTCGATGTAATTGGTCAGGTCCAAATGATGAAGTAATGAAGGACATGACAGGTAGACTTTTAGTAATTTGTCACTATTGGAATTTCCATTGCATAGATGCAGTAGTATTCCGTCATGTGAACTGCACGTGTTGATTTGGTTAGGTTCATTCATTGACTGGTGACATAAATCAGGGATCGACATGCAGAGATGTAGGGCTCATATGTGGGTGTCTACACTCAGTATTGTAAGGCAATTTGTGTTTGCAATGCAAAAAGGTACTGTGATGTGCCTTCCCATTAGGACAAAATTGAAACCATCTCTTTGTGTCATGGGAATGCCCTAAGCCTCAACAGCCTACAATGGCCTATTGGCTTTTAGGTATGCAATGCAAGAATGGTGTTGTCACCATTACCAAGCTAGGTTGGGCACTTCCGTAGGCTTCAGTGAACTCTTATGCTGTTGGTATTTGTGGACAAATTTCCCAAAACTTTGGGCAAGATTGTCTCCAGTCCACTTTTCTAGACTATTGTGACAGTGAACATATGAGGAAGTTTCAATTAGGAAGTGTCAACTGTTTGAAATTAGCATTTGCTTGTCACCTGATTTCTGCTACTGCACAGATTGCTGCAACATATTTGTAGTGTGGCTCAATGGTTAGAGCGGCAGACCCTGATGCAGAGGTCTGGCCCGGGACCAGGGTTCAATTCCCCGCCTCGGCGGGTCTTGGGCTCAAAAATTCCACGGACCTGATAATTCTCGCCTCGGTGCCTATTCCCATCATGGAGTCCCACTCTGCAACTCTTGGCAATAGCTTGCTTAATCTCCACAACGGCCCCCACAACGCTAAGGATGCCTGGCCTCCACCTTGGGGGTGCCCAGGAGTGGACACCTCACAGGGAAAGCCAGGATGGGTTCCACAGCGGTATTCGTACAAGCGCCTTGAGACCCTTGCGGGTGAGTAGTGCGCTATACAAGTATCAATTTACAATTTATTACGTGACCATCATTTCATCATTATGTGGTTTTAGGTATATGACCATTAGCTTTTTGCAGGGCCTTGCGTGGATACTGTCGAAATGATTTTGTGCTAGCCATTCTATTTGATGACATCAGGTCACTATGGTATACTGCAAGGGACAAAATATACAAGGTGATCAGGTATTCTAGTAGATATAGGAGGATGGAGTTGAGACAGGTCCACTCATGCTATTGGAGCTGTCGGTGGCTATGACGTCACTGTGAGCAACTGTTTACAGGTCATGTAGCATGCATGCATGTGTTCTTGCTAATGTTGAAGCCACTAAAATGGACTTTGTATCTGGATCCATCTGTGCACTTTTTGAAATGCTCTGTCATAAAAGTTGTTGGTCCAGTGTGTTCACACTGTTGTAATAAACCTATTTTAAATGTCATTTCAGCAGTAACCCAGGCAAGCGGAGGAGACAGGGTCAACATCATTTGGGAAGCAGTTGACCACAGTGGTTCTGGTCATAACACTACAGACACTGGTGGAGCCAGTGGCCCAGAGGGTGAGGGGAGTGACACGGAGTGGTAACTCCCTAGTGGTGGTAGACCACACAAGAACAGTATCATCATTGTCCGGCACTGCTCGTTCCATACTCATCCTCCCTGTTGCTGCCCACCCAGTTGGCCGGGCCCACTCTTCTAAGAGAGGAGCCGTCTCCTTTGCTCCAGGCACCCTAGTCCCTGCCCCCCCCCCCTGCAGCCCTGAGTGAGGACTCCAGTGACCTCCTGTGATACATCCCTGTTGGGCGGTCAGCACTACTGAATGCCTCCCTGGGGCAAGGCAGCCATCTGTAACAAGTGGCTCCCTGACACAGCTAAATGAGGGCTAACAGTTGACAGAACTCTTGAGAATCCTCTCTCATGTCAACTCACAGATTTCCCTCCTAAAACTCAAGACAAAGTATACAATCTGCTGCCAATGATTAAATCTGGCTCCCCAGCTGACCCCTGTCCTTCTGCTATACTCCATATGGTCTCGGAAAGGGTTAGTACCTACCTGACACCACTTCTAAACAACATTTGTACATCAGGCACCTTTCCTTCTTTGTGGAAGAAGGCCTGTATAAGGCCCAATCTGAAAAAATCCTCATCAGATCCCACATAAGTAAAGAATTACTGCCCCGTATCCTGCATAACGCTTGCGGCTAAAATACTAGAATAATCTATCAACCAAGAGTTGACAGGTTATCTAGAATCTAAAGCCCTCCTAGACACCACCCAAAATGGGTTTAGAACACGTCACTCCACAGAATCTGCTTTGTTCATGGCTACCGAGGAGATACGTAAGCAGGTGGATAGTGGAGGGAGAGCTATTCTTATCGGTATACAGCCAAAATATTGAATCAAAAATATAGAATAGCACTAATATCGAAGTCAAAATATAGACTGGACAAAATATCGAATGGACAGAATATAGTCAACAAAAATATTGAATTTAAGGTAAGTAATTTAATATCGATTTTCATAAATATAGAAAGTCAAAATATCGATGTATATAATATAGGTATTAAATATATCGAATTTTTAATAATATCGAATTTTTTAAAGTTTTTTGTTTGTTAGTATATGTGTGAAAAGTGTATATTTATTTTATAATTTACTAGCTTACCCATCGCGTGTTGCTGCGATCTCCGAAGAAAGGAAATTCAAGGAAACTCGTTATGATAACATTCAATTTACATTGTGTCATTTTTATTGAAACTTATTCATTTTAATATGGAAAACATTTCAAAGTGGCGTTTTAATTCTACTTATTTATTCGAGTGCTTGTGGATACATCATTTTTAGTTTTTCCGTCTCGTGCGTACATCAGTATTCGAAAGATTATGAGGGACCTGGAGGGCCGATATTTAAAAAACATTTATGCCAGAAACCTTCGCGGTAGTGTACTCAACAACTTCCCAAAGTTTCCTGGCGATCGGATGAATGCTGCTTTAATTCTATTTATTTACTCGAGTGCTTGTGGATACACGATTTTTTGTTTTTCCGTCCTGTGCGTACATCAATATTCGAAAGATTATGGGGCCCTGGGGGCGCCGATATTAAAAAAAAAATTTATTCCGGAAATCTTCGCGGGAGTGTACTCAACAACTTCCCAAAGTTTCCTGGCGATCGGATGAATGCTGTTTTAATTCTATTCATTTATTCGAGTGCTTGTGGATACAAGATTTGTTGTTTTTCCATCTGGTGTGTACATCAGTATTCGAAAGATTATGAGGGCCCTGGGGGCCGATATTTAAAAGAAATTTATGCCAGAAACATTTGCGGGAGTGTACTCAAAAACTTCCCAAAGTTTCATGGCGATCGGATGAATGGTGTAGTAATGCATAAAGGACAAACAGACAGACAGACATACATTAGTTTTTATGTATATAGATTTTAAGTAATGAATTTTATGTTATTTAATTATTGCGTAATTTAATTCTGTAGCGGGTTGTGGGTTTATAGGGGAATAGGGCGGGAAGTAATTTAATTATAATTATTTAAATATTTGTATTTATTTTTGGGTATTTATCTTGAATTAATTGTTAATTCATTTTTAATTAGTAATTAAATACATTTTAATTGGTAATTAATTTTTATTACTTGATTAATTGATAATTATGGTAATTTTATAAATTTGTTTCCCGTAGCGGGTTGTGGGTTTATAGGGGAATAGGGTGGAAAGTAATTTACTTGTAATTAATTAAATATTTTAATGTATTTATTGGTATTTATTTCGAATTAATTGTTTATTAATTTTCAATTGCTAATTAACTAATTGGTAATTGGTAATTAATTTGTATTAATATGTAATGAATGTTAATAAATAATTTTTATTTGTATTTTTAATTGATTAATTATTATATTATATTAAATTGGTAATTACTTTTAAATAATGTTTTATTGGTATTAATATTTAATTTATTTTTATTAATATCTGAAGTATTTACTTTCCCTACTGTTGCACTCACTGGAGTGGGAATAGTAATTTTTACCCCTACGCTATCCAACGCTTTCCCTACTGTTGCACTCTCTGGAGTATGAATAGTAATTTTTACCCCTACGCTATCCAATGCTTTCCCTACTGTTGCACTCTCTGGAGTGGAAATAGTAATTTTTACCCCTACGCTATCCAACGCTTTCCCTACTGTTGCACTCTCTGGAGTGGGAGTAGTAATTTTTACCCCTACGCTATCCAGCGCTTTCCCTACTGTTGCACTCTCCCGAGTGGAAATAGTAATTTTTACCCCTACGCTATCCAACGCTTTCCCTACTGTTGTACTCTCTGGAGTGGGAATAGTCATTTTTACCCCTACGCTATCCAACGCTTTCCCTACTGTTGCACTCTCTGGAGTGGGAATAGTAATTTTTACCCCTACGCTATCCAACGCTTTCCCTACTGTTGCACTCACTTGAGTGGGATTAGTAGTTTTTACCCCTACGCTATCCAACGCTTTCCCTACTGTTGCACTCTCTGGAGTGGGAATAGTAGTTTTTACCCCTACGCTATCCAACGTTTTCCCTACTGTTGCACTCACTGGAGTGGGAATAGTAATTTTTACCCCTACGCAATCCAACGCTTTCCCTACTGTTGTAGTCACTGGAGTGGTAATAGTAAATTTTACCCTCCCGCTATCCTACGGTAAAAATATTGTATATTTTTTTATTAATATTATGTTAATATATATATATATGTTTTGAAAAATAAAATTGTATGTTTTTTTATAACTTAAATTAATTATCTAATAATTTTAAGGTTATTTAAGTATTTGTAAGTAGATTTTAGGTAATTATTTTTAATATTTCATTAATTTAAAATAATTTTTAAGACATTTAAAAAAATTCAATATTTTGACTAACTATATTTTTTTAAACTATATTTTTGATTCAATATTTTTATACTTACCTGTTTGTAGATAGGAATTCGATATTTTTGTATTCAATATTTTATCCTGGATATTTGTGTAATTCTATATTAGTGTAATTGATATCATGTCAGTGATCCATCCTTATCCTATTAGACCACTCAGCAGCATTTGACACTGTGAACCACCAAGTACTAATCCACAGACTGAAGGAGATAGGAATAAAAGGCTTGGCTCTATACCTACTCCCCATGTTTCTTGCTTCTAGGGAACAGAGGTTGTGTTGGGGTAATATGACATCTGAGGTGTTCTCCCTCCCATTTGGAGTCCTACAAGGATCGGCTTTATCACCAACCTTGTTTAACATATATGTCACACCCCTGGCCAAATTGATCAAAGCACATGGTTTCTCGTTGATCTCTTACGCCAACAACACTCAGATAGTAATATCTATATATTCGAGTGTAAAAACAGTGGTGGGGAGATTTCATAATGGTTTGAAACACATTATGGGGTGGATGCAGCTGAGCTCTTTTAAACTAAACACTGATAAAACAGAGGTGCTAGAGTTCGGAAAGGTACCATCAATTTGGAACCAGTTATGGTGGCCGGCGGAGGCAGGCCGGTGTCCCGAACCGATTAGCAAGGTTAGAAACCTAGGAGTCATGTTGGATGATCAACTGAACTTTGCAGGCCAGTGCAATCTCCTGACCTCCTCATGTTTCTTCCTTCTAAAGGTTCTGCGTAAAATTCTACCATTCATTCCCAAAGAGCTCAGCAAATCTGTGGTAGTCGCATTGGTTCTTTCAAGAATCGATTATGGCAATGCGCTCTTTCTTGGGGTTGAAAAACATCAATTATTAAAACTTCAGTCATTGCAGAAAGCCACCACACTGGTGTTAGTTAACATCCTGGAATACCACTCTATTTCCAACTGTATCAAGGAGCTCCACTGGCTCCCAGTCCAGCAGCATATAGAATTCAAGGCTCTGTGTTTGGTACAAAAAGCACTATACAAGGGGGCACACTGGACTTACAGAAACTCTTTTCATGGAACCATCCTCGTAGAGATCTTAGATCAGCCAACAAATGTTAAATGTCGTATACTTGTAAAGCGCACAGCTGCCCCAGCAAAGGGGCGTCCCGGCGCTGTATACCGCTGGGGAACCCGTCCTGGCTTTCCCTGTGGGATGGTCCCTACTGGTAATCCCCAAGCTGGAGCCAGGCATCCCCGGCGTTGATGGGGCCGTTGTGGAGATTAGGCAAGCTAATGCCCAGAGTTGCCGAGTGGGACCCCAGGTTAGAGTAGGCACCGAGGCGAGAATTGTCGAGTCCGCTGACCCTGGTCCAGGACCCTGCCGCGTCGGGAATTGAACCCTGGTCCCGGGCCGACTTCTGCTCCCGGGTCTGCCGCCTCTAACCAGTGAGCCACACCACTCCACAAAGGATTGGTGCAGGTCCCAAAAATTCGTAGAGACAGATGGGGGAAAGAAGCCTCTCCTACCAGGCGGCTAGGCTTTAGAACCTGCTGCCAGTCGTAATCAGGCTACATTCTAACAGATTTCTGTGAAGGAAAATGCCCAAGACCTGGCTATTTCCATCCAAGCTAATCTAAGTAGCCTATTTCTACAACAGTTCATGTGACAAGTTAAACATTGAGGAAATACGCCTCGGCATTCGTGTGCTTTTATAAATACTTTTTACCTTACCTTCTTTATGGCGGCCTACCTGAAAGGGATTCACAGTGCTATGTATGGCCTACAGAGATCTTTTCAGGCTCTGACCTCCTCATTCACAGCAGCCTTCCACCCATTTAAAACTTCTTGCCCAACACCTGTCTCTTCCCCATCCCCATCCGAAATCCCTATTCTCATGTCTGTCCCAAGCACACTCACACATATGCACGCACCCACTTCAAACCCCCCAAGCAGCACACACAAAGAGAAACACAACAAAACACAGAAGCACACAGCTCACCTCACGGTCACACCCCTCACCACCACCCCCGCATGCCCCAGACACCACACCTGCAAACACAGACACATATAGAACACCCAGCATACCCCCAGATACCACACCAGCAAACACAGACACATCCACAACACCCAGTATACACACAGACACCACACCCACAAACACAGAAACATCCACAACACCCCAGACACTACACCCACAAGTGCAGGCACATTCACAACACCCATGATACCCCAAGACACAACAGCTGCAAACACAGACACATCCACCAGCACATGCCACACCTCCACATCACAGACCCCCACAAGATGCAAATGCCCATACATACCCACACAACACACACCTACAAAACACACCACCAAACGTTCACAACATACAACAGACCCACAGACAGCTGCACCAACATCACACATACCCACAACTGACACTTCCACACCCTCTACCTCCCAATCCATACTCCCTCCAGCACATCCTACCCCTTTTCTCCATAAGAGTCTGATATTTGCCCTTGTACTTACCCCCTCCCAAATCCAAAAGTACCCTTTCCACACACCAACACATCCCAATACAGCCCTGACAAAACTGTTCCACCCACTCCTAAATCCAGGTGTATCTCTGGATTACATTTTTTTTAAACTTCCAAAACCAAATCCATCACTCCTAAAACCAAATTTCTCTTTCCCAAATCAAAGCCCACCCTTCCCAAGTGACATCTTCGAGGGGTTGCACTGTTCACCAGATGCCCCTCCCTGGGGAGGTAACCCTAGCAGTGTTCTAGTAGGCAAGCATGTCTCAGCACAGCAATCTGCAGGACTTGGAAATTTGAAATGGACTGCTATTTGGCTCTGTTTTTGTTCCCTTTCTTTTGGAATTATTGGGAGGTACCTACGTGTGTGATATTAAATCACTATTTTGATTTTCACCAAGATAGTCCTGACATTAATTCTGCTTTATAATCGTTTGATTTCTATCAATGTTTCATTTAAAGATGTGTAGTGCATGTTTTTGTTTCGCATAATGACTTGAACTACTGCTTACTTTTTGAATGCCTACTATGTTAAGTGCATACATTGTTTAACATAGTATGTGATTGTCATTTGAATTTAGTTGCTGACAATTGCTTTAAGGATTGTTTACTACAGGTGAGTTTGATTCAGCTTGTTTACTGATAGGTATGTACATATATGCATTGCACCTTGCTCTATGATGTGACCATTGAAATAGTATGTAATACAGGACTTGCTCTAAACAAAGGTAATTGTTACATGGATAATGGGTAAAGTTTGTGCGAGAGTTTATGAGAGATTTAGGTCACCCAGAATATTTTACTAACCCGTGCACTATGCCGCTGATTACCAAAAAGAATCTAAACAAGTAGGGTCTCCAGTAATTGACATGTTAAGATTGTCTGGGGAGACTTTGAAACCCAGTGTTCAGCAGCATTAGGTGGTTTTAACTACTTTTAGTATGCAGTCATATTTAGCATTTGTACCTGGTGGATATGACAGGCTGCTACTAACCAGGTTTAAATTGGGGATTGTCGAGAGACTCGTCTCCTTCCCAGAACTGAATGATTGGGCTTGAGAATTCCAATTATGTCCTTGTGATAATCACTCGGTCCAATCTATCATCCATTTTGTTTTATTTTGTAAATTTCACACGGAATTAAGGAAGGTGTGGTTAGTTCCACTTTTAAAAGTTCTAGGGGTGAGGCAATCTCGCCCGGCACTAATTAAACTCCAGTTACTTGAAAACGAGCACATAGCCGGAAGGATATCCATGTTCCTGAAGAAAGTGCTTTGTCAAAGGAATAGTACAGTGATATAAGGAGTGAGAGTGTTTAGGCGCACTGTCATTTTAACATTGTCTGATTTTAATTATGCAGAATTATATATAAAATTTAACAAAGTTCTTAATGTTTATCGTGTATATAATCTTGTGTAAATGTTAGTGTAAAAACATTGTTTGTTTTATGTGCTTTTATAATTGTTAAAATAGCAATCGAATAAAGCTTTGCTTGACTTGAGTACATGGATAACGTAATAGAGTATGGCTCATAATTGGTTCTGCCATTTTTGTCAAGGTAGTATATGGCTGATGGTTAACCCTTGTGCAGAGAAATTTCTACATGATCTTACATTGCACTTGGTGTGTGAGGCATATTTTTTAATTGTGAGAATGTTCTGAATTACTTTAAACTCACCAATATGGCGAGTTTTTGCTTTTAGATTTGCTATCCCTTTTTGTGCAAGTGTGCATTGTTCGTTGTCAGCTAGCACCAACGTTATGGTGTCAATGTGGTTGTGAGGTGTGTAAGTTTAAATGTAGTTAACGTCAACATTAGAGACATATGCATTGCACATTGATTTGCTATTCCTTGTGTGAGGGATTTAAAAAACACGAGGATGGAGTGAATGTAAACAGCCAAGTGTACAGGTCACAAGTATCAGAGTGACTTACATTTGGTTTCAGTGACGATGTGGTTGATTGGCATCGATATCAAGCAGCAGCAGGGTGGGCAGGATTGGCTCCATGGAGGAGCAGGAAGTGTCAAGGTGAGTTAAGGTGAATTTGTGCCTTATATGTGATCCATTTTACCAGCTCAGGTGTGAAGGAAAACTGGCGGTCTGCCCTCCAACAGATGCATTGGCCTATTCCGCCACCGTCGTGGTTGAGATGTCCTGGTGGCGCTGGATTTCTTGGTGATCCTTGCAGTTCTATGGAACTGCTTGCATCGTAATAGGGCAGGCGGACTGCCAACTAGATACTGGGGAAGCCGACCCTGTTTAGATAGCGATACACTTACCGCCAAACTGGTAATCAAGCCTATATCGTTTTACAATATAGAAGGTGCACCCGCTGATAGTTTGGGGGTGAAATACTGTCAAGTTTACATCCCTGGGCAGTGATTAGAATCAATCATGCGTTTATACCAATTCCTCTTGTCTGTGTGAACACGTTCATTCAGGGATTCAATGGGTAGACATTTCCCACAGATCAGGACATAGTCTGTCAAACACGACAGTGTGTTGTGAACTTCAAGCATATCCTCTGTGACTAGGGCTCCTGGTTTTATGCTATTTATTTTTTAACATTTCCCTGCTGTATTTATCCATGTGTATATTTTACTAATTTATTTTGAAGTTATCTATATTTATTTTGTGTTTTGAAAAAAACTGAGCTGCAACTAGAATGTTCCCATTTTTATTGAACTGATAATGACATATTCACATTTAAATGTCTCATGGGTTTGTGAGCTAATATGAAGCCACGTACTATCAATTACTTATATGCAATACTATCATATGGAATCATTAGCAATTAAGTATAAATGCATACACATTTGCAGCTATTTAAAGCTTAGAAAATGTTCTCACATTTTTAATAACTACCATTTGCCAGTCTGCACAGCAATTGACCTGACAGTCATTATTGACAACATTGAGAAATACTCAAAATATGACTTATTTTCCATTTGCTTCACATTTAAAAAGAAAATCAGTAAATCAGATAACTTTTTTGGCAAAAATAAGTAAAACCAGAAAACAGGGAGCCTATACACTGGTGTTTAGTAACATTTCAGGTCAAACCCAATGGTGCCCAAAATGTCTTCTGCAGGATTCAGATCAATACAGCATGAGATCCACAAGGGCACCCAGCCTTATTCAGGGGAAAATTATAGGGTTGCTAGAAGTCACAGGTGGAAGAACTATGCTTTCCTTAGTGACCACTAACCAGCCCTGCAAGTCCACATCTTTCAAATAAGCCCACTCCCCCTCTTCTCATCCTTCAAGGAATCATAGAGGCAATGATGTATCTGATGTGCACTATTGACCCTGTGGCATAAGTCATGTTTCCAGTTCTACTTGCTTTTTTGTAGCAGTTCAGGAGTGGCAAGCACAGTGCTTAATATGTAAAAAAATAAATGCTCGGGCCCTCGTCAAGAGGTCACTGTAGCTTGTACTACTCATTGTCCCTATACGTACCTCCAGTGACAGAATCAACACAACTACTAATCAACACACCCTACAAGTATGACATTTCAGACTATTCCAGGCCCCAAAGCTACAATAATGGCTTGGGCAGCATAAATTAGTCATTTGTAGCGTTCATTGAAATAACAAACAACTGTTGTTGTGTTCATCTCTTATTTAGGTAAACAATGCAGACTGTCATAAGTGCTGGGGTTGATAATTATGTTCTGGTGCTGAGCACCGAGAACCACCGGCTCAAATTCTGCACCAGGCAAGCGTAACAAACGAGGGCGTGGGGTACCAAATATATACCAAAAAATTGAAGCAAAATACTTAGAGGAAGTCCAGTCTTCTTGTTACTACAGTTATTTCCAGTAAATTGACGGCAGTCCTCTTAACAGGCCAACAATTGTTCATGAACAGTAAGAGAGAAGACATGGATAGTAGGAGTCTATTTTGTTCTCTTCTTGCATAGATCTCAGAGGTATGAGTGGCTCACACCCAGCCGCGGCCCGTGGAGGGAGTTGCGGTGGGGCTGTAAGGTGGGGTGGGGAGTGGCAGGGTGGGGGGGTTCTAAAAACCGGAATATGGATTATTGGAGGTAAGTAAACAATGTAAATAATAAAACGAATTTCGTAGCGCGCTGCATCTCATTTTGCAATGCAGGGCGCTACAAAATTAGTTTTATTAATTAAATTGTTTACTTACCTCCAATTATCCATATTACGGTTTTTAGAAACCCACCCTGCCACTCCCACGCCCCGCCTTTCAGCCCCACCGCATCTCCCTCCACCGGCCGCGGCTGCTCACACCAGTAATCGAGAACTCCCATATTCCACAGGTGTAAATGAGGCACGCGAGCTTTAATTTCATTCTCATCACTCTGGAAGATAGTTAATATCTTGAGCCATCCTGCACTGTTTTATGGCTTAACGCGCAGTATTTATTGGTGCCCTTTTGATGACACTCATTATTGTGCACATGATTAGGACTAGTTGAAAAACTTTTTATTTATTGCTTGAATGATGGATGGGTTAATTGACGTGCTAATTGATTGACTTAAGCTATTTATTACATTCACATTCCATGCTTTACAAACCAAAACAGATATGCAGCCTCATTACAAGTGTAGGTGCTATTTATCATACCTGGTAAATAGAGATAGCATAAGGTTTGATATTTATCGGGAGTAATAAAAAGCACCTATTGCAAGTTTCTGGGGAACAACATGCACATTTGGGTGTTTAAAGCACCAAAATCTGCATAATACATAAATGTGTTGGGGCAGATTTCCAAGAAACTGAGGCATCTCTGCATTATAGCAGAGATGCGTCAGTTTACGCGTGTCACGCAAAAAAAACTTTCGCCACCATCGATGCATCGCATTTGCAATGTGCGCACCATGGCGCAAGGATTGACAGATGCATGACGCATTTGTTGGCGCAAAGGTCACGCCTTGCTGGAGTCGTGTCATAAGCACGACACAACTCCAGCAATGCTCAGGAAGGCCTATAACTATTGTGTTGTGTCACTTTTTACGCCTGCTTCAAGCAGGGGTAAGGTTTTGGCGCAGTGGGGTCGTAGAAGTGGCACAGTGAAACCTTGTAGATTTCACTGCGTCACTTTTACAAGGCTTTCTTGTGTCGGAATGGCCCCCCTGCCTACATTATACCTGATGCAGGTATAATGTGGCGCAGGGCGTTACAACATGACACATCACCCTTGATGCATCACGTTGTAAATATGGTGCATTATTTTCGTCACTGCTGCGTCACTAAAGTGACGCAACGGCAGGGCAAAGGTGTCGCAAGGAGCTTGTAAATCTGCCCCTGTATGGTTTTCCCCTATTAAATTTTGCCAATTTTGGCCTGCCAAACTTTAACAAAGGTTAAGGTATTTAGTCATCTGATAATTATGGGATGTGTTAAATAACACTAAACTCATAATTCCAACCCATGAGTAACAGGGGTTTACACACAGGTCGGAAACATACGACTGATTCGTCAGTCTACAACGATTAAACAGCCTTTAGCTACAACAGTCGCTATGACACAACAGAGCCAAAGTTCATCTTGCCTCACAGTTGGAAAATGTTTACTTCCATCTACACAGTTGGTAGGAGATACATTTTTAATGCGTTGTCTTTACATCCCGTAAATGCTGACAGTGGCGTAATCTCCCCAGGGCGTTCAGTGGATAAAGGCAGAGAAAAGACAGGCCACGGCGCACGCAGGACCCATAACTTCACGATAACATCAGTTATACCATCCCGCAGCACCTGTCGCCTGGGCGTGGTTAATTACTTTTCTTTGTGCTCAGACGGCTGAAATATTAATGATGGTGCCTGTAATCCCCCAAATCAGAAACCAACACCCACATCAATCAACAGAAGGCAGTCCAATTTCTCATCTACCCTTCAAAACCTGGGTTGCGTAAGAACAATTATAAATTATGCAGTGTTTTGAAAAATGTTATGCGAGGGAAAACGTGCGTGTCTGAATAAGATGCTTAAAGATAAACTTTAAAATTTAAATCCTAATAATTAAACTAATAGCTGATAAAGAAAAACGTGCCATGTTCGCTCTAAGTTGTTTTATTTTAGTTCTGTATTAGTCTTTGACTAGCTCCTGGTGGTCTTTTAAAAAGTGAAACAATCACGTTTACATTGATTTGAAAAAAGAGCCTCCTGCACAAATGGGAAAATGTTCATTTTTCCATAATATTGTCTTAAGCAGCACACTTATTGGACATTTTGAATTTGTAACACACTCTGACGCATTTAAACCTATTCTTCCACTGCGGAAAGGAAGAGGGCAGATCATAATATTTGAGTAGGTGTGACAATAAAAGCAGAAAAAATGATTCACGTTTAAAAAAAACGAAGGGGTATATTTAAAAGACCCTATCACCACCACAACATCATTTTCAGTGACGTTGTGATGGAGATAGGGACCTTGCCTTATTTATAAGGCAGCATTAAGCCTCTTAACGTGGCTTAACGCTGCCTTGTAAATAAGGCACCCTTTCACGCTGTATTTAGCGTGAAATGGGAGGGAAATGGGTGTTGTGGTGGGCGTTCCACCGCTACACCCATTGATTTTGATGCTGTCTCCTATTTACAAGGGCAGCGTAAATAGGAGGCAGGGAAAACCTGGCTTTAAACAGGGGAAACAATGAGAAATTCTTTATTTCTCCTCGTGTTTTGCTGTTTCCATCTGTGCTGCCTCGTGCAGCACACGGAAAACAGCAATTGCTTATTATTGTTTATGTGCAGGAAGGTTTCCCTTCCTGCACATAAACAATCTTTTTAAAAAACTGCAGCACATTTTGTAATCGCATTACTTCATTATTTCATAATTTTTACACTTCTTAACACTGTCTGGTCATTGGTTGCATCTCATTAGTACCGGCTAATACCCAAATATAGCAATAAGCAACTGATAGGTCGCCAGTCTAGCTTTGCAAAGGGCCTTCCATTGTGCAGCAACATGTGTTGCTGCATTAAAATTAACTTTTGAACCGTTTGAGCTAGAAACAAAAACTTTTTTGTTGTTAAATTCTGCAGATTATGCAGCAGATGTGGCAAACGCACCAACTCTATAATTATGCGAAAATTGCCACGGCCGCACAATCGCATAATTCCAGTGGCACTGTTTATTGTATACAAGACAAAGAAGCTACTCCGGTGGTGTGGCTCATGGAAAGGACTATTGTTCAGCTGAAATTGTAATGCTCAGGTGTGCCTCCTCTCTTTTAAACCCACCCACCAATCTTCCACATAATTGTACTCAAATGTGCCTCCTCTTTGTTTATAGTTGCAACAACGTTTTAGTCAGGTGTACCTCGTTAAAAGAGGAATGGTCAGCTGAATGTATAAAATAGTACGCTTGCCTCCTTTGTTTTGAGAGCTCCCACCAACGTTCCTGCCCAGTAAGCACAGAGGAACTACTTGAGGTTTAAAACTAAGTGGAGCATAGATTTAGTGACGAAGAAAGTGAACGTGCCATCAAGGCCAGGAAGGGAAGAAATTATAACATTTTAGGTCTCTGTTCTTGCTGTAAACCCCCAAGCTGCTGACATCGAAGTGGAATTCATAATGTTTGAAAAGGAGGATTTAAGAAGTGCATTAATTTATTCCAAAAGAGGGGAAAGACGCCCAGTATTGCAAAAACTACAGGCCCATATCTTTGGTAAATATCGACTACAAAGTGTTTGCCAAAGCGTTGGCGGCTCGACTTGACCTTCTGCTTCCGGATCTTCTGGGCGAGGAACATTCTGGTTTTGTGAAGGGCCGCTATATTTCGGACAATACGAGATTGCTGTTTAACATCCTATCCAAATCCTCTCGCCTACAACATTCCCTCGCAGCGATTGCCCTGGATGCCGAGAAGGCGTTTGATAGGGTCGAATGGTCCTACCTCTTCCATACTCTAAGCTGGTTTGGCTTTGGTCCCAAATTTATTTCCTTAATTTCCCTCCTATACTCTGGCCTACGTGCGGCGGTATGTGCCAATGGTCAGATTTCCCCCTTCTTTGAGTTGGGCAGAGGGGTTCGACAGGGCTGTCCCCTTTCCCCTTTTCTTTTTAATTTGGCGTTGGAACCCTTTTTGTCTAAACTACGCCAAAACCCCAGTATTCAGGGTGTTCAGACTTCGAACTCCCACATTAAACTTGCAGTGTATGCAGATGATATTTTGTTCTTCCTCTCCAATCCGAGAGATTCCATCCCTGCTTTTTTAGAGGAAGTCCGGAATTATTCCCATATCTCTGGTTATAAACTCAATAATGATAAATGTGAAATTCTGCCACTCACAAAATTTACGTTTAAACCTGACTTCAGCGCCTCCAATTTCACTTGGAGTCCTTCCCACATTAAGTATTTAGGTTGACACATTACCCCCTCCATTCCTACCACCATTTCCCTCTGTCTCACTAAGTGCATTAAAAAATATTAGATTTAACGACCAGATGGCACCCTCTTTATTTATCATGGTGGGGTCGCCTTGACACTATCAAAATGATGTTATCCCCTACAATACTTCACACCATATCCAACAATCCTGTGCCCATTCCCTCCAAATTCTTTAAGAAGATTAATACAGTTTTATCCTCCTTCTTGTGGAACAATAAAAAACCTAGGATGTCCGTAACCAGACTGATCCGGCCTGCTTCAGAGGGTGGAGTGAATTTTCCGGACTTTCCTGCTTACCAGAAAGCTTTTTTGCTACGTCAGGCCTCCTTCTGGCTGCAGGACCCTACTTCTCCCTGTCCCCTATGGGTTAAGGTTGAGAGCCTTTTCCTTTCCCCTTTTCCCTTTGCTGAATATCTCTCTTTCTCTCGGAAGCCTCCCTCGATCTCCACTCCCATCCATAAGTTCACGACCAAACTTCTCCTTTCCTCTAAACCCACCCCTCCCACTACCGTTGCTGACTTCCTTTCTTCTACCATTTGGCACAATACTCATATCCTAATTCACAACAAGCCCTTTATTGGAAATCCTGGAGGCATAAAGGGTTAATTTGGGTATCACAACTATTCTTGAGTTCAACCCTTATGCCCTTCTAGACTCTTTCCTCCTCATTTTATTTACCCCCCTCTTTTGCCTCTAAATATCTTTTACTTAAAACGGCAGTACTGGCTGCGTACAACCTGCTTTTGCAGGCGCAAACACCGCCACCTGCTTCCTCCTCACCCACTACATGACTTCATTCACTCCTTTGCGCTACTCCTAGGGCTTCTACTCTCTACAAGTACCTTCATGCCCATGAGTCCATTAGAGTCAAATCTAAGGTGGAGGAGCAATGGTAGTATGAATTTGACACTTCCTGGCCCGTGCTCAGGTGGGATAAGTTATGGATTAAGATTCGTAAATCTTCCAGAGCGGCGTCCCTTACACAGTCCTCATTTTTCCTTTACAATAGGTTGCTATACACTCCCTCTGTCCTGCACAAACGATTTCCAACTTCCCCAGATGCTTGCTGGTCCTGTTCCTCTCCGAGTGATACCCTGTTCCACATGCTCTTTCTCTGCAAACCCACACATGACTTTTGGATACAGGTTTGGGCTCAAAATAATGTGATTTTTAATACTCATGTTACTTTTTCTCCTACTTATGTTTTCTTAGGAAGCCTCTCGCCGTGTTGGGACGATCTTGATTGTGATGTTCGTATTGTTGATTTATTGCTCGCTGTTGCGTTCCAACAGATCACTATTAATTGGAAGGCGTCTACTAACATTTCTTTTAGGGCCTGGTGGTATAACGTTTGTCATAATCACAGGCTTGATACTGCTTTTTTTTTCCCCCTTCACCGCGAAACGTGCAGAACTATGGCTTCCTGTTACACTGTATTTAGATAATTGTGCTATACACTCCTCTTGTCCACAACCATCCCAACAAGAGGTTTCTAAACCACCCTGAATACCCTTTGCATTTCCTTTTATTTTCCTTATCACTTGTTATGTGAACATTCTTCCCTGACTGCATATGAACCCATTGTATCATTTCTGCCGTATTTACTGCCCGTGTTTTTCTCATGTTATTGAACCTGCTGTATTATTATTTTTCTTTCATTGATTTTATTTTTCCCTTCCCCTCCCTTTTTATTTTTCCTCAACTTTTTGTTTATTGCTCTTTTGATTCCTTGCCTTTTGACCAATAAAATCTTCTGAACTTAAAAAAAGAAGTGCATTAATGTTTTTTTTTCACCATATTTAGGTCAATAATGCCACCTTGCATAAATATTGACCCCTTACAATTGGCTGCCCTTATATCATCAAAGTAAACATAAGAACAGATTTACATTTCTTAGCTCCACATCTACTTACTTTAGTAACACAGTGGTAAATGATACTTCGAGCCCCAATTCATCTCACGGTGGCAGTGCCCTATACTGAAGTTTAGTGGATTCTAAATGTTTGATTCATTACGTGTCAGTAAACACGCTTCAGGGTCATTTAGTGGGAAGCTATCTACATTTTTGAAGGTAAGAGAGATAAAAAATGAATGCACGCTCCTCAAAGCTTTGGAAGTGTTCACGTCCTAATGTTTAATCACTGCCATGTGGAATGCAGATCATGACAACAAATGCTTTAGTTTGATGGCAAAAACCTCACCAAAGAAAGGACTAGCCTGGGGAATACATGATCTGCTAGAGCCTTTCCCAAGCTTCTGTTGTGCATGATCTTTGTAGAGCCTCTGGATTATGTTTGGTGAATTTCCTGCAAAGACAGTGCATATACACCAAACTACTCACATCCCAGAAGGGTGTGAAGCCTTGATTCTGAGGCTGAACCATAATTATGAACGCCTTCATCAGAACACATTTCTGAACTGAAAGCAAGAACCAACATGCAAGGCTTAGAAAACGGAATGCAGACAGTTTTGTGTATGGAATGTACCTATGGGACATATGGCATGTGTAAAGTATATCTAAGGATGCTAACAATGGGTACATTAACTCTAAAAACAGACAAGCTAATGTATAATACCTCCTCCTATGCAACAAGGATTGGCAATGTCGATAAGTGCAGATTGTATTTTGAGTCATGACTAAAACTTTGGTGAAAAGCTTGCTGCACTAAGAAGAACACAAATAAATAACTTTCTGTACACAATTCTTCAATGCGATATCTAATGTGTGATTCTTCATAGTACTTTTGAGATGGAAAATAGCACCTAATACATTCCAATGCAAGCACTCTATAGGAGGTGGAATGATACACCAAACAGCAAATAGCAAGGTGTGAGAGGATAATGCTCCTGTGGGGTGAAGCCAAACCGCCCTCTATGTAAAATGTTGAAGATTTGGTAGTAGTAGATTTCACAGACAGCTGCACGGTCAAGTCAGACCTAATCATCGGCTGAATCCCTTCCCATATCCCAAAATACACAATCTAAATGTAACAAGTCTCACAAACCATCAGAATCATGTGACCCAAAAGTCATATTGTCTTTTAACACGTGTTCCCCAATACCTTGTCACTCCATTAGTCCATTTAACAAAGGGTCTTATTGAGAGTTTGGAGGGCAGGATACACTGTCACAAACGTCCCCCCAACCAGTGGCGTGGCAAGGTTGGGGGGGGAGCAGACTGCCCCGATGGCATGAATTTTGGGGGTGGTGCCTCCCAACCCCCTGCTCTTACCTGCGGCCATCGAGGGAGTTGAATCACCAGCATCCCCCCTCACCTGCAGCCACGGCAGGAATTAGCCAGCAGCGCCCCACTCTTACATGCCCCGGGCGCCAAACGTAGGGACCCACACGGATGGCACATGGTCTAGCTAGGCTCTGCTGCCACCCTCCATCAGGCAAGTGAATTTGAGGCTATGGCATTTGTAGTATGGTGGACGAGATATTTACCACATTTTGACGGAATATCCTGTCCATTAAACTCTAGCTAAGGCCCCTAGTTTCAAAGCGCACAGTGTTTCATTTTCCCAAACTCTTTATAACAACTTGATCTGATGGCAGAATAGAAATACAGAATGAACTGTAACAGTCCAAAGAAAAATAAGACCAGGAACCGTTTGAGTGGAGCAAACAAATAATGTGGATGCCTGAGTGACATACTTAGGGCCACTTTTCCAGTATGTTACTCCATGCATCGGCGGTCTTAAGGAGAACCTTAGACACTGGGTACGACATTGATTGCCATTCTGTCAAGCAAGGGATAATTCCTTCAGACTTGAGGCTGAGAGCTGCCCCTAACATATGCTCAGATATGATCACTACCCTTAGACCAAGGCTTTAAAATAACAGAAAAAATATGGAAGCAGGGGAGAGTCAGAGGATGTCCTCTAGTTAAACCACAGACTAATAACCTCAGTGCAATGACTGAACTAAAACCTGTAAACCATCATTGAAGGTGAATACGACCTAGATTGATATTTTCACCTTAGTTTGACATTACTGCATCTTCTACGCAAACAGTATCTATTTATATGATTATAACATACAAATGTAGCTTTCTTATTATTAGTGGTCTGGTGCTGGATATGATAGTTATCGCTCCGACAAAACCCAATTGCACGGTGTTCACTATGTGTGATAAGTATTGCCTATTTTAGGTTTTCTGTAATATGTGGCATAAAAATATGATTTTGGAGCTTACTGCATCAACATCCAAATGCTCTAGTACCTACTGGGCATTTTCCATCAAGTTTGCTTGACAATATTTACCTGGAAAAACTGCTAATGTGCTGTATTTGACGAAAAACTAAAAATTTCTCCCGTAAAGTCCATCCCTGGTATACACAATGGATGTCTAACTAAGCTAGCACAATAATAATTCACTACTCAGTCTGGGAGTTTTGATATTGGACATTACCATACAGTCAGGTTTAGTGGGGTTTATATATCTGGATGTGATTTCTTTCCGAGGAATTTGCTGGGCTCTTTTAGCTCTTCTAATAAAGTTCTCACTCTGACTTACATGCAAATTTCCTAAATGAAAAACCCTCAAAACATTTACTGGTTAGCTCAAAGTTCATACAGTCACCATGTTACCATATGTGGGAAAATTGTGTGGGACAGTGTGTGCCACAAAATTGAAAAACCTCAATGTGAGGTAACAGGCCCTACCACACATATCAAATGTATTAAGCCACTCTGAAAGGGAGCAAACACTGGTAAGGAAACAGCAGTTTATTTCATAGGTACAACAGCATAGGGCCTCTAGCGCCGACTGCCCACAGGAGAACTCCGCCCCATTCCACATTCCAAAATTACACATAAGCACGAGCTGAGCCATCGGACGGACCCCACACACTCATAATTAGGGCCTATAGAGTGCAGCAGGCTGTTGAATTCTGAAACTTCTTGTCACACCCCAGGTTCTGATCTTAAAATAATGGCATCTGTCAAGCAGGTTACATTGATTGGCCCCATTTTAGCAGTTGTGGGTTATGCAGTGTCCATGACGGTAATTCATGGAGAGAAGGCTTCATCGCTCTACATTCCGAGAAGGGTGGACACAAATCTTCATCTGCTTAAAGGTCCCTCTCACTGCCATATTTCAGCCTCAAAATCTGAACAGATTTTTGATCTTTGTGCCTCAAGAAAAATAAAACAACAAACTTTAATGTGTGATTCAATAATGGGTCCGCACCAAGCA
Source organism: Lissotriton helveticus (assembly GCF_964261635.1). Lineage (NCBI taxonomy): Eukaryota > Metazoa > Chordata > Amphibia > Caudata > Salamandridae > Lissotriton > Lissotriton helveticus. The sequence goes on along the minus strand of NC_136059.1, from coordinate 1,285,140,948 downwards.
GTCAACTTTCAGTTTTAATCAATCACATCGAAAGTGCATCTTCTATAGAAAAGCATCCCTTAAGTACCTTTTCAGGAGTTGATGATAGCCCTCCATTTTAATTTTCATTTTTCTGGAATGATTGATGCATGTGACACCACAGGAACAAATATTGCTAATATTGGTAGTATTTGTATTCTGGTGTTTTACGAAAATGTGGTCTTGGTGGCCAATACTGTGATACCCTGTACTAGTGGTAAACGCTTCTTTGGACTTAATTGTCACTATGAAGTTCCAATTAAATGTGGCAAAGGTAATTAAACAGGTACACATGAAGGCCATTTTCACCCATATGACATTTTTCACCCACTGGCAGTAGCCAGTAGGTAGTTAATAGTTAGCACCTACTTTCCATAGGAAAAACATTTTTTGACTTGCCTATAACTTTGGCCTCATTTGACCAGTCTGCATGAAATTTTCCCCAAAAAAAGTGCAAAGTAGGTTTTGTGTTTCATGCAACGTTTGGGGGTGATCTGTGCAGTAAGGAACTGAGAAACAGGGTTGCGAAATTAGGGTGCATTTGTAATGTTAATTTCCATAGGAACGCACTGTTGAACATACAGCCCGAATTACACAACATTTGGCAGAAAGGTAGCCTTTGTTACACAGATTGTGCTTTCTATTATTTGGTGCAAATCCATTCAGTTGTTTTTGAGAAATTGAAACCAAAAATTTTAGTGATATATCTGGGTGTGGATATTTCGTGGCGATTTCATGATGGTCATGAATATTTCCCAAGAATTTCACGGAAATTCATGAATGCGTGTACCAGCAGGAATGGTCTGATCGGCTGGATGCAACCTGAACAGAAAGTTGCAGCTGACATTTTATGGATTGGGAGCGGTTTCCAGAGCTAAAAATTCCTGTGAAATCTAACATGAGGGGTCAGGGTGGAGATACTCTGACCCCATGTTTGAGGAAGGGGACTCAAGTTATGTGTCCAATTTTTTTTATTGCGTTCAATATTCACACCGTTGACGTAATTGCCAGCGCGTGCCCCATGTACCATTGCGGGCGCATCGTGAATATTGTGGCGATACTGCAAATATTGGTGAAAAAATATATACATATATTTGTACACACTAGCCAGTCACTGTCACAGACTCATGTACACACTCACAAACTCACTCAGACACTTAAACACCCATTTACATACCCACTCATGCACTTATACATCCAGTCACATACCCACTCAAATACTCATGCACCTACTCACATACCCACTCAGGTACTCATACACCCACTTACAGACTCACTCGGGGAGTGATGCACCCATGTACAGACCCACTCAGAGAGTCATGCACCTACTTAGAGACCCACTCATGCACACAGTCTAATACCCACTAAGAGACTCTTACACCCACTCACAGATCCACCTCGGTACTCATGGACCTGCTCACAGACCCACTCTTATACTCCTTCACCCACTTACAGACTCACTCAGAGACTTGCACACCTATGTACAGACCAACTCAGTGACTCACGCATCCACTTGCAGACCCACTCAGAAACTGACGTCTGTACTCACAAATGCACTGAAACACTCAAGCACCCACTAGCAGACCAACCGAGATACTGAAACACCCACTCACAGATCCACTAAAACACTAATATACCCACTCACATACTTATACAGTCACTCACATACTCAGTCACATACCCTCTCATTGACCTATGCATGCACCCATTCCCTCATACACTCAGACACTTATAGTGTCACTCACAGACCCATTGAGATACTCATACGCCCACTCACAGATCCACTCAGACACTTATACACCTACTCACAGACTCACTCAACCACTCACACACCCATACAGTCACTCACACACCCACTCAGAGAAGTATGCACCCAGTCACTCATACAGTCAGAAACTTGCACACCCACTCACAGACCCATGTACCCACTCACAGAACCACTCAGACAGTCACACTCCCAGTCATAGACCCACTGTGAGACTCATGCACTCAGTCACAGACCCACTCAGACACTCATGCACCCACTCACTCACCCACTCAGACACACACGTAGACACTCATGTATCCACTCACAGATCCAGTCAGACAGTCATATACTTACACATACACAAATGCAATCATCCACCTACTGATCGACTGAGAGAGCCATGCAACCAATCACTGACCTATTGAGACTCTGATGCACCTACTCATAGATGCACTGAGACAGTCAAGCAGTTTGTTATAGAACTATTGATAGACTGATGCACCGTCTCACAGACGCACTCATTTACTTATACAGTGATGCATGCAGTCACAGACTCCACTGAAAGAGTTATATACTGTATTATAGAGATATTAAGGGAGTTATGCATGCTATTATACAATAATTTAGATATTAAGGTGTTTACTGTGTTGGTTATAATTAGGGCTCCCAGTTTTCCTTTTTTAATGACTTTTACAGATAAATACAGACATAAAACTATTTGTTTTCATGTCTGTATTTATTTTTAAATACGGAAAATAGGCCTTATTTGGACGATTTGTCCAGGTCAGTAGGTATACAGATTGGAGGTAGGGGAGATAAAAAAATACATTAGATTTCCTAATTAAGCTCAATTAAGTGAAGATCTACAGTTATTTTTGCTATTCTACAATGCACATATTTTCAACTAATGCTATTGCACTGTATACTACGGAAACCTTTTGGACATTCAAATGCGAGTAAACATTTATCAGTTAAATAAATGTGGAAAAATACACATTGCAGCTTTATTTATACAGAAAACACAAAATGATACGGATAAATACAGAAATAATTAGCAAAAAATAAATATGGATAAATACAGACCGAAATGCCCAAAAAATAAATACCAAAAAACCAGAAGCCCGTGTTATAATCTATTTTGCAGTAATAACTTTTGAATGTTGTGGTGTCTGAATTCACTTAAAAACAAAGGCTAAAGGGACGTTATAGTTAAGAATTTGCATTTATAAAAAGCTTAGGAATGCACTGAAAAAAACAAAGGTTACAGGGACGTTATATTTAGGAAATAGAATAAAAAACCTTAGTAATTCACTGAAAAAACAACCTTTAAAGGGACGCAAGTTAGGCTGACATTTCACTCGTACAAACCTAGAAAAATTTAGCAGTAATAGTCACCTGAGGTAATTATAACTTGCGCCCCCGCAGTGCACTACTCATGACCTCACATATTACATCACATGGTCAGTGACATTGGACATCACTAATGACATCTGAAATGGCATCACTGATTACATGTACACACAAAGAAGCTACCCTGAAAAGAAGTGACCAGGAAATTGCAAGGTACCAGATGGAATGCCAGGCATCTCAAAAAAAGTGAAGGACTGTCCTCACACACCACCATGTGTCATGCTTCCTCATTGACAGTCCTCACTGTCTTGTGAATAAACGTAGTTTGGCTTTTTATATTGGTTTTTAAATCACTAATTTGCACGGGCCCTCTCTTAGATCTTAGAAGTGCCTCCCCGTCACCAGGTGTAGGCCCGCTCTCTACCAAATACAGTTTCTAGAGAGGGAGGACTGCCAATGATGAAGCATGACACCTGGTGGTGTGTGAGGACAGTCATTCACTTTTTTTTAGATGCCTGATATTCCACCTTGTACCATGTAATTTCCTGGTCACTTCTTTTCAGGGTAGCTTCTTTGTGTGTACATGGTATGTTGGAGGCCAGCTCACCCTGAATACCCCGTAGCCTCTAGTTCCCTCCCCTGGGAAACCCCAGGGTTTTGTATGTTACATCACTGATTACATCACTGAAGACATCTCAAATGACATCTGTAATATAGAAATCTAGGAGCCCAACAGCCTACTGACACAATACTGAAATTTGATTGGCTGCCAACACTTCAACAAGGAAGTGTTGGCAGCCATCTTGGGACTTGGTTGAAAAAAGTCACAAACAAAAGGTAAAAAAAAGAAAAGGGGGCAGGGTAGAAACACCCTGACCCCCAGGCCTCTTGGGGGATCCCACTGGGACACCTTAGGGTAAAATAAAGGCATTTCAAAAAGAATTTCGGCAGGAGATGCGGATTTAGACGAAAAGGTTAAAATAAATAAATGCAGGCTCCCACGCTATGATTAGTATCGGCCCCCAGGTGGGCCAGGTCCTGGGGCATGAGGGTAATGAAGGAGTGGGGCTCATGAGACCCCCCTCCTAGGCTTTAGAAAAGTCTCTGGGCCCGCTACCTCCCTGGGGCATTAAAGTATATAAATGTGGGGTGGCCCACCCGGCCCCTCTGCAGCCCTGGGGACCACCACCTCCCTGGGGCACTGAACAATAGAAATGCAGGGGCCCACTCGACCCCCCACATCCCCAGGGACTACCACCTCCCTGGGGCAGTAAATATAACTTTAGGGCAGGGGCATGAGGATAATGAAGGATTGGGACTAATGTGACCCCCCTTATAGGCTTTAGAAAAGCCCCGCAGACCACCACCTCCCTGGGGCACTATACCATACAAATGCGGGGGGCCTGCTCGGCCCCTCAAAGCCCTAGGAACCACCACCTCCCTGGGGCACTGAACAATAGAAATGTGAGAGGCCCACTTGACAGAGACCACCACATCTCCGGGGCACAGACATTATTTGAAAAACAATGTGGAACAGGATCCACAGCCTCCCCGCAGCCGCATGACAGCCACATGCCCAGGGCACCAAGCAATAGAAATTTGGGTGGCCTGCTTGCCACCCCCGCATCCCCTGGGACTGCCACTTCCCCGGGGTTCCCACCTCTGGGACATTGCAGTTTTCTATGGCTTGGTGGGAGCACTGCAACCACCACGCATAGCAAACTCTGCTCCACTTTGTAGAAGCAAAATCATGTGAAACTCTCTTGCTTGCATGAAGCGGAGCTGAATTGCTTTTGGACAGAGGGAGCTGCATGTTAGCAGCTTCCTCTGACGAAAAGCAATGTTGGCTCCTGCAGGACATGCGGAGGTGGCAAGGACCGCAGGGGCCTTTTAGGCGGTCACATTGGTGAGTAGGTGCCCTGGAGGAACCCACTTTAAACTGGCCATTGCAAGTGGGGAAACATGGCCCATCTTTCTTTAATTTAAAAAAGGTTTAAAAAAAGAAACACCGGACCCTGGGCCTTACCATTAGGTGTTTTTAGCCCCGGGAAGCTGGTGGTCCATGGGGCTTCAGGGTCCACTTGCCTCTCATCAATGTTTTATTAGCCCCGGGGAGGTGGTGGTCCCCAGGGCTTAGAGAGCCCATGGACGGGGCCCGTTTGCCCCATCCTTTTTAACAAATAAAGCCCTGGGGAGGTAGTGGTCTCCGGGGCTCAATGAGCCTCAGGAGGGGGGCCCAGTGTGCCCCCTTCCTTTAAAAAAAAAATCCTCTGGACCTGTCCCACCCATGGGCTGTATTCAAAACGAGTGCAGGTGCCCGCGCTTGTTTTTGTTTTTTGTCGTAGATTTGTGGATGTCGACACTGGGTAGTTATAGTTAGGACGGCGTTGCCAAAGGAAAAAAACAGGCACCGTTTGACAAATCTTCACAAAACTTTAATAAAAAGTGCTTTTTTTGCTAGCTTGTGCATGGTTTGTTTGGGGTGATCTGTCAAGCAGGGACAGAGAAAAAATGGGGATCACAAAATTCAAACTACCCATGCATTTTCCATAGACTTTTTTAGGCAGCATTACTGTAAAAACTGCTGAACGGATTTACAGCCAATTTGGCAGAAAGCTAGATTGTGGTCCAGAAAGAATGCTTTTTGTGATTTGGTGTACATCCTTTCAGTGCATTTGGAGATATTAAGCTAACCCCAAAACTTTCCATGGACAAAATAGGCAAAAAGAATACTTTTTGGAAAATTAGTTGAATCTCCACAAAAATTTGCAGACTGGTATTTTTTTCTACATGATTGTTAGACTTGGCATTTTTTGGTGGGTTTCCCCTGTCTTTTTGCTTTCTGACCTCCCGTGTTGACTCTGTTTTTGCTTATTTAGTGTCTCTGTGCACTTTCTCACTGCTGTTTAGTGTTAAAGTGTGAGTGCTGATATTGTAAATTATGTTAGGGATTGGTGTTTCCATGATTAGCGTATTTGGTTTACTGGTGAGGCCCTAGTAAAGTGCACTTAGTGTGCCAGGGCTGGTAAATCAAATGCTACTAGTGCGTTTACAGCACTGGTTGTGCCACCCACAGAAGTCTCCCTGAAAAGGTAACTCAGACCTGTCAGCGCAGAGTCTGTGCACAGTTTGTAACTGCCAAGTGGACCTGGCAAGTGCACCCACTTGCCAGGCCCCAACCTTCCCCTTTTTCTACATGTCAGTCACCCCTAAGGTTGGCCCAAGGTACCCCTGTGGGCAGGGTGCTGTGTATGTTACAGGTAGGACATGTGCAGATGTGTGTGACATGTCCTGGTGGTGAATTACAGTGCATTTCATTGTTCACCATTGCAAGACTGCCTGTTCACATAGGTTTGTTTATACCATCTTATAAACATAACTACCCCTGGGAACAAGGTTAAAAATAAAGTTTAGTATGTCTGGACTCAGAATGTTAAAATGCATCTTGTAGTGACATTCTTAGTTTGAAAAAAACACTTTTAGAAGGTAGGTATTTTTTTGCTTAGCCATCCTATGTGCCTCCGCTGCAGTTGTGGATTGACTGTCTGGCTTTGGAATGACAGGGGCTGCAGAGGGGCAGTGGCTCCAGAGAGCCTAATGGGTCAGGGTGGGCTGAAAAGATGTGGGCTGCATTTAGAGTGGTGGGAGGAGATTTTCTTGCACCTGAATGGGCCTGGTCTGCATTGCACAATGCCGTCTCCACCCCCTGCCAGTAAGCTGCAGCAGTGAGGACAGAACTGGTTTGGGCTGGGTACAGACACTCTCTGCCTCCAGAGAACAAAGGATTTGGTGGTACAAATATTGGGGCCCAGACCCCAGAACTTTAGAACTCTTTTGGACAAAGAAGACTGCCAAGAAGAAGAGCTGGAGAAGCTGTGAGGAGGAACAATCACTTTGCTGTGTTGACCTGCAGTGGCTGCTTCTGTCTTGGGCAGTGAATGGACTAGACTTGAACTTTCTACAAATTCTTTATTGAGTTTTTCCAAGGGCTTGAGGGAGAACTTGCCCCCTGTTCAAGAAGTCTCAGGAAAAGCAAAAACGTCAAGACCTGACATCAGCACAGGGGATTATGTGTTTTGTACTGCAACAGAAGAAAATCAACTCAACACCGTCTACGATGCTACTGCCGACTCCATGTCCTGAAGGTACTGCAGAGGGCAACGCCGCAATGCCGCACCGCAACCCTGGTCTCACCGACGACGCCATCTGATGTTGCCACCAAGCCGCTGCTTGCACCGTGACCTGTGGACACTGCATTTCGCACCACATCCCTCCACGCACCACCTTGGCATCCCCGATGAAAAAGCCCCACGCCGACATCGATGACGCTGATTGCACCGTGGTTTGAGGGCATCGCTCGTAAGTTACACGACGCATCGTCCTCATCCCACACCACAGCCTTGGCCTACCCATGCCGGCGCCATCGACTCCAGTTTGTCAGTCGATGACAGCACATAAGCAACGATGATGACGCTGTTTGCACCATCCCCTGCCAGCACGGCGATGAGCACAGCATCATTTTGCACTGCAGCCCTGGTCTCACCGATGCCGGTGGATGACCATCACTGAGCCGCTGCCTGCACGAAACCTGAGGGCACCGTACGGCGCACCGTTGCACTTCACACCACAGCACCCGATGCCTGTTGATGCCGGCTCTCTTGACTTCAACCGCGAGGAGCTCGATCTGCAACACGTGTGACTACAAGGGCACGATGACTTCTGCACCAACCACCAAAACCGATGCCTGCGGACAACGTGCTTTCGGAGCTCAACAAGAGTTTGCCAATGACCTGCATTTCTACAGAGCTATCGACTTGAAGGAACTTTATTTTAAGTTTATTTTGATAACTGAAGATTAATACGTACTGTATTGTGGATTTTTATCGTTTTTGGTCTTGTCTTAGTATATAAAAATATTGGATATTTTCCTAAACTGTTGTGGTGTCCTTTTGTAGTGCTTACGTTGTGCTACTGTTGGGTATGTGCAAATGCTTTACACACTGTCTCTAAGATAAGCCTGAATGCTCATGCCAAGCTACTAAGGGGTTGAGCAGTGTAACTCCCTTATCCTGAGTAGAAGGAAAATGTTATAAAGCAACTCCCATGATAGCCTATGCAACAGATAGCCTTGCAATAGTGAAAAGTGAAATACACAGTATTTCACTCTGAGGGCATGTCACATGCACCAGGACATGTCCTACCTTTCACATACACTGAAACCTGGCCAGAGGGGTAACCTGGGCCTACCTTAGGGGTGTCTTATATGTAAGAAAAGGAAAGGGTTGAGGGTCGACATGGCAGTTTCAAACTGCGTGCAGACACTGCAGTGGCAGGTCCGAGATACCTTTACAGGACTACTTATGTACTAGTGACTTATCAGTAAATCAAATAAGTCATACCTGGAAACACCAATCCATAAACACAGTTTACAGTAGGAGCACTTGCACTTTAACACTGAACAACAGTAAAATAGTGCACAGAGGCACTAAACCAGCAAAATGAAGTCCAACGTACCATCAAAATTAGGAGGCCAGAAAGCAAAAGGACAGGGGAAAAACACCAAACAATGCCAGGTCTAACAGATCCCAACAGCATTTTTGAACCAACGGATTTTTCATAGATTTTTTAGACAGACACAACTCCGAAAAGAGCTGAATGGATTTTCATGAAATTTGGCAGAAATTTAGACTATGGTCTGTAAGGGATCCTTGTTGTTATTTCATAAAAATCTTTTCAGTAGTTATGGGTTTATACGTTTTGGACTTATATCTGAGGCCGTGGTATACCACATTAATTTCACAGTACTTACCAATGACAAGGCTGTATATGATTGGCTAATGACTGCCTTTTCAAAAGTAAAAAAAACCATTCATGTTGTTTTCTCCACACTTTGACTATGTTCTGGTTTAGGACCTTAGATGTAGGTAAGTTGTAGGATTACATTTTTTTCAATACCTGTTACCACTTTATTAAGGTGGTAAAAGGTAGGAAAATGTATTTATATGTTTCTATATATTTAAAAAAATAGTTTACAGAGTACTGTGGGGCTTCCTGGTATTTAAATTTTTTTTTTTAATTTAAACCAATCCACTGTATGCTATTCCATTCTATGGCACTCAATTGCCCACCACTCTAAACTACTGCACTCCATGCTATTCCACAGTACACCACTCCACTCTGTGCCACTTCATTTATTCTATTCCGCTCTGTGCCACTCCACTCTATGCTATTCCACTCTACTCCACTCGATTGTATGTCACCATACTCTATGTTATTCCAATCTATGCCACTCCACTTAATGCTATTCCACTCTACCCCACTCCACTCTACATTGTTCCACTCTACGCTGCTCCACTCAATGCCACTATATTGCACACCACTTCACTTTATGCTATTTCACTCTACACCACTCTAGTCTACGCAGCTCCACTGTACACCACTACAGTCTAAGCTATGCCGATATATTGTATGCCACTCCACTGTACACCACTCCACTGTATGCAACTTTACTCTATGCTATTCCACTCTATACCACTCCACTGTACCCCATCACACTCTTTGCACTTCACAGTATACCACTCAAATGTAGGCCACTCTACTCTACACAATCCTACTCTGCACCACCCCACTCAGCGCCATTCTACTGTATGTCGCTCCTCTGGATGCCACTCCACTGTATGCCATTCTACTCTGGCCTACTCCACTCTACACAACTTGACTCCATGCCCCTTCACTCTATGCTTTTCCATTGTTTGCCACTCCACTCTACTCTATTCCATGGATGCCTCTACACTGTACACCACTTCACTCCTCAATATTCTAATCTTCACCACTTCAGTGTATGCCAAACTGCTCTATGCTACTCCAGTGTGTGCCACTCAACTCTACGCCACTCCTATATACAACTTCACTCTATGCTATTCCATTCTACACAACTCCACTCTATGTCACTCTACTCCACTGAGTGCCACTCCACTTTTGCCAGTCTGCTGTTCGCCACTACTCTCTAAGCCGCTCTAAGTCACTTCAATCTACACCACTCCACTGTATGCCACTACAGTCTATGCCACTCCAGTCTACAGTACTCAACTCTATGGCATTCCACTGTATGCCATTCCACTGTACACCACTCCACCGTATGCCACTCCACTGTATGCCACTCCACTCTACCCCACTCAACTGTACACCACTCCACTCTATGCCACTCTACTCCATGCTACTCAATTGTATGCCACTCCACTGTACGCCAGTACACTCTATATTATTCCAATCTATGCCTCACCACTCAACACCACTCCACTGTATTCCATTCTATGCTACTTCCACTCTATGCCACACCCCTCTATGCCAGTCACTCTATGCTATTCCTCTCTACACCACTAAACTCTATTCCACTCCACTCCATGCTACTCTACGCCACTATACTCATTGCTATTCCAATCTATGCCACTGCACTCTATGCCACTCCCTCCAGCACCCTCCAATCTACACTAGTCCATTGTACACCATTGCACTCTACGTCACTCCACTCTGCACCACTCCACTCAATGCCACTCCATTTTGCACCAATCCTGTCCTCCACTCTATGCCACTAATGTCTATGCCATTCAATGCTATTTCACTGTATGCCATTCCACTCTATGATATTCCACCATACACCTCTCCACTCCTCCTCTCCACTCCTCGCTATTCTACTCTACATCACTTCAGTGTATGGCACATTGCTCTACGTTACGCCCCTTTATGCTACTCAACTTTATGTCACTCCAGTCGATGACACTACACGGTAAGCAGCTCCACTCTACGCTGTTCCACTCTACACTGTTCCACTCTACATTATCAGGGCCGGACTGGGAACTGAAAGCAGCCCTGGCAGACCGGCCCCCGTCCGGAGCATAGCGAGCGAGCGCAGAGAGGCCGACCACTACTAGGAGGTGAATTTTACAGCACATTTTCATTACATATTCAATTGTATCAACTTAAAAAGCATGGTAAATAGTAGATGATGACCTTAAAAACACTAGGTTACCCACCCAGTCATATGTACCCACAGACATTCTTTCAGAGAGCACCAAAAGTAGATACAAGCCATTTGCTGCCACTGTGTAAAACTTTCTGATTTCACTACCTAAATTGCTTTGCACTGATCGGATGTGCTGTGGCTTGAGCAAGCGTTAGCACAGTAAACAGCAGATGCGTGCTTTTAGGTCCCACCAAAGCATGCCCACTTGCCCCAGACGGTCATCACAAGCCAGGTGTGAGTTCACGTTACCACGGTGCTCATAGTATTCATTCTACCTATTGGGGATTCTGATTAGTCAGATATCTGCTGATAACAATTTTACTATAGATCAACAGCCAGACTTCACTTGTTCAAGAGATGCACATATCAATAGTCAACGATTTGCACTCCACCGCACGATGTGCACACACCTACAGTCGATGACACGTACACACTTATAGTGCGCAAGTTGCACATACTATGTAGAATGAAATGTACATATCTACAGTGCATGACGGGAAACCATCATGACATTCCCATACCTACAGTGCACAACATGCACACTCATAGTGCACAACATGCAGACACCAACCATACATGTCATGCAATCATCTACCATACATAACATGCACATACCTACAGTGCACGACATTCACATACCTACAATGCATGACATGAACACACACCTGTAGTGCACAACATGCACACACCTACCATACATGACATGCACACACACCTACCATACATGACATGCACACACCTACAGTGCGCAACATGCACACACCTATACTGCACAACATGCACCCACCTATATTGCACAACATGCATACACATACCGAACATGAGATGTACACACATACAGTGCACAGCATGCACACACCTATACTACACAACAGGCAGACACCTAGATACATGCATTCACCACTTGGGTGTGACATCCAGATATCAATATTACACGACTTCTAGAGCACTGGACACAGTATGCAAGTGGGTGGTTAGCAGCATGGGGGCCCTGGGATGTGATTATCAAAGTAAAACATTATCTGCTGCAACAACAAATAAAAATTATTAAAACGAAACAGGTGGGTTGCTCGTGCCACTACCACTAAACACATTTTTGTAAATCAGGGGTGTGAACATCTGTCACCCGTCAGTCAGCCCACAAGCCTGGCAGCACACAACCCTCAACAATATTGCAGCATTCATAGACGAGGACTGTAAGTGTCAAATCCCAGTGGTGGGCTCTATGAACTACCACAAAGCAGCACAGCTACTACCGATCAGGGTTTTAAACAAGCCTTATTTCTGGCCAATTTAGGGGGTACATGGTTTTGTTTCTTGCTCATTTATGTGCCAAATGTGCACACTTACTGTTCACTGAATAAGGAAGCTGGAGAGTTTTTGTTTTTTGTTTATTCGGGTAAAGGAAAGGGGCTTATTCCAAATGGACAGCATCGCAATCGTGCTCTCGCTGACCCAGCCTGCTCAGGCAGCCTTCACTTTATTGCCTACGTAAGTACCACGTCGCATGCACCAAAGCAAAAATTGTAATCATGATGATTGTCACGGTCCCTGACGGTGACAATCATCATGATTAAAAAAAAATTATTTAGACCGTGCACAACTCAAGCCACATACACAACAAATCAAATCTACTGCGCACAGGGATTAAAACCAGGCCGGGCAGGGCCAATACCTTTTGCTTTATTCCCCGCCCAGTCGCGACGCCCGGCCAGTGCCCACTGCCCTTGGCCTGTGATGTGTGCATGGGGAGCCGTTATTTTGTATTTCACCTCCTACACTAGCGGAGGCCTGCCCACTGCCCAGGCCTTACAAATAGGAGCAGGATGGCATGCACGAAGTGTAGGCGGCAGGCCTGTGCACCTGAAACAGTGGCAGACAGTGCCTGCCTGGACAATGAAATGATCAGGGATTCAATCAGCATGGCATGCATTGCAAAAATGAAACGATCACTCACCTGTGGGCGCCGCCGGCTATAAATAATTAAATTATCAGGGCTCCAGGCTCCGCTCCAGCCTCTGCATAGTGGCCTCACTCCTCTGCCTCGCAGCCAATCACGTGCACTTAATGCGTGAGCATTACCCCCAATGCGCTTGCGCATGAGCACCACCAGACTCCAGACTAGACCCCACTCTAAGGGAATGTACCATGGCGCGCTGTCACGTAGACGTGACAGCGGAGACAGAGCGAGGGAGTAGGAATCACTGGGCGGGGTGCGCGCATCAAGTGCAGGTGGATTTTTTCATAAATAATAAAAAGGCTAATTAATAACATTTTGTTGACACTGAAATCTCGGAAAACAGCGGCTGCATTTTTAAGTGCGGATAAAGATATTTGTTGTGCTTGTTTGCTCGGACGGTCACACCGCCCTCAGGGTCCAAATCGGACCCCAGGAACAAAACCGGCCCCCAGGAACCAAACCGGCCACCACCCCATCCAGCCTACCGGGAGTTTGCCCGGTGCCCGGCATTACCAGTCCGGCCCAGTACACTATGCCACTCTATGCCACTCTATTGTGTGCTACTCAACTGTGTGCCACTCCACTCTTGCCCGTCTACTGTCGCCACTACACTCTAGGCCACTTCAATCTACGCCACTGCACTGTATGCCACTACCCTCTATGCAACTCCAGTCTACACTAATCAACTATATGGCAATCCACTCTATGCCATTCTACTGCAGACCACTCCACTCTATGCCATACACTACCCCATTCAACTATATGCCACTACACTATATGTCATTCCACTCCATGCTACTCAACAGTACGCCACTCCACTGTATGCAGTACACTCTACGCTCTTGCAATCTATGCATCTATGCCTCACCAGTCTATACCACTCCACTGTATTCCACTTTAGGCTATTCCAAGCTACACTACTCCACTCCACTGTACGCCACTTCGTTCTTCTCTATGCCACTCCACTCTTCACCACTTTACTGTATGCCACTGTGCTCTATGGCACTCTACTCTACACCACTCCAATCTATGCTATTCCCCTCAATGCCACTCAGCGGTATGCCACCATTAGCCACTCCACGCAATGTTATTCCACTCTACATCACTTCATTCAATGCCAGTCCACTCTATGCTATTCCACTCTACACCACTCCACTCTATGTCACTCCACTCCACTAAACTCTATATCACTCCTCTCTACACTACTCTACGCCACTCCACTCTACACTATTTGACTCTACGCAGCTGGACCCTACGTCACTCAACTCTACACATCTCCACTCTACACCACTCCACTTAATGCCACTCCATTCTGCAACGCTCCTCCCCTCCAATCTATGCCACTCCAGTCTAAACTAATCCATTCTACGCTATTCCACTCTGCCACTTCACTCTAACCGGTTCTATTGTATGCCACTACACTGTGCACCTGCTACGATGCAACCTTCAAAATCCTCAGGATTAGTTTGTGGCTCAAGTAGGTCCACCCTTTGATAGCCCCAACTCTGTTTAGCTATAATAGCACAGAATCTTGAGATGATCAAGTGAAGGAAGGAAAGGATGTAAACAGCAGGGAAGTTCCAACAGGTATTAACCTGTAAACCAAAGTACACACAATAAGAGGATGCAAATTATAAAGAAGACTAGTCTTTGTATCTATAAGTTTGCTTTACTACCCTATTACCTGTAAAGTAAACACATATGTTCTGTACCACTATGGAATACAAGGTAAGGATTGTTAGTTCTTGAATACCGTTGCTCATTCATGGAAGAATGGTATTACTATGAAGAAGAAAGAAAATTTGACCAGAGTGTCCTGTTTTACAACACATGCATTATAAACAATTCATCTTATGTGCTATGGAAACCCACTACAACCAAGGAGTTGCCAAACTTCACAGGTTGAGAATCAACATGATAGACCTCTGTACACCTCTGTTCAAAATGGCAAGACAAGAAAGAAACTCATGAGGTAAGAATAACATAAATATCTATATTTGCTCATGTATCTAAAGAATAGCTTCCAGTACATAATTAACTTCCTCTTTTCTGTACTTTAACAGTGGAAGCGGAACCATAAAGAAACAATAATGTTTTTGTCACTCCTTGTGACTTTCGCCCATTTTCTCAGAGTCTCGTAAAGGGGTTCCAAAACAAGAAGAAGATATTTCCATGGGCGGGGCACACCTCAGGCCTCAGCAAACACCACCCATATTTTGAATCCTCCACTGGATATTAAAATCATATGAGAGGCAGAAGATATGGTAAATAGAAACACCATGGGGTAAATAAATAATGTTTGGCTGGTTAGAACAAATTTAGAACCCCCTATTCAAACAAGCTGAATAAAAAAGCATATAGCTAGCACCAACAACAACAAAAGATTTCTACTGATAAATACAGTAAAAAACTAAATACTGCTCTACTTGAAATTAAAGGAGCAATTAACTGGGACAGCACCGCCATACCACACCCAACTTCAGAATCGCCGATTCATGGACATTCCCCGGGCATTGCATTTGCAATCATTTTGGAATAATCTGTGCTGAGGTGAACCCAGAAGCGTTTTTCAAAGTGTTTCCAGTTCATAAAGTGGTGACGTCTTATTTCGATTCCACATGCCGTTACCGCTGGAGAGTTTGCCCCTTCCACCATCGGAACTTCAGGAGACTACCACCATCTGCTGAGTCTCTCGTATGCTTACAGGTACGTAGTAGTGCCCACACCTACTATTTGCATTTTGCCAAAGGTTCTGTCTCCTTTTCTTATGGCAGCATTCATGACGTTACCATTCTGACCCCCTATTCCTGACATAACAACATATCCCTCTCCCAAGGAACGCTGACATGGGTCAGGTCTGGCCATATATCTCCTATGAAAGGCCCTAATACAATGAGGAACATAAATGCCTGAAGCCAGGTCCCATGAGTTCTCTTCTGCTCCATACCCTTTACATGACACCAGATACCACATTTCAAAGCCTCTTTTCTTGGAGTCTATGATCCTTTTCACTTTATATTCAGGTACATTATTCACTCAAATGGGGGAAGGTTTCTTCTGTATTGAAGTGTAGGATGGTCTCAACTAAGAGACATGGACTACTGGATGTATTCTTAAAGTCTTTGGTAGGGCAAGCCACATCGTAATGGGATTGATACACTTCTTTATCTTCTATGGGCCTGTGTATCTGGGATTGAAAATATTATATTTCCTAAATCTGATGTTTTTGGTAGATAACCACATGACATCTCCAGGTTTGCACTGTGGACAGAATCGACTATGCTTTTGCTTCTTTCAGATGAGTTTGTGTTTCTTTTACAGTTAATGTGAGTCACCCTTTCATTCAATTCAGGAAGTTTAGTATTGTTTATGGGGTGTAGGAAATGAATAATCTTTGGGTGAAATCCATAGGTGCCTTAGAAAGGGGCATTTTAGTAGACTGTTGTTTTGTGCTGGAATATGCTACCTCCGCTATCCAAAATAGTCGGTGCTGATAGTGATGGAGATACTGTTTTAAAGTCTGATTTAAACGTTCTGTTTACCCGTCTTTTTATGGATAGAAACTGGTGGATTTAGCTGATGTCATGTATTAACCCTTACACCATATTGTCCAGAACTGTGCAGTGAACTGTGACTCTCTATCTGATATTATGGTTCTAGGAAGACCATGTAACAGTACACTATGTATCAATAACAAGTGAACTAATGTCCTGCGGTAGGCACTTGTGAACAGGCAATGAAATGTCCCATCTCGGTTAAACTACTACCAGTATATAATAGTACACCCCTTATCTTTAGGCAAACCCTAAAATAAGTCTAATGATATGGTTTCCCAGGCTTCTTCAGGTGTTGGCAGATTTGTAACAACCATTGATGTTTTCCATGGTCTGTTTTTGATTGATAGCATTGTATACAGGTACGTATGGTTTCTTAAACATCTTTACATATTGAGGGCCAAGAAAACTGTCTCAAAACTCTGTTGAAGGTTTTTTCTACCCCATTATCACCGACACTTGATAAATGATGACACCAATGTAAAACTTGTTGTCTTACCGTGGTAGGTACTAACAATTGATTTTCAAAAATGGGAAGTCCATGAATTAACTTCCATCTGGTTTTTTCTTTAACCATTGTTTCCAGTAAGGGTTTTTAACCTCATCTCTTATCTTTTAGAGAAAGTACTCAGTTTTTACTAACCCAATAACTTGAGTTGGTTTCAATATAGACTGCACTTCCTTATCCTTAGTTGCCTACTCAGAATCTTGTTTTGAGAGGGCATCTGCCTTCCTGTTTTCTGACCTTGGTCTGTAAGTTACAACAAAGTTGAACTCAGCAATAAATAGCATCCAC
Source organism: Lissotriton helveticus (assembly GCF_964261635.1). Taxonomy (NCBI): domain Eukaryota; kingdom Metazoa; phylum Chordata; class Amphibia; order Caudata; family Salamandridae; genus Lissotriton; species Lissotriton helveticus. The sequence continues at coordinate 1,285,123,500 of NC_136059.1, read as the reverse complement.
CTGAGCTGTCTGGGGGATGAAGTACAATCAGATCTCATGAATTGTAGATTACGAGGGTCTGAATATACTGTTACCAATTAATGGTCTCCCAATAGATCCTATCTCCATTTCCCAAATGCTCCTAGTAATTTTTTTTCAGCAATGGTATAATTGACCTCCGCTTCATTGAGTTTATGGGACATATATGCCACAGGATGCATCTGTCTAGTTGTGTCATTTTCTTGGCACAAAATGGCACCTATGGCAATATCCGAGGCATGCGCCTTTACAAGAAATGGTTTCGTTCGGTCTGGGTAAGCAAATATGGGAGCGCAGTGGTAAATGCCTTTTTCAACAGCTCAAAGGCTTGGTTTGCTTCTCCTATCCTTAGAAAATGCAAGTTTTTTCTTAGCAGCATGGTTATAGAAGACACAGCCTGTCAAAACTGATGGATGAATTGCCTGTAAAAATTATCAAATCCGAGAAAACACTGCACCTCTCGTATTGTGTAGGAGAATCCCATTCTTTCAATGCATTGATCTTACGCTCAGATATTTCTTGGCCTTTTGGCAACAATATGACTCCCAGTAATTTTAACGTTTTGCATATGGAATACACATTTATTGAGTTTACAGTACAATCTATTGGTGTGCAAGGTGTGAAGCACTGTTCTAACATGCTGATCGTGAAAGCTTTCAATAGCAGAGTATATGAGAATATCATCGATGTATACTACTGAAAAGACATTCAGGAATTCCCTCAGTACATTGCTCAAAAAGAATCGAAATGTCAGTGGGGTAATGCAAAGCCCAAAGGACATGACTATATATTCAAAGAGGCCATAATGAGTATGACATACTGTCTTCCATTGATCCCCCTCTCTCATTCCGACCAGGTGATAGGTCCCTCTTAGATCTAACTGCTTCTTTACATGATCTAACAAAAATTAAATCAACTGCAAAGGATACCTATTCTTCACCATTATGTTGTTGAGGGCTCTGAAGTCTATGCAAGCCCTCAGTTCACCATTCCCTTAGGGAATAAAAAACAAAGGTGTGGCTTCTGGTGACTTGGACGCTCTTATAAATGCATTCTTTAAGCATTTGTCTATGTGTTGTTGAAGGTGTTTATTCTCAGGTTCCATTAGAGCATAACTTCTTCCTCAAGCAACCTTAGCCCCTGGGACCAGATCAGTTTGGCAGTCATATGGCCTATGGAGGGGTTACGTCTCAGCTTGTCTTTCGCTGAAGACATCCTGAAACTCTTGATACTGAGCTGGTAGAGTGATATCCTGCTTGGCTGCTGTGGCAACTACATGTGCTGTGGTTATGGCTGTAACTGGCAAAGGTAACGCTACTCGACAGTTCGCCCTACACCAGGAATATTCAAAACTCACAGTCTTGGAAACCCAATCAACAGTGGGATTATGTTTGACTAGCCAAGGCAAGCCAAGGATTATTGCATATTGTGGGGCTTTAATATTATTAAATCTAAGGCGCTCTCCTTGTCAGCTGTCGCATTTGACCTCCAACTCTTGTGTATGGAAACAGATAGGTCCTAAAACTAGGTCCTCCCCGTCCACAGTAAACAACATTCTCTGGCTTCTCTTTTCTCTGTACTCAGCAATGTAAATTATGTGCAAACTGCTCATCCATAAAAAGACTGGTGGCCCCAGAATCTAATATGGCCTTCACGTCTTTCCACCCTTCATTAGTATGTAACATCAAAGACAAACAAAATGTTCTTTAGTTGAAACAGTAAATTCACTTATTGAGGGGATGGTAACTCTGCCCAAGAATTCCCCTTTTTCTATTCTCGGGCAATCTAGTTTTCCGCCATCTTCTCAGTGGCAGGCATTACTGTCTTACTAAACCATGTCCTATTTTTGGGTTTAAATAAGCAGTCTTTCATGAAATTACCTTTTCACCTGCAACACAGTTAAATACCATTCTTCCTTTGCTGCTCTCTTTCTTCATGGGACAAGGAAGCACAAACTGACCCTATAGAGTAGGACATTACAGTACAGTTCGGTATTCAGGTCATTTATAAAAATGGGTTTCAAACGCGTAGACAATTTGTTTGTGTCCAAATAAGTATTTTTGATAAATGTTGAGTATCAGGTCTATAAAACTGTATAGACATTAATTAACTTCATTTTTCAATGACCTGAATACCGAACTATTTGGCCAAAATTCTCCCTTGGTTTGTGTTGCATCTTAGACTACGACTGTGGTGTAAATTTTTTTTTTTTTAAACCTTTATTAGCAAGAAAGGAATACAATTACAAGCCTATAACCGCCAGGGCCGGCCAGTCACACAAAATAACAATAGCGCATTAGAACACAGCTCATCAGCCGACAACCGAAGGTCCGGCAGCGATATTGCATGACATTACTCAAAATGCTACGGATGAAAGGATGTTGAAAAGGTTTCACATTTTATACAAATAAACAAGAAAACGTAATCGAAAAAAGAGTTGAGGCTGTACCCTGCAATATAGTATCAGTTCCATATGGCGCGGGGAGAGGCGAACAAAGAACAGTGTTAAGAAACAGAAGAGATACCAGGAGAAGGGGGGGACACAGAGCAAGAAGCAAATCGTAGAACACGGGAAATTAGGAAACCGAAACGTACAGTCAAGGAGAACAAGGAGTGTCAAGAGGTTCAGTAAGGGGGGGATCACATATCCCCCCTCGATATGAGTTCCATTGGTCCCAAATCCTGCCCCACTTCTTGGGCCTGCCACGGGAGACATACACAATTTTTTCTCTGAACATGCACCAGTCCATGTGCTCTTCCCAGTTGCGAACTGATGGTGCCCTCTGAGATCCCCACAATTGAGCAATGTCTCTTTTCGCAACCATGTTCCCTAGCGTGACCCATTGAGTCTGAGCAGCAGTGCAGTCATTCGGCTCCCAGATGTTCAACAAACAGCGCCTGGCCTCAGGCAACAACTCAACGCCCGTCACCTCACCCATCACCGCATGCACTCTAGTCCAAAAAGACACCACTTCCGGACATTCCCATATGACGTGGAGGAAAGTAGCAAGCACACCACAGCCACGCCTACACAGCCCATCCGCAGAAAAACCCATATGCATCAATCGTGGATCCGTGACATAGACTCGGTGCAGAATCTTCAGCTGTACGAGTCGCAGACGCGCCGGGATCGCGACCTCTTTAGGAGAGGATATCGCAGCCTGCCAGTCTTCATCATCCAACTCCAGCCCATCGTTAGTCCAAGCACTCCGAAGCTGAACAAGCAGGTCCGAACAATCATTGATGAGTTTTTTTATAGATGAGGGAGATAGTGCTGTCCGGAACATGCCCGTCCAGCACTCTGTCCTCCAGGGGAGAACACTCCGGGATAGTAGATCCGGCTGGAAAAACCGATTCAATGGCATGTCGAACCTGGAAGTAGCGAAAATACTCTGTGTCATTCAAATTATATTCCTGCTTCAATTCAGCAAAGGTCTTAACTCTATTTTTAGCCCAGAGATCGCCCACTTTACTAATGCCAATGAGGTCCCATCTATCAAAACCCTTCGACGTCCATAGCTCCCCCAGTCTCTCAGCGGCAAACAATGGGGTCGCTCTGGTCAATTTATCCGCCCACCCCGTAGCCGTGGTCGCACTACCCCACACTCACACTGCCACTCCAGTGGGACCCGTCAGGTACCTCCTGGCGCCTCGAGAATAGAGCGCCCTATAATAATCACCCCCGGGCAACAGCCACAGATCCATCTCAAATGCAGGATTCAGAGCTGGACCGTACATGGCATGGTTCACAGCGCTCAGCTGAGATGCCCAGTAGTATCTTTTAATATCAGGCAATGCTATACCACCATCGTACCAGGGCAACGTCAACTTCGCCAACGCAATGCGGGGCCGCCCAGCCCACACTAGTCTCCTCTGGAGGCCCTCGATTTCACGAAAGTAACTGGCTGGCACCAGATCAAGCGTGTTTTGGACGGCATACAGAAAACGGGGAAGAGACATCATCTTAAACAGGGCAGCTCTTCCCAATGGGGACAAGGGTAAACTACACCATGCCGCAACGTCCGACCGAAGCCGGACAAGCGGAGGTAACAAATTCCACTCGTAGCGCACCATGGGGTCCAGTGAAATATAGATCCCCAAATACTTAAAGCCCCCTCTAGAAACCGGTATCGGGCAAGTGCGGGGCAGAGAGGGCGAGTCTCCAGTCAGTGGGAAAATAAAAGACTTGGCCCAATTGATAACTAAACCGGAGTTCCGTCCGAAGGTATTCAAAATGTCGAAGAGGACTCCTAGTGACTTACGGGGGGAGGTCAGGTACAGTAATATGTCGTCGGCATATAGTGATATGCGATCTTCGAAGTCAGGGGACCATCGAATACCCCTGAGTGAGGGCTCCCAGCGGAGCCATGCGGCAAGGGGTCAAGCGCGAGCGCAAATAGAAGCGGCGACAGAGGACATCCTTGCCGCTTGCCTCGTCCGAGAACAAAGGGCTCCGAGGCTCTGACGTTAACCACAGCCTGAGCCAACGGCTGCTCATACAGAAGCTTGACCCACGCGATGAACTTCGGGCCGAAACCAAATTTAGCAAGGGCAGCCCACAAATACGGCCACTCGACCGTGTCAAAGGCCATCGAGGCATCAAGGGAAACCAAGATGGCTGGTTTATTGAGAGACCCCGCCCTCGCAAGGACACCGTGAAGACGGCGGAGATTGAGCGCAGTATTCCGATGAGGAATAAAACCGGACTGGTCCGGGTGTATCAAATCGCTAATCACCGTGACCAATCGATTTGCCAAAAGCTTCGCCAATATCTTGGGTTCCGCATTCAAAAGTGATATCGGTCGATACGATGAGCAGCGCTCGCGGGGCTTGCCATCTTTATGGATAACCACAATGGACGCCAGCCTCTGGTCCCTAGGAAGGGACCCAAGGTCTCGCGATGCCGCAAACATCCGACTAAGATACGGCGCCATTTTGTCCGGGCATAGCTTGTATAATTCAACTGGTATACCGTTCGGACCCGAGGCCTTCCCCGAGCGAAGGGAGCGTATAGCAAGTGCAACCTCATCAGTGGAAAAGTCCGCCTCCATAAGCACCCTGTCCGACTCCGAGAGACTAGGCAGCACGAGATCACGAAGCAACAAGTGCGAGTCCTCTTCTGGCATATTCGAGACCAGCGCGTATACAACCCGAAAGTGCCGGGCAAACACCTCGACTATCTCAATCGGGTCCACCACTCGCGTACCGTCAACTTTCTCAACCACAGGCACCACTCGATTCAGTCTGTCTCGTTTGTCCAGCCAAGCAATCAGCTTTCCCGCTTTATCACCCACATCATACAAACGCCCCTGTTGCACACGGTTCATCGCCTCAACCGCGTCAGTCACCAAAGCCCTGTATTCAGATTGCTTAAGAGCTAAAAAGTGCAATCGCTCGGGTGTAACCCCAGACTCCAACTGTTCCTCCAACCCAGCAATTTCAGTTTCCAAGCTCACCACCTCCTCATTTTTGCACCTCCTCTCGCCAGCGATCAAAGACAGAGTCTGACCACGGATCACAGTTTTATAGGCCTCCCACAGGGAGACCGGGGAGGACACCGATCCCTCATTTTCAGCAAATTAGAAGTCCATACACTTGACCACCTCCGATCTGATTTTGGGATTCTGAAAATGCCATGGATTGATCGGGGCAATCCGACCCCCAGCCCCCAGCTGTACATCGATTTGAAGCCAAAGTGGGGAGTGGTCGGAAATCCCCCTAGCCAAATGCTTGATTTCACGTACCGAGACCAACTGCACCACCGGCACGAGGATATAATCGAGTCTCGAGAGACTCCCATGAGCTCCCGAGTGGAAGGTGTACTGGAGCTGTCCAGGGTGCAGCTGTCTCCAACAATCCGCCAGCCCAAAAGCATCCAAAAATTTCCCCAGCCATAACTGCGATGCGGGAAGAAGCCTGGGGGGCTACGGTCACTCTCTCCATTAACCACAGAATTAAAATCGCCACCCAATACCAACAAACCATCAGGCAGCCCCAGAATAACCCGACCCAAATCGGTGAATGTAGTAGACTGCAGACCAGGCGGAACATAGACAGACAATATGGAGATCAACTTCCCCTCCCACCGCCCCGTAATAGCCGCGTAGCAGCCTTTGTCGTCCAACACCGTGCCATCTATCTCCAGGGGGAGGGAGTTCCTAACCAGGATACCTGCCCCCCTCGATCCAGTGATAAAGCCGGAATGGGCCACCAAACGGTAACCTCGCCTATTCAATGCCTGACACGTATTACCCACCAAGTGCGTCTCCTGGAGCAAAACCACATCTGGGGAGGATCGCTTCAAATACTGCAGTACTATCCCCCGCTTTATCCTGTCACCAAGACCGTTAACGTTCCAGCTCAACACCCTCAGCCCCCTACCCCCCACCCCAGAAGTAAACAGTCTGCCCCCCCCCCACCATGAAACAAGCACATAGCAGCAAATATGGAACAAAGCGCAGCATCGATACAAACAAGAAAGAAAGAACACCCCCAGTGAACCCACAAAACACAAACCCCCTCCCTGCACCCCTGCGGTAGACCGAAAAGCCACCCCAACTTGCAGTGTGCCTGTCGCCCCATTAAACTAACCTACAAAAAGAGAGAAAAAGTCCCCAGAGGAGGAAGATTCCCCGTCCCCCCCCACCCCCGGGTATCCATATTATAAAAACACAGTCTCTGAGCCACTGCCGTGAAGTCAGGTTCGCCGATGCAGACTCACTACTCCTGTTCCGCCAAACCGCCTTCAGCACCTCTCGAGCTCTCCGGGCCATCATGGCGCATCAGCAAAGTGTCTAACCAGTCACTAGCCACCTCAGGGCGATCGAAGAAAAACGCACGATCCTCATGCTCGATCCTCAGGCGGGCCGGGAAAAGCATAGCATAATTCAGTCCCATATCTCTAAGGCGCCTTTTCACTCCCATGAAGCCCATTCGTTGTTTCTGCACCGCCTGAGTGAAGTCCGGGTAAAAACTGATCGATACATTCTCAAATTTGGTGGGTCCATTCATGCGGGAGGCTTGCAGGATAGCGTCTCTGTCCCGGAAATTAAAAATCCTGGCTATTATGGGCCGCGGAGCGGCTCCCAACTTCGGCTTCCCACCAGGGACTCGATGAGCCCGCTCCACAGCGAAAAGTTTACTGAGGCCCTTCGGTGCCAGGTGTTTCAACACGAGGTCCTCCACCAGGACGTCTACGGGCAGGTCCGCGGAGGTCTCCGGAACACCCACGATGCGAACGTTGTTGCGTCTGGCCCGGCCCTCGAAATCCTCCAGCCGACGGGCAAACAGATCATTAGTCGTCCGGAGATTGCGAACTGTGGTCTGAAGATCCGAGACATCTGTGGTCAGACTCGCAGTCTTGATATCAAGGGACTTGACCCGGTCATTCGTTTTCCCCAAGTCCACCCTGATGAGGGTGACCTCGATCGCCACCGTGTCTATCTTAGCTGCCAAGGTTTCGTATTGCTGGCCCATGGTGGTCCGGACACTTACAATGGCGCCATAACGTCCTTCAAAGTTGGCTCCTCAATTTCAGGAGCACCGTCACCAGTTTCCTCGTGGGCCCCACTCGACCCGCCCGGGGATCCTTTAGAGCGAGTAAAGCGATCGATAGTCTGGGATTGGGCAACCCCTCCCCGGGACGGGCCTCTGGTGGTGCGCTTCTCAACAACCGCCCTGCCCGCCATGATGGGCAACAAACTCCGACGGGACCTTTAGGATCTGGTCAAAGTGATTACCGTCGTGGCAAGTTCGTAAAGGCGAGAGGGCAGGGATCCAACGCTGACTGAAGGTTGGCCACAATAACAGAGCCGGTGCGCCGATCGGCTGCAAGTCGCTGACCACAATGACCGAAAACGAAACCGAAAGTAACCCAGGGGTAGAGGGCGTGGCATATCAGCCGTTGTTGTTCGATTACCACCTGGGTACCTCGGGGACTCGAGCCCCCGGTTGGCATACGATGTGGGCCTCAAAGTTCAAAGTGCAGTAAGTCCGGTGTCCGGCAGCCAAATCGATTTTCGAAAAGAATGTGAACATCAGCAGGGCATCAATAACAAGTACCCGTCGTCCAAATCAGGATTAATCACAGGATAGTTGCGGGAGGCGGAAAGGGTCTCGGGAGCCCTTAGCTCACACGTCCATCTTGGAAACGCGCGAAGCTCCTCCTCCGTGGTGTACCTTCTTAAACCTTTCCCTTGGATTTTTTTTCTTTTCTTTAGTGTTTGATGGAATTTGAGCTTGCTCTGATTTGGTAAAAATGTTTTTATTTATGAAATGTATGTAATGTCCTACTTGTAAATGGAAATGTTGATGTTTTATGGTTGTATTGTGTTCGGTGGTCCGAAAACTATTTGCAATGTTTATGAAAATAACAACATGAACAAGTTCCTTTTGAAAAAATATACAGAGTATCAAAAGAAAAAGAAAATATTTATTGATTAATGTTTTCAATCACCATGAGTGTCACATGTAATTGCTAGGAATTAAACTTTGAATACTTATCAGTATTGGCAGCAGTTGTGTTGTATTGCTAAACGTATAGGGGCAGGGATTTCTATGGTGATAGGTGGAGCAGAAGTGGCACCTCCTCCACTTGACCAATTCTTCCTACTCCCAACATGATGCATTGAAAGGATTTCTTTACATTCTATCATGCCTAAAATGTAACACTGCAGTTGCAGCTCCTGATGTAATGACTTCCTGCTTGACCACCGATAATACTGATAACACGTCTTCCGAGTTGGGCATCTTATCCCCAAACCGATAAAGAGCATTATAACTCAAGGGGCAGATTTTCTGTCACAATGCAACCTTCATAGATCTTAGAATCAGTTCACGGCTCAAGTGGGTCCACCTCTAGACAGCCCCAATTCTGTAACGCTGTAGTAGCACAGAATCTTGAGGTGATCAAGTGAAGGAAGGAAAGGATGGGAACAGCAGGGAAGGACACTTGTAAACCAAAATACACACCAAAAAAGCATGTAATTTATAAAGAGGACTTGTCTTTTGTATCTATAAGTTTGCTTTACTAACCTATTACCTGTAAAGTGAACAAATATGTTCTGTACCACTATAAAACACCAGGAAAGGATTGTTCCTTCTTGAATACCGTTGCTCACTTATGGAAGAATGATATTACTATGAAGAGTTCAAATTATTATTCGATCATATGACCATTAGAGTGCCCGAGATTAAAAACATTAAAACCATAAAAGATATATGAAGAAAGAAGAGTATTTTACCATTGTCCTGTTTTACATTACGTGTATTATAAACACTTCCTCTCATGTGCAATGGTACCCACCACAACCAAAGGTTGCCAAACTTCACAGGTTGAGAATCAAAATGATAGTCCTCTGTACACCCATGTTCAAAATAGCAAGACAAGAAAGAATACTCATGAGGTAAGAATAACATAAATATAGATACTTGCTCTTGTATCTAAAGAACAGCTTCCAGTACAGAATTCATATTATCTTTTCTGTACTTTCACAGTGGAAGCGCAACCATAAAGATAATGTTTTTTGTCACTCCTTGTGACTATCACCCACTTTCTCAGAGTCTCGTAACGGGGTTCAAAAGCAAAATGAAGCTATTTCCTTGGGCGAGGTACACCTCAGGCCTCAGCAAACACCACCCGTGTTTTGAATCCTCCAATGGATATTAAAAGCATATGACAGGCAGAAGATTTGGCAAATCAAAACACCACAAGGTAAATAAATAATGTCTAGCTGGTTAGAACTCAATTACAACCCCACATTCAAACCAGCCAAATCAAAAAGCAGATCGTTAGCACCCCCACCACCAACAACAACAACAACAAAAAATTCTACTGATGAATTCACTAAAAACGAAAAACTGCTCTACTTGAACTTAAAGGAGGGGTTAACTGGGACGGCACAACTTTACCGAACCCAACTTCAGATTCGCCGCTTTGTGGACATTCTCCGGGACATTAAATATGCAATCATTGTGGCATAATCTGCGCTGAGGTGCACCCAGAAGCGTTTTTTAAGTGTTTCCGGTTTACAATGTTGTTCTGACACCGCAGGCCATTACCACCGGAGAGTTTGCGGATTCCACCATCGGAACTTCACAAGACTCCCACCATCTTCTGAGTCTCTCATACACTTGCAGGTATGTATTAGTGTCCACACTTACTACCTGCATTTCACCAAAGTGGCTGGCTACTTCGCATATGGCAGCATTCATGACATGACCATTCTGACCTATTTGTGACATAACAACACCACTCCTATCTACACCTTTCTACCACTCCACTCTTTGCCACTTTAGTCTACTCCACTCTACTCTACGCTATTCTACGCAACTCTATGCTATTCCACTCTACACCACTGAACTCTATGCTGTTCCATTCTACAACACTCAATGGTATGCGATTCTACTCTACTAAATGGAAAGGGACGGTAGTAGCATCATTTGTCCTTCAAATACTCAGGAAACCTACCAAATAGAGCTTTGTGGACAAGACAGCATATCTTAAAGAAGATGCACTTTCTGATCAGTGACCAGCGGAGGGACCTGAGAATGGGGATCAAAGGAGAGCCTTTTGGAAGATTACAAACTAGCCGAAGCTGTATTTTGTACGACTTGAAGTTTTGTTAAGAGGGTGTCATTGGCTGCCATAAGCAAGACATTGCTGTAATCCAGGTGTTCAGTGTCTGGGCCAGCCTTTTCCTGGGCGAGGAAGGAAGCCAAGGAAAAACTTTCTTCAGAAAGCAAAAAAATATCTTTAGTCACGGCTAGAGGATTTTTTATGGTCAATTCATGGTCAATTTTTACCATTCATTTTTCTGCTGATTGACTGGTGCAATTCCACCTGCCACCAGTCAGTGTACCACATATGGTGCACCTTACCAAACAGCAAGATCTCCGCCTTCTCACTATTCAATTACAGCTAGCTCCTGGGTATCCAAGCAGCAATGTCTTAAAGTTTTGGAAGTGATGCCTAGTACTGGAATGTCCGATCCTATGGAAATGATCAGCTGAGTGTCATCAGCATATGAGATTACTAAGCCATAGATTTTAACAATCTCCAAAAAGTGAGCAACATAAATATTAAACAACGTTGGGCTTAATGGTGAACACTGAGGCACTCCCTTGGTGAGAGGGACTTGCTGAAGAATGAAGAAACCCAGTGTGTTGATTTGGGCCTGGTCTTCTAAAATCTCAGCTAACCACTGCAGGACAGTACTTCTGACATTGATTGCATACAGTCAGCTAATCGGAACTGAATGAGAGATGGTGTTAAAAGCTGCACAGAGATCCAATAGTACAAGCATCCAAGTACGGTGTCTATTATGGGCTGCTCGGAATCCCAATTGAGAGGGGTCCAGAATTGCATAATCCTCCAGAAACATCATAAGCTGTTTGTTTAAATGACTTTGAAGTTTTTTTCCTAATCAAGGAAGAAGAGAGACAGGATTGATAGTTGCTCAGAATTTTGGGCGTTAGATTGGATTTTTCTTTTGTATGGGAACAACCAAGGCAGTCTTACATGCCAAAGGTACCTTGGCGGATTCAGGAGAACGATTGAATAAGGGCAGAGCCGCCGGTGCTAATTCAGCAGATAAAGTGGCTACAGTCCTGGGAGGACAGATATCCATTGGAGAACCTGGTTTAGCTTCAGTTAAGGCTGTTGAAACCTGCTCCAATGTAAAAGGTGCATACCTATTCCACTGTATGCCACTCCAGTCTATGCTATTTCACTCAACGCCATTGGAATCTACACTATGCTACAGTATGCCAATGTACTATACACCACTCCACTTTATGTTTTTTCACTCTACACCACTCCACTGTACACCACTCCACTCTATGCCACTGAAATGTATACCACTGCATGCTATGCTTGTCCACTCTATGCCACTCCACTCTATGCTATTCCAGTGTATGGCACTCACTTGTATGCCGATCTATGGCACTCCACTTTACACTATTCCACTCTATGCCACTCCACTGTACGATACTCCATTCTATGCTATTCTACTCCATGCTACTACAGTGTACACCACTCAGCTGAATGCCACTCTACTCTATGCCACCCAACTGTACGCTATTCCACTCTATGCCACTTAACTCTATGCTAATCTGCTCTACAGACGCCAGTCCACTCAATTCTACTTTATGCACTTCACTTTATCCCTCTCCACTCTATACCACTCCACTCTACACCACTCCAATCTACATACTTCTACTATATGCCACTCTACTTTACCCCACTGTACTGTATGCCACTACATTCTACGCAACTCCATTCTGTGCCACTCCACTCTATGATATTCTGCTGTACAGCCCTTGGCTCTAGGCCATTCTATGCCACTCCACTGTCTGGAATTCCACCCTAAACCACTCTACTGTACACCACTCCTCTCCACCATTCTCAAATCCACTGTACACCATTCCACTCTACACCACTCCACTGTACGCAGCTACACCACTCCATTCTATGCAACTCTACTCTATGCTATTGCAATTTACGCCACTCCTCTATGTATGTCTACTGTATGCTACTCCAATGTACGCCACTCCACTCTAAGCCACTCCCTTTTATGCTATTCCACTGTACACCACTTGACTCCATTCCACTCTGCACCACACCACTCTGCGCTATTCCACTGTGCGCCATTCCGTTCTACGCCACTCGACTACTCCACTCGATGACCCTCTGGTGTACAACAGTACACTGTATGATACAGTCCTCCACTCTACTTTATACCACTCCATTTAACAACACTCCACTCAACGACATTTCACTCTATGATTTGAAACACATTTTTATCAAAAAATGAAAACCATTGAAATGCAATGAAAAAATTAAAGTTTAGGTATAGTTAGGAAAACTTTATTTGTTCTTTATATACAAAACAAACGTAAACTACACAAACATTAGAAAAATAAAATGTATAGTTAAACGACACATTTATAATTTATATACCACCTTCAAATGACTATATCTTTATTTATTCTTTTTACACAAACCAAACTTAAACTACACAAAAATGAGAAATTTTAAAGTTATAAAGTTGTGCATCTCTGTACACAGTCTTGGCAACTAACTAGCCAAACTACATTAACTTGAACTCTCTACTTTACAATGCACTACTCCTACCTTTTTATATGACATTGCTTATAATATGGAAATCATAGCATTCATAGCAACACTTTTGACATCTCAAAGGACATCATTTGTGAGAACACTGCATGTAAGAGTGGTGAGTTAGAGATATTCTAGCTTCTGAATGGGACTACTAACATTGGTACATCAAGGTATCAAAATAATTGTTACATTACACCTATCTGGATGCCCAAGTCAATTTAATATAACTTTTAAGTTAAAGACAACTTTGGAAAGTTGCCTTTAACTTTTCATCAGTTTTCTTATACTGACCTTTTTACAGTTGCTGGCCAAGAGACAGCCTTCTGCACTCTTGAGTGGAAGTGTGAATGACTCTCAGAAAGGAACACAAAGAGCCTGTCACAGGAAGAAGTGTTATCTCTCTCTGACAGGAAGGCCAAACAGGGTGTGAGCCTCAATGGCAAGCTTCAAAGGGGAAGTGGGCTTTGAACGGCAAATGGTGGACACAAACGAGAGGGGCTGTTCATTTGCTCTGTAGATTGATTTGTTGTAGGGGACAGAGAATTGTCACTGAACTCAAGACAAAAGAGGTGATTCCAAGAGTCAATTGGTTGACTTCCTGTTATAGCACCAGGGCCTTAAAAGCTGAACAAGCTGCTATAGCGTGTCAGAAGCCACAATCACTTAATCGCCACAAGAAGCACAGCTTTGGGGACCAAGTCTCAGCACTCAAAGGTTGCATCTGTATTTAATGGTCCTGGAATAATAAGTGGAGTGCAGTTTGGTCACCCAAGATGAACATTAGCATCAGTTAAATTGTACAGCTGGTTTTGCTGTTACCAGAGATCAGTGGACCAACTGGTTTTTGTCTGGACTACAACTGGACTTCGAGGAACATGGCCTTGGCATGCCCGAAACCCTCATTAAAATCACAGGATAAAGGGTGGTTAGATCAGGCGTGCTCCAAAGCTTTAAGGACGCTGCACAGGGCTTTAAGAGAACAACCGAAAGACAAGGACCAGATTAAGCTGCTCCGTAGGGCATAAGCGGGGCCAGAAAGGATAGGGAAAGGGCTTCCGGAGAAAAGGAATGGGAACAATTAGAGTAAGCGGCAGCCTCCAAAAATTGTAAAGTCTTTTGGAAAGTGATCAACACTCCTTTTTTTTTAAAAAGCAGTGACCCTTCACTAGACCCTCATTTCAATGAAGACCAATGGGTAGCCCATTTCGAACAGATTTGTGTCTCAAATAGCATCTCTTGGTTTAACGGCCCAGCTGTAGAGAGACCACTAAATGAGTATTTGACTTTTTCAGTCCAGGAGGTTAGTAGGGAACTGGGAAAGTGTACTAGTGGAAAGACGCAGGGCCCCGACGGTGTCCCTATAGATTTCTTCCTCAAGCATCAAGATATATGGGTACCGCTATTAACTAATGTTTTTAACGAAATCACTAAAACCATTCCACTGGCTGCATGGAATACCAGCATTATTATTCCGATATACAAGAAGGGCGACAAACAGAATCCACAGAATTATAGACCCATCTAATTATTGGAAACCACTGCAAAGTTAATGAGGTGCCTACTCTTATATAGATTAGAAGAGTGAGCAAAGGAGAATCAGATCTGATGCAGGCGCAATATGGTTTCCAGGCCAGTAGGGGCACCATAGACCAGTACCTCAATTTAACCATGATATTTGACAAATATACCAGAGCCAAACAAGGCCACATTTTCCTGGCCTTTAAGGATTTAAGTACAGCATTTGATTGCGTGATTCACTCCTATTTTGTGTAACATAATGGAGGAAATGGGGTTGGACCCTGAACTTACCCGGTTTATTCGGCTACTGTATTCAAATGCTACTGCCAGTGTCAGGTTTGGGAAGGACAAGGAGTGCTTAAGATCTCAAGGGGCGTTAGGCAAGGGTTCATGCTTGCTCCCTTCTTATTTTCTCTAAACACAAACGGGATTTGAACAGCACTGAATGGAGGCACATTAGAGATGCCCACTTTTGACTCACAAACCATACAGAGTCTTGCATACGCTGATGACGCGGTACTAATAGCCTGTACGAGGGTGGCCCTTCAACGATGGATAACCTCCTATGCTGCTGATATGGCTTCAGTGGGTCTAAGGGTAAATGAAGATAAGTCCTTTGCCCTTATAGCAGGTAACCCTGTGGTAAAGTGACTGCAAGTCTTTGCGGTAGGCTCAAGGAGATTAGAGGGGGTTGACTCTTTCTCGTATTTAGGGGTCCACTTTGACAAAAAACAGTCCAGGGCAAATATGGTGAAAAGTAGAGCCCTGGGGATGGAAAGGAGAAAGGAAGCTATAAATGCTTTCGCTAGCAGATTGGGTACAAAACCACTTACCATAATAAAGACAATATATCAAGCAAAGACACGCTCTGTAGCAAAATACGGGACAGGCATACGGGGATATGATCCAGGTAACGCAACTCCAAAATCTAGAGGATCGATTTTATAAGAAAGTATTATCTCTCGCTAGTTTGTACTTGAATTATATCTGCCACTTGGAATCAGGATTACCCTATATAACAGATAATATTAAGATCACCCTGATTCTTCTGTGGCATTCCATATGGCGTAAAGATACTGTAAACTTAACTCAGTTTATAAATAAAAATTGCATTGCTTTGAATACTGAATGGAAAATCCCCTGGCTTCAGTACGTGAGGTTAAACTTAGCTTCTTTAGGTCTAGAGGAATTGTTTACCATCCCCAATTTGTGCAGATTAATCTCAAAGCAGAAACTGAAGGCTATTTTCTTTTCAAAGGCGGCATATGAACGCCAGGAGGGAAATCGGCAAAATAAATCAGGGATGCTATACCTCCAATTACCACCAATAATAGAGGGGGACTTCCTCTTTATATACGATTGGAAATAGGCAACACAGATTTACTTAATTCCGTTGATGTTAGGTTTCCCAGCAAAAATGCCCTTGTGACAAGGGGTTGGTGCAGTCAGACCTCCATATCTTTTTCTTCTGTGGGCTCCACGAGAAGGAACGAGCTAGATTTATTCTCCCAATTGTAAAGAAGTTTAAGATTAGGCAATGTCGCCCTACTTTATTGTATATAAAAAAAACTCCATGATCCATTTATCTACTTACTTACTAGCTTGCTTAAGAAGAAAGAAAATGTGGCCCTTATTGCACATGAAAAACGTTAAGTCAGTCATTTTAACCCCTTCGCTGCTAGGCCTTTCCCCCTCCTGTGCTAAGGCTTTTTTTGGCATTTTGGGGTAGTGCGCGCTTAGGTCCTTGTAACTTTTTGACCACATAAGGTATCCATGCCAATTTTGCGTCCTTTTCTTCCAACATCATGTGGATTCTAAAGGCGCCCAGGGTTTGTGGATTCCCTTGGAGGGGCCCCAGAAATTAACCAAAATATAGTGAAATGTTTGTTTTTTTCAGAAAAATTGGAAAAACGGGCTGCAAATGAAAGCCTCTGGGTTTTTCCCTGAAAATGTTATCAAAAAAGGGTTTGTGGGGCTGAAATCTACATTTTCTCAGCTTTTAGGGAATGACAGTCTTTTGTCAGAGAACCGACATTTTTCACACAGTTTTGGCATTTTTCTGGGACATAGCGTATTTTTGCTATTTGCTATTTTTAGAGCTTTCCTTCCAGTTAATGGTAGAAATGAGTTTGAAAGCAATAATGGATCCAGGAAATCAAAATTCTGAATTCAGAAAGGGGTCATTTGTCTAAATCCATGAAGGTTTCTTTATAGAAACTAACAGTTAAATATTGGAATAATTGAAAATTTGTTGAAAAAAACAGCCTTTTGTCTCAACGTTTTCACCTATAACTTTTTTAATTTTGACAGCTCTTGGAAAGCAATATATCGTTACATCCGTTAGACCTTCCTGGTTGTGGGGATATATATGACTTGTAGTTTCACCAAGAACCCGACGAACTCAGATCCAAAAACTGAGCAGCAATTTGCAATGGTAATTTTTCATTTTACTGGGTATACACCACTTTGTCTTGGAAAATGTATACATGGAAAAATCTGTATGAAAGACACCTATGTATTCTGAATTGGGTACAAATTATAGAGTTCAGAAACAGTATATAATTGCACATTTTCAAAATTGGGAATACTCATACTAGTTTGAGAATTATTGGTCATTTTTCAAAAAGATTTTTTTTTACACAATGTCTTTCATTGAAAGGGAGAAATGCATGAAAGCTCAATTGGTAATAACAGTTGATTTACAAATCTGAATTACCCAAAGTCTCCCGATAAAAACGGTACCTCACTTGTGTGGGTCGGCCTTGTGCCTGCGACAGGAAACGGAACAAAATGCAACGTGGTCACACCTACGTTTTGCTGTTACAAATTGACCCTTTTTTGGCAAAGTGCCTACCTGTAGTTTTTGCACCCTAGCTCTGCCGGCACCTAGGGAAACCTAGCAAACCTATAGATTTTTCAAAGTAGACACCCAGGGGAATTCAGGATGGGGTGACTCGACTGCCTATCACCAGGTTTTGTTACCCAGAATCCCTTGCAAAGCTAAGAATTTGACCAAAAAAAACACATTTTTCTCACATTTCTGTAGTGGAAAGTTCTGGAATCTGCGTGGATCAACAAATTTCCACGCACCCAGCGTTCCCCCAGGTCTCCCGAAAAATATGGTACCTCACTTGCCTTGTTAGGCATAGTGGCTGCGACATGAAACAGTGCAAAATGCAACGTGGTCGCACCTCAATTTCCCAGTGAAATCTTGCGCTTTTTGGACAAAGAGACTACCTTTTGTTTTTGCGCCCTAGCTCTGCCAGCACCTAGGGAAACCTAGCAAACCTATACATTTTTGAAAACTAGACACCCAGGGGAATTCAGGATGGGTGAGTCATCTGCCTACCCCCAGGTTTTGTTACCCAGAATCCCATGCAAACTTAAAAATTTGACAAAAAAAACACATTTTCCTCACATTTCTGTGGTGGAAAGTTCTGGAATCTGCGCGGATCAACAAATTTCCACCCACCCAGCGTTCCCCCAGGTCTCCCGAAAAAAATGGTACCTCACTTGCGTGGGTAGGCATAGTGGCTGCGACATGAAACAGCGCAAAACGCAACATGGTCACACCTCAATTTCCCAGTGAAATTTTGCACTTTTTGGACAAAAAGACTACCTTTTGTTTTTGCGCCCTAGCTCTGCCAGCACCTAGGGAAACCTAGCAAACCTATACATTTTTGAAAACTAGACACCCAGGGAAATTCAGGATGGGGTGACTCGTCTGCCTACCCCCAGGTTTTGTTACCCAGAATCCCTTGCAAGGCTAAGAGTTTGACAAAAAAAACACATTTTCATCACATTTCTGTGGTGGAAAGTTCTGGAATCTGCGTGGATCAACCAATTTCCACCCACCCAGCGTTCCTCCAGGTCTCCCGAAAAAAATGGTACCTCACTTGCGTGGGTAGGCATAGTGGCTGCGACATGAAACAGCGCAAAACGCAACATGGTCGCACCTCAATTTCCCAGTGAAATCTTGCGCTTTTTGGACAAAAAGACTACCTTTTGTTTTTGCGCCCTAGCTCTGCCAGCACCTAGGGAAACCTAGCAAACCTATACATTTTTGAAAATAAGACACGCAGGGGAATTTATGATGGGGTGACTCGTCTGCCTACCCCCGGTTTTGTTACCCAGAATCCCTTGCAAAGCTAAGATTTTGACAAAAAAAAACACATTTTCCTCACATTTCTGTGGTGGAAAGTTCTGGAATCTGCGTGGATCAACCAATTTCCACCCACCCAGCATTCCCCCAGGTCTCCCGAACAAAATGGTACCTCACTTGCGTGGGTAGGCATAGTGGCTGCGACATGAAACAGTGCAAAACGCAACATGGTCGCACCTCAATTTCCCAGGGAAATCTTGCACTATTTGGACAAAAAGACTACCTTTTGTTTTTGCACCCTAGCTCTGCCAGCACCTAGGGAAACCTAGCAAACCTATACATGTCTGAAATCTAGACACCCAGGGGTATTCAGGATGGGGTGACTCGTCTGCCTACCCCTAGGTTTTGTTACCCAGAATTCCTTGCAAAGCTAAGATTTTGACAAAAAAACACATTTACCTCACATTTCTGTGGTGGAAAGTTCTGGAATCTGCGTGGATCAACAAATTTCCACCCACCCAGTGTTCCCCCAGGTCTCTCAAAAACAATGGTACCTCACTTGCGTGGGTAGGCATAGTGGCTGCGACATGAAACAGCGCAAAACGCAACATGGTCGCACCTCAATTTCCCAGTGAAATCTTGCGCTTTTTGGACAAAAAGACAACCTTTTGTTTTTGCGACCTAGCTCTGCCAGCACCTAGGGAAACCTAGCAAACCTATACATATTTGAAAACTAGACACCCAGGGGAATTCAGGATGGGATGACTCGTCTGCCTACCCCCAGGTTTTGTTACCCAGAATCCCTTGCAAAGCTAGGATTTTGACCAAAAAAACACATTTTCCTCACATTTCTGTGGTGGAAAGTTCTGGAATCTGCGTGGATCAACCAATTTCCACCCACCCAGCGTTCCCCCAGTTCTCCCGAAAAAAATGGTACCTCACTTGCGTGGGTAGGCATAGTGGCTGCGACATGAAACAGCGCAAAACGCAACATGGTCGCACCTCAATTTCCCAGTGAAATCTTGAACTTTTTGGACAAAAAGACTACCTTTTGTTTTTGCGCCCTAGCACTGCCAGCACCTAGGGAAACCTAGCAACCCTATACATTTTTGAAAACTAGACACCCAGGGGAATTCAGGATGGGGTGACTCATCTGCCTACCCCCAGGTTTTGTTACTCAGAATCCCTTGCAAACCTTAATATTTGACAAAAAAACAAATTTTCCTCACATTTCTGTGGTGGAAAGTTCTAGAATCTGCGTGGATCAACAAATTTCCACCCACCCAGCGTTCCCCCAGGTCTTCCAAAAAAATGGTACCTCCCTTGCGTGGGTAGGCATAGTGGCTGCGACATGAAACAGCGCAAAACGCAACATGGTCACACCTCAATTTCCCAGTGAAATCTTGCACTTTTTGGACAAAAAGACTACCTTTTGTTTTTGCGCCCTAGCTCTGCCAGCACCTAGGGAAACCTAGCAAACCTATACATTTTTGAAAACCTGACACCCAGGGGAATTCAGGATGGGGTGACTCGTCTGCCTACCCCCAGGTTTTGTTACCCAGAATCCCTTGCAAACCTAAAAATTTGACCATAAAAAAACACATTTTCCTCACATTTCTGTGGTGGAAAGTTCTGGAATCTGTGTGGATCAACAAATTTCCACCCACCCAGCGTTTCCCCAGGTCTCCCGAAAAAAATGGTACCTCACTTGCGTGGGTAGGCATAGTGGCTGCGACATGAAACAGCGCAAAACGCAACATGGTCGCACCTCAATTTCCCAGTGAAATCTTGCGCTTTTTGGACAAAAAGACTACCTTTTGTTTTTGCGCCCTAGCTCTGCCAGCACCTATGGAAACCTAGCAAACCTATACATTTTTGAAAATAAGACACGCAGGGGAATTTATGATGGGGTGACTCGTCTGCCTACCCCCAGGTTTTGTTACCCAGAATCCCTTGCAAAGCTAAGATTTTGACAAAAAAAAAAACATTTTCCTCACATTTCTGTGGTGGAAAGTTCTGGAATCTGCGTGGATCAACCAATTTCCACCCACCCAGCATTCCCCCAGGTCTCCCGAAAAAAATGGTACCTCACTTGCGTGGGTAGGCATAGTGGCTGCGACATGAAACAGTGCAAAACGCAACATGGTCGCACCTCAATTTCCCAGTGCAATCTTTCACTATTTGGACAAAAAGACTACCTTTTGTTTTTGTACCCTACCTCTGCCAGCACCTAGGGAAACCTAGCAAACCTATACATTTCTGAAATCTAGACACCCAGGGGTATTCAGGATGGGGTGACTCGTCTGCCTACCCCTAGGTTTTGTTACCCAGAATTCCTTGCAAAGCTAAGATTTTGACAAAAAAACACATTTACCTCACATTTCTGTGGTGGAAAGTTCTGGAATCTGCGTGGATCAACAAATTTCCACCCACCCAGTGTTCCCCCAGGTCTCTCAAAAACAATGGTACCTCACTTGCGTGGGTAGGCATAGTGGCTGCGACATGAAACAGCGCAAAACGCAACATGGTCGCACCTCAATTTCCCAGTGAAATCTTGCGCTTTTTGGACAAAAAGACAACCTTTTGTTTTTGCGCCCTAGCTCTGCCAGCACCTAGGGAAACCTAGCAAACCTATACATATTTAAAAACTAGACACCCAGGGGAATTCAGGATGGGGTGACTCGTCTGCCTACCCCCAGGTTTTGTTACCCAGAATCCCTTGCAAAGCTAAGATTTTGACCAAAAAAACACATTTTCCTCACATTTCTGTGGTGGAAAGTTCTGGAATCTGCGTGGATCAACCAATTTCCACCCACCCAGCGTTCCCCCAGTTCTCCCGAAAAAAATGGTACCTCACTTGCGTGGGTAGGCATAGTGGCTGCGACATGAACAGCGCAAAACGCAACATGGTCGCACCTCAATTTCCCAGTGAAATCTTGAACTTTTTGGACAAAAAGACTACCTTTTGTTTTTGCGCCCTAGCACTGCCAGCACCTAGGGAAACCTAGCAACCCTATACATTTTTGAAAACTAGACACCCAGGGGAATTCAGGATGGGGTGACTCATCTGCCTACCCCCAGGTTTTGTTACCCAGAATCCCTTGCAAATCTAAGATTTTGACCAAAAAAACACATTTTCCTCACATTTCTGTGGTGGAAAGTTCTGGAATCTGCGTGGATCAACCAATTTCCACCCACCCAGCGTTCCCCCAGTTCTCCCGAAAAAAATGGTACCTCACTTGCGTGGGTAGGCATAGTGGCTGCGACATGAAACAGCGCAAAACGCAACATGGTCGCACCTCAATTTCCCAGTGAAATCTTGAACTTTTTGGACAAAAAGACTACCTTTTGTTTTTGCGCCCTAGCACTGCCAGCACCTAGGGAAACCTAGCAACCCTATACATTTTTGAAAACTAGACACCCAGGGGAATTCAGGATGGGGTGACTCATCTGCCTACCCCCAGGTTTTTTTGTTACCCAGAATCCCATGCAAACCTAAAAATCTGACAAAAAAAACAAATTTTCCTCACATTTCTGTGGTGGAAAGTTTTAGAATCTGCGTGGATCAACAAATTTCCACCCACCCAGCGTTCCCCCAGGTCTTCCGAAAAAAATGGTACCTCACTTGCGTGGGTAGGCATAGTGGCTGCGACATGAAACAGCGCAAAACGCAACATGGTCGCACCTCAATTTCCCAGTGAAATCTTGCACTTTTTGGACAAAAAGACTACCTTTTGTTTTTGCGCCCTAGCTCTGCCAGCACCTAGGGAAACCTAGCAAACCTATACATTTTTGAAAACCTGACACCCAGGGGAATTCAGAATGGGGTGACTCGTCTGCCTACCCCCAGGTTTTGTTACCCAGAATCCCTTGCAAAGCTAAGATTTTGACAAAAAAACACATTTTCCTCACATTTCTGTGGTGGAAAGTTCTGGAATCTGCGTGGATCAACCAATTTCCACCCACCCAGCATTCCCCCAGGTCTCCCGAAAAAAATGGTACCTCACTTGCGTGGGTAGGCATAGTGGCTGCGACATGAAACAGTGCAAAACGCAACATGGTCGCACCTCAATTTCCCAGTGAAATCTTGCACTATTTGGACAAAAAGACTACCTTTTTGTTTTTGCACCCTAGCTCTGCCAGCACCTAGGGAAACCTAGCAAACCTATACATTTCTGAAATCTAGACACCCAGGGGTATTCAGGATGGGGTGACTCGTCTGCCTACCCCTAGGTTTTGTTACCCAGAATTCCTTGCAAAGCTAAGATTTTGACAAAAAAACACATTTACCTCACATTTCTGTGGTGGAAAGTTCTGGAATCTGCGTGGATCAACAAATTTCCACCCACCCAGTGTTCCCCCAGGTCTCTCAAAAACAATGGTACCTCACTTGCGTGGGTAGGCATAGTGGCTGCGACATGAAACAGCGCAAAACGCAACATGGTCGCACCTCAATTTCCCAGTGAAATCCTGCGCTTTTTGGACAAAAAGACAACCTTTTGTTTTTGCGCCCTTGCTCTGCCAGCACCTAGGGAAACCTAGCAAACCTATACATATTTCAAAACTAGACACCCAGGGGAATTCAGGATGGGGTGACTCGTCTGCCTACCCCCAGGTTTTGTTACCCAGAATCCCTTGCAAAGCTAGGATTTTGACCAAAAAAACACATTTTCCTCACATTTCTGTGGTGGAAAGTTCTGGAATCTGCGTGGATCAACCAATTTCCACCCACCCAGCGTTCCCCCAGTTCTCCCGAAAAAAATGGTACCTCACTTGCGTGGGTAGGCATAGTGGCTGCGACATGAAATAGCGCAAAACGCAACATGGTCGCACCTCAATTTCCCAGTGAAATCTTGAACTTTTTGGACAAAAAGACTACCTTTTGTTTTTGCGCCCTAGCACTGCCAGCACCTAGGGAAACCTAGCAACCCTATACATGTTTGAAAACTAGACACCCAGGGGAATTCAGGATGGGGTGACTCATCTGCCTACCCCCAGGTTTTGTTACCCAGAATCCCTTGCAAACCTTAATATTTGACAAAAAAAACAAATTTTCCTCACATTTCTGTGGTGGAAAGTTCTAGAATCTGCGTGGATCAACAAATTTCCACCCACCCAGCGTTCCCCCAGGTCTTCCGAAAAAAATGGTACCTCACTTGCGTGGGTAGGCATAGTGGCTGCGACATGAAACAGCACAAAACGCAACATGGTCACACCTCAATTTCCCAGTGAAATCTTGCACTTTTTGGACAAAAAGACTACCTTTTGTTTTTGCGCCCTAGCTCTGCCAGCACCTAGGGAAACCTAGCAAACCTATACATTTTTAAAAATAATAAGACACGCAGGGGAATTTATGATGGGGTGACTCGTCTGCCTACCCCCAGGTTTTGTTACCCAGAATCCCTTGCAAAGCTAAAAATTTGACCATAAAAAAACACATTTTCCTCACATTTCTGTGGTGGAAAGTTCTGGAATCTGTGTGGATCAACAAATTTCCACCCACCCAGCGTTTCCCCAGGTCTCCCGAAAAAAATGGTACCTCACTTGCGTGGGTAGGCATAGTGGCTGCGACATGAAACAGCGCAAAACGCAACATGGTCGCACCTCAATTTCCCAGTGAAATCTTGCGCTTTTTGGACAAAAAGACTACCTTTTGTTTTTGCGCCCTAGCTCTGCCAGCACCTATGGAAACCTAGCAAACCTATACATTTTTGAAAATAAGACACGCAGGGGAATTTATGATGGGGTGACTCGTCTGCCTACCCCCAGGTTTTGTTACCCAGAATCCCTTGCAAAGCTAAGATTTTGACAAAAAAAAACACATTTTCCTCACATTTCTGTGGTGGAAAGTTCTGGAATCTGCGTGGATCAACCAATTTCCACCCACCCAGCATTCCCCCAGGTCTCCCGAAAAAAATGGTACCTCACTTGCGTGGGTAGGCATAGTGGCTGCGACATGAAACAGTGCAAAACGCAACATGGTCGCACCTCAATTTCCCAGTGAAATCTTGCACTATTTGGACAAAAAGACTACCTTTTGTTTTTGCACCCTAGCTCTGCCAGCACCTAGGGAAACCTAGCAAACCTATACATTTCTGAAATCTAGACACCCAGGGGTATTCAGGATGGGGGGACTCGTCTGCCTACCCCTAGGTTTTGTTACCCAGAATTCCTTGCAAAGCTAAGATTTTGACAAAAAAACACATTTACCTCACATTTCTGTGGTGGAAAGTTCTGGAATCTGCGTGGATCAACAAATTTCCACCCACCCAGTGTTCCCCCAGGTCTCTCAAAAACAATGGTACCTCACTTGCGTGGGTAGGCATAGTGGCTGCGACATGAAACAGCGCAAAACGCAACATGGTCGCACCTCAATTTCCCAGTGAAATCTTGCGCTTTTTGGACAAAAAGACAACCTTTTGTTTTTGCGCCCTAGCTCTGCCAGCACCTAGGGAAACCTAGCAAACCTATACATATTTGAAAACTAGACACCCAGGGGAATTCAGGATGGGGTGACTCGTCTGCCTACCCCCAGGTTTTGTTACCCAGAATCACTTGCAAAGCTAAGATTTTGACCAAAAAAACACATTTTCCTCACATTTCTGTGGTGGAAAGTTCTGGAATCTGCGTGGATCAACCAATTTCCACCCACCCAGCGTTCCCCCAGTTCTCCCGAAAAAAATGGTACCTCACTTGCGTGGGTAGGCATAGTGGCTGCAACATGAACAGCGCAAAACGCAACATGGTCGCACCTCAATTTCCCAGTGAAATCTTGAACTTTTTGGACAAAAAGACTACCTTTTGTTTTTGCGCCCTAGCACTGCCAGCACCTAGGGAAACCTAGCAACCCTATACATTTTTGAAAACTAGACACCCAGGGGAATTCAGGATGGGGTGACTCATCTGCCTACCCCCAGGTTTTGTTACCCAGAATCCCTTGCAAAGCTAAGATTTTGACCAAAAAAACACATTTTCCTCACATTTCTGTGGTGGAAAGTTCTGGAATCTGCGTGGATCAACCAATTTCCACCCACCCAGGGTTCCCCCAGTTCTCCCGAAAAAAATGGTACCTCACTTGCGTGGGTAGGCATAGTGGCTGCGACATGAAACAGCGCAAAACGCAACATGGTCGCACCTCAATTTCCCAGTGAAATCTTGAACTTTTTGGACAAAAAGACTACCTTTTGTTTTTGGGCCCTAGCACTGCCAGCACCTAGGGAAACCTAGCAACCCTATACATTTTTGAAAACTAGACACCCAGGGGAATTCAGGATGGGGTGACTCATCTGCCTACCCCCAGGTTTTTTTGTTACCCAGAATCCCTTGCAAACCTAAAAATGTGACAAAAAAAACAAATTTTCCTCACATTTCTGTGGTGGAAAGTTCTAGAATCTGCGTGGATCAACAAATTTCCACCCACCCAGCGTTCCCCCAGGTCTTCCGAAAAAAATGGTACCTCACTTGCGTGGGTAGGCATAGTGGCTGCGACATGAAACAGCGCAAAACGCAACATGGTCGCACCTCAATTTCCCAGTGAAATCTTGCACTTTTTGGACAAAAAGACTACCTTTTGTTTTTGCGCCCTAGCTCTGCCAGCACCTAGGGAAACCTAGCAAACCTATACATTTTTGAAAACCTGACACCCAGGGGAATTCAGAATGGGGTGACTCGTCTGCCTACCCCCAGGTTTTGTTACCCAGAATCCCTTGCAAATCTAAGATTTTGACAAAAAAAACACATTTTCCTCACATTTCTGTGGTGGAAAGTTCTGGAATCTGCGTGGATCAACCAATTTCCACCCACCCAGCATTCCCCCAGGTCTCCCGAAAAAAATGGTACCTCACTTGCGTGGGTAGGCATAGTGGCTGCGACATGAAACAGTGCAAAACGCAACATGGTCGCACCTCAATTTCCCAGTGAAATCTTGCACTATTTGGACAAAAAGACTACCTTTTTGTTTTTGCACCCTAGCTCTGCCAGCACCTAGGGAAACCTAGCAAACCTATACATATCTGAAATCTAGACACCCAGGGGTATTCAGGATGGGGTGACTCGTCTGCCTACCCCTAGGTTTTGTTACCCAGAATTCCTTGCAAAGCTAAGATTTTGACAAAAAAACACATTTACCTCACATTTCTGTGGTGGAAAGTTCTGGAATCTGCGTGGATCAACAAATTTCCACCCACCCAGTGTTCCCCCAGGTCTCTCAAAAACAATGGTACCTCACTTGCGTGGGTAGGCATAGTGGCTGCGACATGAAACAGCGCAAAATGCAACATGGTCGCACCTCAATTTCCCAGTGAAATCTTGCGCTTTTTGGACAAAAAGACAACCTTTTGTTTTTGCGCCCTAGCTCTGCCAGCACCTAGGGAAACCTAGCAAACCTATACATATTTGAAAACTAGACACCCAGGGGAATTCAGGATGGGGTGACTCGTCTGCCTACCCCCAGGTTTTGTTACCCAGAATCCCTTGCAAAGCTAAGATTTTGACCAAAAAAACACATTTTCCTCACATTTCTGTGGTGGAAAGTTCTGGAATCTGCGTGGATCAACCAATTTCCACCCAGCCAGCGTTCCCCCAGTTCTCCCGAAAAAAATGGTACCTCACTTGCGTGGGTAGGCATAGTGGCTGCGACATGAAACAGCGCAAAACGCAACATGGTCGCACCTCAATTTCCCAGTGAAATCTTGAACTTTTTGGACAAAAAGACTACCTTTTGTTTTTGCGCCCTAGCACTGCCAGCACCTAGGGAAACCTAGCAGCCCTATACATTTTTGAAAACTAGACACCCAGGGGAATTCAGGATGGGGTGACTCATCTGCCTACCCCCAGGTTTTGTTACCCAGAATCCCTTGCAAACCTAAAAATTTGACAAAAAAAACAAATTTTCCTCACATTTCTGTGGTGGAAAGTTCTAGAATCTGCGTGGATCAACAAATTTCCACCCACCCAGCGTTCCCCCAGGTCTTCCGAAAAAATGGTACCTCACTTGCGTGGGTAGGCATAGTGGCTGCGACATGAAACAGCGCAAAACGCAACATGGTCACACCTCAATTTCCCAGTGAAATCTTGCACTTTTTGGACAAAAAGACTACATTTTGTTTTTTCGCCCTAGCTCTGCCAGCACCTAGGGAAACCTAGCAAACCTATACATTTTTGAAAATAAGACACGCAGGGGAATTTATGATGGGGTGACTCGTCTGCCTACCCCCAGGTTTTGTTACCCAGAATCCCTTGCAAAGCTAAGATTTTGACAAAAAAAAACACATTTTCCTCACATTTCTGTGGTGGAAAGTTCTGGAATCTGCGTGGATCAACCAATTTCCACCCACCCAGCATTCCCCCAGGTCTCCCGAAAAAAATGGTACCTCACTTGCTTGGGTAGGCATAGTGGCTGCGACATGAAACAGTGCAAAACGCAACATGGTCGCACCTCAATTTCCCAGTGAAATCTTGCACTATTTGGACAAAAAGACTACCTTTTGTTTTTGCACCCTAGCTCTGCCAGCACCTAGGGAAACCTAGCAAACCTATACATTTCTGAAATCTAGACACCCAGGGGTATTCAGGATGGGGGGACTCGTCTGCCTACCCCTAGGTTTTGTTACCCAGAATTCCTTGCAAAGCTAAGATTTTGACAAAAAAACACATTTACCTCACATTTCTGTGGTGGAAAGTTCTGGAATCTGCGTGGATCAACAAATTTCCACCCACCCAGTGTTCCCCCAGGTCTCTAAAAAAACAATGGTACCTCACTTGCGTGGGTAGGCATAGTGGCTGCGACATGAAACAGCGCAAAACGCAACATGGTCGCACCTCAATTTCCCAGTGAAATCTTGCGCTTTTTGGACAAAAAGACAACCTTTTGTTTTTGCGCCCTAGCTCTGCCAGCACCTAGGGAAACCTAGCAAACCTATACATATTTGAAAACTAGACACCCAGGGGAATTCAGGATGGGGTGACTCGTCTGCCTACCCCCAGGTTTTGTTACCCAGAATCCCTTGCAAAGCTAAGATTTTGACCAAAAAAACACATTTTCCTCACATTTCTGTGGTGGAAAGTTCTGGAATCTGCGTGGATCAACCAATTTCCACCCACCCAGCGTTCCCCCAGTTCTCCCGAAAAAAATGGTACCTCACTTGCGTGGGTAGGCATAGTGGCTGCGACATGAACAGCGCAAAACGCAACATGGTCGCACCTCAATTTCCCAGTGAAATCTTGAACTTTTTGGACAAAAAGACTACCTTTTGTTTTTGCGCCCTAGCACTGCCAGCACCTAGGGAAACCTAGCAACCCTATACATTTTTGAAAACTAGACACCCAGGGGAATTCAGGATGGGGTGACTCATCTGCCTACCCCCAGGTTTTGTTACCCAGAATCCCTTGCAAAGCTAAGATTTTGACCAAAAAAACACATTTTCCTCACATTTCTGTGGTGGAAAGTTCTGGAATCTGCGTGGATCAACCAATTTCCACCCACCCAGCGTTCCCCCAGTTCTCCCGAAAAAAATGGTACCTCACTTGCGTGGGTAGGCATAGTGGCTGCGACATGAAACAGCGCAAAACGCAACATGGTCGCACCTCAATTTCCCAGTGAAATCTTGAACTTTTTGGACAAAAAGACTACCTTTTGTTTTTGGGCCCTAGCACTGCCAGCACCTAGGGAAACCTAGCAACCCTATACATTTTTTAAAACTAGACACCCAGGGGAATTCAGGATGGGGTGACTCATCTGCCTACCCCCAGGTTTTTTTGTTACCCAGAATCCCTTGCAAACCTAAAAATTTGACAAAAAAAACAAATTTTCCTCACATTTCTGTGGTGGAAAGTTCTAGAATCTGCGTGGATCAACAAATTTCCACCCACCCAGCGTTCCCCCAGGTCTTCCGAAAAAAATGGTACCTCACTTGCGTGGGTAGGCATATTGGCTCCGACATGAAACAGTGCAAAACGCAACATGGTCGCACCTCAATTTCCCAGTGAAATCTTGCACTATTTGGACAAAAAGACTACCTTTTTGTTTTTGCACCCTAGCTCTGCCAGCACCTAGGGAAACCTAGCAAACCTATACATATCTGAAATCTAGACACCCAGGGGTATTCAGGATGGGGTGACTCGTCTGCCTACCCCTAGGTTTTGTTACCCAGAATTCCTTGCAAAGCTAAGATTTTGACAAAAAAACACATTTACCTCACATTTCTGTGGTGGAAAGTTCTGGAATCTGCGTGGATCAACAAATTTCCACCCACCCAGTGTTCCCCCAGGTCTCTCAAAAACAATGGTACCTCACTTGCGTGGGTAGGCATAGTGGCTGCGACATGAAACAGCGCAAAATGCAACATGGTCGCACCTCAATTTCCCAGTGAAATCTTGCGCTTTTTGGACAAAAAGACAACCTTTTGTTTTTGCGCCCTAGCTCTGCCAGCACCTAGGGAAACCTAGCAAACCTATACATATTTGAAAACTAGACACCCAGGGGAATTCAGGATGGGGTGACTCGTCTGCCTACCCCCAGGTTTTGTTACCCAGAATCCCTTGCAAAGCTAAGATTTTGACCAAAAAAACACATTTTCCTCACATTTCTGTGGTGGAAAGTTCTGGAATCTGCGTGGATCAACCAATTTCCACCCACCCAGCGTTCCCCCAGTTCTCCCCAAAAAAATGGTACCTCACTTGCGTGGGTAGGCATAGTGGCTGCGACATGAAACAGCGCAAAACGCAACATGGTCGCACCTCAATTTCCCAGTGAAATCTTGAACTTTTTGGACAAAAAGACTACCTTTTGTTTTTGCGCCCTAGCACTGCCAGCACCTAGGGAAACCTAGCAACCCTATACATTTTTGAAAACTAGACACCCAGGGGAATTCAGGATGGGGTGACTCATCTGCCTACCCCCAGGTTTTGTTACCCAGAATCCCTTGCAAACCTAAAAATTTGACAAAAAAAACAAATTTTCCTCACATTTCTGTGGTGGAAAGTTCTAAAATCTGCGTGGATCAACAAATTTCCACCCACCCAGCGTTCCCCCAGGTCTTCCGAAAAAATGGTACCTCACTTGCGTGGGTAGGCATAGTGGCTGCGACATGAAACAGCGCAAAACGCAACATGGTCGCACCTCAATTTCCCAGTGAAATCTTGCACTTTTTGGACAAAAAGACTACCTTTTGTTTTTGCGCCCTAGCTCTGCCAGCACCTAGGGAAACCTAGCAAACCTATACATTTTTGAAAACCTGACACCCAGGGGAATTCAGGATGGGGTGACTCGTCTGCCTACCCCCAGGTTTTGTTACCCAGAATCCCTTGCAAACCTAAAAATTTGACCATAAAAAAACACATTTTCCTCACATTTCTGTGGTGGAAAGTTCTGGAATCTGTGTGGATCAACAAATTTCCACCCACCCAGCGTTTCCCCAGGTCTCCCGAAAAAAATTGTACCTCACTTGTGTGGATAGGCATAGTGGCTGCAACAGGAAACGGTTCAAATCATACGGTGGTGAATTTACAATACCCTATTGCAAAACTACCTTGATTTTTGGGGGGGGCACCTGAGCTTTTGGCCCGGGGCTCGGTAGTATTCTTTGGAAAGTACCAAACCCGAACAGTTCTGATAACTAGACACTGGGGGGAGTCCAGGGAGGTATGGCATGCGGGGTCCCCCAATGTTTTCCTACCCAGAACTCCTTGCAAACCTTAAAATTAGGTAAAAAATATCACTTTTCCAAACTTTTTTGCGTGGGATCTCCGTGCCGGCAAAAATGTCCTACCACCCAGCGTTCCCCTTGTTCTCCCGAGTAAAAGGATACCTCACTTGTGTGGGTGCCCCAAAGCAGAACAGGCCAAAAATGAATTTTGAAAAAAGTAGTATTTAAGTTTTACAAATTAAGCCCCCCTACCTTAGTCACAGGCCTTTGGCCCACCCACACAAGTGAGGTATCATTTTACTCGGGAGAACAAGGGGAACGCTGGGTGGTAGGACATTTGTGCCGTCAGCGAGGTGCCACCCAAAAAAGTAAGGAAAAGTGGTGTTTTTTAACCTAAATTTAAGGTTTGCAGGGGTTTCTGGGTAGGAAAACATTGGGGGACCCACGCATGCCATACCTCCCTGGACTCCCCCGGGTGTCTAGTTTTCAGAACTGTTTGGGTTTGGTAGTTTCCAAAGATGCCCGCCAAGCCCCGGGCCAAAAGCTCAGGTGACCCCCTCAAAAAATAAGATTGTTTTGCTAAAGGTAATTGTTTGGTCTCCACAGTACGAATTGGGCCTTTTCCTGTAGCAGCCACTATGCCTACCCACGCAAGTGAGGTACCATTTTTATCGGGAGACCTGGGGGAACGCTGGGTGGGAGGTAATTTGTGTGAGCCCAGTGATGCCACGCTTTCCCACACAAAAAAGTGTGAAAAAACTGATTGTTTTCAGCTAAAATTGAGGTTTGCAAGGGATTCTGGGTAAAGGACGTTGGAGGATTCACCCAAGCCATACCTCCTTGGAAGCCCCTGTGTGTCTACTTTTCTGAAATGTGTGGGTTTGGTATGTTTCCCTAGATGGCCGTCTAGCACGGGGCCAAAAACCCAGGTAATTCCTCTTGCAAAAGCTGGTGGACTTGACATTGTCACCATTGTCTAGTTCTCAGAACTGTTTGGGTTTGGCAGTTTCCAAAGATGCCCGCCAAGCCCCGGGCCAAAAACTCATGGGAACCCTCTTGCAAAACCAAATTGTTTTGAATGAATTAAGTTTTCAGTTGGAGAACGTGCGATTCAGGGGACAATATCGCATGAAAATTGTGACAGACAATTTCAAGTTTACAAGAGATTGTGGACAAAAAACAACAATAGAATTCACCAGAAAGACATGACCATATACTACAATAAATTACCAATAATATCTAAATTTAGAAAGTTATTTATAGCTATAATATACACCATAACTGAGTTACTCAAAAGACAAGGAATCAAGCACGGCTATCTATTCCTCAAAGACACACACATACAGGTTGGATTTGGCACGAGGGCGAGTGGTTCAGTACATAAAATTTTATTAACATGATATTTCAAAAAAATGAAATGCTCTGTTAATAAATAAATGCATAAAAACCGAACCAGTGACTCGCAACTCGTGAGCTGTAAAGCCACGACAAGGCGCCAACCGTTTTACAGGCCATTCACGCACCTTTCATACCTGATACAAACCAGACCACTGACACCATCTGGAAGAAAAGCAACACATTACAACAATCACAATAAGGGACAAGGTACACCCTACTGCAGAAAGAGAAAAAAAAAGTACTGCACAGCCATGTAATCCGCAAGCACACACACATACTGGTTGGATTTGGCACGAGGGTGAGTGATGATTCAATACATACAATTGTATTCGCAAGTAATTTCACAAAAAATGAAACACACTGCGTATATTTGAAAGTATGATTAACTGAACCACTGACTCACAGCTCGTGAGCTGTAAAGCCACGTCAAGGCACCAACCTCTTTACAGGCCATTCATACACCTTTCGTACGTGTGACACATTCAAAACATTCACACCGCCAGCCGCGGACCCATCACATTTCAACACTCACACCAGCAAACAGCGCCATTCAAGCGCCCATCACTTTCACACACCCACATTTCTGACACTGCAACTACAAAAAATGATGGACTGCGTGGAGTGTCACTCAACTAGCAGTGTGTGTAGTGACCAACAGAAAGTAACTACTCACACACCGCCAGCCAAGTGCCAGTCCACCCACACCACCATCCAAGCACCAGAGCATGCACACCGCCAGCCAAACACCACTCAGCACACACCGACAGCCAAGCACAACTCCGTGCACAAACAGCCAAGTTCCACTCCACGAACACCACCAGCCAAGCGCCACTCCACACACACTGCCAGCCAAGCACCACTCCGTGCACAGACAGCCAAGTACTACTCCACAGACACCACCAGCCAAGCGCAACTCCACACACACCGCCAGCCAAGCACCACTCCACACACACTGCCAGCCAAGCACCACTCCACACACACCACAAGCCAAACACCACTCCATGCACAGACAGCCAAGTACCACTCCATGAACATCACCAGCCAAGCGCCACTCCACACACACCGCCAGCCAAGCACCACTCCGTGCACAGACAGCCAAGTACTACTCCACAAACACCACCAGCCAAGCGCAACTCCACACACACCGCCAGCCAAGCACCACTCCACACACACCGCCAGCCAAGCACCACTCCACACACACCACCAGCCAAACACCACTCCATGCACAGACAGCCAAGTACCACTTCACGAACACCACCAGCCAAGCGCCACTCCACACACACCGCCAGCCAAGTACCACTCCGTGCACAGACAGCCAAGTACCACTCCACGCACACCACCAGCCAAGCGCAACTCCACACACACCGCCAGCCAAGCACCAGCCGGCACGCAACACAAACACATTTAGAATTCTTTTTTTGAAAATAACATTAAACAAATGGAAATACCTACAAATCAGCTAACACAAATTCTTAAAATAAAAACTTTGCACTAATGCCAATCCTTGAAACAAACTAAAGAATGTTTACAGAATGCAGACCAGGCAATTCACTTTACAGCTCATTAAAAGTCCCAAAACTTATTTTGCGTGTGGTACGATTTAAAACAAGCTGACAGACACAATCCAGGCTTAGAAGGACAGTCAGGACAGTATATACGAGACTCCTTCTGCACGCCTCTTTGCCAACAGACTCTGCATCCTCTAGTCGGAAAGTCTCTTGCGGTAGTGGAAGGAATAGATTCAGGAAAGTGGCGATCTTTCAATCTAGCCACTTCCTCCACCACTCCAAATCTAGGAACACTTGCCTGCTCTACAAGTACAAGGCTGCCTATTATAGACTCCTGAAACTTAACAAAAGACATCTTCTTCTCAGGACAAGACTTCTGCTACACAACGAAAGCATTAAAGGATGCCAAGTGGAACAGATGGATAGCCAACTTCTTGTACCAAACTTAAGCCTTTTGAAGAGCAGCATAAGGTTCCCACCTCTGATCTACTCTGTCAACACCACCCATGAACTTATTGTAAGCTAAAATGCACACAGGTTTGTGCACTCCAGCACCCTGACCCCAAACAGGCACAGGTTCTGTACTTTCATCGTGGATAGTAGTCAGCATGTACACATCTCTCTTGTCTGAAAACTTCACAGCTAGAAGCTCCCCACATCGCAATGCCGTAGACTGTCTCCGCACAAGCCTTTTGCAAACAAGTTCCTTTTGGGAACCTTTACGGTTACTGCGCATTGTGCCACAAGCAACAGTGCCCACTTTGGCCAACTCCTTGAACAACCGCACACCAGTGTAGAAGTTATCTACATATAAATGATGGCCTTTGTTAAATAATCCTCTACCTAGTTCCCACACAATTTTCTCAGTCACTCCAAAAGTAGAAGGACAACCAGGAGGGTTAATGCTGGACTCCTTACCAGTGTACACCCTGAAATTGTAGACATATCCAGTCTCACTGTCACACAGCATATACAGTTTGATTCCATAGCGTGCCCTCTTACTAGGAATGTATTGCCTAAAAACCAGGCGGCCCTTGAACAACAGCAAAGACTCATCCACTGCAATTTCTTTACCAGGGACAAAGATCTCAGAAAAACGATCAACAAAGTGATCAAGGACAGGCCGAATTTTAAACAAACGGTCACAATCAGGGTGATCGCGTGACAATGCTAAACTATTATCAACAAAATGCATCATCCGAAGAAGAAGCATATACCGATCACGACTTATGACTGCTGGAAATATAGCTGTTGCCATCAAGGGACTAGTGGACCAATATGAAGTCATTGATGGCTTCCTTAGCAAGCCCATCAAAAAAGTTAATCCCAAAAACTTCTTCATCTCGTCAACATTTGTGGGAGTCCACCGGATTGCTCTAGAATAGGGCTTAAGTCTGGCACTGTTGGCCCTCAAAAATTGTTCTGCATACAAATTGGTTTGCTCAACAATCTCTTGCAAAAACACATCGTCAAAAAACAACTGTAAAAAATGTATTGGCAGAAAATTCTCAGTATTCACTCTACACCCAGGAACACCAGTGAACTCTGGCAATGCCGGCTGCACCAAGCCAGGGGGAACCCAGAGGCCATCCCTATCAACCGGGGGAGCAGCCACCCCAGCCTGCAGCCCAGAAGCCTCTTGCTGCTGTTCACCAACGGGA
This sequence comes from Lissotriton helveticus, assembly GCF_964261635.1. Classification (NCBI taxonomy): domain Eukaryota; kingdom Metazoa; phylum Chordata; class Amphibia; order Caudata; family Salamandridae; genus Lissotriton; species Lissotriton helveticus. The sequence goes on along the minus strand of NC_136059.1, from coordinate 1,285,087,531 downwards.
AGCCCAACAGCCACAGATACTTCTGGCTGCACAACACCAACAGAAGACATAGCATCCCCAGAGGGCTCTTCCTGCACTACACCAACGGGAAGCCCAGCAGCCTGAGATGCTTCTTGCTGCACTACACCACCGGGAAACCAAGCAGGCCCAGAAGCCTCTTGCCGCTCTACACCAATGGGAAGCCTAACAGCCACAGATACTTCTGGCTGCACAACACCAACAGAAGACATAGCATCCCCAGAGGGCTCTTCCTGCACTACACCAACGGGAAGCCCAGCAGCCTGAGATGCTTCTTGCTGCACTACACCACCGGGAAACCAAGCAGGCCCAGATGCCTCTTGCCGCTCTACACCAATGGGAAGCCTAACAGCCCCAGATGCCTCTTGCTGCACTACACCAGCAGGAAGACGAAAAGCACCAGATGCCTCTTTGCGCACCCCAGCAATGTGAAGCCTTTTGGGCGCAGGCTCCAGCCCACATGCCTCTTGCTGACGTAAAAAGAAAGGAAACCTTGCGGCCCTAGGCAGCAGCACAGGTGCCTCTTGGCCCACTACCGGCACCTCAATGTCCTCCTCTAACATAGGCCCTTCATCAGCACTAGAAGAAGATTCATCATCCGATGATGATGATTCCATGCAAAGAGAAAACTCACTGCCTGAATCTTCTGCCCCTACCTGGGAGTCCGAATCGGACTCAGTCTCTGAACCATGGTCAGAGGAAGACTCAAAAAGCAAACCAAGAACATGCTGAGCAGTAATCCTGCGACTAGCCATTATCCTTACAAAGCAAGAAGACTCCACACACAAGTGAACAACAACCTACACTGTGCAAAGTAAGAAGTTAACAAGGTAAGGCTTTCACAAAAAGATAAATACAATCCAAAACAATTTCACTCTTACCAAATATAGCTACACTCACCAGCACCTACTCTGCTGAGACACAGCAAAAAGAAATGATATCCCACTAGAAAGATAAAAAGAAATGACAGATTAGAAAACAAAGTGCACATCAAACACTAATGCTGAAAAGAAAAAAAAAAACACAGAGCCACACAAACTGCTAGAAGTACAACCTTTTTCAAAAAGACAAACATCAAGGGAAAGTAGTACAAAATACATTCACTTACCAAGCACAAGCAACTACACAAGCTGCAAACAGTCACGCAACCTACAACAATCCAAACAGCAAAAGCCTGGAACAAGACAAAAATAGAGAAGAAAAAATAATTACTACCACATTTCACAAACAATATAACAATTAAAACAACAACACACAAATGTGCCCCCCAATTTTAAATTCGGCCAGATGGGCCATCAAATAGGGCTTAGACCAATTGGGATTAGATGAGGTTTAACATCAAGACACTGGTTAATTTTTTGAAATTTTTGTACTGCCTGACCCCTTTGGTGCCAGTCAGTCTTTTGCTCCTACCAGTACCCTCATCACACAGGGGCAGTAAGGACATTCATACACCTTTTGTACGTGTGACACATACAAAACATTCACACCGCCAGCCGCCAGCGCCATTCAAGGGCCCATCACTTTCACACGCCCACATATCTAACACAGTAACTTCAGAAAATGATGGACTGCGTAGAGTGTCACTCAACTAGCAGTGTGTGTAGTGACCAACAGAAAGTAACTACTCACACACCGTCAGCCGAGTGCCAGTCCACCCACACCACCATCCAAGCAGCAGACCATGCACACCGCCAGCCAAACACCACTCAGCGCACACCGACAGCCAAGTACCACTCCACGCACACCATCCAGCCAAGCGCCACTGCACACACACCGCCAGCCAAGCACCACTCCGTGCACAGACAGCCAAGTACCACTCCACGCACACCGCCAGCCAAGCACCACTCCGTGCACAGACAGCAAAGTAGCACTCCACGCACACCACCAGCCAAGCGCCACTCCACACACACCGCCAGCCAAGCAGCACTCCGTGCACATACAGCAAATGACCACTCCACACACACCACCAGCCAAGCGCAACTCCACACACACCGCCAGCCAAGCACCACTCCGTGCATAGATAGCCAAGTACCCCTCCACGCACACCGCCAGCCAAACACCACTCAGCGCACACCGACAGCCAAGTACCACTCCACACACACCGCCAGCCAAGCACCACTCCATGCACACCGCAAGCCAAGCGCCACTCACCGCCAGACAAGCACCGCTCCACGCACACCATCCAGCCAAGTACCACTTCACACACACTGCCAGCCAAACACCACTCCACACACACCACCAGCCAAACACCACTCCGTGCACAGACAACCAAGTACCACTCCACGCACACCACCAGCCAAGCGCCACTCCACACACACCGGCAGCCAAGCAGCACTCCGTGCACAGACAGCAAAGTACCACTCCACGAACACCACCAGCCAAGCGCCACTCCACACACACCGCCAGCCAAGCACCACTCCGTGCACAGACAGCAAAGTAGCACTCCACGCACACCACCAGTCAAGCGCCACTCCACAAACACCACCAGCCAAGCACCACTCCGTGCACAGACAGCCAAGTACCACTCCACACACACCACCAGCCAAGCGCCACTCCACACACACTGCCAGCCAAGCACCACTCCGTGCATAGATAGCCAAGTACCCCTCCATGCACACCGCCAGCCAAACACCACTCAGCGCACACCGACAGTCAAGTACCACTCCACACACACCGCCAGCCAAGCACCACTCCACGCACACCGCAAGCCAAGCGCCACTCACTGCCAGCCAAGCACCGCTCCATGCACACCATCCAGCCAAGTACCACTCCACACACACCGCCAGCCAAACACCACTCCACACACACCACCAGCCAAACAACACTCCGTGCACAGACAACCAAGTACCACTCCACGCACACCACCAGCCAAGCGCCACTCCACACACACCGCCAGCCAAGCAGCACTCTGTGCACAGACAGCAAAGTAGCACTCCACGCACACCACCAGCCAAGCGCCACTCCACACACACCGCCAGCCAAGCACCACTCCGTGCACAGACAGCAAAGTGGCACTCCACGCACACCACCAGCCAAGCGCCACTCCACAAACACCACCAGCCAAGCACCACTCCGTGCACAGACAGCCAAGTACCACTCCAAACACACCACCAGCCAAGCGCCACTCCACACACACCGCCAGCCAAGCACCACTCCGTGCATAGATAGCCAAGTACCCCTCCACGCACACCGCCAGCCAAACACCACTCAGCGCACACCGACAGCCAAGTACCACTCCACACACACCGCCAGCCAAGCACCACTCCACGCACACCGCAAGCCAAGCGCCACTCACCGCCAGCCAAACACCGCTCCACGCACACCATCCAGCCAAGGAACAACTCCACACACACCGCCAGCCAAACACCACTCCACACACACCACCAGCCAAACACCTCTCCATGCACAGACAACCAAGTACCACTCCACGCACCCCATCCAGCCAAGCACAACTCCACACACACCGCCAGCAAAGCAGCACTCCGTGCACAGACAGCCAAGTACCACTGCACGCACACCATCCAGCCAAGCGCCACTCCACACACACCGCCAGCCAAGCACTACTCCTTGCCCAAGGGGTCGCTTCCTAAAAACTAAATTTAAATTCCCTGGTGCTAGTGGGCATTTTCTGCCCCCCCTGGGGGCAAAACGGCAAAAAAACGGGCCGATTTGCCCCCAGGGTGGACAGAAAAACAAAAACACAATCATGGCCACCTGGAAGCGACCCTTACCCAAGGGGTCGCTTCCCAAAACAAACACATTGCCCCAACAAAAATCCCTGGTGCTACTGGGAAATTTCTGCCCCCCCCCCGGGCCAAAACGGCCGGAAAACAGGCCGATTTGCCCTCAGGGGGGGCAGAAAAACAAAAAGTTAAGTGTGAGGCCACCTGGAAGCGACCCTTGCCCAAGGGGTCGCTTCCTAAAAGCTAAAAACAAAATCCCTGGTGCTCGTGGGCATTTTCTGTCCCCCCTGGGGGCAAAACGGCAAAAAAAAAACGGCCCGATTTGCCCCCAGGGGGGACAGAAAAATGTAAACAAAAAACATGGCCGCCATCTTGGCTCCAAAAAACAACCCTGGTGCTAGTGGGGAAATTCTGCCCCCCAGCCCCCCTGGGGGCAAAACGGCCAAAAAAACGGCCCGATTTGCCCCCAGGGGGGGCAGAAAAACGAAAACATAGTCACACCCCACCTGGAAGCGACCCTTGCCCAAGGGGTCGCTTCCTATAAACTAAAATTAAATCCCTGGTGCTAGTGGGGGCATTTCCGCCGCACGATCGCGACGCTGTGGGCGATCGTGAGGCAGAAATGCCCTGCAAAGAGACATCAGGGGAGAGGAAAATCTCTTTCCTCTCCTCTGATGCCTCTTCGCTGCCCCCAAACCCCCGCCGGACATCAGAAACCCACCTTGCACTCCAGCGCTCAGGAAGCAAATGGCTTCCCGAGCACTGGGAATCCCTGATGATGTCAGCGCGCGCTGTGCGCGCTGACGTCATCAGGGATTCCCATGGGGGGGGCGGGGGCGGCAGCGGAAGCTCTTCCGCTGCCGCCCCCAGCAAAACAACGAAGATCGGAGACCCTCGGGGGGAGCGCCAGCGCTTCCCCCGAGGGTGGGGCTGATGACGAGCTGGCCTTGTCATCCCCGCACGACCGGTGCGCGCCATGACGAGCCCAGCTCGTCATTAGCCCCGAAGGGGTTAACAGCTAATTATGTATGGGCTATACTAAGACTGCATATGAATGACTGATTGTCATGTTCTTTTATCACCGGTGAATGTTAACTTCTTTTTCTGGATCATTTATCATGTTTTTTTATGGATTTCAGGGACTTAGATGATGTTTTGATCTTTTATCTTGACTAATTAATTTGTAAGATATAATTTGTATCCGATCTGCGTATTTTAACATGGTTTTATATGTATTTATATCTTTTTTATACTTTTATGATCTGTAGACTCAAAACAGAACGAATAAACTAATTTGTAAGTCTAAGACCTCTGAGGCCAAACTCACCCCACTGTGTGCAAAGACTGAGGGGTGGCCCCAAGAAGACTGCCATCACCGGATCAGCATGGTCAGCATCCTTCAGCGCCTTCAGCATCCTGTATACTTTGCAACAGGCCCACTTTCATTTATCCCTATATCGGTTCTCATGTAGAGCCTGGAACTGGATTGAAGACTGCTTTGACTGCAAGTTAACTGTCCTGCCAATCCTTGTTGTCTCACGTGACTTGCTCCCTGCCAGTGTTGGCCACCCAAAGTGAGCCAGAGTAATCAAACCCAACTTTACAAATGTTTTAAGAAGTTTCCAATGCTTGTTTGTGATTTGATGGAAAAGCAGTGATTTATTATTTACTTAATAATTTATATCTACTGAAGCGCCAAGATGCCACGGCAATCAAGCGCTCTATAAACATAAACATAAACACTCCAGTGGATTTTGCTCATTTTGGTGTCTAAACATTCTTTAACATATGATCTATCATTATAAATTGGTGTTCAGATTTCTTTTCTGTCGCGTTAATTCCTATTCAGCTTCTAAATGTGTTGCGTTTGTTCCTTGACAAAGCCTGACTGCTCGAACCCATGACTACCTAGGGTTGAGCTCAAGGTTTGCAAATGAGACTGACTGGACCCAAGATGGGTTTGTTAGTTTATTACATGATGAAATCTCCCAATCACACTATATAATAAACGACTTTCCGCACAGGGAATGATGCTAGAGCAGACCAATGGAGATAGAGGTCAGACCAAAAGCCACAGTTAAGTATTAATAGATAGTATTTTTTTTTTTAATAAACAAAAAAAGGTCTTGTGTAAGAGCAGCCCTAAAAAAGGAGCCTTGAAGTGATAGTACTGGCATTTAACATTTACTTTCCTTTAAATATAATCAAAAGACTCAACTGTTTCAATTAAGGATGTCATTGGATCAGAAATTACAAGTTCTAACAGCTACTTCCAGTTCTGCCTTCTTCCCACACCTTAATGCAAATCAGCCTGGCTCTCTCACAGCAATGAACGTCCTTATTATACTAAATTCCTTGCTCCAGTACAGTGGGCTCAGTCAAATACCTTGCTTCTACATATACGTACCTGTCAGTTCTACTTACACTAGGATCTGGTGTCTAACAATGATTGGCTTTTGTCATCGGTGAGATAGACCCAAGGCTAGGGCCCCTAGTGTCAGTGAGTCACACTGAACTTACTTAGGAAACTACTTTCTTCTGCTTCCCATCATGTAAATACACTATCTTGCCGTCTACCTTTCTGCTGCTTCACACCTCCTCCCTCACCCGTGAGTTCTCACTTCCAATTTGGTGCCAGTGGAAAGGGGCCACTTTCTAGCATAATTCTTTCAGGTGAGGCAAGAAGGCAAAATTGTGGTCAAAGGTCAGTCACTGCTGTGTGGTAATCAGCATGGCCTGACCTGCAAACACAAAATGGCTACTGTAGGAAATTGGATTTTTGGTTGTGATGTGTGAACCCTTCAAAAACAACAAGCACAGCCACTGTCAGGGTGACCACAAGGGTCATTTAATCAGCATGTGATTAACTCTTTGGTAGCTTGGCCCAAAAGCAGCCACCTTAATCTAGAGGCAATGTGTAAAGTATTCATGCAGCACACAAACAATCATAAAGTGAAAACACAACACAAGACAAATCTCACCCCAATTTTGCAAACTACAGTAAAACCTAATAAATAAAATTAGACTAAAATGACGACAATCCAATCAGTAGAAGTGTAGTTAAGCAATTTCAAAGATTTAGGTATGTATAGTACCTAAAAGCGCAAAAGTCCATTTGCGGTTATCTGGTTGTGCTAGACTGGAGGAAAGTCAAAAGTTCAGGGTGACCATGATGGAGCAAGGGCTGGATACAGGTACCAGGTTTGTCTAGTTGAAAATGTTACCTTCTCAAAGCCCGGTACAAAAAGTCAAGTTCGCAGTGGGAAAGATTGGGAGGAGTAAGGACAGCAATAGTGCAAAGATCTTGCAACTTGATGCAGACAGACATTGCAGGAGCTTCGCGTTGGCAATCACTGCAGGCTGTCAATGCTGTAGTGTGAAGTGCATGTCTTGCACTGCCAGTTGTCTCTGGCAGTCGCTGCTGCATGAAGAGATAGGTCTACCAGAGCTTCATCTTGCAGCTCTGATGGGCAGTGAGATCTTGGTGCAAACAGGCACGTTCACTGTCACGAAGAGCCCAAAACTTCAGAATTTCTGCTTTTTCTTCAGTGGAGTGCATTATGATGCCAACCAAGGGCCAAGGACCAGGGGATGTGCCTCTTGGAAATCAGGGACTCAAAGCAAATCAAATCAAAAATTAGCTTTATTCTGTTTTCATTTTAAAACACAAAAAAATCATTCTAGCTGAGGGCAGCAGGGCGCATGCGGGTCCAGCTGCAGGTCCAGGCAAGTCCAATTGCAGCAGACCTGCTGGGCAGTTGCAGGGAGGCCTCTGAAGCTTGTTGTGTCCCTGTAGCTTAGAAAAGGGCAGCCACCTGACTCTTGGAGTCACTCTGCTTAGGATGAAGGGAGCAGGTCCAGTTTTCCATCTCATGTAGCAGTGCAGGCCACAAACAACAGGGTTGCCCTCGAGTAACAGGGCAGTCTTTCTTGTGTAGTATCCACAGGAACAGGAGTGTGCTCGAGAGTGGGACTGAGGGTTCTATTTTTATACAGGTGTCAGCTTTGAAGTTGAAGAAACTTCTGGAGTCTTCCTCCCACAGATGGTTCTGGAATTTCCTTCCTCCGTGCCCTGGTCCCTGGATATCCGGGGTGAAAAAAGCCTCCTGTAAAGTCTTTTGTGGGTGTGCTGTGACAGCTCCTTTGAAATGTAAGTGGGTTTGTGTACAACTCCGCCCTTCCCCTCCTGGTAGAATGGCCTATCCTGCCAACAGCTAGTATCCGTCTGCGTCACTGCATCGGAGCAATACACAAACGCCCAGTGTAAACTATACCTAGTAATGTGCACCAGGATATAGACAGAAAGCACCAAAAAATGCCATCTTTGAAAAGTGTCAATTCTAGAATGTGCCTTTAAATTTTACTTCACCATTAAAGAGGGGTTTAAATTCATTTGAGTGTAAACATGACATTTCTACCTGTTCCCAAACATAGGTTATCACTTTTTAAATGTAATAATTTAATCCAATGTTATCCTAGGGAAGAGGTAGGTCTAATATTAATGAACAATTAATTCAAGAGTTTTTCACCATCAGGACATATAAAGCTCAAAAGAATATGCCCATATTTTAAAATTCACTGCACTCTACCCTATAGGTTGTTTAGAACCTACCAAAGGGATGATTTATATGTATTAAAAATGAAGGTTTCGGCATGGAATTTGTTTTATTTTGCCAAGTTGAATTACCAGCTTAAAACTGAACACAGCCTGCAATGGCAGGCCTGAGACATGTTTTCAAACGCAACCCAAAGTGGGTGGCACAAGAGCTGCAGGCCCAATAGCACCATCTAATTTACATGTTCTGGATACATGTTGTACCACTTAACTAGGGACTTTGAAGCAAATTAAATGTGCCGATCGAGTGAAAGCCATTTTTAACAAAGGTTAGAAGAGTGAGGGCAAGCACTTTAGCACCGGTTAGCAGTGGTAAAATGCACAGAGTTCTAAGGCAAACAAAAGCGAAATCCAGAAAACAGGAGATGTGAAGGAAAAAGGTTTGGTCATGATCCTGTAGAGGTGGCCAAGTTAACCCCCCCACCACCCCTTCCACTAATATCACAGCAGGAGGAAGGTGAAAACTGAAGAGTTGGATAAGATATGTGGCAGTGAAGGTAGAAGAAAGTTGACCATCAGTAATTATCAACCTAATTCTCCGTCAACTATCAACTACATCACCCTTTTCATACCGCCAGGCACATTCCATGACATTAACCATTAGAGATCTTCTGGTTCTGTGGCATAGCAAGGTAAGAGGTGTATTTTTGCAAGCAATATAACATTAGCAATAGACAGTTTAGCAACATGATCATTTTCTTCATGCTGGCATAATAGGTAGAACAGTGTCAGGCAAAAAAAGAATAGTGCAGCAGATGTGATATTTTTTGTTAAGTAATAACTCTTGTTATACACAGCACATAGAAAAGGCCAGATGGGTGCTGGGGGGAGGAGCATCATGAAGGGCAGCAAATTTGGTTTCACCCTTCATATGACAAAAGGCCTTGTGTCTACCTGAAAATTAGAAGCTTCTACAGCAGAAACAAGGATGCATGCATAGTATACATTTCACGTGAGTAATCTTTTTCATTCTGTTCTGCTGTACTTCCATGCCATTGAATTTAGGACAGATATTAAAAATCAGAAGAGGCTATCTGAGCTTATTTAATCTCGGACAAATGGAGTGATTAATTCGTGGGCTGTGGTACCTAGAATGATTCCAACTTTAATCTAAATATTGTTATTTGGGAACCGTTCACAGGGAATACTATTTATCTATTTATTTTATTCATTTGGTTCTTTCTATATTGATTCATCCAAAAAAGACAGTTGTCGAACAAGAAAAGAACTGACACACCCTCAAAGCTCAGGGTCAGGGTAAGGGGGTATACACTTTAGATAACCCCTATACACCTCCCTGGGTAGTTTGGCACGAGCAGACAGACTTATTCCAAAAGCAACGTGTAAAGTATTTGTACACAAAACACACAGTAATGCAGTGATAACGTCACAAATCGATACCACACCAGTTTAGAAAAATAAAGTATCTTTATCGAAACTCAACAAGACCAAAACAACAAAACAATTGAACATACATGTTATAAGAATATGACTTTTAAAAGGTTTCAAGAAACTGGGTCCACAGAAAACTATGGATGCGTGATTCTACACAAAGTACCTGTAGATGCGTCAAAATTCACAAGTACAAACAGCCGCAGAGAAGGGAAGCATCGAGAAACAAAGAGATGCTTCAGTTCCTGAGTCCTTGGGGAGGAGATGCAATAGTTCTGCTGCACGCAGGAGAAGTGATGCGTCAAATCTGGACTGTAAGGGGAAATGATGCATCATCTACAAGACAGTTCTGGTCCGCGTGGGAAGCATTGGGAAAACTTGCCACACAGGTGCAATGCACGTAAATCCGAGATGCGTTGGTGATCAATGCGGCGGTGGCAAGCGGCGCTGCATCAGTTTCTTCAGTCGCAATCCCACAATGCATTGGTTCTTGCAGCCGAGACAGGCCCTGCGTTGTCTCTGAGTTGGTGTGTGGCAATTCTTCTCACAGGGCAGTGATGCGTTGGGAAAAACAACCGCAAGAAAGGCAATGCATTAATTTCTGGTTTCTTCCAGCTCTCAGGAACGATCTCCACAGGCCCAGAACTGGAATAGGTGCCTCCTGGCAGGTCAGAACCTCGGCAGCAGAATTCAGGAGAGCTGTTGGTGAAACTCTTCTTCAAGCAGGTTGGCAGCAAAGTTCCAGTCTTTGTCCTTTCCTTGGCAGGGACAGCACCTGCAGTCCAACACCACACAGCACACAGCAATGGGGCACTACTCCTCCTCCCAGCTTTTCAGCTCTTCTTGGCAAAGGTTCCTCTTGAGTCCAGAAGTGGGCTAAAAGTTCTGGAGTTTTAGGTCCACTACTTATACCCTATTTTCTCCTGGTTCTCTTTGTGCAACAGTCTTTGAGCCCAGTCCAAACCAGTTCTATCCTCACTGGTGCAGTATGACCACAGGGGGTGGAGACAGCATTGTGCAAGAGAGACAGGCCCTATTCAGGTGCAAGAAAATCTCCTCCCACGACTCTAAATGCAGCCAAGCCCCATTCAACTCAGCTCTGAGTCATCCAGGAAGGTCCAGTCACACCTCAACGACCCCAGTGGCTGTCTACAGTGAATACACATCCACAGCCCCTATCACTCCAAAACCAGACAGTCAATCCACAAAGAGGCAGAGGCACACAGAATGGTTAAAGAAGAAAATGCCTACTTTCTAAAAGTGTGTCTTACAGGGGAGTGATTCGATTAGTGACTGTGGAGGTTGGAATCAATACATAGAGAATCAAAGGAAGGTTGTGCCTCTCAGACCATCAATCAAATTACTCTTTGAGAGAAGAAACTAAAGTATTGTTCCTTTTGTTGTATTTGATTTGATCTGTTACTCTTTGATTTTTCAACAAGGGTGTACACTCAGGTATATCAAGCCAATGTATATTGTTTGTAGTAATTTTCCATAGAATAAATCAGAACTCCTTTTTCTAGAATCTTAGCATTTTTTCTTTGCTTGTTTTTATAAAAATATATTTTAAGGTAACACAGTATATATTTACAGACATAATGACAAGGTACAAGACTTGTGCAAAGGAAAAGTTACGTAACACTTCTTGAATACATGTAGAGGCTTAATCTGAAACAAGTCTTCTACAAAATAAAAATTGCAACACTTCTTAAATACATGTTAAGAATTAATCCACAAACATACAACAAAGCACATGAAGTTGCCTGTCTGGTGTCCTACATTATATTATCATTGGGACCTTTGCCGCTTCAGTCCTCGTATGTGTAGTGCTAGACAATGCCTCTTGGCCCTATTGTGGCGGAGGTCAGAGCATGAGTTAATACCAGGATAAGGTCCTGGATTCCATCTCCCATAGTGCACAGCATTTGCGCACAGAATGAACCAGTTTTTGACAGCTCTTGGCCCTGTTTATGATTGCACTGATGCGTTTCGACCTTGAAATTGGGCCTGTGAGGTATTTCAGGGAAGGTCTTCTTCAGGGCTGTTGACTTTAGGGACACGTTGGGCCCATTGCTTTGTAAATGCATTGTTAGAAGTGTCTGACTGGTTTCTTATTGCAAACTCCTGTTTTTTTGTGGGGTCCTGCATGAAGGTTGGATCTTGCTGTGTTTTTGGCAGGGACCATCCAACTGTTATGAGCTGGAGTTCTTAAAACAGGTCACCGGCCGCCTCCTCAGGGGGTCTGTTCCTACGGGGGTGAATCTGTACAGCCAGAAACCCTTTTCTTTATCTGCTCACATTTCCCTTGTCCTACGGGGCACCCCACAATGGAAGCCCAAGAAATGATCTAAAGTTCTGGGGTTTAAGGTCCAGTACTTATACCCCATTTTCTCTTGGTTCTCTTTGTGCAAGGGTCTCTGATCCCAGTCCACACCAGTTCTGTCCTCACTGGGGCAGTATGACCACAGGGGGTGGAGATAGAATTGTGCAAGGGCAACAGGCCCTATTGAGGTACAAGGAAATACCATCCGACTACTCTAAATGCAGCCAAGCCTCATTCAGCTCAGCTCTGAGTCATCCAGGAAGGGCCAGGCATACCTCCACCCCTCAAGTGGCTGTCTAAAGTGAATGCACATCCCCAGCCCCTGTTACTCCAAAACCAGACGGTCAACCCACAAACAGGCAGAGGCACAAAGAATGGTTAAACAAGAAAATGCCAAATACACAAGATGATGGACGGAATGTTGCACATTGGCAAAACATTCACCCCCGTCACAGATCTGGGTTTAATCCATCGTTATTTTGCTCACCACGCCACCCCCAGTTCAGACATGACCATATGTGAATCAGTCTTGACCCTGTGCCTCATGTGAACAGTCCAGCCCGAACTGCCAAGCCATGTCTTCCCTGTACCAGTATCAAGCATCCTAGGACCGGTTTCTGGCTATCAGACTTCTTCAGCCAGGATAGCTTGACTTCAGTGGCATAGTGCACACAGGACCCACGTCTGGGCATACCCTTCCCACATAGGGTGAACAGCAAAACACACAAGATGGTGGACGGAATGTTGCACATTGGCAAAACATTCACCCCAGTCACAGATCTTGGTTTAATCCATCGTTATTTTGCTCACCACGCCACCCCAGTTCAGACATGGCTATATGCAAATCAGTCTTGATCCTGTGCCTCATGGGAACAGTCCAGCCCGAACTGCCAAGCCATGTCTTCCCTGGACCGGAATCAAGCATCCTAGGACCGGTTTCTGGCTATCAGACTTCTTCAGCCAGGATAGCTTGACTCCAGTGGCATATTGAGCACGGGACCCACATCTGGGCATACCCTTCCCACACAGGGCGAACAGCAAAACACACAAGATGATGGACGGAATGTTGCACATAGACAAAACATTCACCCCCAGTCACAGATCTGGGTTTAATCCACCGTTATTTTTCTCACCACGCCACCCCAGTTCAGAAATGGCCATATGCAAATCAATCTTGACCCTGCGCCTCAGGGTAACAGTCCAGCCTGAACTGCCAAGCCGTGTCTTCCCTGGACCGAAATCAAGCATCCTAGGACCGGTTTCTGGCTATTAGCCATCTTCAGCCAGGAAATTATGGATTTAGGCCCAGATCTATGTACTTGGGTGAATGTATGACATTATTCTGCATTCTGTCCATCAACTATTGTTTTTGCATTTGTCACCCAGAGTGGGACGGGTATGCTCAGACGTGAGTCCCCTGCTCTCCATGCCCCTGGAATCAAGCTATCCTGGCTGATGAGGGCTGAAAGCCCGAAACCGGTCCTAGGATGCTTGTTTCCAGTCCAGGGAGGACCTGGCTTTACAGTTCCGGCTGGACTGTTCCCATGGGGCACAGGGTCAAGACTGATTTGCATATGGCTGGGTTCAAACTGGAATGGCATGGTGAGCATAAAAACTATGGATTTAGGCCCAGATCTCTATTCTGGGGTGAATGTATGACAATGTTCTTCATTCTGTCCATCAACTGTTGTTTTTAAACATGAAAATGCCTACTTTCTAAAAGTTCAATAATAACAATTGGGTATCCAAGTCATGTGCAGAACCTGGGGATAGTTGAGGTATATGGACAAAGGTTCTGCCATGAAGAAGACCGTTTTGTGCATCATTTTTTCCTTGCAGAGGTAGGATTATCAAGGACAAAGTGATACACAAAATGGTCTACTTTCTAAAAGTGGCATTTTCAAACACACAATTTAAAAAACATCTCTACTAAAAGATGTGTTTTTAAATTCTGAGTTCAGAGAGCCTAAACTTTATTTCTCCTTTTTGTCCCAACGGGAAGTTATACTTGTAAAATGTTACAAACTATCTCCCATTCTTTCCTATGGGGCAGATAGCCTTTCAATAGTGAAAAATGAAATTGGCAGTATTTCACTATCAGGACATGTCACACACACCAGCACATGTGCTACCTTTCACATACACATCCTGCCCATGGGGGTACCTTGGGCCTACCATAGGGGTACCTTACAGGTAAGAAAAGGGAAGGTTAGGGACTGGCAAGTGGGGGCACTTGCCAGGTCGACATGTCAGTTTAAAACTGCCCACAGACGCTGCAGTGGCAGGTCTGAGATACCTTTTCAGGGCTACACATGTGGGTGGTGCAATCAGTGCTGCAGGCCCACTAGTAGCAGTTGAGTAAAGGGCACACTCAGTGCACTTTACTAGGGACTTACCAGTAAATCAAATATGCCAATCAGGGAGAACCAATTATAATATCAATTTACACAGGGAGCACTTGCACTTTGACACTGATCAGCAGTGGCAAAGTGCCCAAAGCATTTAAGCCAGCAAAAACTAAATCCATCACAGAATCAAAAATACAGGAGGTAGAGGCAAAAAGTCTGGGAAAACCACTCCAAAGATGCAGAGTCTAACAGTAACTTTTGATCTGTTTTATCCCGAAATATTTTTTTAACATTATTACAGGAGATTTGCCTTTCTGCATGGTCACCCCATAATTTTTGCCTTTTGCTGGAGCCTATATCTCTGCTGGCTTTAGAACTAAATGCAGTTTAACCCTACTAACCAGTGGTAATGTGCCTGTGCTCTCCCTTTAAACGTGGTTGAATTAGCATATTCACAATTGGTGTATTAAACTTACCTATAACTCCCTACTTTATGAGACATCGTGTACCATGGGCTTATACGTTAAATGTCACTAGTCCACGGTACCACCTACTGTGGCATTCACAACACTGACATGTCGTAGGGCCTACCAATGTATTCGGAATGTGGCATTTTAGATACTGTAAAAATAGACCCTTTTAACAGGTCAAAACCTCCCTTTTAAATATGAATAAGTCATCCCTATGCAGACTTTGCCGCCCACAAGGCAGGGTGCATGTATTTAAAAATAGGACATGAAGAAATGTAAAACTATTATGCCCTTACACTGACTAACATCCAAAAGCTATTTTTCACAGTGGCAGGCCTAGCTGCCCTATGTCGAAAAGCAGAGTAAAGATTAAAATCCTAATACTGTACTTTGGAAATGGAACTAGCTACAAAAATAATAAAATAATTATTTTTGATAGTTATTAAAAACACATTATAATGGTGAAGTGGGACTTTTTATAATTATTAAGGAAACATAACTTTTAGAAAGCTACCTTTCTACCAGCCAAAAATTAGCATTTTAATAAGTGTGAAAAATGTGTTAAATGCTTGCCATGAGCTAACAGGCTTACTAGAATGAGTAGAAATTACTCTTCTGAACCTCACTAAATATGCAGGGTGGTGTTTTGTAAGTATTCTTTTTGACATTGCACTGTCAATTCCTGCATGAGTTTCAAACCTTGCTTGACAAGTCTGCAGGGCTTACATACAACCCTTGGGCTGCACTTGAAAGGAAGAGAACAGGATGCCAAGATAATTATTGTGTATCCACTATCTAGCTTCTGGAAAACCCTACTTTTGTTCCACCTGACTTCTGTCTCTGGGTTTATTATGGGTACAGTGGCTGCCTCAAACTGGATGTTTGATGTGGGAGGATACAAGGAGTGCCATAGTATACTCACAACAGAAACTCCCAGCTCTCAGAGCCCAAGTTCAGTGTGACTGACAACTTTTACCCTCTTGAAAATGTCCAACGTTGGTGGGTTGCCCCTGGGAACTTTTCGCCCATTGGTTAGGGCATGCCCAGGAGTCATTACCTCAAAGTAACTTGTACCAGGCATAAGTGTGGCAACTCCAGGCACCCACTTCAGAACTCTGCTGGACCTGAGGAAGAAAATAAGAGGACTGGACCGGCTGTCTGTGATCTGAGAGGAACCCTGAAAGACTGGACCTTCTCCCTCTTGTACACAGGACAAAGTAGTGGACTCCAAAGGTCAGTTTGCTGTGACAACAAGCTGCATGAGTCCTTTTCCTGGAAGTATCTAGCTGAACAGTAGCAACTGAACTTGGACTGAACACTCCTATTGGCCTGTGCCTGGCTCCCTGTGAGTCTCTACGTGCCCCCTCTGAGGGCCTGGTACCTTCAGAAGTGTACTACTGTGGTGGATTGGGACTTAAGGGCTGATCCAGAAGGTAAAGTCTTTGAATAGGATGAACCTGTTAGTGTATCTCACCTGCACTCTATTGTGGTTAGCCTCAAATTGATCCTAGGTCCCAGAATACTGCGATCATTAACTATCTTGGCTCTATTCTTACCTAAAACTTTTTAAAAAAATCATATCTCTGGGTGAGCTGTCATTGAATTTTTGTCATGTTGGTTTACTTTTGTTTATTAACTTTTACTCTATGTTTCTAATGTGGTTTGAGATTTCTATTGGTTTGCATTTTTACTTTATTACTGTTTTGGTATGGCAGAAATGCTTTACACACTGCCCTAATGTAAGTCTGTCTGCTCTGTGCCATAGCTACCAGGGGGTTCATCTTGGGTTATTGTAGTGACTTTCAAGGTTCACCCTGACTAGGGTTGTGTTTATTCCCTGAGGTGGGTAGTCACCGCACAAAATAATAGAACAGTTTCTTAAATTTTTTTGTTGTTGTTGCAATCTGGGAAGTATGCAGCAGATGGTGGATTACGTGGAAAATGTGCTAAAACTATAATGATGATCACAGCACTGCGGCTACAAACATAACTGTTTATATCAAGAAAAGAATGGCATAGAAAATCGTAATAGGAATTGCATCTGCGAACTTCATAGCAGCATTGACTCAGCGGGTTTACTGTAGTTTCTAAACAAATTCACAGCTACTAACAAGAAACAAATCAACACTCTTGTGGCAATTCTTTCTTTATGTATTGTACACAAACAGTTAACTGTACTCTCACTACCAATGGCCTGGTAATTGGTGGGATATTTATTGCACCAGACATAATCCGACTCCAACGAGTATTGGATGACATAAATACCAGCCAATTATGAGTTTTTAGGGAGTACTCCAATAAAATCCACATGTTGTGAGAACTGGCCATTTTTCTGCAGATAATTTTCAGCTTTCTATTTTTATACAAAATAGAGGAGCTACAGCACATATATTTAACTGAGTCTCTCGTAATGAGGACCTGTGCCACTGAAACATGGCGAAAATGAGTTTTTCCATTGTCTTCCATTGGGATCTTATGGAATCCGTCCCTCATGGAGATGGGGTCAGTGGTCCTGGGACAGTGGCATAGCAAGCAATTTGGCGGTCCCAGTGTTAGCCGCCCGCTGCAGTTGCATCAAAGAGTGGGGGTGCTGACGAGAAGTTTTACATTGCCGCCCCTTGCGGCCGATTGTAGAGTGGGGGGTATTGCTGCCCAGAGATGGCAGGTAAGAGCGGGGGGAGGCTGCCGCCCCAAAAACTCATGCCGCCCTTGGCGCACCATCCCCCTCTAGCTACGCCACTGGCTGGGACAATTTCCAGAGTGGAGGTGCTAGCATCGACCTCACCTGATTTTACATGCCTTAGTCGTACTTTCCATACTGCTGGTATATAGATTGAAGTATCTATATTTTCATTTTATAAAGCTAGTGTATATCTGCATTTATCTATGTGTTACAAAACCTCTAGAATAATGTGCCATTTTTTTTCTCCTGTATCACCAGATAAAATGACACCATTACCTAAACATGCTGTCATGCACCATGCTGTTAAAAGAAATACCAGCACTGTACGACGTTGCCTGTCATGAGACAGTCTGTAGTTGAAAGACAAGTAAATGCTTGAAGACTAACAAATAAAAGGCCTCTGTAGTCCTTATTCATCTGAACTCCATAGAAGTTATGTGAGGGTACTTCAGTACCCTTATTTCCAGTACCACTGGACGGGGTTGCTCAGAATTCATGCTCCAGCAGGCAAATTCCTGCACACCACCGTCTCCAAACAATTTCCTCGCCCTCCCCATCTTGGCAAATACATTTACACACTATTAACATGCACATTTGACCGTTTCTACCTACGGTGCTTCACAGTTGACTTTCTTTCATCCTTGTTTTTTTGGATTCTTAGCTCGATGGCTTTGCCAAAAGTCGCTACGCTTTAAAAAAGCATTTCAAAAGTAAATAGATAAAAGATCAAGTTAAAAAAACACATTGAGCCACTTCAGGATCGGTGAAAGAAAGCCGGGTATAATTTGGACATCAACACTCTCTTGCTAATCTTTGTGCAAGAAAGCAAATGTTAGACTTGAAACTGGAAACTCGAACAGGCTACTCACCTTTTGTTGAGTTTTTCCCTCTTGTCAGACCACGGGGCTGTACTTTGTATTCTTTGCGGGTCACCGATAGCCTGCCACAAAGCCCCCTCTGTCCGCGTGCTGTACCTAAAATATCCACTAGCCAGCAGAGCATAAACGGAGAGGAGGAGCGGGCCCTGCAAAGATTTCACGCACAATAGCTGCCGCTGTCATGGCAGGACAATCAAGTGCAGCTTATACCGGTATAGTCGCCCCTTCATATGCATGACAGAGAGTCTAATGGACCTCGCTAGTCCCTTTAGGAGCTTTCAAGTCCCCAGAAAATGTCCCTTTAGTGGGCTTCCTCTGAGTTCTGAGGATGCTGAATGTCAGAGAACACTTGCAGGGGCTAGGTTTTTATTTCTCCTATCAGCAGGGGGAGATAAAATTGTAAGTTGAGGAATCAGAGAGGGAAACTATTAGAATACATAATTAAAAGACACAAATGCGTTGTTGGCATTTTCTGCCAGTGCTCTCTCCACCCACACAAGCTCCAATGCTACAGTAAAAAAACTATTCTCAAATCCTTAGACAATGAATACATTCGGCCTTATTGTTTTTATATTGACTTTTGCTAATGCTCTCAGTGCGAGCAGTGTGTTCTAGAACATTAGTTAGAAAAAAGAAGAGCTTCTCCGGTAAACGTCCTCGTGCCAGAAGAATACAAATGTCACAGTTGTCTGCGCATGCGCAGAGAGCTGTAATAGTAGGTATTGCTGTTATTGGCTCCTAAAAGGTGTGTTCAGTGTACACAGTCTGAGACAAATAAACTCATATAATATCACATTTGTGAGATGAGTGTTCTAATTTATTAGGAAAAGAAAACTGAATGGCAACACTTATCCAGAGAACTTTTTGAAAGACTAAAACGCATTTCACTTTTCTAGCCTCGCCAACCCTTAGAGCGTAGCTATAACTAGTGCAACAGGTTGAATGGTACTGGGGCCCTGGGGGCTGGAAGGTCCAATGCACCCCAATAATAACTGTTTTTTTACTACCAAATTTAGCAGATGGGGCCATTTTCCTTGCTTGCATTGGGGCCTATGATATCAGTGCTACGCCACTGCTCATCCTCGAAGCTGAATGCTGTATTTGAAGACCATGGATTGATGAATGGTTGAATAAATGAAAACAGTGGTATAACACTGCTTCGACTGAAGAGAGGCTGAGTAATGTTTAGTTATCCTCTCTATATACGTTGCGTTGACTCCATGTACTTTTAACAATACCGTTAGTAGGGAGTACAGCTTCAAACGTTTAATTAGGTATGAAGTGATGGGATCCTGCAGGCTCAAATCCCCAATTTGAAATTCAAACATTGAATCGTAGTATGAAAGGCCCAAACACAACCTAAATGCTCAGGAACAGCCTCAAATGCACAAAACATAACAATTGTATATATAGTTATAGACTCATATGCAATCACAGCATTAAGCATAATTGCAGCAACACAGGCCCAGTCTAGCACAATAGAAATCATAGCTAGATCAGCCATTCATGGTCAAGTGTACTGTTTTTTGAGGTAGACACTTTATAATTTCTTATAATTTTGGGAGAGCGATTCACCAAATTTGCAATCTAGTACCTTGTTAGGATTAAGTAGGTTTGTATGAGGAACCCAGGCTCCCCTCTGGTAGTTTTTGGCTCAAGCATCAGTACTACCTGAGGTAAAGCATGTAAAGTATTTAGGTACCAACAAAACAGCAACAAAGTCAAGAAATCAACCACTAATATTCATAGTTTTGTTAAATGGAGGCAGATGTACTAAATAAAATGATACCAATAAAGGTCAAACTTTGATAAAGGCAGGCCACTGGAATTATGTGATTTTGAGGCCGCAGCGATTTTTTGTATAGTTGTAGATCTTCCGCATTTGCCCCAAAATCCATCCCCATCTGCATAATCTGCAGATTTTAACAAAAACAATTGTTTCTAACTGGAATGGTTCAAAAGTTCTTAAAAACACAGCCATGCATGTTGTCGTGCAGTGGAATGGGCCTTTTCAAAGGTTGACTGGTCGCCTTTCTGTAGCTTATTGCTATATTTGGGTGTTAAACTGGTCCTATTGGTGTGCCACTAATCCCCAGACAGTGATAACAAGTAAAAAAAAATAATAATAAAGTAATTCTACAACAAAATGTGCCTCATAATGCTGCATGATTTGCATTTTCTTGCTGCATAAGGAAGGGATATGGAATGGTAGTTTCTTAAATTTAAATTGGGAAAAGAAGCAACAAAGCACCCATGAAAGTCTATACGCACAGGTGACTGGGCCTAGGCACCTTTTGAGGCAACAGAGTGGTGCAGAGGAGCAGAAAGCCTAGCAGACACCTCTCCAGTTCTGCATTAGAAAAGGTTACCTCCTCACATGAAAACACTGCAGCTGACAAAGGCTCCTTAAAAGTCAGAAAAAAGACTCTGAAGTCTTGCAGAAGCCATCATTTTGGCCCGAAAATCTTAGAGCTGGGCAAGCTTGAAATTGTAGCTGTTGAAGGCGACTAACTGCTGGAGTTATCCACTTTTCCTGTCGGCTCCTTTCTCATCTGCAGCCTTTTCTAGACCATAAATCTGTCAGTCGGGCAAAGAAGGACATTGAGACAGGTAAGGGATCCACAAGTCCAGATGCACTATATGCAAGTTCCCTCTAAAGCTTTCAGATTTGGTGTCAAAAGCTCCAAATTGATAGGCTAGAAATCATAGCTCATTGGAGTGAGGATGCTACTTTTGCCCTCCCCCACTTTCTAACTTCTGACTTTGTCACATTTTTCAGAGCTCAGATATCTACATCGGGACATGATGGAGACCAGGAGGTGGGCAGGGCTGCGCCAGGCCAGGCATCTAGATTTCATGACTCAGCTCGGGACTATTTTGCCACCAAACGCTCTGAGTGAGATAAACTATGAAAATTTGCCAGCTGAGGTTGACTATTTAACATTGACTGTGGCACTCCCTCCAATTTTGGAAGTCACAGTTTTTTTCAAAGTCACGTTTTTCTTGATGTTGAAGTTCTTTCACATGCTTGCTCAAGCAGCTCCCCACACTGCAAGGGGTAGCTTCTAGGAGACAAAGGCGCGGACAGCCTTGGAAGGCAAGCCTGATAATTCTCTTCCACCATGCTCAGCCACCGTCCAAACCAGTGGTCTTCTGGCTTACCTGCCCTTCTTGTTCTTTATGCCCAGGGTTCACAGGAGGCCAGATGATCTTTCCATCAAGTAGCACTTTCAATTCTTGACTTGGAAGAGATGGTTGATGGACATTTAAACTTTCCACTAAAAAGTTCCCACTATGCCATATGTTCCTCACTCCTTTTGATTTGGGGTAAAGCTAACCGAGATTGCACTTTTTGGGCAATCTTTCAAAATGGTGGGATCACAGTGCCACTGTGTTGAGCTCTGTATTCCTATCCATGAGCTATCCTTTAACAATTATGTAACTCTGCCTCTCCCCCCATGGAAATTCGTCTCATGCTGTTTCTGGTTCCAAGACCATGATGTGATGACATAAAGAGCAGAGGGGATATACTGAGAATTCCTGCCAGCCTTTTGTGGTGACCTTCGGATGTAAATATTCAATCCCCCTTCACAATCATTGACTACTATGAGTGGATGCCAGTAATAAATCTCCCCCCGCCTTCCTGCCAGAGTCTGCTGGAGGCCAACTGCTCTCAAAGGCCGTTTGTTTTCTGATGGGAGTCACTTCACACTTATATTCTGCTTGAGAAGTCTAACTGCTGTCACTTTATTGTAACCCTGGGCAAAGCACTACGCTACGCTCGCGTAGTTTGCGAAGTGTGCGCAACTTTGCACTACGCAAACTGCATGTAGCGCAGTGCAAACATGCGTAGCGTAGCCTAGTGCAGCGGTCATTTTTTGCTTGCTCGCGGTCCTCAATGTCAAGTTGGCGACGGCGAGCAAGCAAAATGACATCCTCGCGAGACATTTTCCTTGTTCGCGATCAGAAACATCAAGTTGCGATCGCGAGCATGGAAAATAAACCTCCCGGCGAGATTTTCAACGCGGGGAGGTCAGGTTTCTCATTGCGAGTGGTCGCGCATGCTCGCAACCGCTCGCGATGAGAAACTACCAGTCCGCGTTAAGAAAGCTGCAGCTCGAGTAAAAATCTACTCGAGCGGCAGAAAAGTACAGCTCGCACTGTGCAAGATACCGTTTTCAATGATTGCACAGTGCCGGATGCTTGTCCGCACTGTGCAATCATTGAAAACGACATCTTGCACAGTGCGAACATGCTACTACACAGTTCGTGTAGTGCTACGTGTAGCTCGCGTAGTGTGAAGTGCACTTTGCGTAGCTACGCGTAGAGCTACTTCGCGAACTACGCCCATCCCTACTTTATTGGAAGAGCTTTGCAGTCTGCAGAATCAGTCTGCCGATGTTTCTGGCAGAGGTACACAACGTCTATCAAAATCATTTTTGGTGCTTATTAAAAAAATGAATCACCAAACATACAAACTTTTTGATAAATATTACAGTTACACAAAGATGATTCCGCTGGAACCTCTGTGCGTGAACATAAAATAAAGACAACATCTATTCTTAAGTACCCCATTCCAATGGAGAAATACCACTGAAGACTATACATTGAAATAGCACTTTAAATATTGAAATTGCAGGGGAATTACCCACTTTTACACATTATGGCCCAGGGTTTGTATGTCTTAATGTGCGACTTATAGATGACTTAGCAAATGTTAAATGTATGCATTTATAAATGTTATAAAGGATTACTCTGGTGTGAATGCTGGATAATCTTCTACAGAAGATCAGGGTTGCAGAGGCAGCCCTGGTGTCCGGCTTTTAGAGTCACTCAAGAGGTTGGTGTAAACTTTCACTGCATCTTGCAAGTAATATCTTGCTTTGGTGATGATTGAGAGTAGACATATATATACCTTGTAACCATGTTACTACTTCCGTTGTCCAGAGGATTGGCATGGTGCTCAGTTGTGCCCACCTCCTGGAATCACTGACACTAATGTAAGTATCAAAGAGTTTCAGTTGGACCAGATGAAGTGAAGTGTATTTGCGGAAAGGAGCATTTAGGAGGGAGATATGAAACAATAGCAAGAAAAAGAGAAAAGTGAGATTCTGCCATGCATTGAATACCTCTCTAAGTTAAACTCTTTATGTATTTAGTACCTTGTAAAGGAGCTTCTTTGGACAAGTCTTATTTTGCCAAGGTTTGGGACGTTTGCATTAGAAGATGTTGTAGTATAAACAAGGAAATTGGCCTAACGGCTAGGGCGGTCGACCTCGAATCTGGGGAACAGGGTTTGAGTCTCGGAAAGGACGGCGAACATCCAGTGATTCTGGGCAAATCACTTAATCTCCCTATGCCGCAACAAAAATGAATGTGTCCTCATGTAACGCAACTGGTGCTATGTAAAACACTCCGATACCCGATACCTTCGGGTCAAGTTCGCACTATATAAAACTATGTGAAAAGAAAAAAGCGTGTTGGGCCTCATATATTATTTTAGTCTAACATCAGCTACTACAATAATCTCAATAGGTACTCTAATGGATCTTGTTCTGTGCCAAAAGGGACCAGAATACTTATCATGTGAGGACCTGGAATAAAATAATTGTTAACATTCAATCATTACTGAATGGATTTTCTCGGATCAACTTTATCCTTTAGGTCAGTACAATTTGAAGCAAAGAAATCGGCCACACCAAATAATGAAACAGAATCAGCAGAGTAATTAATCTCACATTGTATCTTTGTCGAATTTAAAATAAGTTGCATAACAAATCTAATTTATGAATTGAAAGGATTTAATAAGCATTAACAACTGTAAAATTCAATTTGAAGGGAGTTATCTTCCTCAGCTGTGGCAGATTGAATCCTACAAAAGTGAGTCTATAGGAATCAATTTTCTCTCATACAAACCCAATGGATGAAAGTTCAGTAAATGACCAATACCAGCTCCAGAACAGGACTGTTTGCTCCTGTCTGTACTGCAGCGTCAATGCCACGGCTGTTGTTGGAAATCTTCCAGCCAGAAAGATTCCCCTACACAAGCATTAAAGGCAGCAGCAAACACAGTATTTTGTCACAGTTTGCTTTTGTTTCTGGAATTTCAAATCGTCAGTCTGTGTACCGCAAGATGGGTTGACAAGGTGGACAAAATAGAAACTGTCCCTGTCCATAGTTTGGCAAATATACGCCATCGATTTCTGGTTTACACCCCTTGACATCACCAATTTGGTCAGACCACTCTGTCCCGTTGGTTAGTTTCAGTAGGATGAGATGATGTAGTATGTATAAGTATACAAATCTGGAAGAATCAAATAATCCATTACTTAGCATTTTCCTTAAGACCACTATACTTTAGTCATACGATTAGTGGATTACTAGCATGGGTGAAATGGGCTGTGCCAGGATGTGGGGACTCCACTTCAAGCACTCTGTTCAGGGGGACGCACTCAACGATTTGCTTAATGAGTATGACCTGATTTCATCCATGTCCACTGTAGTGCCATCAAGTATGCAACCCATTCCATCCTTTAAAGGATGCAGCAGAGGGTCTTTTATAGGTCATATTTTGATCTCTGCTGGCCTTCAGTCCATCCTCCGGGGATTTACAATCACAGAGAGTGCATTTAGTGATCACAATCGGGTATGTGTGCGCTTGGAGGGAGGTATGTTGAAAAGGCAGGCAAGGGTGATAGCGCCGGGTGCGGCGTTGAGATCTACGGATGGCAGGCGCCGCCTTAAGTGGACCCAGGTGGCTCAGGACCTATTTTATGACAAGGTAAATGATTTATGCACATCAGAAATAGCATTATGTGCGTCCCCTGGCTCCCTTGCCGTGGGTGGTCTCAAGGCTTTTGAAGGGATTGTTTCTAAGGTAGGGGCATTATTAAGTGTCCCTGTACAAAAAACGCTGTCCAGAGATCCCAAATGGTTTAATTCTTCATGCTCTCAAGCCACTAGAGATCTAAAGGTAGCCCTGAAAGCAAACCCGAGAGATCAACCCCGGATCCATGTCCTCCGTCTTAATTATAAAAGGATATTGGCAAGCGTAAGGGGGAATTAAAGGAAGCAACATGGAGAGAACTACTTGAACCAAGTACGCAAGGTAGTAGTGCGAGATTTTGGGGAATTATCAACAGACTGTTATTTGAGAGGGATAGGGCAGAAGACATAGGTACCAATATAACTGAAGACTACTGGTTGACCTATTTTAGTTCTATATTTAAGAGTGCTACAACTCAACAAGAACCACAAGTTAGAGCTCAAAGCAACACTATGGTCCCATTTACTCAGAGTGAGGTGGAGAAAGGTATTTCTGGGCTGTCGTGTAATAAGGCTCCAGGTCCGGATGGTATCCCGCCGGACCTGTTTAAATCAAATCCTCCCCTCTGGGCCCCGATACTGGTGGCTGTGCTTAATGCGGCGGCAAAGGCCGGTTGCCCGGAGTCCTGGGGCACCTCAACAATCGTGCTGGTATTCAATTAGGGGAAATTGTGGCAGTCCATGGGGGTGGAGGCTAGCCTGGTTAATTTCCTGAGGGATCTGCACAGGGACACCAAGGCAAATGTTAGATTTGCCCAGGACCTTAGGGTATCTAAGGATTTTAACATTGAAAGGGGAGTACGGCAGGGGTGTATTCTGGCCCCGTTTCTTTTTCATTTATACATCAATGACCTGGATAAGATCTTGGTAGAAACTGGGGCCGATTACCCTTACGTGGGGCGAAGGGGTCAGCCCTTCCTGCTTTACGTGGATGACGCAGTCCGCCTCGCCAGAACTGCAAGTGGTATGCAGATTCTGCTTGACACCTTACAAAGCTTCATGGCTGAACGCGACCTGGCGATAAATAATTCAAAATCTTATATTATGCAGGTTGGGGTGCGCCCCAAGAAGCAGTATCCCTTTAAAGTAAATACAGACAAAGTGCCCATAACCTCAACTTTCTCATAACTGGGCGTCTTATTAGATGACCATTTGAACTGGGGCGCCCTAGTCCGTAAAAAGAGGGGGGAGGTGATAAGAGCAAATACAACCATTTTTAACTTTGCCGCAAAAATGGGTAAGCGCCCTATTGCGGCAATGTTAAAAAATATACCAGGCAAAAAGTGTTTCAATTGCCAGTTATGGTAGTGAATTATGGGGACATGCAGCATCTGAGGGTATCCAGGTGGCAGAGAATAGTTTTCTAAAACAGCTCCTGGGTGTACCTAGAGGAACATCTAACTTAATAGTACGTGAAGAAACAGGGTTACCATTCATCTATGACATCCTGGCAATGCGCCCTTTGCTTTTCTGGCTCAATTGTTGGCTAAATAAAGATTCCCTTAACCATCAGATTTTGAGAGAAGTTTTGAGCCTGGACCACATGATTTATATCCCGTGGTTAAAATATATAAAGGGATGCTTTGGTGAGCTGGGGAGTCTGGACCTTTTTTTAAGGCCTGATCTTATCACCGCAGCGGACGTGGAGTTTGTTAAGAAGTCTTTTATTTTATTTTAAAAACTTTATAGAGATGGGGTAGAACTGTGTAATCCTAGAGTCCGTAAATTAGTGATGCTTAAAACTACTCCTTCCACGGAGCCATATCTTTTGTGGACCTTGTTGGCCCACGAGCGGTTTTTATTGATCAGTTTTCGTATGGATTACTTCCATCTTTTACTTGCTGTTCCAAAGGGGAGCCATAGAGGCCAGGTGCTAGAACCCTGTGGCTGCGACGGAGTGTCTCCACAGGTTTTGCTGCACTTCATGTTTTTTGTACCCTCTATGATGCTCCCCGGAGGTTCTTTTTAAATCCACTTTTAAAAAAGTTGAATTTTAACCAGGTTCGCCCAGCCCTCTGCTTTTTACAAATGCTGAAGCCAGAATGTATCCCATTTGTGGTTGGTTTTCTGAAATCTTCCTTGAGGTCCAGAAACTGTATGGAGACCTAACATATCCCCATGTTTTAGCTGTCCTTTTACTAGCCATCCTCTATGAGTTTACATGTTTTTTCACTACTGGCTGACTATCTTTTTCATCACTGATCCTAATGTATATATACTGCTCCGTACTTATAGGAATGGATATTTGTGTACTACATTTGAGAAATGTATATATGTGCTTTTTATAAAAAAAAAATACTGGAGCCTTGTATCTTTTATGGTTTTTGTCTTTTAAAACCGAATAAAGTGTTTTGAAACTTGATTGGTGGTGTCATTTTAGGGAGTAAGCGAGTTCATGTTCTCATCCTTTGTCAGTTCTTTCCCAAGTATGTGCTCGAGGAAGTAACACTTTTGTTGCAAGTCCAGTCGAATGAGCTACAAACGTGAAGGGAATCATTGAATGTTAGAGCACAAGTAGAAACTTTACGAAAGGTTTCCGTGGGCTTCAGACTATTCCGTTCATAAATTCATGCTAGGAAAGCAAAGCAATTTTTGAGGCCTTCATGAAACACATCTTATGCATGATAAACTTATGCTAAAATATAAATCTCACATTATTAAATAGAATGCATTAATTCTTTAATTAGGCACTTTAATGATTTGCATCTACAACATGTAAGTAAAAAGTACCCATAATATAAAAAGTAATACTTCATTATTATTTGGCATACTAATTTGCTATTCTCTTTTTCACATTATAGGTTAATACATCATTCTGGATTTGAAAGCACATTTAAAATAAACTTTTTCATAGCACAAATTATTATAGCATCTGTTTTCTCCTCAATGTTAGTGCTCACATTACAAGTTCTAATGTTATTTGCCATTTTCTTAACACATAACAGTTTATTCTTTTGTAGAGTTTTCTATATTCTCATTTGTTTATTACGTTCATTTAGGCATAAAGAAAAATATTTCAAAATATTTGTTAAACTTTACATTTGTTTGCAGTTAAATGTCATCAAACCTTCGTCTAACATTCTGCATTAATTTACGATGCAGTATCTAGATCCAATTTAATTTGTGCATTTTTCGTAAACGTGGGTACCTAACACACATTTGTCATGTTTGTAAATAAATGTCACAAATCATTTTCTAGGCTGAATTCATAGAGATAGATGAAAGATAACATCCATGCTCTGTTAAAGACCAGCTACTCCAATTTGATCAATTTACAGGACGCTAACAAGGGAAAAAGCACACAATCGCATATTACCTCTTTTTATCAAATCATAAACGTTGAAAACTTTATCCCACATCCCCATTTGTAAGGCTGATATTTTCATATATTAAATACCTTTCAAGGCAGTAGTTCATTATGCTTTGGAGGTACAATGAGAATTAAATATCATCATTTGAAATCAGTTCCGATTAAGGTGTTGTCTTGAAAAAAACAGAGTTCACTATAACCGTTAGAAAATATGAGATGGGGTTGGCCTAGGTCGGAATAGAGTAGAACATGTTGAGCCTTCTCTCCAGCTCCCTGTGACCCATCGAACGCCATCAACTGCACTGGGGCAGCGGAGTTGACGCCCTTTAGCTGTGGGGGTTGCTAGTCTATCGCCCTAGTCATGGAGGGGCTGTCTTTCCCCGATGACAATGTCAACTGCTGCACAGCAGTGGCTCTCTGCAGCGGCTACTCCAAGGCCTGCAGTGCAGCCTGCTAGCATGCCCAACCCTGCAAGAGGTGAGAGGAGCTGAGAGGCAGCCACGGAGGCCAAGCACACCGCCCTGCTGCAGATCATCGCGTGGAGCCAGGAGCTGTTTGATGAGGCTGCAGGGCGGCCTGACGCTTTGGGAAAACAGCCCAACTCTGGTGGGATCCTCTGACCTGGTGCCGCCATGGACGGGCGTGCTTGGCTGCACCGGCTCACTCTGGGCTGACATCACCCTCCCCCAACGCCATGCAGAGTATAAAAGTTGAGAAGCAGCTACAGGGGCGGCACACGTCACCCATGGTGGATAAGCCATCTGAGACCTTTCGTTCTGTGGGTTAGTGGTGACAATTGGAGGTGAGATAGGGGGACATACTACAATGAATCTGCCTCAGGACTGGTGCTGGGGCAGGGGGCTCTGCTCTACCTGTGCCTTCGCGAGACCACGTAACAGGAAGGCACCCTCCCTTGCAACCTTCCATTGGGAATCACATTTGTCTGCTCCTGATTGGGGACTTGCGATCTTTTCTCTCTGGGACCATGCAGGGCAATTCGGGTAGCAGCAGCTGCTTAGACTGAAAGTAGGCCTTAAAACCTTACCTAGGAGACTTTGAACCTGTACACACCCCTGCATCCCTAGGAGGTGGTGGACTTGCCTTCTCTTGGGTCGCCTTGCAGAGAAACATTTTCTCACCCATGTGGGTGGAAGGAGGGGTGTGGTGGTGGGAAGGTAGTGCCCATTATTGTGCAGGGTGCCCGTATTTGAACACCTAACCCTCTTTCGGTCTCCCACCCTGAACAGTCCTTGCCCACCCTCCTGGTCGGATGAAGACTTGCTGCAGCATCCTCTAGCTGCCCACTCCTGCTCCTTTCCCCGGCTGCCATCTGCCACCTCTGCTGCTGCTTAAACCCCCTTTGGTGGGGACACTACAATAAGCCACGGGTGGCCCTGCTTATCTTGACCTGGCTCTGGCACTCATCTTACGAGTGTTGCACCTCCCTAAGCCACTCCTGGGGAGCACAGCATTCTGACGCATTTCCAGGTTTACGAATTCTCATAAATCTAGAAATGCAGCATAATACATGGGTGTTGCGTGAGACACCCACAGCAACACCCATGTCATGCCCCTGTCACACAAAGTGTTGCATGAGAAGGGGTCATATTTACAAAGATGGGAAAAGCCATGCAGGATGGCTTTACGTGTCCTTGTAAATGTGGGCAGGAGGTTGCGCCAGCAGTGAGTCAGAAAAAGTGACGCACTGGTGGCACAAGGGGCTTGTAAGTAAGCCCCATAGTATCTCTTTTACTCTTTCAAAGAAGATCAAAGTTGGAGAACCGCAGCCTTAGGACTCGGCGGCGCAGGGTACGCCTAAAATCCCCGGGATTCACCTGCCTTGTCAGAAACAGAGACACGGACCCTTCGTCTGGCGTAGAAGATGGTATTTATTAGCTGCAGCTAGTACAGTGGTCTTAGAAGTCGTTAGCAAAACGAGGTTCAAAAGAGACTGCCACTTAACTCCGTGGCGCACAGGTTTATATACGGTATAATACAATGCAAAATGCAATCACACAAGAGCATGAGACATAAACAAACGTTATAAGCAATACTTTAAGTCCAAAGTAACTCAAGTTCCCGGTTGTGTTTGTCACTCGACCCCTTAAGCAAATTACAAATGAATCCACACAATTCGATTTACGAGTAGAGAACACACAGCTGTATGTGTTAGAAGGACGGTCGTGAAACAGGAGAATGCATGAGACATGTAGCGAAGGACAGCAGATAAGATAACTTAAAGGAAAGAATGGTGCGAACCAACAAATAGTCCGGACAAGGATCAATCAGCTCAGACAGGAATTAGTGTACTCGGCCAGACCCTGACACTTGTTAGTAAACATAGGCAGAGAAGCCACCTGACACGTGAATGCAGAAACGACAAAAACATCGCGTTCGCCGTGCTGCCTGAGTGAGGGCAACATAAGATGGCGGCAACTACAAAATGGAGGCTGGGCACGAACGAATTCGTGATTAACGGAACCTCAAAATGACAAAAATTCAATCAATGGTTCACGAGTAATGCCTTCTCAAAGTTATGAATGCAAATACTGTGATGAAAATACTTGCACTTCTAGTAGATCCTTGACAGCGATCCAAGCAGAAGATCAGCAAATACGCTTTCTCTGAGCGTTAGAACGAATACATTGCTTTGACAGTCAGGGAAACAGTAAGGCAATTGCAGGTCCCACGAGACCAGTGGAATTCAGGCAAATCCAGCCGCCTGCGATAATGCGCAGGTTGACTACAGAGACCTTGTGCGTCTCAATATACACAGTACCTTTCTGGGTGAAAAGCTGTGAGATCAACACCCGTATGAACTGAGCTTGCGGTGTCGGGATCTCCTCCTTGGGCCAGGCTGTGGTGTTGTAGTGAGCCATGCTGGGTCGTCCATGAGTGGTGCTGCAGCAGCAGTCGCAGTAGCCTCAGCAGGCTGGAGGAA
This sequence comes from Lissotriton helveticus, assembly GCF_964261635.1. Taxonomy (NCBI): domain Eukaryota; kingdom Metazoa; phylum Chordata; class Amphibia; order Caudata; family Salamandridae; genus Lissotriton; species Lissotriton helveticus. The sequence continues at coordinate 1,285,056,042 of NC_136059.1, read as the reverse complement.
GTGGGCAGACACAGCAGTCCCTTGAGTGGTCCTAAGCTTAGGCTGCTCCTTCACCTTGGGGTTGTTGGCAATGTATGCCGAGCTGTGCTGGGCTGTTGTTGAGCAGCGCAGCCGTAAAGCAGGCAGGCACAGCATTGTCCATGGTGACCTAAGTCAGTCTAAGGCACACAGCTTCAGAAACCCTAGTTTGCCACCCTGGACTGGTTTTGGGCAATCTCAGCAGGGTAGGGCTCTAGGAGAACCGGGTTCGGCAGGAGGGTTTGTAGGTGCAAATACTTTGATGGCCCGGAGACTTATTGAACAGGGGGAAAGCCAACAAGCCCTTGGAGTTACTTAGGTTGTCTTTCTAGAGGATGCAGAGAGCAGATCCAGTCCTTCTCACTGTCAGGGAAAAGGCAGCAGGCCAACATAGCAGGGCAAGATGCATAGTGGCAACCCCTCCTACAGTTCAGCAATAAGCCTGCAACAGGTCAACACAGCAGATCAGTTAGCAGTTCCTCTTGCAATGCAGCTCCAATTGCTGACAGAGTCACCTCAGGTCCTAAAAGTGAACTGAGCACAAGGTATCAGAGGTCCAATACTTATACTCATGTTAGTCTTTTCAGTAGGGAGACTTCAAAGAAAGGTCTTTGTAGTGCACAAGACCATGCCCTTCATTGCCCTGGCTCCAGACTTGCCACAGGGGAGTGTGCAACCCTTTGTGTGGGGACAGAACCTATCTCTTTCAGGCAAGAGTGTCAGGCCCTCCCACACACACTGCTCAGCCAGACCCATCCACATGCAGATGACCACTCAGGCACACCTATAATTACTTTGTGTGTGTGTGTCTAGAGGGAATTCAGGAAGCCAGCTCTCACCCGGCCCAGACGTGGACACACGTTTTCTAGAGACAGGCAGAAGGCACTAAAGGGTTTAAGTAAGAATATAACATCTTTCCGAAAGTGGCATTTTCAGACCTGAAATTTAAAAAACAACTTCACCTTATTTTTAAATTATGATTCCAGAGACACCAAACTTACTTTTTCTATATTTTCCCACTTGAAAGTTACACTTGCAAAAGGTTAAAAGGCAGATCCAATGTTACCCTATTGGAGAGATAGGCCTTCATTAGTGAAATACGAATTTAGGAGCATTTCGCTACAAGGACAGATAAAACTTAAAAGAACATCTCGCCTTTTAAGTAAGCTGCACCCTGACCGTGGGCTAATAAGTGCCTACACTAGGGGTGACCTATAAAAGGAAGTTTTGGGCTTGGAAATGCCAGTTTAAAACTGCACACACAGAATCTGCAGTGGCAGGCCTGAAACACGGTTAAAGGGCTACTTAGGTGGGCGAAACAACCAGTTCTGTAGACCCACTAGTAGCATTTGATTAGAGGGCTCTGAGTACAGGTAGTGCACTTTACTAGGGCCTTATAAGTAAACCAAATATGCCAATCATGGATAAACCAATTGTCATCAATTTTTAGGTACAGCTCACATGCACTTTAGCACTGGGTAGCAGTGGTAAAGTGCTGAGTGCTAAAGCCAATAAAAACGCGGTCAGAAAATGAGAAGGAGGAAGGCAAAATATTTGGGTAACCCTGCAAAAAGGGCCATTTTCAACACAACCCCCCTCCAGCCTAAAGCAAGGGTAGACTACTCAATGCCTTGATGGACTTTACTGCTCAGGGTGATAGAACCTGGACAATGGCCCACTACTATGCTTCTCTGAAACCAGTTTCATCCCTCTGTCTATGCCCTTGGGGCCCACTGAACTGATCCATGGGGAACCCCTCTCTCACCTGCAGACCTGTGCAGCACCTAACTTTAATTTGCTCACCGATGCAACCCAGTAGACAGACAGTACCACCATGGCCAGCAGTGTGATGTGGCAGCCTCCAGTGTACCACCATTTCCAGAGCTACACACCATGGAAGAGTGACATATCATCCAGAAGTTATGTTTAAATAACAAACAATCCTGGATTTATGACATCAGTTGGAGGCTGACCTCCTACCTCACATCATTAATCCTAGATCAATACCTCAACTAGTTAAACTCATGTCTGTTCTGTATTTATTGGCCATAGACTCATTCCAATTCACTGTTGCTATTTCTGATGGAATGTCGCAATCTATGTTCAGTCGGGTACTCACAGAGGTGCTGGCAGGACTTTTGAGACACATGGGCAGCTACATCCAGTTCCCCATACATAAGGACTTAGCCACTGTGAAGGAAGATTTCTTTGGATTTGGTTACATCCCACCTGTAATTGGATCTATTGATGGCATCCATATTGTCTAAGTACCACCGCACGACTGGGAGCAAATCTACCAGAATAGGAAGCACTTCCATTCTATCAACGTCCAAGTTATCTGCTTACCCGATTTGTGCATCTCAAACGTCTGTGCCCAGTTCCCAGGATCTGCATATGATTCATTTATACTTCGGAACAGCACCATACTCTAGCTGATGTCACAGCTACTAACGGAAAGGGCCTGGCTTGTAGGTAAGTGTGATCTGTCCTAACTTTGTGTGGAAAATATCAGGTAGTATGGTCTGAAAGTGTGTAAGTAAATGTTGCACTTCTGTCTATCTTCCGTCTAGGAGACTCAGTGTACCCCTACCAGCCATGGTTGCAGGCGCCGCTGAGAAATTCTACAAAACCAGGGAAAGTCTGCTTCTATGATTTAATTAAAGAACTCAGCGGCCAATGGAGCTGACTTTTGGGCTCCTGAAAGCCAGATTCAGATATCTGGACAGGACTGAGGGAATCCTCATCTACTCACACTGGAAGGTGTGTAGGATCACTGTGGCCTGCTGCATACACCACAACATTACCCTGCAATGCAACATCCCTTACATTGCAGAGGATGCAGGCCATGAAGACCCACTGGGTGGGGACCCTGAAATGGCAAATTAAGATGATTATAGTGGTGAAGAGGAAAGAGCTGACTTGCATCAAGATCTCATCTAAAACTACTCCTGAGTGTAAGTATTGTGTGAGATGTAATGACTGACTAATCTTTCAACTCTTCTAGTGATGTTGTGAGGAGGATATTAATGCTATACACTAGGAATATATGGGTCTGGAAATGTCTGGGAAAAGTCGTTTATACTGTAAGTGTAGCTTTGTTCAGCTGTAAATATTGTCTTGGACTGTGCTCTCTAGAAGTTGACAATGTGATGTGTGTCATATGTATGTTTTCTTAGCTAATCTCTATGTGTTGGTCTGTTTTAGGTATCTTCACCTTGTCATATTCATTTTGAAATTTTGGAGTTGTGACAGTAGGAATATATGATGCTGTTCAGACATACAAAGTGGACATGGATTGGTCCTGGTAATGTCTTTCATAGAGTCTGGAAGTATCAAGACAGCTTGCACAGCAATATAATAGAAGTTACCTGGCTTCCATTGGTGTTGTTCCTTGTGGTCAGTTGGTACTAATGCAATATGTGTGCCATCATGTGATCCAACACAATGTAGTGTTGTGCCAAATTCATGCTATCCTGCCTTCACATTGGCTAATTCATCATTGGCCATGAACTGGATGTTGCTGTTGATGTGTATCCTCATTGTAGGTCAAAGTGCTTGTACCACATCACTGACATTTGTTTGTGACATTCTACTAAATACAAGCAACACTGGATTGAAATGATCCTGTGGTCAAAACTGTTGTACTGACATGTGTCTGTTTATTTCTTTATTTGATGTAGGATTCCTTTTGTGACGTAGGCAATACGACTACAGCTGATGATGTAAACCTAATTTAGCGATGCTTATTGTGTAGGATATTTTCAGATGTATCCCCTTGTTACAGGTTGTAAAAGTCTGCAAGAGATTATGTGATCACTGACCCAGAACAACGGAGTCATATCTTTTTTGCTATGTGTCTGACATCATGTCAGCCTATGATTTAAACAATGGAATAAAGATGTTCTCAGCCCAGACACTTGTATGTATGTGTTTTTGAGACATGGTAGTGATCCTGAGTTGAACACTGTTTATTTACAACACACCCATGCTTCGAAAAATTCCTAGTTTTGACGTTGCAAAGTTCACATGGTAGTACATTCACATTGTTATATGAGAGAATTACAAAAGGAGACAATGCTTTGGTGATGTGCGTTTTTAATGAAGTGAAAAAGGATAAGATAAAAAAAATAACTTTAAATTCAACAGTGCAAACAAAAAGCGAAGGCTTCAGTCGTGGACGAAACCATTGTAGTAGAGCCCAAATTGTCAGGAGTTCAAAGTCCAACATACTCCTCCCATCAGATATAGAAAAGTAGGCCGGAATAGCCCAACAAAGTGAATGTGTAGCACACGCAGGAGGACATTATGGGCAAGGTTTCTTGCTGGTGGTAGTGGTTGCCTTGCCATCTTGAGCTTCTCGATTTTTGAGTGGATCTGGGGTTGCTGAGCCAGGGATGCATTGAAAGCGTGATCTACTCTGACATGGCCTCCCTTACTGTGGCAGATGTTGATGGTGTGGATATACTTGAACCACGGGAAGGGGTAGATGCAAATGGAAAAGTCCTGCAGAGGGTGGTGTTGATGTTCTGCACCACCTCAACCCCGGGAGACCACCTCAGTATGGATGCTGGACACCTCAGTGTGGCTGCCAGCCACCTCACTGTGGATGGTGGCCACCTTAGTGAAGATGCCGCCCACCTCGATGTGGATGGCAGCAACCTCCTAGTATGTGTCCTTTTACAGCTACGTAATTTTCTGGATTATGGTCAAAACCTGGCTCATGGCACTTTGGTAGTCCTGGTATACTCAGAAGACTTGGGTGACGGCAGCCTGGGCGTCTGTGGCCTCAGTGGGCTCACTCTACGGGCCCACAGTTACCCTCCCACTGTGCCTACCCCCACAGGCGTGTATCCTTGGCATTGACAGCACCCTCCCAATGGGCCCTTGTTCTTCCGTGACTCGGGTGGTGTTAGCTGTCTCAGAATCCAGGACTGGGGGCACAGGATGGGACTGACTATGCTAGGTGCACAGTTTGTGGGGGCAGTGATTGGCTGAGATGTTGCAGCTGTGTTGGAAGGTGTTGTTGTGGGCACAGTGAGCCTCACTGGTGGCATCTGCCCAGGCTGACTAGATGGGCCAGGACCGTCATCCATGTCCACCTCTTCAGGAACATTGTAATCACTGAGGCCTTCACACTGGATAGAGAGGAACTCTGGTTTCCAACCTCTGTGCAGGTGCAGTGGTGGATCCACCTGTTGAGAAATGGATAATATTGTTAATAGTGGAACTGAGGTATCTACATGCACGTTGTTTATGTCAAAGTAAATGGGGGCCTAGAATATAACAAAATAGAAAGTGATTACTACTGTCATCTATTTGTTTGGAGTTGAAGTTGGTTACTAGACATTTGTTGACATTGAATAGATGTAGTGGATTTCATCAGCTATTTAGATGTACAGATGGGAAACGACCACTACAACGAGGCCGTTTCAACGAAAACCTTAACCACGCATGCATTACAATGCATGCGTGGTTACAACGACAGCCTTTACCACGCATACGTTTACTATGAGGTACGTAGTAAAGGCATGTGTGGTAAAGGGTACAAATAAAAAAGGGGGGTTGGGGGGGCTTCCCCCCCCCCCAAAAAAACACTAACCTTTAGACAAGATGTGCAGGCAATCGGCGTCGCAGAGGAAGGAAACGGCCGTTTCTTTTTTCCTACGTATGACGTCACCACGGAAAAATACGTGGAGAAAGATAAGCGTGAAAATAGCATTCCGTAGTAACGCATGCGTGGTAAAGGCATGCGTTACAACGGAGTTCGTTGAAAGAACATACAACCGTACAGATATGTGTCATTTTGGCTTTAGGGATAGACATGACATCTCCAAAACTCTGCTACAGACACAATGTATTTGTCAATTCCAAGGCCTTGGTGTGTCTAATACAGACAAGCATCAAGTTGAATTGTATATTTAGCATTGTTCATAATGTGAGAAATTCAGAGTCAAGGGGTCACCTGCCACTGTTACTCAGCTGAGTTTCTATCATGGCTCACATATAATAGGGGCACACCATTGTTATGGTGTCACTCATGCCATCAATAGTTTCAGTTAATGGATCCAGGACACCATCAAGCAAAGTATTTAGATGTAAATCCGAGTGGAGAATTGTCTGTACATGGCATAGTCCATGATGAGTGAAGATCAATAGTACCAAGACAGGCAAGGGAGAAGGGTTAATAGGAGTCTAGCATCTTGTTTAGAGTTCAAGTTAAGAAGGCCTCATTGTAGTAGTGGTAGCTTTCCAATCTCACTTTAACAACTCTTGACAAATTGTAACCTGCATTATAAGTGTTGATCAGTTGTAACCCGGCATACAAGTGAGAAGGGACAACATGAGTCTAGCATCTTGTTTGGAGTTATAGTGACACGGCCTCATGGCAGATGTAGTCACTTAAATCTCACTTTACCAACACTTGAAAAATGGTAACCTGCATGACTAGAGAAGATCAATAGTAACATGGCAGAGAAATGAGAAGGGACAAAATGAGTCTACCATCTTGTTTAGAGTTGGGGTGACAAGGCCTCATGGTAGTTGTAGTCACTTCAATCTCACTTTACCAATACTTGACAAACGGTTAGTGTACCATAGCTGTTGGCAATATGCACTTGGGTTGGACCATGAATTTACATTTTAACACATATCATGGGCCCTGGATTGATATTTTGATGCTAATGCACTCACAGACAGCATTGCAACATGTGGCATGTCATAGTGTTCGGTACATGTGCTCTTATATGCAGCAATACACATTGCCACAGACAAACCAACATCTAAGATGCTTTGAGTATTGCATGTTAGGAAAGTAGATAGAGAACATAATAGCAGGAGCAGAGTTGAGAACTAACAGGATATTGTGGCAGTTATTGAAGTAAAACCTACCAGAGTCCACTTCCCCCTCTATTCTAGAATGCAGGATGGCCACGACCATTTCTTCCCTGGGTAAGAGTTGCAATGGTGCGCTCGTAGAGCCGCCGCCAGTCCTCTGAGTCTCCCGGTGGTGGTTGTTGTAACTGTTATGCACCCTCAGCCTGAGGTCATTCCAGCTCTTCCTAATGTCACCCTGTGTGTGCAGGGCGGTACCAGCAGCATTCACTCTGTTGACTATCCTGTCCCACATTTAAGTTTTCCTACTCAGAGGAATATGATGGATTTGGGCTGCAGAAATGTGTGGCTCTACTCTAATGATCTCATCCACCATGACTGTCAACTCTTGCTCGGTGAAGCTTGCTTTTATTTCCCCGGGCATAATGAAAAAATACAATTTGAGTGAGTATATGAATGAAAAACAAACAACTTATAGAGGTAAAAAGGTGCAAAAGAAAAATTACAGGTGGTGGAGAGTGCTAAATGGCTAGATAAAAAAGGGGTGCCTTATCTCAAAATGCAGAAAATGCTGGTGCCTGTATTGTGAGCTGCAGTTGGAAGCAAAGGATGCTGGTCAAGGATGGGGTGTGTTTTATAGTGTGATTTGTAGGGGTGTCCACTTACCAAAGCACATTAGGCGTGTAGTTGTTTTAATTCTTCCAATAGCCACTAATGTGTTGTTTTTTTTGTTGCATGTACCGTGGCAGTCAACCACCGTTGAATAGCTGCTGTTTGTTGACCACCACTGGGAGACTGCAAGTTCCACTGTGTACTCATAATATGCTTGGTGGGTGGACCACCGGCCTGGTGTTATCAGTGGATGCTCGGAAGACATTGCAGCCACGGTTCCACCAGGTAGACTGCTGTAACCGCTGTCTGGGTTTCAGACAGCACAACTTGTAAGGCGATGGGCGGTAGATCGCCGGCAGAGCAGTGCTGTAGACGACACACCATTCTTAAATGGTCCCTAAGCCATGATTGTTGCACAAAGTTGAAAAGTTGCCACAGATAAAATAAGAATTAATATGTTAGTATGGAATGGTCTGAGATATGGAAGTAGTGTACACCAATCACTGCATGCATTGCACAAATACAAGTCCTATCCCACGGCTGATCACCAACGTTAGGAATTGGGTTTCTGGTTGTCAGATGTATGCACCCTTTTCAGGCAGGAACCACAGCCCTAGTGAGGATAAGTGTAGTACATACTAAAAGTTTACCTCTGCTAACCCTTTGGTAAGTTTGTCACAGAGTAGTCAGGCTAAACTAAAGCGGCAAATTGTGAAGTATTTGTTCACACACACAGTCACACAGTAAAAAAAACAATCAATGGTTCTCGTTATGACTGCTCAAAGTTATGAATGCAAATACAATGTTGAAAACATATGATCTTCTTGTAGGTCATTTATGGTAACGCTAGGGAAATGACGGGGATCCAAGCAGAGGATCGACAAATCGGGTTTCTCAGAGCGTCAGAACTAATATGTTGCTTTGACAGTCAGGGAAACAGTATGGCAACTGCAGGTCCCACGCGACCATTGATTTCAGGCTGATCCAGCCACACGTGAAAACTGGTAGGTCCGCTAAAGAGAACTCACAGGTATCAATACACACAGTACCTTTCCATGGGGAAAGCTTCGAGGTCGACGGCCTCGTTAACGGAGCTTGCACTGATAGGATCTCCTCCTTCGCATAGGTTGCAGTGTTGCGGCGAGCCATGCTGGGTTGTCTACTAGCAGTGCTGCAGCGGTAGTCACTTTAGCCTCAGCAGGTTGGAGGAAATGGGCAGACACAGCAGTCTCCCTCGATCGGTCCCACACTGGGGCTGCCCATTAACCTCGGGGTTGCTGGCAATGTATGCTGAGGTATTTGGACAAAATATGCGATTATAAATATTGAGCTACAAAAATATTGAGTTTTTTACATTGTGGAACCTAAATATCATGATGCAAGAATATCGTTCTCATAAAAATCGATGTTTAAGATGAGTAATATAATTTTTAAGAATATTTGTGTTTTAATTATTGTTTTCAATAATATAGTTGTGAAAAAATAGTTTTAATTATCTTTATGTGTTTTAGTTCGTAGTTTAATTGTATATGTTATATATTGTTTGTATAATTGTTGTTAATATTTTTCAATCTAGTTTGTAATTTTAAGTTATTTATAATTTGTTATTTAATTATTAAATGTCATTTATAGTGTTGTAGGGGTTGTGAGGTTAGCTGGGATACAGGGTGGTAAGTTAATTTAATATAATTAGTTAATACAGAAATGTTGGTTAATGTTAATTATTTAATTGATAATTAATTATGCAAATTGTGGAACTATCATATTGTTTTCAATTATATTTTGGGTGCAGGTTGCTGGGTTTGTAAGGGGTATAGGATGGGAAGTTAATTAAGTAAGACTTGACAATTAATTAATTATTATTTAATTTATATTTACTTATGCAAATTACATAATCATTATATTTTGTAAGATATATTTTAATTGCTGGTTGTTGGGTTTATTGGGGTACAGGGTGGAAAGTTAATTAAGTAATAATTGATTAATAATTAATTATTAATGTATTATTAATTAGTAAATGTATAACCTATTATGTAAATGGTGTAGATATTATATTTGTTAAGTTATATTTTAGGTGTTAGGTGTTAGGTTTGTAGGGGTAAAGGGTGGGAAGTTAATTAAGAAATACTTGATATTTAATTATGTAAATTGTGTAATTAGTATAGTTTTTTTTTATTCTCTTGTTATTAAACAGTTGTGATAGTACAGTGAGTGGCCGCTAGGCCGCAGAGCAGTGAAATACAATGGCAAAAGGACGAGGGACCATTTTTACAAATTAAACACATTCTCGGTATAGCGTTAGGTAGGAAGAACATCAACGTCCGACTCAGCTCTATTCAGTTCGTCTGATGGAGATACACAAATTTCACCGCATGATACATTCCACTTAGACCATTTGTGGTCCCATTTCGTGGGACAGCCCCTGTGTTTAAAAACATCCTTCTTTGCGATCAGCGCATTATCCGTGTCATTGACCCACCTCTGATATTTAGGGAAATCCCCAGTCTTCCATACCTGAGCTATATTCCTCTTGGCGAGGACAAATCCTAGTGATGCCCATTTGCGCTCAGTTTGGGTCAGGTCGGTGGCCTCCAATACATTTAATAAACAAAGTCGCGGGAAGTTGGCAATGCTTTACCCGCAAACCCTCATAAGTGTAGAGATGATTTTCCCCCAGTATGGCTGGATGTTTGGGCACTCCCAGATCGTGTGGAAAAATGTATCCTCTGCTGTGCACCTCCTGAGGCACCCAGGATCCAGCCGACACCCCATTTTGACCATTGTATGTGCAGATAGGTAAGTTCTGTGTGGGATTTTAAGGTGGACTAGTCGTAATCTCATTGGAATAGCAACTTCTTTGGGGGAGGAGAGGGCTTCCGGCCAGTCGTTGTCCTCTAGACTCCCAAGGTCTGATTTCCACAGCTGTCGGAGATGTACCAATGGGTCTGCTCTGTTGTTTATTAATTTACAATAGGTGCGTGATATTGCCTTGCATGTCAGGGGATCTTTTAAAAGTCTATCTTACAGTGGGGAGGCCTCGGTAGAGCCTCACCACTTGTCACAACAGTAGTTATTACATGGCGAATTTGTAAGCAGCGGAACGTTTCTGACCCTGCTAACTGGTCTGCTTGCAGGTTTCTAAATGGGACCATCTCATTTTGCTTCTAAAGGTCATCCACTGAATAGATACCAATTAAGTCCTATTTATCGTAGCCCGGGCATTTGCTCAATGTACTAAGTTGCTCACATTCCCAAAAGGAAGTGATCAGTGTCAAGTTGTTGTGCCACCTCAGTGTTTTTGTTGCGCGGTACCAGAGTGAGACTGTTTGGGCCTGAGTGCCAGTGAGGCCATTTGGGGTTGGAGTAAAGTACATGTTGATACCCCCGGAGTCATTATCCATTTGTCCGTGCGGTATGTAAGTTTGGACGGTGAAGTGAAAACCCACTGATTGAACACCGTGAGCTGGGAGGCCAAGTAGTATTGTTTTAGGTCAGGCACCGCGATTCCTCCATTGTACCATCCCCATGTGAGTTGTCTCACAATATTTGGGCTTTTCCCATAACATTTGACCGCGCTCTCTACAATGACAAAGTAAGTGTCTAGAACTTTGTATTGGGGTATTTTGCAACATGTATAAAAATTGAGGCAGCGCCAACATTTTGAACACCGCTGCTCTGCCGAGAAGAGTGAGGGCAGTGACCAACAATGAAGCACATCGGTGTGTATCCTAGTCAGTGGGGCCTTAAGATTGATGTTGTAGAATTGGGCAGTGTGCTGGGTGTTAGACCTGTCTGACTTTTTGGCGAAGTCCCTCCTAATTTTTATTTATTTTGTCCCCTTTTTGCCCCTCATACCCTTGTTAATTTTTGGGTCTACTGACTTTTTGTAGGTGTTGGTCAGGGGGATAGGTGTTTTCTCCCCCCCTCATAATCTTTTACCTGAGGCCCAGAGGCCTGTTCTGACAGGAAAGTTGGCACCACCTAAAATGGTGGCCACCAACTGCCCTAACTGTCACACACAGAACTTGGCCATAGCCTAACATAGGGCATTCCAGAACCTTCTGGTCCATTCTGGACCACTGTAGGGCAGCCTATATAAGGCGGAATGCGGGGCAGCCATTTTGTCTACCTGTGGAAGTCAGCTGGAGGACAGGTGGTAGCTAAGGGTGGGAAAAGGTTAGACTTAGGGTTGACCTCCTGAACTGGGAAGCTGCCTATTTGGTCCAAACCCCCAACTCCCCTTTTAGTTATTTGTCCTGGCCCCGCTGTGGGAAGTTTCTGGAGACCCTGGGCGCCTAACTTGCCCCTTTCTAAAATATAAAGGGGAAGTCTATAGGAGAAGGAGACTGCAGCGCTGCGGAGCGCAGTCCTCTGCTCAGCAGCTTGATTCTGAAGAGACTGTGAAGAAGGACTCTCCCACGGAGAGGGGCTTATCCTGGTGCCCTCTCTTTGCTCTGCTTGTACCCCAGTGCTGCCCAACTGTGGGAATCGCCCCCCCTGGTGCCAAAACCCTTCTGTGACCGTCCCCCTACCTGAGACCACCAGGGCTGGAGAAGCGGAGACAGCGGGACCACAAGCGGTTCTACACCTGGGTCGGCAGGGGATTATTGAAGGAGCAGAAACGGCTGTTCAGCTGGCCGTGCTGTCCCTGCCTCGGTGTGGGCAAAGCGGGGCTGTTGTGGAGCTGTGATCGGAAGCTCTGAGGTGAGGAGCGGACTGCGCAAGCCCTCGTCAGTGTCCAAGGGGGCGGAAAAGGAAGGCGGCGACGATTGCAAAGCGCGACCTCAGGCGGTGAAACACTCGCCTTTCGCGCATGCCCATTGCGCTGCCGGGCTCCGTGAGGCGGGGCCGGATAGGAGAAGGCAGGTCCGGGAGAGAAGAGCGTCCTTCGCTGGAGGCTGCGCGTTGAGCGACGACATCAGCGTGTGCGGAGGAGCGCCGGTCACCGCTGCAGCTTGAGGAGGTGTTTGGCCTCACTCCCTCGCTCGAGCGCCAAACGGAGGAGCGGCGCGAGTGAGAGGCGAGAAACAGAGGAGCCGGCTGACTCCTAGTGAAGCGGTTGAAATCCATTCCCGCTCGAGCGCTACCAGAGGAACTCGCTCGAGTGGGAGAGGGGAACGCTGGTGTCCTGGAGACTGAGGTGCCTGGCTAGTGCTAAACATCCCTAACCTGGCACATGACCCGCTCCACCCGCTCTCTGACAACTCAGGACCCTGAAATGCAAGTAAGGTGGTAGTGTAAGGGGAAAGAGCCTTCTACCTAAGGGAACTCTGGCAGGTCTTAATAAACTATTGATCTGAGTGGTTCTTAACCAGTTGCTTTGGAGAGAGGAATAGAAGAAAAGCTGTACTGTTATCCATGCAACAGGGTGTTGCTCTGAACTGATTTATGTGTAGCTCTTGCCAACCTTTAAAGTAATGCGGTGTTAAGAGTTAGGATAAGGTGCGCAGAGTACAGTAAATGAATAGTTAACTAACAGGAAATTTAGTGATGTGATGTAAATACTTAAGGTCAGTCATCCTGTTTTAAAACCAAATGCTACTCCTGGGATGATATCTGTTTGGGCTTATAGAGAGTAGTAGCTTTCTCCCAAGATTCTAGCGGGTTAATAATTAGCCTGATTGAACCTGAAGTACAGTTCATCCGAATGTAAAAGTGTGATAAGAATTCAGAAATACAGTGACTGCTAGTAATTTAAAAAGTGATTATTTGCTAATGACTTAAAACGTGTAATTGCTAACCCTGAAAGTGATCTAAACTGATTTGAATTATTTATATGTGAATTACTGACGTGACAACACAGAGCATATTATTTTTATATAAAGCAACACGTATTTTCATATAAATTTTGGTGTAGTGTTTTTCTTTTTGAGTGCTATTGCGTGAAATTACTTTTGGGTGGTCTGCAACCTTTACACTGTGCCTCTAGATGTTAGTCTTGCCCTAGGCCAGGCTACCTAATTCCAACATATTGGTGGCAGCGGTGGGATTGCGGACTTGGTTGCAGCTACTTACTAGTAATTTGACGTAATACACCTAACCTACACCAGGAGTTTTCTCCTTGCGGCCCTCTCAATTAGTCTTTTTGTTTTTTCTAAATTTATTCCTGGTGGTGGGTGGAGTTGGCTTTAGGTTGCCTTTGCCACTCTAAAATTTCTGGTGTGTATCCAGGTTTGCCTGTCTCACAATGGAGTTTGCGGTGGAAAACCTGGAAGTCTATTCCGTGCCCCAATTGAGAATGTTCTGCCAACAAATGGGGGTCTTTTTCAAACAGGGTGCCAGGAAGGGGGAGCTCCAGACTAGCCTTAGGGCCTGGGTGGAGGCACACCAAGAGACAAAGGAGGAGGATGAAGAGGTTGACCAGGACATGCTGGGGGAGGTAGAAGAGTTATTCCGCGATGAGGGGGAAAACTTACTCACCAAACCAATGTCCTATTCCAGTAAGGGCAGTAGCATCTCTGGGAGAAGCCTAACAGAAGCCGAGCTCACCGATAGGAGAGAGAAAAGACAGCTAAAGTGGGAGTTGGCTAAGTTGGACCAGGAGAAAGAGGAGAGGAGGATGGTCCATGAGTTTAGACTGAAGGAACTGGAGCTCCAAAGTCTGCGACGGGGGTCCTCTCCTGTTAGGAATGGTGGCAGCGAACCAAAAGAGTCAGCCAGGGAGACCAAACCCTATATCCCAAAGGACCTGATAGCGAGTTTCAGTCAGGGGGATGATGTAGCTAAGTGGCTGGCCGCTTATGAGGTTTCTTTGAAGGTTCATGGAGTGCAGGAGAAGCACTGGGGGGGTAGTTTGTACAAGTACATGCCTCCTGCTGGTCGGGACACCTTGCTGGCCCTGGATCCAGAGGAACAGACAAACTACCCCACCATGAAGTTGGCGTTATTGAGGAAGTTCGGGCTCACCCCAGAGAGGTACCGACAGAAGTTTAGGGGGAGTCACAAGATGGGCACTCAGAACTGGGTGGACTTCCTTGATTATGCCAGAAAGGCCTTAGAGGGTTGGGTCAAGGGCAGTGAGGTAAAGGATTATGAGGGGCTGTACAATTTATTTTTGAAAGAACACCTCCTCGAGAAATGTTTTCCCGAGCTGCGCCAACACCTGGTAGACAGCAAGCTGACCAATCCCCGGAAGCTTGCAGAGGAGGCGGACATCTGGACAAGTACTCGGGTGTCCTCCAAGGGGACTGGAGGGGAATCTCAAAAAGCCGGACAGGGCGCCCCCCAGAAGAAGGAGGGGGGGGAGAAAAAGAAAGAGTTCTCTAAAGGTCCCCAAAATAACTTCCAAGGGAAGGGAGCAGGTTTCACCCCTAGGGCAAACCCGCCCCGGAACCCTTATCCTGGCCAAAGCCAGCAGCCCAGGGTTCCCCACTGTTTTGAATGCGGTGGCGTTGGACATTATAAGGGAGATGTCAGATGCCCAAAGAGACCACCCCCTCCCACCGGAGGAAAGTCACCGGGAGTAGCTAGTGTAGCGCTCGGGGAGGAGTTGCCCTTAGATAAGGGGGGTGAGTGGGCGGGTGTCACCTTAGTGTCCCTGGGAGAGCGGGAGATGGTGCCAAAGATCCAGGTGCCCCCAAATACTACAAAGTATGGGCAATGGGTTACCATCAATGGCCAGAGAGGGGAGGCTCTGAGGGATACAGGAGCCAGCATGACTATGGTGAGAAGTCAGCTGGTGTCCCCAGAGCAGGTTGTTCCTAATGTACTCCACCCCGCCGCGATGGCTGACGGCAGAATGGGCCACTATCCAGTGGCTGAGGTTCCCTTTGAGTGGGAGGGGGTTGCAGGTTCACTTCGAGTTGCCGTAAGCCCTGCCGTGCCAGTCGATTGTTTGTTGGGGAATGACATGGAACACAACACTTGGAGAGAGGTGGAATACCGGACGCATTCTGCGATGCTGGGTACACCTAACTGGGCCTGTGTCAGCACAAGGTCTGCGACTGCCCGGAGAGGGAGTTCGCCTGGGTTGGAGCCTGGAACAATGGCCCAACCCGCTGCTAAAAAGGGTCAGAAACGGAGACAGGGACAGCCTGCTCCTGCTTCCACGCCCCATGTGACAGATCGGTCACCTGCAGTGGTAGGCCAGGAGTCCGTGGAGGGGGAAGTAGACTCTCTGGAGGATTTGCCCATCCCTGCTGAATGGCATGTGGAGGGAGGCCCTACCAGAGAGGAATTCTGTAGGGGGCAGAGGGAGTGCCCTACCCTTGAGGGACTGAGGCGTCAGGCTGAAGCCCAAGCAGCAGGTGATGCTACGGGACACCACCATATTTACTGGGAGGATGGCCTCCTCTACAGTGAACCTAAGGTTCCTCTACCTGGCTCATCAAGGGCCTTGGTGGTCCCGCAGCAATACCGAGCCTTTCTGCTGGAATTGGCTCATGCGATACCACTGGCAGGACACTTAGGCCAGGACAAGACCTTTGCACGGCTTGTTCTCCACTTTTACTGGCCTCAGATGAAAGCCGCGTCCAACACATACTGTAGGACATGTGTATCCTGCCAGGCCAGTGGGAAGACAGGGGTGAAGCTAAAGGCTCCCCTGGAACCACTTCCTGTCGTTAGCACCCCCTTTGAAAGGGTGGGCATCGACATTGTAGGGCCATTGGATCCACCAACAACAGCTGGTCACAGGTTCATCCTGGTTCTGGTGGATCATGCCACACGGTACCCAGAGGCCATCCCTCTGAGGACTGTTACTGCACCTGTGGTGGCTAGGGCCCTGATGGGAATCTTTACTAGGGTAGGATTCCCAAAGGAGGTTGTGTCTGACAGGGGGACTAACTTCCTGTCTGCTTACATGCGGACTATGTGGAAGGAGTGTGGGGTGACCTACCGGTTCACCACTCCTTATCACCCCCAGTCCAATGGACTGGTTGAGAGGTTCAATAAGACCCTGAAGGGCATGATAAGAAGTCTGCCAGAGAGTTTACGGAGGAAGTGGGACATCCTCCTACCTTGCTTACTGTTCTCCTACAGGGAGGTGCCACAGAAAGGAGTGGGCTTCAGCCCATTTGAATTGTTGTATGGGCACCCAGTGCGTGGGCCTCTCAGCCTGGTGAAGGAAGGATGGGAGAAGTCTCCCAGAAAACCTCCCCAGGATGTGGTGAGCTACATGTTGGCCTTCAGAAGCCAGATGGCCAAGTTGTGGAAGCAGGCTGCTGACAACTTGGAGGCCAGTCAGGCAGTCATGAAGGAATGGTACGATCAGAATGCTCACCCGGTGGAGTTGGAGCCTGGCCAGAAAGTCTGGGTGATGGAACCTGGAGAGCTAAGTGCCCTTCAGGATCGTTGGACAGGCCCCTTTGAGGTGTTGGAGAAAAAGGGTAAGGCCACTTACTTGGTGGATCTTAAGACCCCGAGGCAGCCCCTACGGGTGCTGCATGCCAATCGCCTCAAACCCCACCATGAGAGGCCAGAGGTCATCCTGATGTTGGTGACTGATGGTGCTGAGGAAGCAGAAAGCGAGCCTCTCCCAGACCTCTTTTCATGTCAAGAGAAGGATGGGTCGGTGGAGGGAGTGATTCTCTCCCCGTCTCTCACTCCTGAGCAACGAGAGGACTGCCGACAGGTATTGGGGCAGTACTCTTCACTGTTTTCCCTTGTCCCAGGCAGAACCCACCTGTGTACCCATGATGTGGACACAGGAGACAGCCCCCCAGTGAAATCCAAGACCTATAGGCTGTCGGACAAGGTGAAGGCTAGCATCCATGGCGAAGTTGCCAAGATGTTGGAGCTAGGAGTGATAGAACCGTCCAGCAGCCCTTGGTCCAGTCCGGTGGTGCTAGTCCCAAAAGCTGCCCCACCGGGCACCACACCAGAACTGAGGTTCTGTGTGGATTACCGAGGACTGAACTCAGTTACCAAAACTGATGCTCATCCCATCCCCAGGGCGGATGAGTTAATTGACCGGCTAGGAGCTGCCCAATACCTAAGTACCTTTGACCTCACTTCAGGGTACTGGCAGATCTCCTTGACAGATGGAGCAAGGGAAAGGTCAGCCTTCTCCACGCCTGAGGGACACTTCCAGTTCTGTGTGATGCCCTTTGGGCTCAAGAACGCCCCTGCCACATTTCAGCGACTGGTGAACCAGGTCCTCTCTGGAATGGAGGGTTTCTCGGCTGCTTACCTGGATGACATTGCTGTCTTCAGTAGCAGTTGGGAGGACCACTTGCAACATTTGCAAGCAGTTCTCCAGGCGCTGAAACAAGCTGGATTGACCATCAAAGCCAGCAAATGCCAGATTGGGCAGGGGTCGGTTGTGTACCTTGGACACTTGGTGGGTAGGGGGTCCGTGCAACCCCTACAGGCGAAGATTGAGGCAATCATGGCCTGGGAACCCCCCAAGACACAGACTGAGGTCCGAGCTTTCCTGGGCCTCACAGGTTACTACCGTCGCTTTGTGAAGGGGTATGGCACTATTGTAGCGCCCCTCACAGAGCTCACCTCTAGGAAACAACCTCGACGGGTAGTTTGGACAAAGGCTTGTCAGCGAGCCTTTGAAAAGTTGAAGCAGGCAATGTGCGAAGCACCGGTCCTGAAGGCTCCCAATTTCTCCAAGGAGTTTATTGTGCAAACAGATGCATCCGAACATGGCATTGGGGCAGTGTTATCGCAACTCAATGAAGAGGGCCTGGATCAACCTATAGTCTTCTTATCCAGGAGACTACTTCCCCGGGAACAGAAGTGGAGTGCCATTGAGAGGGAAGCTTTTGCGGTGGTGTGGGCTCTGAAGAAGCTGCGGCCATACCTCTTTGGCTCGCACTTCCTGGTTCAGACCGACCACCGACCCCTTCGTTGGCTGATGCAAATGAAGGGGGAAAATCCCAAGTTGTTGAGGTGGTCCATATCCCTACAGGGAATGGACTTCCGGGTGGAACATCGGCCTGGAGTGGACCACGCCAATGCAGACGGTCTCTCCAGGTATTTCCGCCTTAGTGATGAGGACTCCCAAGGGGTTGGGTAGTTCTCCCCACTTTCAGCTGGGGGGGACGCGTGTTAGACCTGTCTGACTTTTTGGCGAAGTCCCTCCTAATTTTTATTTATTTTGTCCCCTTTTTGCCCCTCATACCCTTGTTAATTTTTGGGTCTACTGACTTTTTGTAGGTGTTGGTCAGGGGGATAGGTGTTTTCTCCCCCCCTCATAATCTTTTACCTGAGGCCCAGAGGCCTGTTCTGACAGGAAAGTTGGCACCACCTAAAATGGTGGCCACCAACTGCCCTAACTGTCACACACAGAACTTGGCCATAGCCTAACATAGGGCATTCCAGAACCTTCTGGTCCATTCTGGACCACTGTAGGGCAGCCTATATAAGGCGGAATGCGGGGCAGCCATTTTGTCTACCTGTGGAAGTCAGCTGGAGGACAGGTGGTAGCTAAGGGTGGGAAAAGGTTAGACTTAGGGTTGACCTCCTGAACTGGGAAGCTGCCTATTTGGTCCAAACCCCCAACTCCCCTTTTAGTTATTTGTCCTGGCCCCGCTGTGGGAAGTTTCTGGAGACCCTGGGCGCCTAACTTGCCCCTTTCTAAAATATAAAGGGGAAGTCTATAGGAGAAGGAGACTGCAGCGCTGCGGAGCGCAGTCCTCTGCTCAGCAGCTTGATTCTGAAGAGACTGTGAAGAAGGACTCTCCCACGGAGAGGGGCTTATCCTGGTGCCCTCTCTTTGCTCTGCTTGTACCCCAGTGCTGCCCAACTGTGGGAATCGCCCCCCCTGGTGCCAAAACCCTTCTGTGACCGTCCCCCTACCTGAGACCACCAGGGCTGGAGAAGCGGAGACAGCGGGACCACAAGCGGTTCTACACCTGGGTCGGCAGGGGATTATTGAAGGAGCAGAAACGGCTGTTCAGCTGGCCGTGCTGTCCCTGCCTCGGTGTGGGCAAAGCGGGGCTGTTGTGGAGCTGTGATCGGAAGCTCTGAGGTGAGGAGCGGACTGCGCAAGCCCTCGTCAGTGTCCAAGGGGGCGGAAAAGGAAGGCGGCGACGATTGCAAAGCGCGACCTCAGGCGGTGAAACACTCGCCTTTCGCGCATGCCCATTGCGCTGCCGGGCTCCGTGAGGCGGGGCCGGATAGGAGAAGGCAGGTCCGGGAGAGAAGAGCGTCCTTCGCTGGAGGCTGCGCGTTGAGCGACGACATCAGCGTGTGCGGAGGAGCGCCGGTCACCGCTGCAGCTTGAGGAGGTGTTTGGCCTCACTCCCTCGCTCGAGCGCCAAACGGAGGAGCGGCGCGAGTGAGAGGCGAGAAACAGAGGAGCCGGCTGACTCCTAGTGAAGCGGTTGAAATCCATTCCCGCTCGAGCGCTACCAGAGGAACTCGCTCGAGTGGGAGAGGGGAACGCTGGTGTCCTGGAGACTGAGGTGCCTGGCTAGTGCTAAACATCCCTAACCTGGCACATGACCCGCTCCACCCGCTCTCTGACAACTCAGGACCCTGAAATGCAAGTAAGGTGGTAGTGTAAGGGGAAAGAGCCTTCTACCTAAGGGAACTCTGGCAGGTCTTAATAAACTATTGATCTGAGTGGTTCTTAACCAGTTGCTTTGGAGAGAGGAATAGAAGAAAAGCTGTACTGTTATCCATGCAACAGGGTGTTGCTCTGAACTGATTTATGTGTAGCTCTTGCCAACCTTTAAAGTAATGCGGTGTTAAGAGTTAGGATAAGGTGCGCAGAGTACAGTAAATGAATAGTTAACTAACAGGAAATTTAGTGATGTGATGTAAATACTTAAGGTCAGTCATCCTGTTTTAAAACCAAATGCTACTCCTGGGATGATATCTGTTTGGGCTTATAGAGAGTAGTAGCTTTCTCCCAAGATTCTAGCGGGTTAATAATTAGCCTGATTGAACCTGAAGTACAGTTCATCCGAATGTAAAAGTGTGATAAGAATTCAGAAATACAGTGACTGCTAGTAATTTAAAAAGTGATTATTTGCTAATGACTTAAAACGTGTAATTGCTAACCCTGAAAGTGATCTAAACTGATTTGAATTATTTATATGTGAATTACTGACGTGACAACACAGAGCATATTATTTTTATATAAAGCAACACGTATTTTCATATAAATTTTGGTGTAGTGTTTTTCTTTTTGAGTGCTATTGCGTGAAATTACTTTTGGGTGGTCTGCAACCTTTACACTGTGCCTCTAGATGTTAGTCTTGCCCTAGGCCAGGCTACCTAATTCCAACACTGGGTAACGTAGATACCAAGGTAAGGAAATCCCTCAGTAGCCACTGTGATGTCAGTGCCCTTAGGCATCCGTGGCACAGGACCCTGAAGCATAAACAGAACAGATTTTGTACAGTTAATAGGGTACTCCGAGTGGGCGCTAAAAATCGAGAAGATGTGTAGGATCCTATAGATCCAGGCCAATGGAGCTGTAACATACAACAGGACGTCGTCAGCATAGAGGGAGATTCTGTCCTCCTGTTGGTCTGTCCATTTCAGCCCCTTGACCATGGGGTCACCCCAGACCCAGGTCGCCAAAGGCTCCAATATCAGGTTAAACATGAGGGGCGACAGAGGGCACCCCTGACTGGTCCCCCTCTCTAGGCGGAATTGTCAGGAAGTGTGTTGGTCAACCACGACTTGGGCAGTTGGGTCTGTGTACAATAATTTGACTCATTTTATAAAATTCGGACCGAATCCCATACCTTCGAGGAGGACAAATAGGTAAGGCCACTCAAAAGTATCGAACACAATCTTGCATCCAGTGACAGCAATGCTGTATCCTCTTAGATGGTGTGAGTTCTCCACATCACCCCATGCAGTCTTCTGAGATTGAGGGCTTTGTTGCGGCCAGGCATAAAGCCCAATTGGTCTGGGTGCACAAGTTTACAGATGACTGGTATCAAGTGATTAGCCAATATCTTAGCAAGTATTTTAACTGCGGCGGTTAACAGTGAGATTGGGCGATAGGAGTCACATCTCGTGTTAGTGGATGACGACCACTGAGGACAAAATCACGTCTTTAGGCAGGGATCATGTTTGGTAGCTCTCTGGATAAAGGGCATGGAGAGCGGGTGTAATCTTGGAGGTCATCAATTTAAACAATTCCATTGGGAGTCCATTGGAGCCCATGGCTTTCCCCGACTTGATCCCTTGTATGGCAATCACTAATTCGTCTTCTGTAAGGTCCCCCTCCAGGGATTAGCAATCGTCTGGGGTGAGGGTAGTGGCCGGAATAGTGGCCCGAAGGTCTCTGGAATCATGTAGGTTAGTGCAAGTCGTGGAGGATATATGGAGGCAAAGTGGGATGCGAAGGCCTCAGCAGTCTGCTGTGGGTCACTCACCATTTCCCCTGTATCCGTCTCAATTAGGGATACCCATCACTGTGTGGTTTCCCTCTTCTCAAAACATGCAACTAATTTTCCGGTAGGGTCCCCCAGCTCAGGGATTTTTTGCAAACTAGCTGGATGTTGCGACCTAGCTGTCTCCATCGCTAACTGTCGGTAATCTTGTCTTTTAACACTTAGAGTGTGGGTGAGCTGTCTGTTATCGATAGTCGCCACTACATCTTCAAGTTCCTGAATCTCCCATTCCTGAGTCGCCAATTGTGCCTTCAAATTCCTTCTTATGTTGTGCCAGGAAAGTGCCTGACTCTTGATCACTGGCTCAAAGGCCCCCCACAGAATCTGATGGGATTGGACTGTATTTGTGTTTTCAGTGTAGTAGTGGTCTACCCTGTTTGTAGGGGTATAGGGTGGGGAGTTAAGTAAGGATTGATAAATAATTAATTAGGAATTTATTAATAATTATTTTATCAATTATTTAATATGTTAATTGTGTTATACTTTTTTATTTTAAGTATATTTTAATTGTGGGCTGCTAGGTATGTGGGAGTATAGTTTGGCAATTTAATTAAATTATCAATTAAAAGCATTTTTGTTTGATATTAATTATTTAAAACAATAATAATTATGCACATTGTTTCATTGCTTTTTAAATGTGCATATACAGACATTTTTATAAGTTTTATATTGTTGCCAATTAATTAAGTTATTAAAATATGGTATATGTTTGAAGTGAAGTACTTTACCTACTTCTGCTTAGAATGGAGTGGGAAAAATAAAGTTTACCCCTCCGGAGCCCAATGCTTACCCTACTGTTGCCAGACTGGAGTTGAAATAGTACACTTTACCCCTCCTGAGTCCAATTCATTCCCTACTGTCACACATACTGGAGTCGTAATAGTAAATATTACCCCTCCAGTATCCAACGCTTTCCCTACTGTTGCACAGACTGGAATCGGAATAGTAAATTTTACCCCTAGGGCGTCCAACCCTTTCCCTACATTTGCACAGATTGGAGTGGAAATAGTAAATTTTACCCTACCTGAGTTCAATACTTTCCATACCTTTGCAGACTATAGTTGGAATAGTAAATTTAACCCTACGGCATCCAATGCTTTCACTACTGTTGCACAGATTTGAGTGACAATAGTATATTAATTGCTTCCAGAATTCAATAGTTTTGATTATATAATTGTAATATATATTACGATTTTATTTGTTTATTTTAGTTTTTTATTTGTTATATAGAGACATTTTTGTTATTTTTTAAAATATTTCTAGTAAAAGTTTTTTATTGTATACTTTTTATGTTTCCTTAATTTGGTATTAGTAAAATATTTTGTAGTTTATTTCTTCATTTTGTTTTGCATGTGTTCATATATGTATGTATATCTATCTATCTATCTATCGATAGATATACATGCTTGCTATATTAGTAAATTTACAAAAATTATTAGAAAACCATAATATAAATTAAAACGAATATTTTTAATAATAGTTTTACATTGTATATGTTTACATAAACATACATATACATGTGTGTGTGTTTTTTTTTACATCATTATCTATTTATATATAGTTTTACCTAGTATTTGCTCTCCCAAACCGGTGAAGAACGTGACCTTTGTGGCTGATACTTCGAGATTCCCGTTATTGCATACCGAGAAGGTCCCTGAATTATATTGGAGCGCTGCTGTGCAAGACATATCGAGTGAAGCTGCCACCCACATGCTTCATCTAGTTCTGTACTATTTAGAAGCTACAGGACGTTTTTTCAATACGTACACACTTTTTCTAATTTATGCTACCGGGACCGTTTGGTTTCTCTCGCTTTTCTGAACCGCTGCTCATCTATACATCCAGAGATCGAACTTCTTTTGTCCGTAAACCACTACCTCTACTATGCCATGTGAGGCCTGCTGCCTACCATCTGCTTCCGGTTAGACTTTGCTGAGTCTTTCCTACTTGATATGCTGTGCTACGATGCTGTTTGCCCAGAAAGTTCTGAAATTGGGATCATTCTTTTCATCTAGAAACTTTGAAGGACCTGGATGGCCTTATATAATTAATTGACTGGCGCCCTGATGGAGTTCCCCACTGTGGCATTCTCCGAAACGCGCGTTGGCGCTTCTTTCTGTCTGATTGATGAGAGTGTGTATGGTTTTTGCTTAGTGGTTTGTATTTAGATGGATGCTTTGTTTCATGAGTGTGACTGTGAATTATTGCTTGGATGAATGTTTTAGGAGAAATGTTTTTATTGTTTCTTGCAGTTCTGGGCTAACACTATATAAATTATATATGTTGCTCTATTTACTGCAGTAATGAATTTTTTACAAATATAAATGATAATAAAATGATTTAAATACAATCAGCTGTTCTGTGGGCAATTGTTTATATTGGAATCTATTGGTCCTTTATATTATTGGGAACCTCCCTTACATGTTGTTATTTACATTTAAGAAGAAGTTTTTCCTTGGCACACTAGTTAACGTTATTCAACGACGAATGGTTGTTGAGGCCGTCCTATCTTTAACCACTAGATCCCTTTGTCATCTAGTACACAACAGTATATTAACTCATATTTTATTTTCATAAAAATGCATTTTTTACAGTTACAGATTATAATTAAAAACAACTCAATAAAACCACAATAGCAATTTCATAGAGTGCAATTGTAATACATACAAAGATAAAAACCATGAACAATTAATAATGACATTCATATAATTAAAAACTAGAACAATTTTACAAAAAGGAGAGAGACATACGAAGACATATACAATTTGTCATTGGATATTGCACATTTTTTGAGACCTAATGTGAAAAACCAAATCCTGGACTTGTTTTATTTTTTGTCTTCAGGTTGGGTTTCGTCCCTTGATTGTGCAAAAAAGGCGTCGACGCGTTTCGATGGCTTGTGTTAATATACTACCATCTTTTTCAAGACCGACTAATAAGTCTCTCCTTTAGTTAGGCGCTGGTTGGTTGCCACAGATAAACAGACTCCTGCAGATAAACATATATCCATCATTATCTAATGTAAATTACATTGTATACATCTCAGGCAAAACGATAAATACATTCACAACCAACATAATGTGCATAATTTATCTGTTATTGTAAAAGCAAGACTACATAGTCCTCACTTATTCCATTTTATATTCCTTTTGGTCACAAAGGGTTTGAATCTGGCTTAAATCAGTTTGTTTACACATGTTTAACCTATCAAATTTGAGCCCCCTGTTAACACATCTTAGTCATGCATCCCTCCTAATCTTGGAGAGGATAATGCCCCCAGAACCCAAACTTAAAGTATGGTGGGCGCAAGAACTCATGGCATGTTACTCTGAGACTCCTCCGTGCTTATGCATGATAACATATTAGCACGCAGTTCTAGTCTTGCTAAACATAGATATCATTTACCTGTTTACATAGTACAGGGTCCTATTGTTGTGAGTTTTCTAATCTGAACCTTTCAGACCTTCTTATTGTTCAGTTCTTCCTAAAACGTGGATGAGGAGTTTCATTATATTGTATGGTTATGGGCTCAAATAACATCATTTATTGCTACCAATTGTTTTTATATTTACCATCTCTTGGTAGTCCTTTATTTGTTGGAAGCCGCCTCTCATTTATCTAAACACCTGTTTGTCACACTTTACTTCCTATAAGAAAAAGGGACAAGCTCACCCTCAGCTCTACTCTAAATGCTGAATTCGTTTTCTATCATTTATCAGACTATTAGTTTTTACCTTTTGTTTTGTATTACTGTGTTTATATGTGGTCCAATGGTGGGTCTTCTATTAAATTAATGCCCCTCTGTCTTGGGTTGAAAACATTATACTTTTCAGTTATCTGCAAAAATAGGAAAACAAATTCGGTCTGTGAAATGGTCCACACAAGTAAGACTCAGCGTTGATGTTAATGTGCCATCAATCTCACCTATCTCGCAATGGATTGCACGTTGTTAAATGCTCGGGTCTGGGGTGGGTATTGTTAGCTGGCTCTATCCTGGAGCAATGAGAAACAAATACGCGGGATCAGTCTTCGATTTGTAAAAAATATATATGGACATTAGCGCTCTACTAGTTAGAAGGGGGGCTGTCCTCACCTCGGATTTTCCAGTTTAGATTTTCCGCACCCCGCGCTGTCTACAGAGGTCCTCTGGAGCACCGACCGCATCCCGTAGGAGTTGAAAAGGGATGTACTGCACTGCTGCAGCTTTATTTAAACCCCTCTTCTATTCGTTAATTGTTTCCAGGTGCGGCTTATTTTCAGTGTTGGCGCTTTAATCTGTGTGTGTACAGAGTTATCGCCGGGAATTCCCATAGTGAGTTTCAAGCCTCACTATCGGTTTTGGCCATTTTACTGTTCAAGCCTCGTTCTAGGAACCGCATGTTTTGCGTTCCACACCTCCCTTGTATTTCATGGCTCGTTTTTTTGGGATTTACACAAAAAGCTTTACGATGTTCTGATGTTATGATGATTAAGCAAAGTAGCGTGTGCACTAAAAAGTTCACACTTATTATTTTAAACTGGGATACCATTGATCATAACTTAGATGGTTAATTTTTAATATAATTATTCATTCACATGTTTTGTGGAGATAAATTAATTTTTATACTCATGACTAAAATAGAAACATCTGCTATTCCTTGCTCCATATGAGTATGATTTAGATTATTGGCTATTGTTACACATTTTACGTATTGGTGACGAATTTACTTATGAGATGGAAATAAATATTGTGAAATCCCTAAAAATTAAACTCAATTTAAAGCGATAAAATCACTGTAAGTGCATTTTATCTATATTCTTTGGCTATGATCTTGATCCTACATTGCGATCATTTATCATTGTTGTAACCAGTTTTTGTCCAGCATTACATGGAATGGTGTCTTAATTATTATTATTGACTCGCCACTATTTTCATCCAGTCCTCCCTGGTATTCAAACCTTTGTTTATTGTGTCCAAATGGATCATATACCATTGTTCCCGTGACTTTCTTATTACCTCTAGATTTCCACCTCTTCTGCTCACATTTACTTTTTCTAAAATGAACCAGGTGAAATCATGGCAGCCGTGTTTCTTAGTTTTAAAGTGATCAGTTAAAGGGGCATTATCTTTGAGATTTTTAATCGCTGATCTGTGTTCTAACAGTCTTATGCGGAGCTCTCTCCCCGTTTC
This sequence comes from Lissotriton helveticus, assembly GCF_964261635.1. Classification (NCBI taxonomy): domain Eukaryota; kingdom Metazoa; phylum Chordata; class Amphibia; order Caudata; family Salamandridae; genus Lissotriton; species Lissotriton helveticus. The sequence goes on along the minus strand of NC_136059.1, from coordinate 1,285,029,105 downwards.
CCCCACGTAACCATAGCCACATGGGCAGATCAGAAGATAGATAACGTTCTTACTCCTGTAGTTGTTCAAACTTTTGGGAGTTAAAGTTTTTCCATTGAATTGCAATGTTTTCCCTTCAATGCCATTGGGACATATAATTAATTAATTAATTAAGGGTTTATATAGCGCTAGGATCGACTCCCGGAGGAGTATCTCCGCGCTTCGACCGCTGGGGAACCCGTCCTGGCTCACGCTGAGAGATGGTCCCTAATGGGTATCTCTAAGGTGCGACCAAGCATCCCCGGCGGTCTGGGGGGGCCGTTGTGAAGATGAGGCAAGCTAATGCCCAGAGGTGCCGAGTGTGGTCCCTGACTAGAGTAGGCACCGAGGCGAGAATTATCGAGCCCGCTGGCCCTGGTCCACGACCCTGCCGCGTCGGGAATCGAACCCTGGTCCCGGGCCGTCCTCTGCTTACGGGTCTGCCGCCTCTAACCAGTGAGCCACACTTCTTCACATTACCTACTGGCGGTCGCCAGTAGGTATATATAGTTAGGATTTTTTCCCTATGGGATTTTTGAAAATTCTATGTCTAATAACTTTGGCGTTTGTAGACGGAATTGGCTGAAATTTTCAGGAAAATGGAACATTTTGTTTCTGAGCAGCCCCTGAAAATTTGGGGGGGTTTCGTCAAGGGGGTGTCGAGAAAAAAGGGGGGTCCCAAAACGTGTTTTTAACATTGAGTTTTCCATAGGGCGGTTGGCCTCACTTTTAGCCCGAACGGCTGAATGGATTTGCACGAAACTTGGCAAAATTGTAGGGACTGGTAGCCCGATGTGCCTTTTGTAGGTCTCAATATATGTGCTACAGTGGATTTTGAGAAATTAACGTTCAAAAAAAGATATATATCTAGAGCCGCGCCTGGAGCGCTCCTCGGTACGCGTACCGGGGAGCGCTCCAGGCGCGCAACGCGACTTGCGCACGGCAAGCTGATTGGTTCTCGGGTGTCTGTAAACATTCGAAACAGTCCGCAGCGGCCGCCATCTTGTGTCTCGGTAGGATTGAGACACAAGAGGTGGCAAAAATCAAAGGGGGAAATGAGCAAGAGGGGGCAGGGTACACACCCCCTGACCCCCTAGGTTTCATGTGGGGGCCATAAAAGGCTCCCGCGGGTGAAAAAATAAATTAAAAAAAAATCGATTTTCGCGGGGGTGAGCGCCCGGTACGCGCACCGGGGAGCGTACGGGGGAGCGTACCATGGAGATTAAAAATGACAGACTTTAAAAAAAATAAAGCTTCTTTTTAAAAATTGGAGGTAGTTCTGAAAATAACTTTTTTTTTGATTTTGTTGTTTTATATATTTTTTTTTGTTTTTGTTGTTTTATATTTTTTTAGACTTTTTAAAAACAATTTTATATTTTTTTTGGATTTTTTTCAAGGGAAAAACAAAAACAAGGATTCCAAAACTGCTCAACAGGAGCAAAAAAATTTGAACATTTAGGGACTGGAAGAGCAGCGGTGTTGCTGTTTCTTTAGGGCAATCAGTTCAACACTCTGCTCCCCATAGCAGAGCAGTTCGTCACACTCTGTGCACGAAAATTTGATGCCCGCAAACACCGGCTGAATGTTAGGGACCATTCTTCCACGGGGTGGTCCCGAAGGTGTTGCTCCACCAGTGGAGGTGCTGCCGCCATCTGTGGGTGCATTCCGTGCCAGCTCTCTGACACTCTCCCTGGCAAAGTTGTTAGGGTGTCTTCTTTTCACATGCCGGATCAAATTAGCATTCCCAAAACTATATTTTTTCAGAGGATTGCCTCTGGATAAACTACTCCCACATATTTTGCATGTTACTTTGGGAGCGTTGACTTTTTTCTGTCCTTCTGGGATTTCGTAAAATTTCCAGATGAAATGGGTTTTTTTCTTTTGCTGAGGAGGGTCCTCATCTAAAAATCCCTCTGAATCACTGCTGGATGACTCTCTTGCAGCCATTGCTGGAGATCAGAAAAGTAGGAGATAGAGTAGACACAACAGCTCTTGCTCTCTCCAAGTACAAAGCAATAGTGAGAGAAATGGGTGGGTTTCACACAATTTGGAAAAAAAAAGTTCTGAACCAATGAAAAGTGTTATTTTAAAGTCACATGGTTTGACGCGCTTACGCTACGCGCCCCGGGGCGCGTCCCGGGCGTGTATCGTAAGCGCATCGGGGCGCTTACGTTGCGCGATCGTATGCGCTTTCGGGTGCGCTTACGCGGTGCGTCATAAGACGCATCTCGCGGCTACGCGATACGTGTCTTATGACGCAAGGCGTGGCGGCTACGCGATACGTCACAATGTTGTTTTCGTTCTCGGCCATAGCGCTTCCGGGACGCGCATTAGTACGCGCCCTGGGGCGCGCCGCAAGATTGCGCTTACCCGTGCGTTCACCTGTCCGCGCCCCGGGAGCGCACTAAAAATAATATTAAAAAAAAATAAAAAAATTATAAAATATAAAATTAGATTTAAAATGTATTATTTTTATAAAGATTTGCTATTAAAAAACCAATGAAATTCACAGAAAAAACCATAGGTTATAGACCATATATAGTTAGGAATTAGCATTTACAAAACCTTGAAAATTCACTGAAAAAACCATAGGTTATAGACCATATATAGTTAGGAATTAGCATTTAGAAAACCTTATTTTACTCACACAAAACCATTGAAATTCCATATATAGTTAGTTGCACTAACTATATATCGCGCATCCGCAATCCACTGCTGATGATGTCACATATTACATCATTCATGACATGGTCAGTGACATCACTGATGACATCACTGATGACATCTCAAATGACATCACTGATGACATCTCATTTGACATCAATGACCACATCACTGATGATATCATTCATGTGACAATACAATGCATCTCCTCACATTTTAATATAACCTCTGTTACAACCAGTGTTAAATACAGAGTATAATTTTTGAAACCATTGACACACCAATACTAGTTACTACATACGCACTCACTGATTCCTACGTCTACACACACATTCACTCATTCATCCATACAATCATTCATACATACAATCACTCATCTTTACAACACTATCATATGCACTCATACACCTATACAGACATTTACACTCTGTTGCTCATCCATGGAGTTACTCACACACCTAGTCAGTCATGCAAAGAATCAATCACACCTCCATTTTCTAATCTATACAGTTAAACATAGAGCACCTTACATTTTCAAACATATACTAACACATACGTACTCTCTTATACAATCACTGATACAAGTACACATTGATCTGCACAGAGTCACACACCTCCCAACCAGTCACACACACACTCAGTCTCCCATACAAATACTTGGCCAACCAATCAATAACCCATATAGCCACTCATATAGCTACTGATCAACACATGCAGCAGCTTGCACAACAACAGACATACTGATGCAAAGTTTCACACAGTTTAGTCACTAACCTATGCATTCAGTATGACGCATTTAATCACTCACTCATACAGTCAACCACGCACCTACTAAAACCTTCATTCAGACACTTATACATCTACTCATTCTTCAATATGTAAAACATATTTTAACTTTACAGAAACATACAGTCACTGGATGTTGTCATCAGTGATGTCATTTGAGATGTCATCAGTGATGTCATCAGTGATGTCACTGACCATGTCATGAATGATGTAATATGTGACATCATCAGCAGTGGATTGCGGATGCGCGATATATAGTTAGTGCAACTAACTATATATGGAATTTCAATGGTTTTGTGTGAGTAAAATAAGGTTTTCTAAATGCTAATTCCTAACTATATATGGTCTATAACCTATGGTTTTTTCAGTGAATATATATATATATATAGAGCATGACCCACACCTATAATTCCCCACTGCTTTTCCATTGCCAGTCAACGTGGTTTGGCATGAGCCGGAGGAATTTTTATACGTGTGTACAAGCTTATTTTTTATTGTTTTGTTTCTTCTGAAAGAGAACAAGGGTTTTGGGAGTGCTATTTTTAACTCACTATTTAAAATCTTCCAATTGCGGTTCACAGTATTTTTTAATTTGTTGCTTAGGCCTGAGTACTGACTCACAAAAACTATCCTATTCTCTGTTTTGTTAGATTTTTGTCTGTTCATATCTAGAAGGGCATCTCTATCATAGAATTTTGCCCGTTTTAAGGATTGTTTAATTAGTTTTTTCGGGTACCCCCGCTCTCGCAGTTTTTTGTCCATGATCTCTGCATGGTGATAAAAGTCATTCAGACTCGTGCAATTGAGCCTTAACCGCAAAAATTCCCCAAACGGGATATTGTCTTTTTGTGACCGGGGGTGATTACTTTGATATTTTAGCAGAGTATTTTTATCAGTGGGCTTGGGAAAAAGTTCAACTTCCAATTTGCCTTTTACCACTTTAAGTTTAATGTCTAAAAAATCTACGCTGCTGTTGCTGTGATGCGCTGTAAACATTAAATTCCTGTCGCCCAGATTAAGCCATTCCAGGAATGAGACTAACTCCTCACTGGCACCGTTCCAGACAAAAATGATATCGTCTATGAAACGGTGCCAGTGGATGATGTTTTCAAAATATGGGGCCACTTCATTATAGATATGTTTACGCTCAAAGTTAGCCACGTAGAGGCAGGCCAGACTGGGGGCACAAGTGGCCCCCATACTGGTCCCCTTGACCTGTTTAAAGAGTTCTTTAAAAAGAAATATATTGTTCTTTAGGACCAGTTCAATGCATCCTAGGATGAATTCTTTATTACCTCCATTTAGATTGATATCTTCCAAAATGGAAGATATAACCGCAATAGTGTCGTCTTTGGGGATGTTCGTATATAAGGCCTCGATATCCAAGGTAACCAAATATTGGGTCTCATCGTCGAAGCTCATCCCCTCAAAAATAGAAATGGTATGGGCCGTGTCCTTTAAATATGACATCTGTGCTTGAACTATGGGTCGTAAAAAGAAGTCAGCATATTTGCTGAGTGGCTCTAATAGTGACCCCAGGCTACTGACAATTGGCCGCATTGGTGGATCAACCACGCATTTGTGGATTTTTGGTAATCCATATATTGCTGGGATTATTGGATTTCTATTGAATAAAAAGCTATATTCATCCTGACATATGTAATCATTTTGCCGGCCCCAATTTAAAAAAGTTGAAACATCTTTCTTCAACCTATCAATCATGCTAAAGGAGACAGGGATATAGTGCTCTCTTATTTGTAGTAAAGACCTCATCTTGCTGTCATAATCAATGCTATTGAGGATGACTATCCCGCCCCCCTTGCCGGCGGGTTTGATTATTATTTGCTCACACTCCTGTAAGCCTTTTAATGCTGTTCTCTGACTCTGGGATAGATTATTGGTGGTTCCTTTATAGGAAACTAGACTGTTCCTAACTTCTATCTCGACGACCCTTTCAAGCAATTCTACATTTTTATCAATTTGGTTGAGACTAGGAGTAAAAATTGACTTGGGTTTAAAACCAGTTGTATTGGGGGTAGGCTCATAATCTCTCTCTGCAAAAAACCTATTCAGTCTTACTTTTCTAAAAAAACTTTTTAAGTCTTTTTCTAGTTTGAATTTATTAGGTTGGGCACTTGGAGCAAAACTAAATCCATACTTTAAGACATTTATCTGCTCTGCAGTGAGTATTCTGTCTGAGAGATTCACAATGGGAAAATCATTTGTCTCCAATACCTCGCATTCCGGGTTTTTAAATAATTCGGTGTCCCCGGATTTGGAGGTGGATGGTTCCTCTGTTGCTCCTCCCGGGAGTAATTCCGGTAGCCCTTCTGCCCCGTGTAGGGGCGACCTCCTAAAAAAGATTGAGGTTCTTTTTGATAACTGGAGGTAGATCTTCCCAAATGCTCATTGTTTTGTTCTTCATCCTCACTGGAGCCAGAGGTTTCTGAGAATGTAATCCTCCTATTGCCTCCCCTAGAGTAGATTTGTCTTGTTTGTTGGGGCTTTTCTCATCTCTGGTCTTTCCTGGTGGTATAATAGTCTTTCTGTAGAAAGGGATATACCAGCTCGGCACTAAAATTGTCAATATCTTTTTTAAGTTTAGTAGATTTTCTATTAGTTAGGTAGTCATGGTATCCTTCAATATCTTGTGCTAACTCGTCTAATTTCTTTTTAGCATCATCCACTGCCGTATTTTGTCTTAATGCTACCTCTAATTCTTCAATTTGTTGGCGTTCCAAGATTATTACCTCTTGTGCTGTTTCGATAATGAGGATTAACCAATCCCTACTGCATCTATTGGCAATGTGTGACCATATCTCAAGGAATTTTTTATTTTCTGTGAACAACCCTGGCTCATTCCTAATACGCAACCCTAATGGTATAACTCCTGCTCTCAGGTATCCCATAAGGAATTCTGCGTGGAGTTCCGTTCTTATGAATTTTTTCCTTAAATTTAGAATTTTCATAAGTTCCTCATGTCCACTTTTATTAGTAACGGAGGTCGCCCCTGATCTTGGGTGTTGATTTAATAATTTGTTAAACTGATCCTCCGTGAACCCAAAAGTCTTAAAACTGTCCATGATGTATTGTTCAAATAATGGAAAAACAATTTTAGATAATACCAGAGAATATAAATATTTCAGAGGTCATATACTCAAGAACTCTCCAGTTCAACAGAACTGTGCTGTGATATGTCAAAAATTGAGAGAGACCCCTTAATGGCCAGGGGAATAGGGTACTTATGACAGTAAGAGGAAGTTTTTCCTTGGCACACTAGTTAACGTTATTCAACCACGAATGGTTGTTGAGGCCGTCCTATCTCTAACCACTAGATCGCTTTGTTATCTAGTACACTAACACAACAGTATATTAACTCATATTTTATTTTCATAAAAATGCAGTTTTTACAGTTACAGATTATAATTAAAAACAACTCAATAAAACCACAAAAGCAATTTCATAGAGTGCAATTGTAATACATACAAAGATAAAAACCATGAACAATTAATAATGACATTCATATAATTAAAAACTAGAACAGTTTTACAAAAAGGGGAGAGACATACGAAGACATATACAATTTGTCATTGGATATTGCACATTTTTTGAGACCTAATGTGAAAAAACTAAATCCTGGACTTGTTTTATTCTTTGTCTACAGGTTGGGTTTCGTCCCTTGATTGTGCAAAAAAGGCGTCAACGCATTTCGATGGCTTGTGTTAATATACTACCATCTTTTTCAAGACCGACTAATAAATCTCTCCTTTAGTTAGGCACTGGTTGGTTGCCACAGATACACAGACTCCTGCAGATAAACATATATCCATCAGTATCTAATGTAAATTACATCGTATACATCTCATGCAAAACAATGAATACATTCACAACCAACATAATGTGCATAATTTATCTGTTATTGTAAAAGCAAGACTACATAGTCCTCACTTATTCCATCTTATATTCCTTTTGGTCACAAACAGTTTAAAAGGGTTTGAATCTGGCTTAAATCAGTTTGTTTACACATGTTTACCTATCAAATTTGAGCCCCCTGTTAACACATCTTAGTCATGCATCCCTCCTAATCTTGGAGAGGATAATGCCCCCAGAACCCAAACTCATAGTATGGTGGGCGCAAGAACTCATGGCATGTTACTCTGAGACTCCTCCCTGCTTATGCATGATAACATATTAGCACGTAGTTCTAGTCTTGCTAAACATAGATATCATTTACCTGTTTACATAGTACAGGGTCCTATTGTTGTGAGTTTTCTAATCTGAACCTTTCAGACCTTCTTATTGTTCAGTTCTTCCTAAAACGTGGATGAGGTGTTTCATTATATTGTATGGTTTGGGCTCAAATAACATCATTTATTGCTACCAATTGTTTAGGTCTCTGCAACGAGAACTATTGTCGCCTAGTAAGCTAGCAAGGGACTACAGAGAGGTGGACGAGCCGACCAGGGTCTGTGGACGCGCACAAAGGCAGGCAGGCAGGCAGGCATGCGCCAGACACACACACAGACAGACAGACACACGCACGCACGTATGCATGCATGCACACACACACACACACACACACACACACTCTCACACTCTCTCTCTCTCTGCCGCGCCCCCCCCCACTCACCGGGCTCTTTCCCTCCGCATCGGGTCAGTCACGGCAGAAGGCAGACTCGTGTCTTCTCCGGCGATCTTCAGCTGATGTGCACGCCCACGCTGCGTCGTGCGCGCCCACCACGCTGTATCGCGCCCGTTGATCCTCAGCTTGTTTACAATAGCGATCGTTTCTTCCGCTAGCACTCCGTGGCATCTCAGACGCACAGCAGGTAGCATTAGCACCTCTTGTTTTAAAATGCGTTTGTTTATCTAGGACGGACACGTTTACTGGTTGCTTGTTTTTAAGTGTTCTCATGACGGAATGGTTCCGTCATGAGCACACTTGCACTTGTGCTCATGAGTGAACCATTCCGTCATTAGCATGGAAGGTGTTAAAGCAGATGTTTGTAAATATTAATTCTGTTGAAAAAATAGAAGTGTGAACTGTCGAGGGAATATGAAAGTCATTGGAACGTCTCAATACCAAAAAAGAAACGGCGAGTGTGCATTAAGGCAAACCGAAGCCTGGACAGGGGATTTAGCAGGAAGGGAGCTACGCAGAGTGCGGGGAATGAGGAGATGTAGTTTGTAGGGGGAGGTGGACCACAGAAAAATAAATATGGAGTGCAGGGACACCCCGTCCACAACTCTCTCTGTCACATGAGGCATACTGACAGGCCTAGAAAGAAATTAAGTGCACACGCTATTTTAGATGCGACGTGGACTGACTCTGACTCCCGCTGCGCAACTTCCTTTTATTATTCCCTGATGTCACCAAGGGCAAAACTAAACATGCACTGATGGCGGGGGTCTTCCACATGCACTACCTGTGCATTTGGTACCGTCGTCCGGGACGTGCTCCCAAATTTGGCACAAAAGTCGGCACTTGGGTTAACACGCGGGAAAAAAGATTAAACATTTTGAATAATCATATAGGTTTGTTTTTTTAAATAGATGTTTATTCATTTTCAGCAGGTTATACAATTGAGCTTTAACTGACATTTGTAGGTTACTACAGCACAGGTTACAGAAGCGGCTGTGGTGAAGTGTCTCACAGTAACTCAAAATAATATTTTTTAACCAGTATTGACAATTTATAACTTGGACGCAAAGCTTACTGTTTCTATCGGTAGAATTGCAGATAACTGAATATTTTCCTTCATCGACTGCCTTATATTCGGGAATAAGAACTGTTTACGTGCCGTCAGGTGTGGGCGAGCAAGTGTGAGGTCAGGGAGTGTCGGTGGAGGGGAGAGAGAACCCCATAGGCTGTGTGTGTGCCCACACAGCGCCTACACATCCATGTCCAGACAAGGGTTTGTAGAGTGTGAGGATATGCGGTATGTGTGGTGATTTCACTTCTACTTGTGGTGGTGCACAGGGCGAGGGAGCATTCTATGTTAGTTGAGACAATTGTGTGCAGCTTAGTTTCGATGGCAGTCAAATATTCTTGCCCTTGTCGGGGATTGATTTGTGAGGGTAGCCTAGATGCATCTAGTGAGTGTGACTCATGTTCTGCGACAAGTACTCTACGGAGGTCCTGGAGCCATAATTGGGTGCTGGGGCCTGCTCCGACTTCCAAGACATAGCTATTCTGCGCTTTGCCTGCACCAGTGCTAGGTCCAAGAATTTATTGAGAGTCTTGCGCGGTGCGTTGGCGTTCGTTATTCCCAGCAGAAAATGTGGTCCCTGGGTTGTTATCGGGGTGCCTGCTGCCTTTTTTAGTGTCCCAGCCACCTCATCCCAAAATGGTCTGCGACATGGACACGTCCACACTATGTGGGGAAATGGTGCCTCTGGAGCCAGACATATGTCGAGGTGGGATAAATGCGTGCAAGCCTGTATGGTGTTAATTATGTATGGTGGCGATAATTGAACTGTGTATACTTCAGCCTAGCATTTGGTGATACAACTCTGGGATGATTTATGCATTGTGTCCATTGTTTATCGGTAATATTAGTGGACAGTGCTGTGTCCCAATACTCGTACAATGGGACCAACAGGGGTGTCGGATCAGGCCTAAAAGAGTTGTAAATCGCTGTGATTGCACACCTACCCTGTCCATGTGTTAATACGGTTTGCAGAGGCTGGGAAGAGGTAGGTTTGTTACAAGTGTTACCCCATAAGTATAAGAAGTGCTTTGACAGGGTGGTGTAGAGCAGGAATATCTCCGGTGGTATCCCATAAACGTCCACCAAACCGTGAAGTCCTGTAATTGCAAATCTGCAAACAGGTCTCCCCATATGTCCGGTCCCGCTGCCCTCTAGGCTTCGATTTCTGGGTGCCCATAGTAGGTGTAGGTTCCAGGAAGGACCTCCAACAGCAGATTGGGAGTGTACGGTGTAGACCACCCCTTGGGTAGCATGTATTTTAGCCAGCAGCATCTTGCTAGCATTAATAAATTGCCCTTTTTAGGTCTCGGCAACGAGAACTATTGTCGCCATGTAAGCTCCCAAGGGAGTACAGAGCGGTGCACGAGCCGACCAGGGTCTGTGGACGCGCACACACAAAGGCAGGCAGGCAAGCACACACCAGACTGACACAGACAGACACACGCACACACACACACACACGCACACACACACACACACACACACACACACCCTCCCTCCCTCTCTGCCCACTCCCTCTCTGCCGCCCCCCCCCCCTCCTCTACCCCCACTCACCGGGCTCTTTCCCTCTGCAGCGGGTCAGTCACGGCAGCAAGCAGGCTCGGTGTCTTCTCCAGCGATCTTCAGCTGATGTGCACGCTCACGCTGCGTCTCCTGCGCGCCCACCACGCTGTTTCGCGCCCGTTGATCCTCAGCTTGTGATTACTACTCCTTCTAACCCGGATTCTAAATTACTATTTCTTGGTTCTCTAACTCCACTCTGTTGATTCGTAACAAACTGATATTCAGCACATTTCACAGTCTCGCTTTTGCTTCTCATAAATACAATAAGATTATTTTAAGCAATGTCTACCCTTCTTTTGGTTCTGTGCCTATTATGCTTCGGACTATAGAGTTTTAGAAAGTGTGGTGGAAGATTCCATGATATCAGCAGCGTGCACAGTGCAGAGTGAGTGTGCAGAGTAGTGAGTGCAGAGTAGTGAGTGCAGAGTAGTGAGTGCAGAGTGAGTGCAGAGTGAGTGTGCAGAGTGAGTGTGCAGAGTGAGTGTGCAGAGTGAGTGTGCAGAGTGAGTGTGCAGAGAGAGTGAGTGTGCAGAGAGAGTGAGTGTGCAGAGAGAGTGAGTGTGCAGAGAGAGTGAGTGCAGAGAGAGTGAGTGCAGAGTAGTGAGTGCAGAGTAGTGAGTGCGCAGAGGAGTGAGTGCGCAGAGGAGTGAGTGCGCAGAGGAGTGAGTGCGCAGAGGAGTGAGTGCGCAGAGGAGTGAGTGCAGAGTAGTGAGTGCAGAGTAGTGAGTGCAGAGTAGTGAGTGCAGAGTAGTGAGTGCAGAGTAGTGAGTGCAGAGTAGTGAGTGCAGAGAAGTGAGTGTGCAGAGTGAGTGTGCAGAGGAGTGAGTGCAGAGGAGTGAGTGCAGAGTAGTGAGTAGTGAGTGCAGAGTAGTGAGTGCAGAGTAGTGAGTAGTGAGGTAGTGAGTGCAGAGTAGTGAGTGCAGAGTAGTGAGTGCAGAGTAGTGAGTGCAGAGTAGTGAGTGCAGAGTAGTAAGTAGTGAGTGCAGAGTAGTGAGTAGTGAGTGCAGAGTAGTGAGTAGTGAGTGCAGAGTAGTGAGTAGTGAGTGCAGAGTAGTGAGTGCAGAGTAGTGAGTGCAGAGTAGTGAGTGCAGAGTAGTGAGTGCAGAGTAGTGAGTGCAGAGTAGTGAGTAGTGAGTGCAGAGTAGTGAGTGCAGAGTAGTGAGTAGTGAGTGCAGAGTAGTGAGTGCAGAGTGCAGAGTAGTGAGTAGTGAGTGCAGAGTAGTGAGTAGTGAGTGCAGAGTAGTGAGTAGTGAGTGCAGAGTAGTGAGTAGTAAGTGTAGAGTAGTGAGTGCAGAGTAGTGAGTGCAGAGTAGTGAGTGCAGAGTAGTGAGTGCAGAGTAGTGAGTAGTGAGTGCAGAGTAGTGAGTGCAGAGTAGTGAGTGCAGAGTAGTGAGTGCAGAGTAGTGAGTGCAGAGTAGTGAGTAGTGAGTGCAGAGTAGTGAGTAGTGAGTGCAGAGTAGTGAGTGCAGAGTAGTGAGTAGTGAGTGCAGAGTAGTGAGTAGTGAGTGCAGAGTAGTGAGTAGTGAGTGCAGAGTAGTGAGTGCAGAGTGCAGAGTAGTGAGTAGTGAGTGCAGAGTAGTGAGTAGTGAGTGCAGAGTAGTGAGTGCAGAGTGCAGAGTAGTGAGTGCAGAGTAGTGAGTGCAGAGTGCAGAGTAGTGAGTGCAGAGTAGTGAGTGCAGAGTGCAGAGTAGTGAGTGCAGAGTAGTGAGTGCAGAGTGCAGTGCAGTGCAGTGCAGGTGAGTGCAGTGCAGGTGAGTGCAGTGCAGGTGAGTGCAGTGCAGGTGAGTGCAGTGCAGGTGAGTGCAGTGCAGGTGAGTGCAGTGCAGGTGAGTGCAGTGCAGTGCAGTGGAGTGCAGTGCAGGTGAGTGCAGTGCAGTGCAGGTGAGTGCAGTGCAGTGCAGGTGAGTGCAGTGCAGGTGAGTGCAGTGCAGTGCAGGTGAGTGCAGTGCAGTGCATGTGAGTGCAGTGCATGTGAGTGCAGTGCAGTGGAGTGCAGTGGAGTGCAGTGCAGGTGAGTGCAGTGCAGGTGAGTGCAGTGCAGGTGATTGCAGTGCAGGTGAGTGCAGTGCAGGTGAGTGCAGTGCAGGTGAGTGCAGTGCAGGTGAGTGCAGTGCAGTGCACGTGAGTGCAGTGCAGTGCAGGTGAGTGCAGTGCACGTGAGTGCAGTGCAGTGCAGGTGAGTGCAGTGCAGGTGAGTGCAGTGCAGGTGAGTGCAGTGCAGTGCAGGTGAGTGCAGTGCAGTGCAGGTGAGTGCAGTGCAGGTGAGTGCAGTGCAGTGCAGGTGAGTGCAGTGCAGTGCAGGTGAGTGCAGTGCAGGTGAGTGCAGTGCAGTGGAGTGCAGTGCAGGTGAGTGCAGTGCAGTGCAGGTGAGTGCAGTGCAGTGTAGGTGAGTGCAGTGGAGTGCAGTGCAGTGCAGGTGAGTGCAGGTGAGTGCAGTGCTGGTGAGTGCAGTGCAGTGCAGGTGAGTGCAGTGCAGGTGAGTGCAGTGCAGGTGAGTGCAGTGCAGTGCAGTGCAGTGCAGTGCAGTGCAGGTGAGTGCAGTGCAGTGCAGGTGAGTGCAGTGCAGTGCAGGTGAGTGCAGTGCAGTGCAGGTGAGTGCAGTGCAGTGCAGGTGAGTGCAGTGCATGTGAGTGCAGTGCAGTGCAGGTGAGTGCAGTGGAGTGCAGTGGAGTGCAGTGCAGGTGAGTGCAGTGCAGGTGAGTGCAGTGCAGGTGAGTGCAGTGCAGTGCAGGTGAGTGCAGTGCAGGTGAGTGCAGTGCAGGTGAGTGCAGTGCAGTGCAGGTGAGTGCAGTGCAGGTGAGTGCAGTGCAGTGCACGTGAGTGCAGTGCAGTGCACGTGAGTGCAGTGCACGTGAGTGCAGTGCAGTGCAGGTGAGTGCAGTGCAGGTGAGTGCAGTGCAGGTGAGTGCAGTGCAGGTGAGTGCAGTGCAGTGCAGGTGAGTGCAGTGCAGGTGAGTGCAGTGCAGGTGAGTGCAGTGCAGGTGAGTGCAGTGCAGTGGAGTGCAGTGCAGGTGAGTGCAGTGCAGTGCAGGTGAGTGCAGTGCAGGTGATTGCAGTGCAGTGCAGGTGAGTGCAGTGCAGGTGAGTGCAGTGCAGGTGAGTGCAGTGCAGTGCACGTGAGTGCAGTGCAGTGCAGGTGAGTGCAGTGCACGTGAGTGCAGTGCAGTGCAGGTGAGTGCAGTGCAGGTGAGTGCAGTGCAGGTGAGTGCAGTGCAGTGCAGGTGAGTGCAGTGCAGTGCAGGTGAGTGCAGTGCAGGTGAGTGCAGTGCAGTGCAGGTGAGTGCAGTGCAGTGCAGGTGAGTGCAGTGCAGGTGAGTGCAGTGCAGTGGAGTGCAGTGCAGGTGAGTGCAGTGCAGTGCAGGTGAGTGCAGTGCAGTGTAGGTGAGTGCAGTGGAGTGCAGTGCAGTGCAGGTGAGTGCAGGTGAGTGCAGTGCTGGTGAGTGCAGTGCAGTGCAGGTGAGTGCAGTGCAGTGCAGGTGAGTGCAGTGCAGGTGAGTGCAGTGCAGGTGAGTGCAGTGCGTGCAGTGCAGATGAGTGCAGTGCAGTGTAGGTGAGTGCAGTGGAGTGCAGTGCAGTGCAGGTGAGTGCAGGTGAGTGCAGTGCTGGTGAGTGCAGTGCAGTGCAGGTGAGTGCAGTGCAGTGCAGGTGAGTGCAGTGCAGGTGAGTGCAGTGCAGGTGAGTGCAGTGCAGTGTAGGTGAGTGCAGTGGAGTGCAGTGCAGTGCAGGTGAGTGCAGGTGAGTGCAGTGCAGGTGAGTGCAGTGCAGTGCAGGTGAGTGCAGTGCAGTGCAGGTGAGTGCAGTGCAGGTGAGTGCAGTGCAGTGCAGGTGAGTGCAGTGCAGTGCAGGTGAGTGCAGTGCAGGTGAGTGCAGTGCAGTGGAGTGCAGTGCAGGTGAGTGCAGTGCAGTGCAGGTGAGTGCAGTGCAGTGTAGGTGAGTGCAGTGGAGTGCAGTGCAGTGCGGGTGAGTGCAGGTGAGTGCAGTGCTGGTGAGTGCAGTGCAGTGCAGGTGAGTGCAGTGCAGGTGAGTGCAGTGCAGGTGAGTGCAGTGCAGTGCAGTGCAGTGCAGTGCAGGTGAGTGCAGTGCAGTGCAGGTGAGTGCAGTGCAGTGCAGGTGAGTGCAGTGCAGTGCAGGTGAGTGCAGTGCAGTGCAGTGCAGGTGAGTGCAGTGCATGTGAGTGCAGTGCAGTGCAGGTGAGTGCAGTGGAGTGCAGTGGAGTGCAGTGCAGGTGAGTGCAGTGCAGGTGAGTGCAGTGCAGGTGAGTGCAGTGCAGTGCAGGTGAGTGCAGTGCAGGTGAGTGCAGTGCAGGTGAGTGCAGTGCAGTGCAGGTGAGTGCAGTGCAGGTGAGTGCAGTGCAGGTGAGTGCAGTGCAGTGCACGTGAGTGCAGTGCAGTGCACGTGAGTGCAGTGCAGTGCAGGTGAGTGCAGTGCAGGTGAGTGCAGTGCAGGTGAGTGCAGTGCAGGTGAGTGCAGTGCAGTGCAGGTGAGTGCAGTGCAGGTGAGTGCAGTGCAGTGCAGGTGAGTGCAGTGCAGGTGAGTGCAGTGGAGTGCAGTGCAGGTGAGTGCAGTGCAGTGCAGGTGAGTGCAGTGCAGTGTAGGTGAGTGCAGTGGAGTGCAGTGCAGTGCAGGTGAGTGCAGGTGAGTGCAGTGCTGGTGAGTGCAGTGCAGTGCAGGTGAGTGCAGTGCAGTGCAGGTGAGTGCAGTGCAGGTGAGTGCAGTGCAGGTGAGTGCAGTGCATGCAGTGCAGGTGAGTGCAGTGCAGGTGAGTGGCAGGTGAGTGCAGTGCAGGTGAGTGCAGTACAGGTGAGTGCAGTGCAGTGCAGGTGAGTGCAGTGCAGGTGAGTGCAGTGCAGGTGAGTGCAGTGCAGTGCAGGTGAGTGCAGTGCAGTGCAGGTGAGTGCAGTGCAGGTGAGTGCAGTGCAGGTGAGTGCAGTGCAGGTGAGTGCAGTGGAGTGCAGTGCAGTGCAGTGCAGGTGAGTGCAGGTGAGTGCAGTGCAGGTGAGTGCAGTGCAGTGCAGGTGAGTGCAGTGCAGTGCAGGTGAGTGCAGTGCAGGTGAGTGCAGTGTGTGCAGTGCAGGTGAGTGCAGTGCAGGTGAGTGCAGTGCAGTGCAGGTGAGTGCAGTGCAGGTGAGTGCAGTGCAGGTGAGTGCAGTGCAGTGCAGGTGAGTGCAGTGCAGGTGAGTGCAGTGCAGTGCAGGTGAGTGCAGTGCATGTGAGTGCAGTGCATGTGAGTGCAGTGCAGGTGAGTGCAGTGCAGGTGAGTGCAGTGCAGGTGAGTGCATTGCAGGTGAGTGCAGTGCAGTGCAGGTGAGTGCAGTGCAGTGCAGTGCAGGTGAGTGCCGTGCAGTGCAGGTGAGTGCAGTGCAGGTGAGTGCAGTGCAGTGGAGTGCAGGTGAGTGCAGTGCAGTGCAGGTGAGTGCAGTGCAGTGGCATGCAGGTGAGTGCAGTGCAGGTGAGTGCAGTGGCGTGCAGGTGAGTGCAGTGCAGGTGAGTGCAGTGCAGGTGAGTGCAGTGCAGTGCAGGTGAGTGCAGTGCAGGTGAGTGCAGTGCAGGTGAGTGCAGTGCAGTGCAGGTGAGTGCAGTGCAGGTCAGTGCAGGTGAGTGCAGTGCAGGTGAGTGCAGTGCAGTGCATGTGAATGCAGTGCAGGTGAGTGCAGGTGAGTGCAGTGCAGGTGAGTGCAGTGCAGGTGAGTGCAGTGCAGGTGAGTGCAGTGCAGTGCAGGTGAGTGCAGTGCAGTGCAGGTGAGTGCAGTGCAGGTGAGTGCAGTGCAGTGCAGGTGAGTGCAGTGCAGGTGAGTGCAGTACAGGTGAGTGCAGTGCAGTGCAGGTGAGTGCAGTGCAGGTGAGTGCAGTGCAGGTGAGTGCAGTGCAGGTGAGTGCAGTGCAGTGCAGGTGAGTGCAGTGCAGGTGAGTGCAGTGCAGTGCAGGTGAGTGCAGTTGAGTGCAGAGTGGTGTGTATTGACAATGTAAATGACAATGCCATTTATTTATGATTTAAAGAAAAAAAAAGAAATGTCATGAGCAATGCCAATAGCTCTACCTTTAATGATGCCGAGACCATTGCATTGTAAATGCTTGTTATATTTACCATCTCTTGGTAGTCCTTTATTTGTTGGAAGCCGCCTCTCATTTATCTAAACACCTGTTTGTCACTCTTTACTTCCTATAAGAAAAAGGGACAAGCTCACCCTCAGCTCTAGTCTAAATGCTGAATTCGTTTTCTATCATTTATCAGACTATTAGTTTTTACCTTTTGTTTTGTATTACTGTGTTTATATGTGGTCCAATGGTGGGTCTTCTATTAAATAATGCCCCTCTGTCTTGGGTTGAAAACATTATACTTTTCAGTTATCTGCAAAAATAGGAAAAAAATGTTGGTCTGTGAAATGGTCCACACAAGTAAGACTCAGCGTTGTTTGTTAATGTGCCATCAATCTCACCTATCTCGCAATGGATTGCATGTTGTTAAATGCTCGGGTCTGGGGTAGGTATTGTTAGCTGGCTTTATCCTGGAGCAATGAGAAACGAATACGAGGGATCAGTCTTCGATTTGTAAAAAATTATATATGGACATTAGCGCTCTACTAGTTAGAAGGGGGGCTGTCCTCACCTCGGATTTTCCAGTTTAGATTTTCCGCATCCCGCGCTGTCTACAGAGATCCTCTGGAGCACCGACCGCGTCCCGTAGGAGTTGAAAAGGGACGTACTGCACTGCTGCAGCTTTATTTAAACCCCTCTTCTATTCGTTAATTGTTTCCAGGTGCGGCTTATTTTCAGTGTTGGCGCTTTAATCTGTGTGTACAGAGTTATCGCCGCGAATTCCCGTAGTGAGTTTCAAGCCTCACTATCGGTTTTGGCCATTTTACTGTTCAAGCCTCGTCCTAGGAACCGCATGTTTTGCGTTCCACACCTCCCTTGTGTTTCATGGCTCGTTTTTTTGGGATTTACGCAAAAAGCTTTACGATGTTCTGATGTTATGATGATTAAGCAAAGTAGCGTGTGCACTAAAAAGTTCACACTTATTATTTTAAACTGGGATACCATTGATCATAACTTAGATGGTTAATTTTTAATATAATTATTCATTCACATGTTTTGTGGAGATTAGTGAATTTTTATACTCATGACTAAAATAGAAACATCTGCTATTCCTTGCTCCATATGAATATAATTTAGATTATTGGCTACTGTTACATATTTTACGTATTGGTGACGAGTTTACTTATGAGATGGAAATAAATATTGTGAAATCCCTAAAAATTAAACTCAATTTAAAGCGATAAAATCGCTGTAAGTGCATTTTATATATATTCTTTGGCTATGATCTTGATCCTACATTGCGATCATTTATCATGGTTGTAACCAGTTTCTGTCCAGCATTACATGGAATGGTGTCTTAATTATTATTATTGACTCGCCACTATTTTCATCCAGTCCTCCATGGTATTCAAACCTTTGTTTATTGTGTCCAAATGGATCATATACCATTGTTCCCGTGACTTTCTTATTATCTCTAGATTCCCACCGCTTCTGCTCACATTTACTTTTTCTAAAATTTAGATTTACCTAGTATTTAAAACATTTAATTTATATTATACTAATCTTACATGTTAAAATATTTAGGCCCTAATTACGATGTGACCGTCTCGGTGCGGGGACCAACCACCCGTAGTTCTGCGGTTCCGAACACCTTAATACAATACGACTGCACATGGTCTAGTCACAAACTCCCATTGCCCTATCGGAGCTTATGCAGTGGTCGGAAACCTGCCACAGATCCCATTGAGAAATGTGAGTTTCTGTAAATCCCTGCACTACGTGGCAGGCACCTCACAGTGCCTGCCACATGGTGCAGGGATGTACAGAGGGGCACCATAGGTGCCCCCACACCACTAACTAGAGGTTGCACAGGCATGGGGCCCGGCTAGAGGACCCCAAAGTCGCTTTCCAACAGGCTTTTCGTGTCGGAAGGTGTGAGGAGTTGGCCTGATGTGCAGTGTTCACTATTCTAGTGATCACTATATATCAGTCCAAACAACCCTTATTGATGATTGGTTGTAAGTCAACCTTATAGACCAGCTATCCTAGTAGCATGGATACGAGCAGTCTAAGGCTAAGACTCTAGAGGGCGTGTTAAGCCAGCTGTTTTACCATCACATTACCCCTTGAACACCCAGTGAAAGGACACCACACAAGTGTTATGAAAATAAACAGTGTATTTATTAGAATCACAACAACCCTGTACTCTTTATGAGGACAGGGTGCTAAGCACACAACAAAACTCTTATGAAAATACTTAAGTTAGCACGTTATACACAAATGCCCGAGGGGCACGAAAAACCATATACTTAAAAAGTGGAATGCGAAATTACTAGCAGGTAAGTACAGTACTAATAGGCTTTGGAATCGCTAGGACTTGACTATAGAATCGTTAGATTACTTCTAGGAGACCTAGGGGACTCGGGTGCAGAGTGTGCACTCTCACGCGGGATGCGGGACAAAGTCTATGGAAGCTAGTAAAGGCAAAGTTAGTGTTCACGGGCGAACCCGACCTGGTAGGAAGAAAACAACAGTGGATCCTGACCCTAGGATAGTGAGGCTATGCTGGGACACCGAAGTGCCGAAGTTACCTAGCCCAGGGGCTGCAGCTGCATAGGTCTGAAAAGACGTCGGGGATCTCGTTGCCGGACCAGGAGCCTGGAAGAAGGAAGTTGCTGGCAGGCGACCAGTGAAGGAAAGTTCGTTGGATCCAAGCCTGGATCGAGGAAGAAGAAACCTGAAAGCAGAGGGGACCAAGTTCTTGAATCACTAGCCAGTGATTAAGTGGGCACCAGGATGGCACCGGGCGAAGTCACCTCGACTAGGTGAGTGGGCGACGCTGGCTCTGCAGATCTCACGGACCAGGAGGCGTTGTCGGCGACCAGGATGGAGAGGCGAGCTGTCCCACGATGGATGAAGCTGTCGGCGTCGAAGTTACCCAGGATTGGGCAACAAGCCTTGGCTAATTCAAGCCCACGCGGTGGACTCGAAATGGCGTCTTGAGTGGACCAGGAGGGTCCGGGGTGCTCCTCTTTTGGAAGGGAGCAAGGGCCAGCCTGGAGCGACCAGACCAGCAGCAGAAATGTCGTCGGGCGTCGTTCAGAAGGCCACAAGCCAGCGGGCTAGTAGCCAAACAACGCGGTGAGCAGCAAAAAGCAGAAGGGCCCACGCAGATCGTGGAGATGCTGGGAGGCTGCACTTCGGTGCTGGAGCTGCTCAGGGTCGGGGCTTCTCGGACCCCAAAGCACTCACCAGGAAATTACTCGGCGGGCTTGCTGGAAAGAAGTCGTGCAGTCTTGAAGATGGCCGGTCCCTCGAGGTCTCGTCACACCCACGAATCTCAGCGTGACTGATGATGCAGGTAGAGGTCAGAGGTGCCAGGGAAGCCGGTTCTCGTCGAGCTGGGCAGTCTTGATCCGGAGGAGAGACTTGCAGCAGACCGCAGTGTTCTTAAGGTGGTGCCTGCGGATGCAGGGTGACTACTCCTTAGTCACAAGGGAGAAATCTTAGGAAGAAGTCTTGAGTTCCTTTCGTGGAAAGTAGTTTCAGGATTCAAAGATGATCTGATTTGGAAGGGGGCCAGTTCCTACCTTTATCCTGTAAAAAGGGGCTGGCACGCGACTAAGTCCTGCCCTAGGGGTGGGACTAGGAGGGGGGTGGTTACACCCACTTCCTTGGCGGGCTTTTCCCCAGCACAGGGTCTGGAGTGACCCTGGAACTGGTTCCAGCCAGCCTATGCACAGTGAGCACCGGGGTGCCACTTGCAGTCACCTTCCTCTGTAGCCCTGCCTACCTGGAATACACAAAACCCTGTCTGGGACGGTGCTGGCACCGCCCCTGGCAGGAAACCCTTTGTCCTTATCTCCTGCTCTGGGAGGACTCCCAGCAGCAGGAGGGCAGACTTGTGTCTCGGTGGCAGCATCCATTTTGTGGAGCTGAGGCTCTGTTTGACTTTAACCGGGGTTAGGGGTTACATACATGTCGTGTCCCTCTAGAAGGGTGGAATGCTAACCCCGTCGCCAGAATTGGCGAGGGGTTAGTATTCCAATTCGTATGACACCTTACTCGACATGTTTTGATAAAGCGATACCAGAGTTGGCATATAACCGCGAGGATTATAATGCACTTAAGAGTATATGGTATGCGATATCATGGAAACGGCTAAGGGATAGATCCCGAAAGCCGCAGACAGGCTCAGCTCATGCCAGAGCACCATCTCACACGATTCCAAGCACTCTGCCTTCAGGATTGTTAAGGCCTGCCATAGGAGTGACTGATAGGAGATCTGTGTGTCCATTTTAGGGTTAGATATAGGTATACTATATCTAAAGCAAAGGGTGATTACACCACCTTGCCCCAGCTGTCAAGCAGCCAGTTGTGTCAGATTTGGATGGCCAGCTAGGGGTGGCATAATACATGCTGCAGCCCCTGGTAGGCCCTGGGTACACCTATGCCCTGGGTACCTAAGGTACACTGTACAGGGACTGATAAGGTGACTCAGTATCCAATTTAGATATGTACCTAAGGTACATGGAATCCATTTTACAGAGAGAGCAGTAGGCCTGGGGTCCTGAATAGCAGGGTCCCAGGTCAACTAAGTCAGAAAACCAGCAAAACACCAGGCAAAAAGTTGGGGGCAACCATAGTCAGGGATCTACCTTCCTACATAACCCCCCCCCAAACGAAAGGAGATAAGGCTAGCCTTGCCAGGTAAGCCTATATTGCCTGAGTGGCCATATAAGGAAGTACCAGCACTGGCATGGTTACCCCCTATCTCATGGTCCACTAAGCAATCCCTCACCCTAAGGGTGTCTGAGGGTCTCCACCATAGGGAATCTCTACCTGTGGTGTGTTTTGGCAAAGTAAAAGGCTGGTGCTGAAATGGAGTACTGAAGTGAGGCTCCACTAATTTTGGGCTCAGCTTCCTCCAATCATTTTCCACCATAGAGGCCTTTCTTTCCAAGACTGAGTTGTTTTGGGCTCTCAGGGTCAACCTCTGGCTACCTACAGCTGGAGGTTGGGTCCCTCTGTTTGGCTTACTGGAGGGACAGGTCAGGTTTGGGGCCCTCAGGTCCCAGGTGTGGCTGTGCCCAACAGTGTCCATCTGTGGGAGGTCCCTAACTAAATTTAAGGGGGATCCCTCAGGAGTTGGTTTTATTTTCACTTGGCTAGGACTACTAGCTTCAGTGCCCTTAATCTGCTGATTGGGGAATTCTTTTGGACAGGGGGCCCTTTGGGGTCCAACACTGGCCTCCCTGACCTCTACAGCCCTGGGCTGACTGAGGCAGGGTAGAGAGGGGCAGGTTACCTGCTCCAGACTGGGTCCCACCTTGGAAGGGTCCACTGACATCAGGGGTTCTGCCAGGCTAGGCCTGACTACCTCTGGGGCAGTTCCTTCACAAGGGGTCAGATCAGTTCCCTGAGGAGGCTGATCCTTTCCTAAAGTCTGGTGGGAGGGAGATTTCTCTTCCTCCGCAATGCTCTCTGTCTGAGTGGAGTGATCCATAGTTTCAGGCTTCACAACACTATCATTTGTCTGAGTTTGAGCTGTGGCCATCACAACTCTCCCAACCTTTTCAGGAGGGGGCTCAGTTTGGGTGTGGGCTGTGACCATCACAGCCTTGACAACCTGTTCTGGGAAGGAAGTTGTCTGAGATTGGGTTGTGACTGGCACAACCCTCCTGACCTGTTCAGGGAGGACCTCTTGGACTGGGGCTGTGGCTATCACTGCCCCACTAACCTTACCATGGGTATTTACCATTTTAGAATGGGTTTCTTGCTCAACTTCAGCCCAGGCGGAGAGCTCTAAATCATTCCCCAGTAGGCAATCTACAGGCAAGTTTGGTGACACTGCCACTCTCTTGTGGCCAGTGACACCTCCCCAGCTGAGATTGACCACTGCCATGGGATGATCTCTCTGTACTCCATCAATATTGGTCACCTGGTATGTGGCACCAGGTAAAAGTTGCCTTGAGGGGACTAGACTCTCAGTCACCATAGTGATGCTAGCCCCTGTGTCTCTATAGGCCTCAACTTTTATACCATTGATGAGGGGCTCCTGTCTGTACTTGCCCAAAGTGTTGGGACAAGTTGTGAAGTTGGCAAACCCCATGCCAGTCTCACAGACAAGAGTATCTAAGTTTGGGGACCTGGTTAGGCCAGAGTCCCCAGGAACTCCCAAAGTAAATGCACCCAAATTCTTGGGGGCACTCCCACCACCTGGGGGATTACTACTAGTAGTAACAGGAGGTTTGGGAATGTTACTTGGGGGTATGTTCTCCTTATTGTTATTCTTTGGGCAACTGCTGTCAGTTTTTAAATGACCCACCTGTTTACAGGGATAACAATAAGGTTTCTTCTGGTTGTTGGAAGGATTCTGGGACCCACCCCCCTCAGAGGATTTTTGGGGCCCTGATGTGGTTTGATCTGTAGATTTATTCCCACCCTTCTCTTGAGGCTTGGTTGATTCCTTTTTCTGGTCACCACCTTGGTTCTTGGGCCTAATCCTGGTTCTGACCCATTTGTCTGCCCTCTTACCCAATTCTTGTGGAGAGGTCAGATCAGAGTCTACCAGGTGCTGGTGTAATAACTGGTTCTGACAATTATTTAAGACTTGCTCTCTCATAATAAGATTATACAATCCTGTGAAGTCAGTAACCTTGCTACCCAGTAGCCAGCCTTCCAAAGCCTTAGTGGCACAATCAACAAAGTCAGACCAGTCCTGAGACTGAGTTTTCTGGGTGTCTCTGAACAGCAACCTGTACTGCTCAGTGGTTAAGCCAAACCCATCAACCAGTGCATTTTTCAGGACCTGGTAATCATTAGCATCCTCCACTCTTGTAGTGAGGAGCTTATCTCTACCTTTACCATCAAAGGAGAGCCACAGTATAGCTGCCCACTGACTCTGGGGAATGCACTGCACAGTGCAGGCCCTCTCCAAAGCAGCCATCCATTTCTGGATATCATCCCCTTGCTTAAAGGGGGGCACTATCTTAGTCAGGTGTTTAGTATCTAAACCCTTCTCTCTATCTCTTGGGAGATTGCTGCCACCAGTGGGAGCTAGCCCACTCATCTGCTGCTCTCTAGCAAAGGCAAGCTTCTCTTTGGCCAGGGCAAGTTCTTCCCTTTCAATCCTCAGTTCAGCTTGTCTCATCCTAGCTTCATGCTCCCTTCTCTGAGGGGAAGTAAATCTCCTCTGTGGAGGATTCCTTCTCCCCTGAGAAGAGGCATTAGAGTGCAGAGATCTATTGGAGTCCCTAGAAAGAGATCTATCTCTCCTAACTCCAAGGTTAGGCCCACTTCGGGTTAGTACTGGGGGTCCCCCAGATCCTAGCCCAAGTAAGTCTAAGTTGGTCCTGGTTAGCCTTCTGACTACCTCAAGACCTTTGTCTACCTCATCCCCAGAGAGTTCCTCCTGATCCTCCTCCTCCTCAACTGCAGTAGCAGTGTTGGGGAGGTCTGGATCCCCAGAGGTCCCCTCTAAGGCTGGCATGTTCTCATGTAACTGAGAAAGCTTTCTGGCATCATATGTCTCTAAGAGACCTATCAGAAAGGGAATGGTGGGGTTAGACCCCTGCTTCAGTTTTCTGGAGACACAGATCTGTCTCATCTCCTGGAAACTGAGAGCTGCATATCTTGAAGTGACCTGTGGAGGGTCAACACTGACCAGGGGAGTCTCAGTAGAATCTCCCTGGGTAGACATGCTTTTCTAGTGAGGTGTAAGTGGTGCACTTACCTACACTATATGTTTGCCTACTGATCCCTTGCTAGAGTTGTAGTTTAGGGTGTGCTAGGCCCTAGGAGCTACAACAGCTGGTTCAGTAGAACTCAGAGTATTCTAAGCTAAGTTATATGTACCTTTAGTACTTATGTGATCTTTCACAAGATATTCTTAGGGCATGTGTGGTAAAACAACAGCAAGCTCAAATCCCAACCGCTGCTCACCAATGTGAGGAGTTGGCCTGATGTGCAGTGTTCACTATTCTAGTGATCACTATATATCAGTCCAAACAACCCTTATTGATGATTGGTTGTAAGTCAACCTTATAGACCAGCTATCCTAGTAGCATGGATACGAGCAGTCTAAGGCTAAGACTCTAGAGGGCGTGTTAAGCCAGCTGTTTTACCATCACATTACCCCTTGAACACCCAGTGAAAGGACACCACACAAGTGTTATGAAAATAAACAGTGTATTTATTAGAATCACAACAACCCTGTACTCTTTATGAGGACAGGGTGCTAAGCACACAACAAAACTCTTATGAAAATACTTAAGTTAGCACGTTATACACAAATGCCCGAGGGGCACGAAAAACCATATACTTAAAAAGTGGAATGCGAAATTACTAGCAGGTAAGTACAGTACTAATAGGCTTTGGAATCGCTAGGACTTGACTATAGAATCGTTAGATTACTTCTAGGAGACCTAGGGGACTCGGGTGCAGAGTGTGCACTCTCACGCGGGATGCGGGACAAAGTCTATGGAAGCTAGTAAAGGCAAAGTTAGTGTTCACGGGCGAACCCGACCTGGTAGGAAGAAAACGACAGTGGATCCTGACCCTAGGATAGTGAGGCTATGCTGGGACACCAAAGTGCCGAAGTTACCTAGCCCAGGGGCTGCAGCTGCATAGGTCTGAAAAGACGTCGGGGATCTCGTTGCCGGACCAGGAGCCTGGAAGAAGGAAGTTGCTGGCAGGCGACCAGTGAAGGAAAGTTCGTTGGATCCAAGCCTGGATCGAGGAAGAAGAAACCTGAAAGCAGAGGGGACCAAGTTCTTGAATCACTAGCCAGTGATTAAGTGGGCACCAGGATGGCACCGGGCGAAGTCACCTCGACTAGGTGAGTGGGCGACGCTGGCTCTGCAGATCTCACGGACCAGGAGGCGTTGTCGGCGACCAGGATGGAGAGGCGAGCTGTCCCACGATGGATGAAGCTGTCGGCGTCGAAGTTACCCAGGATTGGGCAACAAGCCTTGGCTAATTCAAGCCCACGCGGTGGACTCAAAATGGCGTCTTGAGTGGACCAGGAGGGTCCGGGGTGCTCCTCTTTTGGAAGGGAGCAAGGGCCAGCCTGGAGCGACCAGACCAGCAGCAGAAATGTCGTCGGGCGTCGTTCAGAAGGCCACAAGCCAGCGGGCTAGTAGCCAAACAACGCGGTGAGCAGCAAAAAGCAGAAGGGCCCCACGCAGATCGTGGAGATGCTGGGAGGCTGCACTTCGGTGCTGGAGCTGCTCAGGGTCGGGGCTTCTCGGACCCCAAAGCACTCACCAGGAAATTACTCGGCGGGCTTGCTGGAAAGAAGTCGTGCAGTCTTGAAGATGGCCGGTCCCTCGAGGTCTCGTCACACCCACGAATCTCAGCGTGACTGATGATGCAGGTAGAGGTCAGAGGTGCCAGGGAAGCCGGTTCTCGTCGAGCTGGGCAGTCTTGATCCGGAGGAGAGACTTGCAGCAGACCGCAGTGTTCTTAAGGTGGTGCCTGCGGATGCAGGGTGACTACTCCTTAGTCACAAGGGAGAAATCTTAGGAAGAAGTCTTGAGTTCCTTTCGTGGAAAGTAGTTTCAGGATTCAAAGATGATCTGATTTGGAAGGGGGCCAGTTCCTACCTTTATCCTGTAAAAAGGGGCTGGCACGCGACTAAGTCCTGCCCTAGGGGTGGGACTAGGAGGGGGGTGGTTACACCCACTTCCTTGGCGGGCTTTTCCCCAGCACAGGGTCTGGAGTGACCCTGGAACTGGTTCCAGCCAGCCTATGCACAGTGAGCACCGGGGTGCCACTTGCAGTCACCTTCCTCTGTAGCCCTGCCTACCTGGAATACACAAAACCCTGTCTGGGACGGTGCTGGCACCGCCCCTGGCAGGAAACCCTTTGTCCTTATCTCCTGCTCTGGGAGGACTCCCAGCAGCAGGAGGGCAGACTTGTGTCTCGGTGGCAGCATCCATTTTGTGGAGCTGAGGCTCTGTTTGACTTTAACCGGGGTTAGGGGTTACATACATGTCGTGTCCCTCTAGAAGGGTGGAATGCTAACCCCGTCGCCAGAATTGGCGAGGGGTTAGTATTCCAATTCGTATGACACCTTACTCGACATGTTTTGATAAAGCGATACCAGAGTTGGCATATAACCGCGAGGATTATAATGCACTTAAGAGTATATGGTATGCGATATCATGGAAACGGCTAAGGGATAGATCCCGAAAGCCGCAGACAGGCTCAGCTCATGCCAGAGCACCATCTCACACGATTCCAAGCACTCTGCCTTCAGGATTGTTAAGGCCTGCCATAGGAGTGACTGATAGGAGATCTGTGTGTCCATTTTAGGGTTAGATATAGGTATACTATATCTAAAGCAAAGGGTGATTACACCACCTTGCCCCAGCTGTCAAGCAGCCAGTTGTGTCAGATTTGGATGGCCAGCTAGGGGTGGCATAATACATGCTGCAGCCCCTGGTAGGCCCTGGGTACACCTATGCCCTGGGTACCTAAGGTACACTGTACAGGGACTGATAAGGTGACTCAGTATCCAATTTAGATATGTACCTAAGGTACATGGAATCCATTTTACAGAGAGAGCAGTAGGCCTGGGGCCCTGAATAGCAGGGTCCCAGGTCAACTAAGTCAGAAAACCAGCAAAACACCAGGCAAAAAGTTGGGGGCAACCATAGTCAGGGATCTACCTTCCTACAGAAGGTCTGACATGAAAAGCTTGTCGGAAACCGACTTCATAATACCAACGGCAGAAACGCCTTCCGTAGGGGATTATGTGCAGCCTCCAACTGCTCGATGGGCTCCTTGACCCCGTCAGAAGCCAGTCGGTCTGACTGGCTAGTTCAAACTACAGCCGCCTACATTGTAATTAGGCAGTCAGACTTTAAACCATGGATGTAGGTCAGAAAGCATTCCGACTGACATCCTAATCAGCCTCTAAATATTTGTGTGTCTATATATATATATATATATATATATATATATATATATATATATATATATACTAGCAGCCCGTCCCGACGTTGTCCGGGGATGAAATAGAATGTCTGCAATGGTCCTAATAGGCAAGGCAAATTTATTTCAAAATTTCTTTTACCTGTGCAGTTCAGCTGTGCATAGACGGTAACGGTAGGTGTACATTGCTGTCCAACATGTGCGTACGCTTGTGCAGTCAGTGGCAGGAACCGCCCAAGTGATATGTGCCTCAGCAGCGGTAACGTTTCCAGCAGCGTCATGGCCGATGTTGTGTGGCTGGTGTGGCTGGCGTTAAGTCCTTTACGCTGAGAGTTTAGTGCGTGACAGGGTGCATGCGACGCTGCGCATGTGTGAAATAGCACTCGGTTAAATGTTTTTAATCCCCGCTGCTACGATGACTCGCCTTAAGTCCCGCATGAGCACCGGAGCAATATGTTAAAGCCTGTGGCGTCTCCATCTGCAAGCGTGTATTTACGCTGTAGTTCAGGGCACTGCAAATTGGTAAGTGTGTGATGTCCGCTGCTATGCTGAGTCACCTCTGCCCCAGCCTGAGCACCGGAGTAATATGTGAAGGCTTGAGCGTGTCTAACACAATGCACACGCCCACAAGGGAGTACTGTGAAGGGTTGGTTTTTTTGGAAGGATTGCCGTGCCCCATTTTGCAGTAATGCCGCGTGAATGCCGCGCCCCGTGAATGCCGCGCCCATCGCTTTTTTGCCAGGCCCCTAGCACAACGCACTTGCACTAATGCCGCGCCCATCGCTGTTTGGCAACGTCCCTAGCACAACGCACACGCCCACAAGGGAGTACTGTGAAGGGTTGGTTTTCATGAATACCGCTGCCATCGCTGTGTGCACACGCCCACAGCACAACGCACACGCCCACAAGGGACTACTTTGCCCCTAAGGTTCTTTTACCCTAGTAATGTATATGGTGGGCAGCAGTATGGCCTATGTCCATCTGCTGCAACTGTCCTTTCCAATGCTGTATTGGGTGTCGTGATTGGTGCTGTAGTTCCTGAGCTTACCTGCCTCAAAGGTTTGGGCTCTCTCTTTATAATAGTAATAGCAGGCCGTCCCGACGTTGTCCGGGTATGAAATAGAATGTGTGTAATGTGTGTATTCAGATACGGTCATTCGCGTGTTCCCCCGCTTGAGGCCCAGCTGGAGCCCTGGTTGATGTTAGCAGGCGCGTGTCCCCCCGCTTGAGGCCCAGCTGCAGCCCTGGTTCATGTTAGCAGGCGCATGTAAGTAGTCGAATGATCTGCCGCCTGAGCCCGGCTACAGCCCTGGCTGATGTTAGCAGGCACGTGTAATTTGGTTTAATGTGATAGTTCAGTAACAGCGTGCATGAGACGCTGCAGTATTTGTCCCCGCAGACACGCTCAGTCGCATGTGCCCCCGCTTGAGGGCCAGCGGCGACCATCTAACAATTAGAATTGTGTGAGTCTTGAATGATTGTTTCCCACTGTTCTTATTTTTTTATGACCCACACCGACGCTCTCCGGCCCTGAGTGCTTTTTAGACGCACCCAGACCAAGCCACACACTGCGTTTGGCCCTTTCAGACGCACCCAGGCCAAGGCACACACTGCATTTGGCACCCCCAGTATGTGTGAGACAACGGGCAGTCCCCCAAGGGAGTCTTGCGAATGGTTACTTACCACGCTTCGAGGTGAACGCCTTTGTGACGCCCCAGGACACGGCCACTGCAGATGATCTGATTAATGTACGACCCAGGTGGCATGAAGTGCGTAACGTAGCACACGCCCCCAGCGTTTGTCGCGCCCCCAGCGTGCCCCTTGATGTGGCGCAATTGCGTAATGGGCACTTCACATGGCATGAAGGGCGGACACACGCCCACAGCGCGGACACACGCCCACAGCATTTGTCACGGCCTCAGCGTGTCACGCCCCAAACGGGCCCCTTGATGGGGCGCAATTACGACTCACATGGAATAAAGGGCGGAACGTACCACACGCCCCCAGCATTTGTCACGCCCCCAGCGCACGCCCACAGCAGAACGCAGACATGCCCACAAGGGACTACTTTGCTGGCACGGTTCTTTTACCTTTTAAATGTATATGGTGGCCGTCTACATAGCCTATGTCCTTCTGCTGCAACTGCCCTTTCCAACTCTGTATTGGGTGATGTGATTGGTGCTGTGGTTACTGAGATTACCCGCCTCAAAGGTTTGGGCTCTCTCTTTATAATATTAGTATGGATATATTTATATATATATATATATATATATATATATATATATATATATATATATATATATATATATATATATATATATATATATATTACCTACTGGCGGTCGCCAATAGGTATATATAGTTAGGATTTTTTCTCTATGGGATTTTTGAAAATTCTATGTCTAATAACTTTGGCGTTTGTGGACGGAATTGGCTGAAATGTTCAGGAAAATGGCACATTTTGTTTCTGAGCAGCCCTCGAAAATTTGGGGGGGGTTCGTCAAGGGGGGGCCGAGAAAAAAGGGGGGTCCCAAAACGTGTTTTTAACATTGAGTTTTCCATAGGGCGGTTGGCCTCACTTTTAGCCCGAACGGCTGAATGGATTTGCACGAAACTTGGCAAAATTGTAGGGACTGGTAGCCCGATGTGCCTTTTGTAGGTCTCAATATATGTGCTCCAGTGGATTTTGAGAAATTAACGTTTAAAAAAAGATATATATCTGTAACAGCGGACCGGGCAGCGTCCCAGGACGCGTACTTTTCGCGCAACGGAGCTTTGTGAAGCGAAGCTGATTGGTTCTCCGGCGTCTGTCAACATTCCAAACAGTCCGTAGCGGCCGCCATCTTGTCTCTCGGTAGGATCGAGAGACAAGAGGAGGCGAAAGCGAAGGGGCAAATGACCATAAGGGGGAATAGTAGATCCTCGCTGACCCCCTAGGTTTGATGTGGAGGTTTTAAAAGGGCCCCGCGGGGCAAAAAAAAAAAATAATAATAATAATCGAACGGCTGAATGGATTTGCACGAAACTTGGTAAAATATTAGGGACTGGTAGCCCGATGTGCCTTTGCTAGGTCTCAATATATGTGCTCCAGTGGATTTTGAGAAATTAACGTTCAAAAAAAGATATATATCTGTAACAGCGCTCCGCTTCGCGTAACGGAGGTTTGCGAAGCTGATTGGTCATTCTGTCACTGGGCTATAGTTGGGCTACATCTGGCTGATATTTGGGCTACATTTGTTTTTTTGTGTGTCTGGCGGCCATCTTTGGGCTACATTGGGCTACATTGGGCTTCATTGGGCTACATTGGGCTACATTTGGGCTCCAACATATATATAGGCCAATGTAGCCCAATATATATTTTTCAAAGTTAATTTTCGTAAAAACCACTGGAGCATATATCTTGAGACATAGCAAAGGCACATCGGGCTACCAGTCCCTACAATTTTGCCAAGTTTCGTGGAAATCCATTCAGCCGTTCGAGCTAAAAGTGAGTCCAACCGCCCTATGGAAATGAAGGAAATGAATGGGTAATTTGTAATTAGCAAATAGCTAATCGCAAACTAGGAATGGTAAAGAATCGCTATTTATTCCTTAAAGTTCGCTATTTAGGAAATGCAAAAAACTTTGATGATACATATGGCGGTTCATCTCTAACAAGATAAGAAGCATAGGGATACATTTATGATGACTGGCGCATCACCAGGGATGTGTTAGTCATTCTGTGCCGCTGTTCCGTCACCTATGGTGTGCTGCATTTACAATGCGGCGCATCATGGGGCAAAAACAGCACAGATGCGTGATGTATCTGTGCCGTAAAGGTGGCGCATTGCTGGAGTTGTATCGCAAGTGTGATGAAGCTCCAGCAAGGGTCGGGGGTGCCCCTGTCGCAGGGTTTCTGTTCTCACACAGAACTGTGGACAGAGGATTGGAACCTCGGCGAATTAGGGTGTCCCAAAACTCACGTTAGTAATCAAAAACTCCTTAGCAAGCTAGGTACAGTGTCACATTGGATATAACAAACTCTCAATGTTTAGACAATCCAGAATATGAACTTATAGTACCTCAGGATACGTGGAACTCATGAACAGTCGGTCGTTATATATTTCTTAGAAACCAGAACATGGAGTTAAGAAGAACACATGTGTATTTGAAATGTTTATTTACTAATGCCGTCTTCTCAGGCGTAGTACCTTAGATAATACAAGTACACATATTATCAGTAGCAAAATTACCAGCATAGTTACTAGTACATAAAAAGCGAATGGTGATAGTATGTTAACATGCTCTAAATGAATAAGAGTTAGCAACACTTATAAGCAGCCGCGGGCCGTGGAGGGAGTTACGGTGAGGCAGGGAGGCGGGGAGGGGGAGAAGCAGGGTGGAGAATACAAGTACACATATTATCAGTAGCAAAATTACCAGCATAGTTACTAGTACATAAAAAGCGAATGGTGACAGTATGTTAACATGCTGTAAATGAATAAGAGTTAGCAACACTTATAAGCAGCCGCGGGCCGTGGAGGGAGTTACGGTGGGGCAGGGAGGCGGGGAGGGGGAGGGGCAGGGTAGAGAGGGCTCCACCCTGCTTCTCCCCCTCCCCGCCTCCCTGCCTCACCGTAACTCCCTCCACGGCCCGCGGCTGCTTATATCTCACCCTCCCTAATACACATATTATATTATTTGCTAAGAAGGTCTCTTTGTGTTGGTTTAGGGCGTGCCCATACTTTAGTGTCTTAGATTTGAAGGAATCACATCAGCATACACCAGCTCTCTCTTCATGTGAACCGCATCAACTGTTGTGTATGTGTGTTCGGCAAAGCAATATAAAACCCGCCTCATGCCCAGAATTGGCAGAAGTTGCACTTATGTTATGAGTATGAAGTCGTGGAGATCAGACCTCATAACAATTCTGTATCGTGTTGTTCTTGAAACTTTAGCACTCGCTGTACAGATATAGTTTAACAAGCAAAGCAGATAGTAGAGCAATAACATATTATTCTCATGTAAACCACGATGAACTACTAGGTGGAAAGCTAAAGCAACAACTAAGTGTCGTGTGCAGAAGTTGCAAAAAAGGAAAAATGGCGTTTAAACCGGTAATGAGCCCATGCTAACTTAACACGGTGTAAAGATATCCAGGACCTAGATGACACCTCCCCATGATCCGGAAACGAACTGAATAAGATAATAGAAGTGCCATCTCATGAGAGCAGATTGCAAGTTTATATGTGGACGGTCCGCAAGGTAAAGCATTAAAAACTAGGAAAATTTAATGCTAAAGAAAAATAAAACAGCCAAGTACTTTATCGAGTCTTAAGCCAATAGGCAAGGTAAATAATAAAAACTTGAAAAATAAGTCAATGAATTGTCAATGAAATGCTAGTACTCAGCATATCAAACATGAAAAAGGTCTATGACATAACTGTGTATGCAAAATAAGCTGCAACAGCCTCCAATAGGAAGTCACCGTCTTCATCCGAAAACAGTTCAGCCATCCAATTTAAAAGCGGAAAAGAACATACGTGCTCTGCCAGCACCGGATCCTCTATCACCATCAGAGGACAGCTCGGTGGGTTTTCAAGAAAGCTCTGTTCCAAGAAAGACTGTGCTGCCGCCAGTAAATTCCAGGGACCAAATAGTCCATGCATCAATGCCACAGCCATAATCCTTTCGCCAGGACAAACCAACTCGTGAGTAATGATAGGAGTCATCAGCTGATTAAAGTCGACGTCAGGAGAAACCGGTCCGCAGAGACACAAATCAATGGCCCAATCGAAATCACAGGTCAGGCAGTGAAATACAGGCTGGACACAGGTGAAGTAGGAGAATCGAAAAGATAATCCTTATGCCGTGCTTAATATCGCCAACGGCATTGTGCCATAATATTCTAGCATGCGATTGCGGAACAGTGTCAGCAGCTGCAGGGTGGGAGGTTGCATAGGAGGGACATCCATATTTAAAAATGTAAAAAAGCACAAGAGCGTCCGCTGGTAATGCAAGTAAAAATGCCAATCCACGAAGCAGAGTGGAGAAAATACAATGAAAGAAAGCAGGGATGACTCCAAAGATTTTCTCAAATGAAGTCACGAGACCACTGGTAACAACTTTAAAAAAGTGCGCCAGGGCCTTTGTGGAGGATGCGTTAAAGATAGTCCGAACCATCTTGCTGAAATTGAAAGGCAAATGTGAATTGAAAAGGGTCTGCACCTCTGTACGGGTGTTCGCTATGTGAAGCACGAAAGTTTCACGGGCCGAACTCAAGGCCACCTCTCTCTGAGAAAAAAGAGCTCTTATTCTTGCCATGCCGTTGAAATCTCTCCCAAGGTTGGTATTTGTGGCCAAATTGAAAACTCCCTATGTTCATGTGTGGGAGGAAATAGAACATTTCTGCAGCAAATAACCCGTTCACTTACTGTTACGATAAAAGGAATACTTTTAATTAACTCAGAACAATCTTCATTATTGAGCATCAAATAACTACCATTTTCCAACAACTTGAACGTGGGGATGATAGCAGGAACTGGCGTGCCTTGCAACACGCAAGCCATATTTGGTCGGTGTTTGTTGCATGAACCGTGTAACTGTATGTGCCTACACATTAGTGAATGATCTGGCGTCTCAGTGCATTCCTCTCCATTCAGATAAACTTCTTGATCATCTTTGAAACATCTGTATGTGTATGGAAGCGACCAGACCTCATGAAGAAAAGCACTACCTAAAGGTTCATAACGACCTATTGGTATATATTTCATACAATTTGAAAACTTATATAAAGCAAAAGGCAGCGTTATTAAACCGTGGATAAGGCACGTTGCCAAAAAACCCGCAATCCTCTGCTGATGATGTCACTGAGCATGTCATGAATGATGTAATATGTGACATCATCAGCAGTGGATTACGGGTAATAGTATCTCTAGTTTACTCCCCTATAGCTGTCTTTCTTTTAACATAAGTGTCTGTTTCCTTCCCTTATACTTACTGTTTTTGGTTCGCTTCCGGTTCGCGTACCGGCGAGCGAACTGGGAAGCGAACTAAGAGAAATAGAGGTTGGCACAGTTCCAAATATTGTACCAATTTTTTAATAACGGGGAGGTAGTTCTGAAAAAAACTTTTTTTTTTATTTTTCTGAACATTTTTTTACTTTTTTTGAATTTTTCTGAACAGTTTTATATTTTTTGGGGGTTTTCTTGGAGGGGGCAATGAAAACGATTCATTGTAAAGGGCTCAACAGGAGCAACAAAACAAAAAAAAGTATTTATTATTTTGGGCGTTTCGTACAAACTTGCATATGATAGTCAATAGCTCTGTTGATCAGAGTGATGCTTCTTTCTCCGTAGCAAATGAATCCATCGCAAAATACGCAGATGTGTTTTACTTCACCAAATCTCATTTGTATATTTGGCACCATCTCCCTGCCCTCTGGTCCCGTTACTTCCGGTACAACAGATCTTCTGGCCATAATAGGGAGATTATCTAGGTCGTTCCGAAACTGTGCAGCACTGTAGTTGTTAGGATGCCACCTAGTTATATGGCGATGCATTGTGTAGTTTCCGAAACTGTATTTTTTCTCGGTTCCTCTGGACAGTCTATCTTGACATATAAGGCAAGTTACGTATCTTGCATTTACTTTTTTCTGACCTTTGGGAATTTTAAAAAATTGCCAAATGAAGTTTTCTTTCCGGTGAGACGTCCTGGGCTCCTCAGGCAAAAACTGCCTCTCTTCGTGCTCGTCGTTCTGTTCCTCTTCTTCCTCTTCTTGTTGAATTATAACTTGAGCAGGTGGTCCACTCTTCCTTGGAGGTGGTGGAGGTGGTGGGGAAGCACCAGCTGAAGCTACTAAAGAAGCCATTGCTCAGTGATCACAAAGGGTCTTTCTCTCACAATGATGAAAGTCAGAGTGAGGAAAGAAGGAGGGATTTTCATCATTTGGGAAAAACAAGAGTTCTCAACCAATGAAAAGTGTTCATTTTAGATTATATGACCTAGTCTTACATCATTAGGAAACCAAAAGTGAAATGAACCAATGAAAAGTGTTATTACCAAGTCACATGACCTGCTGTGTTTACGTTAAGCGCTTTGCAGGGCCTCCCGGTTTGCTTCCAGAAACCTGCGCTTTGCGACTCGCTTCGCGTACCAGTTCGCTAACGTAGCACGTCATATGACGTATCACGCGACAACGTGAAACGTCATGCGGACGGGAGGCGTCACGATGTTGTTTTCTAACGCGGCACTTGCGGTAAAGAAACGTTTACCGGCTCGCGGTCTATTTCGCGGCATCAAGGTCAGCTAACGGGAAGCTTCCCGATTCGCGAAGCGGGAACGAAGAAAAAAAAAATAAAAAAAATAATTATTCATAAACATATAAAATATATTTTTGGATTTAAAGAAGAATACATTTTACAGCTACAGATATTAGCTGTTAAAAAACCAATGAAATTCACTGAAAAAACCATAGGTTATAGACCATATATAGTTAGGAATTAGCATTTACAAAACCTTGAAAATTCACTGAAAAAACCATAGGTTATAGACCATATATAGTTAGGAATTAGCATTTAGAAAACCTTATTTTACTCACACAAAACCATTGAAATTCCATATATAGTTAGTTGCACTAACTATATATCGCGCATCCGCAATCCACTGCTGATGATGTCACATATTACATCATTCATGACATGGTCAGTGACATCACTGATGACATCACTGATGACATCTCAAATGACATCACTGATGACATCTCATTTGACATCAATGACCACATCACTGATGATATCATTCATGTGACAATACAATGCATCTCCTCACATTTTAATATAACCTCTGTTACAACCAGTGTTAAATACAGAGTATAATTTTTGAAACCATTGACACACCAATACTAGTTACTACATACGCACTCACTGATTCCTACGTCTACACACACATTCACTCATTCATCCATACAATCATTCATACATACAATCACTCATCTTTACAACACTATCATATGCACTCATACACCTATACAGACATTTACACTCTGTTGCTCATCCATGGAGTTACTCACACACCTAGTCAGTCATGCAAAGAATCAATCACACCTCCATTTTCTAATCTATACAGTTAAACATAGAGCACCTTACATTTTCAAACATATACTAACACATACTTACTCTCTTATACAATCACTGATACAAGTACACATTGATCTGCACAGAGTCACACACCTCCCAACCAGCCACACACACACTCAGTCTCCCATACAAATACTTGGCCAACCAATCAATAACCCATATAGCCACTCATATAGCTACTGATCAACACATGCAGCAGCTTGCACAACAACAGACATACTGATGCAAACTTTCACACAGTTTAGTCACTAACCTATGCATTCAGTAGGACGCATTTAATCACTCACTCATACAGTCAACCACGCACCTACTAAAACCTTCATTCAGACACTTATACATCTACTCATTCTTCAATATGTAAAACATATTTTAACTTTACAGAAACATACAGTCACTGGATGTTGTCATCAGTGATGTCATTTGAGATGTCATCAGTGATGTCATCAGTGATGTCACTGACCATGTCATGAATGATGTAATATGTGACATCATCAGCAGTGGATTGCGGATGCGCGATATATAGTTAGTGCAACTAACTATATATGGAATTTCAATGGTTTTGTGTGAGTAAAATAAGGTTTTCTAAATGCTAATTCCTAACTATATATGGTCTATAACCTATGGTTTTTTCAGTGAATTTTCAAAGTTTTGTAAATGCTAATTCCTAACTATATATGGTCTATAACCTATGGTTTTTTCAGTGAATATATATATATATATATATATTGATACCCCTCGGTTCCTTTTCGCCAGAATTTGCAGCGCTCTCTCACCGGTTCGTAAATCCCCGCGGCAGAACTACGCCGCATTTAAATCCACAACCAATTCCCCCAGCTGGGAGGAAAACGGGACGAACTCGCGTTTGTCTTCACTTATGTGCTTTTTTATTTAATCCTCACAGCATGGAGTTTCTCAAGCAGGCAGGCACAAATCTACACGTTTCAGGATAGCATATCCCTTGTTCACGATCAATTTGGCTCCAGGCTCTCAGTCTCAATATAGTGAGTATAGTGAGTCACATTATTACATCATTTCCTGTTTGATGTTATTTTGGCCCTCGGCCTTCTGGATGATGTAGTTTTTTGCAAATTTTTTTATAAATTTTTTATCCGTCTGCATAGCCTACAAATGCCCTTTCCAACGCTGTATTGGGTGTTGTGATTGGTGCTGTGGTTACTGAGATTACCCGCCTCAAAGGTTTGGGCTCTCTCTTTATAATATTAGTATATATATATATATATATATATATATATATATATATATATAACAGCTCCCAAACACCAGCCAACTGCACTCTCGAGCGGGTGCACACAAAGCGGGGGTGTGCCCGCGAACGTATTCAAGCTCCAAAAATCCACAGGATGTTAAGTCCAAAAGAATGCAGCACACGCAGGGGTGGTTCCAACCAAGATTTTTAATGTCGGAACGCTCACAGCAACAATCAACAAATCTTGGTTGGAACCACCCCTGCGTGTGCTGCATTCTTTTGGATTTAACATCCTGTGGATTTTTGGAGCTTGAATATATATATATATATATATATATATATATATATATATATATATATCACTGAAAAAACCATAGGTTATAGACCATATATAGTTAGGAATTAGCATTTAAAAAACCTTATTTTACTCACACAAAACCATTGAAATTCCATATATAGTTAGTTGCACTAACTATATATCGCGCACCCGCAATCCACTGCTGATCATGTCACATATTACATCATTCATGACATGGTCAGTGACATCACTGATGACATCACTGATGACATCTCAAATGACATCACTGATGACATCACTGATGACAACATCCAGTGACTGTATTTTTCTGTAAAGTTAAAATATGTCTTGAGTGGATGTATAAGTGTCTGGATGAAGGATTTAGTAGGTGCATGACTGACTGTATGAGTGAGTGATTAAATGTGTCTCACTGAATGCATGGGTTAGTGACTAAACTGTCTTAATTTGTGCATCATTATGTCTGTTGTTCTGTAAACTGCTGCATGTGTTGATCATTAGCTATACGAGAGGCTATATGTGTTATTAATTGGTTGCCCAAGTATTTCTATGGGAGATTGAGTTTGTGTGGGGGTGGCTGGAAGGTGTGTGACTCTATGCATAGATGTGTGAGCAGTTTATTCACTAGGTGTATGAGTTCAAGAGTGCATGTGGAAACAGCTACATGGGCAGTTGACTGTGTGCATGAGTGTATTGATGAGTGAATGGATATCTCAATGCTACATGTCATAGTAAGTACATATGTAAAACACAGTACATGTGAGAGTTGGCATATATAAATAACTGTGCATGAGAGCCACTGAATGAGTGAGTGGTTGTATCGATCATTGTGAACTTGTATCAGGGATTGTATAAGAGAGTAAATATGTGTTAGTATATGTTTCAATAAGTAAGGTGTGTTTAACTGTATAGTTGAAGAAATGGAGGTGAGATTGTTTCTTTGCATGACTGACTGGGTGTGTGAGTAACTCCATGGATAAGTGGCAGTGTGTGAGTGTCTGTTTACACTGAGTGTATCTAAGGTTATATTAGAGTCTGAAGAGGTTTATCGTATTAGCACAAGAATGATGTCAAATGAGATGTCATCAGTGATGTCATCAGTGATGTCATTTGAGATGTCATCAGTGATGTCATCAGTGATGTCACTGACCATGTCATGAATGATGTAATATGTGACATGATCAGCAGTGGATTGCGGGTGCGCGATATATAGTTAGTGCAACTAACTATATATGGAATTTCAATGGTTTTGTGTGAGTAAAATAAGGTTTTTTAAATGCTAATTCCTAACTATATATGGTCTATAACCTATGGTTTTTTCAGTGAATTTTCAAGGTTTTGTAAATGCTAATTCCTAACTATATATGGTCTATAACCTATGGTTTTTTCAGTGAATTTCAATGGTTTTTTAATAGCAAATATCATAAGCTGTCGAATGTCAAGTACGTGGTAAGTAAAAACATTTTTGTGTTTATGCACACTGATCTGCTTTGAATGCTGCCCCCCACCCCTCATTTCTATTAGGAGTACTCTCTCTTTGCAGATAGTGAAGGGTAGTTAACGCAGCCCTTTGCCCCCTTTGTAATACGTCGTGCCTGCTTCTCTCTCCATTTGATTGATTGTTCTCTTTGGTTCATTCTCTATTTACAAACAAGCACAGAGTCGCAATACTCTGTTTAGTCTTTGCAGATAGCGAAAAATCATGTAAAAAAACAAAAGGAATCGAGCAAAATCAGTAGGCCACTAATGGGATCTCTTTTTGACCTCGCTAAAATAGAAACATTAGGAACAACCTGTTGAAAATAGCAATGCGTATGTACATAAGCGGCGTTCATTTGTGTTCACAGTACCCCTTGTTGATTTTTTCAATCGAGCATTGAATTGTTCGAAGTTAATTCTCTTAAGGATCTTCTCTACCTGCAAACGAGGAAGAATAGGAATATTCTCTCTCCCTTTGCAGATAGTGAAGGGTAGGTAACGCAAGCCTTTAACACGTCGTACCTATTTCATTCCTCATTGATTGATTGATTGTCCGAACATTGACTGTTTGGGAATTAGTTCTTTTTGGAGGTATTCCCTGTTTGCAAATAAACGTAGGAAAATCTTTGCAAGTAGTGAAAGGGTACGTAATGCGGACCTTTCTCCCCCGTTGTAATCTGTCATGCCTATCTACTCCCCACTGATTGATGCACCTTTTTCACCCGGACCATTTACTAGAGATACGTCATCTGGCCCGACCAGAGAGCACCCCTAGTGAAAAGGACATATGCAATAATAACGAAGTGATCACTGTATCCTGTTAACAGAAACTTTACCATGAAACAACCTGGAAAGAAAAAAATAGGAAAACGAAAATCAGTAGGCCACTGATGAACATGAACTTTTATTAAACAACAAACAAAGAAACGATAACATAATGTAATGATAAAACCTATTAATGTCCTAGAAACAAGAAAACGTTAAAGTATGCCAGTGGTGAGAGACCAGAAAAACAGTCCGAGAAACCAAATCACCCCTCGCTGTCCCAACTCATGCACTCTGAAAGTTCAAAGTTTTGAGGAGTGCTTGTAACATTGTCTGAAGCCTATTTGCAATTGCTTCATCTTCACTATTCTTAAAGTAAGTGGGGGCTGTTGTGATGCGGTGCCACCCTGAACCGCTTGACGGAGGCCCCCGAGGGACGGTGTCATGTCGCGGACTCGGAGGGGGCGCTTGGCTCCGGCCCCCTCCCCAAGTCGTGTTGCCCTGGTGTGGCCTGAGATCGCCCCCGACATAGGTGGCCGGCTCCCGGGGTCAAGCGGAACTTTTTTCCTTTTGGTGACTCTTCCATTCTTCACCTTGTCCCACAATCCGTTTCACCTAAAGACACGCTGTAGTGGGGCACCCCTTTTCCGTTTCATTTGCCATTCAGCCCGCTTTTGCTACACTGTGCCTCTTCCGCTATTCAGCTGTTTACCGCCCGCTCTTTCGACTACAGCGTCTCGCTCACCATGTACTTGAGTTGCTCCCGCTCTTGCGGTGCAGCGATAGGCGGCTGCCACAGGACTCTCAAAATGGCGGCCATCTCTTCAGATTTGGGCGTGGTCCACTAAATGGGCCTGCGACACCTTGGAACTCGGACGCTTGTCTGCTAGAGCTTGGGCTCCATTCTCGAAAGCGTCCCCTCATCCTTGAAGATTCTACAAAAGTCTTGGGGGCCCCCGACTCCCGCAGGCTTCTGGTGGGGAGCGCCTAGCATGATTGCTTGTGGAATGGCCACGACGGAGCTACGAAATGGTGGTGCTCTCATGCTAACGCCAGCTTCAGTCTGAAACATCCAGAAACACTGTAGACTACCAATTCGATCAGTTCCGGTAGCGCTCCAACGTGACCCGGTAGAGAAGAACTTGCCCTCCCCTCTTTGACTGATGGTTCTTGTTGCCTGTCCCTTCTGTTGTCATTTAACAGAACTATTTAGCCTGCTGA
The DNA here is from genome assembly GCF_964261635.1 of Lissotriton helveticus. Classification (NCBI taxonomy): domain Eukaryota; kingdom Metazoa; phylum Chordata; class Amphibia; order Caudata; family Salamandridae; genus Lissotriton; species Lissotriton helveticus. Next base: position 1,284,987,285 of record NC_136059.1, on the reverse strand, counting down.
AAGGGGTTGTGTGCCGTCCGCTGGTTGGTGGAGACATTTTGTCTATATTCTGGACCTGCGTTGTCGCGTAATGCGTCATATGACGCGCCGCGTTAGAAAGTTTAATAAATTATGAAACACAATAAACAATCCTTAAAAAATAAAAAAAAATAAAAAATAATCAACAAAAGCAACAGCTAGGTAATACACATATAATTTTATCTCCGCGAAGCGGAGCGCTGTTACAGATATATATCTTGTTTCTGAACGTTAATTTCTCAAAATGCACTGAAGCACATATATTGAGACCTAGCAAAGGCACATCGGGCTACCAGTCCCTACAATTTTTCCAAGTTTCGTGCAAATCCATTCAGCTGTTCGATCCTACCGAGAGACAAGATGGCGGCCGCTACGGACTGTTTGGAATGTTTACAGACACCGGAGAGCCAATCAGCTTCGCTTCGCAAAGCTCCGTAACGCGAAAAGTACGCGAAGCGGTGCGCTGTTACAGATATATACTTTTTTTTTAACGTTAATTTCTCAAAATCCACTGGAGCACATATATTGAGATCTAGCAAAGGCACATCGGGCTACCAGTCCCTACAATTTTGCCAAGTTTCGTGCAAATCCATTCAGCTGTTCGATTATTATTATTTTTATTTTTTTTTGCCCCGCGGGGCCCTTTTAAAACCTCCACATCAAACCTAGGGGGTGAGCGACAATGTACTATGCCCCCTTATGGTCATTTGCCCCTTCGCTTTGGCCTCCTCTTGTCTCTCGATCCTACCGAGAGACAAGATGGCGGCCGCTACGGACTGTTTGGAATGTTGACAGACGCCGGAGAACCAATCAGCTTCGCTTCACAAAGCTCCGTTGCGCGAAAAGTCCGCGAACCAGATCGCTGCCCGGTCCGCTGTTACAGATATATATCTTTTTTTAAACGTTAATTTCTCAAAATCCACTGGAGCACATATATTGAGACCTACAAAAGGCACATCGGGCTACCAGTCCCTACAATTTTGCCAAGTTTCGTGCAAATCCATTCAGCCGTTCGGGCTAAAAGTGAGGCCAACCGCCCTATGGAAATTAACATGGGAAAAACGCGTTTTGGGACCCCCCTTTTTTCTCGGCCCCCCCTTGACGAACCCCCCCAAAATTTTCAGGGGCTGCTCAGAAACAAAATGTGCCATTTTCCTGAAAATTTCAGCCAATTCCGTCCACAAACGCCAAAGTTATTAGACATAGAATTTTCAAAAAACCCATAGAGAAAAAATCCTAACTATATATACCTACTGGCGACCGCCAGTAGGTAATATATATATATATATATATATGTATATATATATGTGTGTGTATGCATATCTGTAAATATATATTAAAAAAAATATTTTTGTATATATTTAACTGATTTTAGTGTAAAGCGATATTTTATTTTCTATATTATTGTACTTACTTTCATAGTATACTGAGAAGATATTTTTGACATCGATATTTAGGACTCGATATTTGAGTAGGTCGATGTGTGTGATGCCGATTTTATGTCATAGATCCATTCTGTAGGGTCACGTTGGGCTGTTTTTGAGCAGTGCTGCAGCAAGGTAGGCAGGCAAGGTGATCTTGGTCAGCTCTAGGAACCATGGTTTAGCAGGAGTGTTTCTAGGAGCGAAGTCTTTGATGGCCGTAAAACTTCTTGATCAGGGAGCAAGCAAACAATCCCTTGGAGTTGCTTACCTTCTTTTTGGAGAGTGGGCAGAGAGTACATCCAGTCCTCGTCACTGTCAGGCAGAAAGCAGCAGACCAACAAAGAAGGACAAGTTGCTAAGTGGCATTCCCTCCTAAGGCACTGCAATCAGCAGGGAGCGAGCCAACACAGCAGAGCAGTTAGTCAAGTAGCAGTCACTCCTGCAATGCAGCTCCTCTTCCTGACAGAGTATCCTAAGGTCCCAAAAGTGAACTGAATATATGGTGTCAGAGGTACAGCACTTATACTCATTTTAGACTTTGAAGTAGGGAGACTTCAAAGAAAGGTCTTTGTAGTGCACAAGACCCTGCCCTTCTCTGGCTACAGACTCACTACAGTGGGGTATACAGCCCTTTGTGTGGGGACAGGACCTAGCCCTTTCAGGTAGAAGTGTCAGTCCCTCCTGCACATCCTGCAGACCTACCAACATTCAGATGACCACTCAGGCACACTTATCCTTCCTTTTTGTGTGTCTGTCTAGAGGGAAGGCAGGAAGCCAGTTGTCACCCAGCCCAGATGTGTATTCCAAAGATAGGCAGAAAGCACTAAAGGGTGTAAGTAAGAAAATGTGATCTTTCTAAAAGTTTCATTTTCAGGCCTGCAATTTAAACATCAACTTCACCAAAGATGTGTTTTTAAATTGAGTCCAGAGACACCAAACTTACTTTCCCTGTCTTTTCCCAATTGAAAGTTACACTTATAAAAGATTACAAAGCAGCTCCAATCCTATCTTTTGGGAGAGATAGGCCTTGCTGTAGTAAAATACAAATTTAAAGCTCATGTCCTTTTTTTGAAGTACGCTGCACCCTGCCCATGGGGTATCCGCGGCCTACTCTAGGGGTGACCTATATGTAATAAAAAGGAAGCTTTGGGCCTGGAAATGGCAGTTTAGAACTGCACACATGGGCTCTGCAGTGGCAGGCCAGAGCCATGGTTAAAGGGCTAAATAGGTGGGTGAGACAACAGGTACTGCAGACCCACTAGTAGCATTTGATATATAGACAGGTAGTGCACTTTACTAAAGTCTTAAAGCAAACCAAATATGGCAGTCATGGATAAACCAATCGTTATCACATTTTAGATACAGAGCACATGGAGACTTTAGCATTGGCCAGCAGTGGTAAAGTCATCAATCAGAGTCCAAAAGCCAACAAAAACAAGGTCAGAGAAAGAGGAGGAGGAAGGCAAAATGTTTGGGGTAGCCCTGCAAAAAGGGCAATTTCCAACATGGTCAAACACAGATTGTTAAAGTGTATGAACCAGAACCAGCATGGCAGGAGTTTCAATACTCACCTACCATCAATAAAAATTGTTCTTTACGTTTAGCCTGGGGGATTCAGTCGACAAATAAGTCCAAGTAAATCACACCAAATCTTCCCTTGTAGAATAACTGACCATGTAAGGAGGCTCAAAAAGACTCAGAAGTACCCAAGTTCAAAGCCTCCTCAGCCTACAAACATTCTGGAAAGGTTAGATCTTCAATAAATGTATAGATACTCCGTACAGGGGTTAATCTTCTTTATTATGTAGTGCATCTGCAGCTACCCATCCACACCGAAGTTCAGTTCAACTGTCACTCAAATACCACATTGAACTGTGACAACCAGTTCACATTCTGGAACCGTTTAATTCGGAACATCACATCACCTCCCCCTATTACCCACATACTAATAAATACAGAAATAAATAAGAGAGTTAGGTGCAAAATGCATGGAGAATCAAAACAAGAATACCCATGGCTACTATGCTTGTGTTAACAAACAGAATCATGCAAGCGAATATGAACTCTTCTTGCACAAAGGAGCCTGACAACCATTCCCTGCATTGCATGTTTAAGTAAACAAAAATCAGTTCATCAATCACCGCAAGCTTGACACTTCGCCACTCTGCTTAGATTCCAAATCCTGTGGTCATTGGTCTTCACCACATTTTTAAAGACTTTGATGACTCTAAAACGGCGACTAAATTTGGACTTGCATCAATCTTTCCTTGGAAGTTTAATCTTTACCCAATCTCCAACATTCACCACAGTCATTTTCACAGGCTTTCTCTTATCATACCAGATCTATCTCCTTTCTAATTTCTTCTTCTCGCCTCCACCATTCTGTGCAACCCACCTTACCATATACAAAGCTTCTCTTTAGCGTGACCCACAAAGGTGACCCTCCCCTTAAACAAACGAAAAGGAGTCTCACCCATAGACAACTGTAATGTGAACCTATACTCCCGTACCTTCTTCCTCGTGGCTAACTCCCAATTCTCACCAGAGGCAACAGCTCATTGTAGAGTCTCCTTCAGCACCTTCACAAACATTTCCACCAGTCCATTACTTTGTCGGTAATATAGTGCTGCTTTTTTATGCTTAAGCCCTCTGGCACTCAAAATTTCTTCCACCATTCTTGAGGTGAAGTGGACCTCATTGTCTGACATTAGTGATAGCGGAAATCCTTCCCTCTCAAACAGTTCTTCCAAAAATTCAATCACAACATTAGATTCTACAGAATTAACCACTCTAATTTCTGGCCACCGGGAACACATATTCATACATACAATCACGTAGCAATCCGAGACTTCATCTTCACAGGACCCAAGAAATCAATTGCAATGCCAGACAACGGACCAGCAGCTTGCTTCCTCACCACCATCAGCTGCATCCTACACTTCAAAATTATATCGCTACACATACATTCATCACACTCACGAACAACTCTTACTACATGCATGTCCAAAGCTGGCCACCAATATGCCTCTCTTGTCCTTTCTTTCATCTTAGCAATCCCCACGTTACTTGCATGAGCGTTATACATTAGTTTGTCTCTCAGGTCTTTCGGGGGAATCAACTTGCTGCCTCGCATTAGAAGACCATCAAATACAGCCTCCCTGACCTGCCAGTAACATTTTAGATCCTCCTTGCACTCCTTCTTCTCGCACCAGCCACTCAAGATCATCAACACAATCTTTTGTAAAACCAAATCATTGACCAGACATTCCCTCCACTCAATCAATCAATCAATCAATCAATCAATCATCAAAATTTATATTGCGCGCTACTCAGTCGAACTGGGAAGCAAGATGGTGGTGTAGAGTCGCCACAGAGAGGACGCCCCTGCTAGAACCCTGTCCTCGACGGTACCGATGGCTGATGTCGTGTAAGAGCTGTGCAGTTCACTATAACCTACAGCCCGTCGTCAACATTGAGAAGCCTCGATGCTTTTATGTTTAATGTCTGCCACGGAGATGAGCAGCAACAGCAGTAGCAGTCTGGACAAAAAACTAGCGCGCTGCAGCTGAAGCATTTTTTGGAACCGCGAGGCGAGGCGAGGTGAAGTGCTGGGCGCTGACGGCTGTATGAGGCGTTGTGCTGCGAGACGCTACACACAACGAAATTTACTGAACGTACCTGGACAAATTCGGGAACTGTTTTTTGAGGCTCAGGGGGGGTCGTGGCTCATGGGCTCAGGGTTCGGAGAAACTTGGAGATCCGTGGCTCTGCAACTCCGCTGAAAACTTGACGGCGTGTTTGATTGCCGGTGCCGGTATCACTGCGAGCAGGACTGAGATCGAGAGTCAACTCAGAAGGTAGGAGGAGGGGCTGCGAGCCGTGAACTAGGAGCCGGGTGCTGTGAGCCAGGGAGCAGGGAATTGCTGTGAATCGCTGAGAGCTCTGAATCAAAACTGGGAACTCGTGAGACTGCGAGCTGAGAACGGAGAAATGTGAGCTCCAATGCGATATTGTTGCATTACATTGCTACTGTTACTGATACTGTAACTGCGGCTCTGATACTTAAAAGGCCGTTTTGCTGTTGGAGCTTGGGATAAATTTGGAGACAGAGCCCGAATATTTGAAGTCTTTGAAGTCTGGGCCTGAAAACTATATATTGAGAGTCACGAACTGGACTTGCTAGGTCATTCAATCGCTACGCAACTACAACACTATCAATACTAACAACACTGCTACTTTATTCTATACTGTTATATTGTTATATTGTTGCACCGCACTGCATTGCCATTGATTCTGATATTTACAAGGCAGAGCTTTTGGATAAGACAAAGGGGGAGAGATCTGCCCACTGCCGGGAGAGGAGAGTTGGGAGAGAAAAAGAGCTCATGGCGCCTAAGCTTAATAAAGCCAAAGCAGCTAGAGGCACCCCCGCGAAGGGAGGAGCGGACGAGGTGTGTTTGCCAACACTTAAACCAATTTCACCGGCAGTAGTAGCTAGGATTCCCCGACTGGCGGAGAAACCAACGGAGAAACCAGTGGGCAAACAACTAGCCACTCCACTTCCTCCCATAGTCTTAAATGCTCCAAAGGGCAATACCACAACAGCAACAGCAGTTACTAAAAAAAGAGACAAACAAAAGGATACAGACGAAGCTGTATTGGCGTCTGCTGAAATGTCTACAGATGAGAATACGGTTAACAGTGATATCAACGATCCTGGATTGAATAAGTTGGTTCTAACTGATCAGATTATTCAAGATAACTTAACTGAAACCTCTACACCAGCACTACAAATCACAGAACCGACCCTAGCCGAGGAAGGAGGTGATGAGAGAACCGATAGCCAAGCTGATAAACATGGTGATGATAAGGATAGAAAGGATGACACTGAGACTGAGATACTTCCAGAGGCTAATATTGATGACGAGGAATATGAGGAATTGGTGGAAGGAGGGGACACTGATGATGCAGACAAAGAACCTGAAAACAACTCAGCGCAGTTAAAGTCTAACAGATCCTCTGCCTTCAAAAAAAGAGGGAAAGCAAAAAACAAAGCCAACAAGGGAGGGAGGAATATGAACTCTGCTGCCTTATTAACTTCCTTAATACCTACTATTAGTGGAGCCCGCTGAGCAAGTGGGTTCAAATAAAAAAAAGAGAGCTGAAAAATCTACCATTAGATGTGCCTGAAAATAACCATACTGCAGGGAAAAGCATCAAAACTAATTTAAAAAACTCGCAAGTTGTTATACCCGAGAGTTCTGATCTAATAGGACTAGATGTGGATAATTTGCCTACCACAGCGACTCCTCCTGCGTCTCCGGCTTCACCTGCTCCTGTGAATACATTACTGACTATGAACCTAAGGGATGACATTACTGGACCCGATATATTGAGTCAAAACGATAAGTCTCTCGTCTTTACATCTCCTCATAGTGAGGTAATGGTAATGGTACCATCTAATATCTCTATTTCACCTCCACCTCCACCGATCTCTACTAATATACTGACTTCTGCTAACGCCTCATCTTTGGATTTAATTTTGAAAACATTAATGGACCATCGCCAAGAGGTACAAGAACAGTTTTCAAAACTAAGGGAAGACAATAGTAAAATACACAATTGCTTACAGGAAGTTACTAGTAAATTGAGTGGAGTAACAAAAGAAATAGAAGAACTACAGCAAAGAGTAGTAGATGTGGAGGAAACCTTAGCCACTACTACGGTCACTTCAGATCGACACAATGATGAAATAGAGAGTTTGCAGAACAAAGTGGAAGATTTGGAAACCAGGCAAAGACGCCAAAATCTGAGACTTTTTGGAATACCCGAAGGATCGGAGGGAGCAGATGCAAGGGCATACATTGTAAAAATGCTACAGAGGGCATTCCCGGATCTGTCTGACTGGGACTGGGATTCGCAAATTCAATGGGCACATAGACTCCCTATCATTCCTAGATCTCAAGAAAGCAAATATCCACGGCCTTTTTTAATTTACTTTGGTAATTTTTTGCTGCGACAAGCCATCTCTATCAAAGCTAGACCAAACACCCAGTGACAATCGACAACCTAACTTTCTTTGTAAAATCAGACCTCAGCAAGGCAACTATGGATAAAAGGTGGGGGCTACGTAAAATGATCGATCCCCTCAAGTCTTGTGGAGCAACGGTTTACCTTCAAGAACCTGCCCGCCTCAAAGTTATAAAGTCCAGTCACACTCACTTTTTTCATGATGTTAAAGAGGCGGAACAATATCTTTCTAAAATGGATTCTTAAACTTAATTAAGGGGGGGGGGAACATTGGGGAAAAAAGAGAAAAGAGAAAAAGAGAGTGGGGAAAAGAAAACATGATTCAATAGATCTAAGCTATCATGGATGCTATAGACATCAAGAATTGACAAAAATGTTTTTTGTAGCTTTTGGTTAGTTTACAGGTCTAAGCTATCATGGATGTTATAGACATCAAGAATGGACAAAATGTTTTTTGTAGCTTCTGGGTAGGCTTACACTCTTAAATGGGCTACAGGCGCTTTATTTTTTCCTTTTGTATGAGAATAATACAGAGGGATGGGGTTCTAGGAGAATCCTCTCTGACTGGCTGCCCCTCAAACGGCAGCAGAAGATGGAGGGAGGCTTCCGGGTAGGTACAGGGGGGAGGGTTTCATGGGGTCTCGAGGGAGGCTCAGGAGAAGAATGGAGGGTAGGATGGGTGGGTGGGTCTGTTGGCAAGGGTGGGCTAAATAATGGGGGGGAAAAATATATTGCAAGAAAGAATTTTGATACAGACAAAAATAAGACACGCTATATTATTAAAATTGTTATACAGAGGAAAATTAAACGCATAAAAAGCAGAAATGTCTAAAATTAGACTACTAGTTTGGAATGTTGCTGGTCTCAATAGCAAACAGAAAAGGAAATTAGTACAAGAGGAAGTTGATATGTATAAACCACACTTCGCTCTTATGACAGAAACACACATCAGCTATCAAGACAGAAAACTACTTTCTCAAATAGGATACAAGCTGGTGGTATGCACAACTTTGGGTGCCTCAATCAGGGGGGTTGCCATTTTAAAACAGAAACGGCTGGGGATTGATATCCTTAAAAACTGCTTTGGATACACGGGGGAGGTGGGCAATTGCT